>NC_056741.1:607396785-608019285 GCF_019279795.1 Protopterus annectens | reverse complement strand
GGGCCATTCTTTATTTTCTAGTAGTGATTTTAGGTTTTAACAGCGCTATGTGATTATTTAATGACACTTCAAACTATTCTGCTTACCTAGCATATAACAACTATTGTCTAGTGAAACTTTATGTAAAGCGTCTATAGAATGTTGCATTGTATGCACTTATTTATTGTGTATGAATTGTTGTTTTATTATTGATTTTTTCTACCACGCACACGCACTTTATTAGAGACTTTGTCTTTCTATAGGTGTTTTTAATAGTTAATTAAACCTTGTTTAACTTCAGTGTTTAGTTTTAATAATATGAGATATGATATCTTTTACCACTGTACTGAGTTTTTAAGCAGCTTAGCAAATTCTAATATTATTTGATTCTAAGAATAATGCTGCTGCTATATCAACAGGAAATGCTTTAGCTGTTTCTTTGAGTAGGCAGCTATTATCTGAGACAATCAGCTTCACATTTTGATTAATCAATTAAGACATTAATTATTTAATAGACGAATAGAAGCACTATATAAGGTCTGCCTAATTTTATGTGAATTAGATCTGAAGAAGCCGCAGTGTACGAGAAAGCGCTCATCTTCCTTGTTCTTTGTACCAATAAAGACGAATTTTGTTGCTGCATCATCGTGGTGTTCCTCATCTTTGTTTTATCCAATAATGACAATATGTAAGAGTCATAAACAGCATGTACCTCAGACAATGTGTATGAATACATATGCTCTGGGTCTGTCAATGTGTCAGGTTAATAGCACCAAACTTCTAAATGTGTCCCTGAGGTTGTTATGCAGTGTCCCTGATTCAGTGTTCATTCTTCCCCATTCGTATGAGAGGTCTGCTAGTGACAGAAAGCGCATATTCCGCCGACTACCTTAGAAATATGATAGAATAATAGGGTTGGGGTTACCACCTGTTCACCTTTGCGAGGGACACTCCCCTTTGGACAGTTGTGTCCTGCAAAATAATTGAAATTATGGCAAATGTCCTGTGATTTTGGACAAAGATTTCCTATACTGTCTGTAGTAGTTTCATAAAACAATTATTTTGTATCTGAATCACCTAAATGTTATAAGAAACAGTATAAGCAACTATAATGCTACAAGAATAACCTTTTATTTAGGCAAAACAGTGAAGTACTCTCCTTTTTACTGGCTGTGGGTATGTTTTGCAGTGCAAAATCGGACGTCTCTACATAAAGGTCCTATCGGGTTGCCACCTTTTCAAATGCCCAAAGTGGGACATGTTCTGTAGAAATGTCAGAATTTCCAGGACAAAACATACTTACAGCCGTGCATAGTACAGAACTTTACTTTTTTGCACAAATAAAAGCTTATTCTAGTAACATTTGAATTGCTTATGCTACTTCACATAACATATAGAAGTTTCATATATAAAATAACTGTTTTATGCAACTATTAAAGAAACTTAGGATATAAATTTGTCCTGTAATCTCAGGACATTTGCTATGTCTTGATTATTTTTGCAGGACACAACTGTCTAAAGAGGTACTGTCCCTCGCAAAGTGGGACAGGTGGTAACCCTAAAGTCCCACTTTGGCCAATTGAAAAGGTGGCAAACCTATAATAGGCATGTGGTAGCATGACTCGGCCGACGGATGTGGTTCCCAAAACCCCATTACTTGTCTGTATTGAAGAGTCTTGGTTCCCATGTATCAGCCAGACGGGAGCAGGTTGTATGAGGAACACACAAATAATATGATTAAATCACTGGACAGGCCGCTGATACCGTACAGTCATGCCGTCGCCTAATGGGCAGCCATTCCCCGATACTGTAGGCATGTAATCCGAAGTAATAGGCATCACAAGGTAATATCATGGTCTTCGCTCCCACCCAGGGGTGTGAGTGTCAGATGCAAGCACCAATGTTGGTGCATTTGCAAGTGCGGGAGCGAGCGGGTGTAAGCCTGTTTGGCTACCAGTATGCGAGTATTACACTGGTAAAGCAATGTAGAGGCTAACCCAGTGTAAGAAGCTGTAACCACAGGTCAGCATTGCTTAACACTGCGCAAACCCATGCACACCCACTCCCAACTGCTTTAATGTTTCTTACTCCCTCCATATCCAATGGCCTTGTTCTGCCCTGCAACCAAATAAACGTCCTCTGCAAGGCTAGGAACCAGGACCCTGCACACACAGCTAATGTGATTTACCAATATGCCATGGCAGGTATACAGACAATGGACAATACCACAAACATATCATACAGCGCAGTCATTCAACAGTATAGGAATGTATCCCATCATGTAGATGTATATGTGAGTGTTTATGACCAGCATATAGGTACATACATACATATATATATATAGAGAGATATATCAGGAACATGTGGCAATAAAGCATTACAAATGAATGAAACAGGAAACACTAGTGACGCCTGTATTATGTAGTGATGTTGTTCTATTCTCTTGACTCCCTCAGACAGACATGAGTCATTCATACATGCAAATAGTTGTACATTAGCCGTATACATCACTCTGTAATGTACATTAACACAACAGCACCTGTCCAATCCTTATGTGTGAACAGTACTCTTGCAAGGTGCTGTGTGCAACATCATCATCATCATAAAGGTAAATAGGGTAACCATAGAGGGACCGGTAGGGTTGTGTGTACAACATCCAGTGGGGAACATAGTGAAGGCACAATGTCCGCATATATGTGCCTATTGTACCACTGTACAGGCTGCCATGTCCTCTGCAGACCATTGCATTCACACCATGCCTACAATCTGTCATCAATTTGCATGGTACTAGCAACATAGCAGGATATCCTAGGCAAGTGTGTTTGTGCATGGCACATGGGGGCAGGACATATATCGGGTACTAGTAGGGTTGCATACTTTGTTCACCAGGCCTTTTGCTAGATGTAGGGGTATGGCTTGCCAACACAGTCCCATGGCTGGCCAACAGCTGTACTCCTCGTGAGGTGGCCAATGTGTCATAAGACGGACACCATATAGGAAAACTACAAAATCCGTTCCCCAACATGTCCAATGGTAAGACACTCACAGCCACCTCTACACAGGCTCTAACAGACAAACACACACTTGCCATGTCCTGTATACAAACCCCTACCTACCATATCACACTGCAGCAATACGCATTTAGGGCATGCGCTACAGTGAATACTGGGTTACAGCACACCTACAGGTGTATACCTAGGTGGGTGACAACAGCAGGAATGACAAAGTTGATCATATGATTTGTACAGAGAGTGCATACTCTACAAAGCACTGTACTTGTCTCACGCAGGCAGACACACACACACACACACACACACACACACACACACACACACACACACACACACACACACACACACACACTTGGCATGTCTGGGATTAGAACACCAACCTAACTACTTTAGCACACTACAGCATTACGCAGTTACAGAATGCGCTAACCAGATTACTGGGTTACAGTGCTCCCAGAGGTGTATTTCTAGGTGGGTGACATCATCAGCCTTGCCAAAGGTGGGTATGGGAATGGTATGGCGTGTGAGCAGTCTAAAAGCATTATTCAGTCCACAGGCAGATGGGGACAAACACACACTTGGCAAGTCTGGGATTAGAACACCAACCTAACTACTTTATTACACTACAGCATTATGCAGTTACAGAACGCGCTACTGACATTACTGGGTCACAGCACTCCCAGAGGTGTATTTCTAGGTGGGTGACATCATCAGCTTTGCCAAAGGTGGGTATAGGAATGGTATGGAGTATGAACAGTCTAAAAGCATTATTCAGTCCTCAGGCAGACGGGAACAAACATAACATACACACACTTGGCAAGTCTGGGATTAGAACACAGACCTAACTACTTTATTACACTACAGCATTACGCAGTTACAGAACGTGCTACCAACATTACTGGGTCACAGCAATCCCAGAGGTGTATTTCTAGGTGGGTGACATAATCAGCCTTGCCAAAGGTGGGTATAGGAATGGTATGGAGTGTGAGCAGTCTAAAAGCATTATTCAGTCCTCAGGCAGACAGGGACAAACACACACACATGCACACACTTGGCAAGTCTGGGATTAAAACACTGACCTAACTACTTTATCACACTACAGCATTACGCAGCTACAGAATGCGCTACTGAGATTACTGGGTCACAGCACTCCCAGAGGTGTATTTGTAGGTGGGTGACATCATCGGCCTTGCCAAACGTGGGTATAGGAATTGTATGGAGTGTGAGCAGTGTAAAAGAATTATTCAGTCCTCGGGCATATGGGGACAAACACACACACACACACACACACACACACACACACACACACACACACACACACACACACACACACACACACACACACACACACACACACACACACTTGGCAAGTCTGGGAGTAGAACACCGACCTAACTACTTTATCACACTACAGCATTACGCAGTTACAGAACGTGCTACCAAGATTACTGGGTCTCAGCACTCCCAGAGGTGTATTTGTAGGTGGGTGACATCATCAGCCTTGCCAAAGGTGGGTATAGGAATTGTATGGAGAGTGAGCAGTCTAAAAGCATTATTCAGTCCTCAGCCAGATGGGGACAAACACCCACACACACACACACACACACACACACACACACACACACACACACACACACACACACACACACACACTTGGCAAGTCTGGGAGTAGAACACCGACCTAACTACTTTATCACACTACAGCATTATGCAGTTGCAGAATGCGCTACTGAGATTACTGGGTCACAGCACTCCCAGAGGTTTATTTCTAGGTGGGTGACATCATCAGCCTTGCCAAAGGTGAGTATAGGAATTGTATGGAGTGTGAGCAGTCTAAAAGCATTATTCCGTCCTCAGGCAGATAGACACACACACACACACACACACACACACACACACACACACACACTTGGCAAGTCTGGGAGTAGAACACCAACCTAACTACTTTATCACACTACGGCATTATGCAGTTACAAAATGCGCTAACAAGATTACTGGGACACAGCACTCCCAGAAGTGTATCTGTAGGTGGGTGACATCATCAACCTTACCAAAGGTGGGTATAGGAATTGCATGGAGTGTGAGCAGTCTAAAAGCATTATTCAGTCCTCAGGCAGATGAAGACAAACACACACACACACACACACACACACACACACACACACACACACACACACACACACACACACACACACACACACACACACACACACACACACACGCCCGCCAGTGGTGGGAACAGAACACCTGCCTATCTACAGATCACTATTACAATACTACATAGTTACGAGTCACACCACACTGGCTACACATTTCAAGGCTGTCATTATGACATTCTGGGAATGTGAACATCAACAGGGATGCTGGCAGTTAAGATGTACAGACCTGTGAACCTGTGTGTTTAAAGTAGGAATCCATCCTGACCTGGAGTATGCCCATCTGTGGAATGGACAACTACTATCACTATACAGGGTTACAATGGCAATGCCCATACACATAGAGGCACATAAGCGACACAAGGTGTCACTGGGCATGCTCACACACTTAGTAGCACAGGGCTGTCTGGTATGCACTCTGATTCTAAACATGGAAGGCCACAGTGGCCATGCTATTACAGTTAGACACAAAGAACATATTGTAATGGACTCTGGTGTTAGTAGTTGTCATTGTTAGCAGGAACGCTGCTCTACATATATCTGACACTGGTCTTATACACAACATCTGCTGCTGTTCGTCACCTTAGATGTACCATTCTATACCAAACACAATACTACCACTCACAGTGATGTCTTGCTAGGAGTGGCAACTGCTTGACCAACACAATGAGCCTTGCTAGGAGTGGCAACTGCATGACCAACACAATGAGGCAATGTCCTGCTGTAATTACGAGGTTGTCCAGTGTTTGTTATTCTGGGATGACATGATTGAAAGTAGACAGGCCTTTGTCACATATCACAAGCATCCATGATTCAAGGGAGTGGGGATAATACCTAAGTCGCATTCGCCCATATAGTGCCATTCCAAGGCAAATGTCCTAAACACAGGATAACACCCTGACACCTAGAGGACAACTGTATTGTATGCTTATGCTAACCAGTGCTAGATGTGTAGCATCCATAATCACAGCTGCTCACTGTAGATCCAACAATGGGGACTACTGACATCTGTGCAGTGAGGAACACCTGGCTGAAGGCTCTGTAATGCACAACAGCACTATCACCATATACCCCAGAACCAGACATGTGGGCCATAACACAGGTACAGACTGCTCCAGGTGGTGGTGTCCCCACATACATAGAGGCCACTCACATGTACTGACCAGTACTCCCACAAAAGGCATCACAGATGAGTCAGGTGCAGGACACAGTGTCAAATGCTGCATTCTTGTATGTAAACCTCAGACACCTCCATGCCCTTGGACCACCAACACACATCCATACATGTGGTAGGACATATAATAGTACACCACCATGTGACCCTTGACCAGTGGACTGTACCAAGCTCTACATCAACTGTGCAGAGTACCCATGTACTGACACAGTTGCATCATGTGTTATGCAATGCAATTATACCACTGTCTGTAACCAGGTCAGCTGTACACATACCAGGGGCACTTGGTTATTTACAGCATTAGCAGATGACTGTTGCTGTACACCAGTAAACACACTCATGTTTGGATATGACATACATGTACCTGCCCTGGATATGTACATGCCCCCCCCCACACACACACACAACATATATGTAAATAGCATAGCTGTTGTTGTCCTTTGTGCAGACAGGTGGCTATAGCCATTACACACATGCACATGGAATGTAGGTCCATGGCTGCTGAATGCTAACAGTACATAAGGTGTGATATCAGTGTTGACAGAGGTAACATTCCCTCTGTATCGGTCACCCATTACACCTATCATATTATACAACAGTCCATGTGTCATGTATGTCATTACACATGTCCACCAATTGCAATGCCTACAAACATGCCCAAATGACAGGATTGTAGGACCTACACACATGTTGATGTAGTGGTGTGCATTCAGATACCATGTGTGTGCAGTTGCTGATGTATGCAGGTGACGTATCTTAGTATATCATGCAGTTGCAATGCAGCCTCAACATTGCCAACTGTATATGGTGATATGCTGAATGTACGGAAAGATGTACCTCAGGTATGGACAGATGTGTGGAAATAACTAAGTGGTGGGACATCCTTGCAGATGGATGTTTGCTGAGGACAGCTCACAGGTGTGTCACAAGTGGTCCTACAATAACCTGTGTAACCGGTAAGCAATGATTTTGTTAATTGAAGGGCAACACACACAACATAGACAGCGGTCAGGGTGACACTGAAGGTAAATTACTTGACACCTTAACAGTTAAGACCTCCCATGTGCATATATCAGCACTGTTGCCAAAGGAAGCATCAGTACACTTTGAAACGCATGCAATACTGCTGTAAGTCTGTCATACATATCATGAGCTAGGCAGGTGTTTGATTCACAGTACTGGCATGTGTGGTTGAGTGTGTGTCCATATATGTAAAGTATGGTGGGGAATACATCTCATTTGTTACTCTCCTGTACACTGTTGTAGACATCTGTACAGATTGCAATGCAGAAAGCAGGACATAGGTAGGGATGTGTATCTCTCACATGTGAGGTATCTGTATGTGCATGACATAAGTGTATTCAGTAGTGAATGCCACAGTGTGTGTGTGTATGTGTGTGTGTGTGTGTGTGTGTGTGTGTGTGTGTGTGTGTGTGTGTGTGTGTGTGTGTGTGTGGCTGTCTGGTCCCTGGAGTGAGGATTATGTTACCATACTGAACTGATAAGACCCCTCCCCCCATCCAGGTGATGCAATCTACTATACGTGTTGATGTCCCTGATCTTCGGCCATACTGACTACCTGTACATGTGTATTCTCTGTGGCGCGTCATGTACGTACTGTAATGATGATTTGCACATAGGCAACTGTGTGTGAGTGTGTGTTACTGTGTCAGTGAATACATGTGTGTCAATACCTGAGTGTGTGGGTGCAGTTGTGTGTTGGCATCCTGTCATGGGAACATGTATTACTGCTTCCCAATGAGGCATCACACTTCCCACAGGCCTCTACCCTTGTCATCAGCTAGATCACTCTCTTACCTCACCCCTCCATGTAACTGTACCTGTGATGTCACCCAGTATGGATGTGACATTTGTAGCCACAGTAGCTTAATACACAGCTATCATGCTCTTGGATCAGTAGACGTGTTTGGAACGTGGGATATTCTAATTGTGATGTGGAAGCTACAAGGTGCATGCTGGTATATTCATACATACCTGTGAGTAGTCCACATTTACATATGGGACACTAACTGCAAACACTGACATCCACCGGCACGTGCAATTAGACCTGAAGGAGGAAAGCAGAACATTATTGTCCAACATGCAGTTACTGTTGTTACACAAGACACATACTGTTAACAGTACGAAATGCATTGTACACCTGTACTACATGGTATGTCTGCTGCTTGTCAACAGTACACAACAATTGTAATCTACACTTATCTTCCTAGTCTGTTCACCCTGTGCATCAGACCATATGAGCATGTCCCTGCACCAATGGTGTAGATGACAGGGATGCGGCACAGGCATCATCATATGCACAGGGTGATAATGTTTGCCAGAGGCCTAGGCTGAACCATTGGATGACATCATGTGTGTGGGTTAGGGCCTTTGATCTAATTGGGCATGTGTGGATGTTATGCATGTGTGTGTTGCGGTGCCCTACATATGTTTCCAGTGTGTGCGTGTATGTATGCATACAGTTCTGGCATGTGTCTGGCCTACACAGGGGTATTATTGACAGCTGCGGACTGTACAGGCCAGGTTTTACAGTTCACAGTGTCTGGCCACGGCCATGTGACCTATGCCTGCCAGGGGTTGCACGGGCACTACCAGTCAGAGGTGCATATTGGGTACTGTCTGATGACACATGTCCACTGGAACTGTGTCCCTGTTGGGACCATCCAGGGCCACCTGCACGTGACCTGCTGTGTCATGGTGTGGACAGCACAGCACCAGCTGCACTGCTGCTGCTCACGCTACTATGGGAGCGGGCATGTGAGGTAGCTCGTTCACATAGACCTAAAACAGGTGATGTAGCAGGCCTATGTCCACGTGCCCAATGCCTCACTCCTACCAGATGTTCCAACACAGACAGCTCACACTCACGGATTGTCATGCCACAGTCAAGAACTCCAACCATGTCACCCAATCATCTATCCAAAGCTTCAGCAATCTGCTGTTGAGCATTTACCATTGCCTGGATGTTGTTGTTTAAAGAATGGACAGCAGCCCTCTGAAGCCTCTGATCTTCTCTGTTGTGCCATTCAGCACATGCCTTTGCCTCCATTACAGCCTGAAACATGTGTCTGGTGACACCAGCTGCTGTGCTCTGTCTTGCAGGGGCATGTTGGCCAGAGGTCCTCCTATGAGCAGCACTAGCCACGTGCCTGTGTGGGGCATCACAAGTCAGTTGGCTGACACCATGGTGTGCAGGCACACCTTCCATAACCCCCACACTTTCCTGTTCCAATCTACCACACGCCACTGTCCTTCCTCTATGGCCACTGGTGAGGGGGTATGTGTAGGCATGAGATCTGTGTGCCTGGATGAGGGGGATATAGGTGGAATGGCAGCCAATGGCACAGATTCAGCCCCTGACAACCCTGCCTGTGCCTCAATCATACGTTCATCATCACTGCTAGAGTCTGTGGGGACACTAATATCAGATGGACCGCAGGAGGGGAACGCACCTACATCACCTGATAGGGGCAGACAAGAACTGTACATTACAATCTATACAATAAACACACACACACACACAAGCTATGGCACCCAGCATGCATGTGATATGGCACCCAACATGCATGTGATATGGCAGAAGGCATGTAACGTGCATGTGATACGGCAGACGGCGCACCCAACATGCATGTGATATGGCACTCAACATGCATGTGATATGGCAGAAGGCATGCAACATGCTTGTGATACGGCAGACGGCACACCCAACATGCATGTGATATGGCAGAATGCATGCAACATGCATGTGATATGGCAGATGGCATGCAGCGCAGACAATAATAGTGGTAGTCATCATACATCCCTGGGTTGCACACAATAGCATGCATGTGTTATAGCAGAAGGCATGCATATTACACAATCATAGTAGTAGTTAGCATACATCCCTGTGTTACACCATGTAGACCAGCACAGTTTAACAGTACACCTGCCTGATGTGTGGCATATGACCTTGACAATCACATGTAGTATGTCATGTGATCTGCTGATGTGTGCAATGACATGCATACATGTTTAACACAATGGTGTCCTGTCAAATATACAGTGGGGTAATGGTGTCCCAATGCAGTGTTGTCTGACCGCCCTACAGATATACTGCACATTTAGCTGATGTGCATGGCCATTGCAGGGAATCATGAGGTGTCTCTATTGCTATACAGTGTGAGTTACAGACACAGTTGATAGCCATTACTGTGTTCAGATACAATACATATATACTGTGGAATGTGACCCACGTCACTGAGGTGTATACACACTAAACCATGATGTGGAATGTGTGACACAGGTCACTGAAGGGTATACGGATGACACCCCTGCACATCTGCAACCATATTGCTGCTGCCTGGCAACTATGGCCAGACATGGCAAACTTATCGGTACACCATGTCCCACATGACAACTGTGTACCACACACACACACACACACACACACACACACACACACACATGAGGAGCAAGGATGACATTGATGTCCGACACCAGCAAGGGGAATGTACTGTATCTGTGGGCTGATGTGGATACTGTACAGGTGACTGCTGTCATGTCATGACACACTCACGATGTTCAACACATCTTATGTGGTGGATTGATGTCACGCCTACACAAGATGTGCACAGGCCTCTAGGATGTCTAGTGTTCCACATCTGCAATATAACCATTACACAAAGGCCATAGTTGGACCATGTGGAGCCAATGTACGACAGGGTGTACACACAAGCACATCATGTCTACTGTGTGTGTTGCTTTATGTCTCTGGCCATCCTCCATGGCCATGTGTGTACATGTGTTGGCCAAATTATTGTGACATGCATCTATTTCACATGTCTATGTTGTCCCATATGACATACACCCATAGATGTCATATGCTCCACTGATGACAGGGTTATGCAGACAAAGGGTGGTATGTGGGATATGTTTTTCAGGATAGTTAGGTAGTGTTGCAGCCAGGCCACTAGATGTCATGGACATATCAAGATAGCACATCACATTGTGTGACATTCATAGCAGGGCTATGATCCACACCAGTGAATCCTGTAGGCTGGCCATACTCCAGCTCACTGTGTAGTACTGTTTGTATTCCCCACATGTGTAGTTCTGATCTGTAGTACATGTCCCTACAGTGAACAGCACCTCCACCATTGTATGCACAGCTGTCCACACATCTGGCAATGACAGTTTGTGAGGTTTCATATCGGTGTTTCACATAGTTTGCAAGTATTGCACATGGGTAGCCATTGTGATGCATTGCAGATCCAACCTGTATATTGTGACAGGACCATACATTATGTGTACATGTGGTAAATGGCCACATGGCAGATAGATCTGTGCATTAAGATGCCTGATAAATAATAACAGTCTCACCTGCAACGGGCTGCTGTCACAGCAGAATGCCAGAGGTACCTAAATAGGAGTAACACAGCAGTATGAGCATTATCCATGCCTGTATGATAGCTACAGGGTGCAATGTGCATGTTAACACATTCACCAGTACAATAGACTATACTATGGTGTATGCACATGTGTGTATACATGCCTTGCATATGATGTTACATTACATATTGTACAGTGACACATGTAACTATATGGAATATAGTTTTTATAGGTGCAGTAGTGACTTACCAGGCAACTCCAGGCTCGGTGGTTGAGAGACACCCACCTCCATGATATCAGCTGAGACTTGTGGATGTTGTTCTGCAGGTGTCCCCAGGTTGGCCAGTAGCTTCTCGGTACGTGTGAGTGGGGGCTGGATTGGTGGCCCATCACCTGTTGCACCTTGTTCCCTGGCGATTGCATTCACATGCTGTTTCGCCCATCTAATGAGGTCTGTACAGTGTCTGTGCACCTGCTGGTATGTGCGGTTGTGGCCACCCACATCATTAACCCTCCTGCGAAGTTCCATCCACGGGGCATCCCGCTGCTGTGCATTCTGTGGCACATGGCTGAACAGGATATCATGATTGTCATGTAGGTATGGGATGAGGGCCTCATCCTCCAAGCGGGTATAAGTGGGTAGCCTTGCATGTGGCATACCTGGAAGACATAATGATGGAGACAGGTCACAGTAACTCACAGAGATATACAGAGCTACAGCTGAACATACATGTGTATTGCATTTATTACGATTAAATAGTCTTTGCAAATCTACATGACACTGACACCACTGACATGTTTGTGTCACACACATGTGACACTCAATGATGATTGGATATTATCACCATTTATGTGTGTGTGTGTGTGTCACCTGATTACATTGCTCATACTCCATGTGGATACTGTCTTGATGTGGGCATGTCTGTTTGCCTGCACTGGTGTTCCTACCTATCAGTACATGGCTAGATTTGTCCACATTAATGAGTCAGCCTTGATGCTGTGTATATGTCACGTATAAAGACTTACACTGCCTTAATGGACATGACCTGTGACTCTGTAGACTTGCTCACAGAAGGTTTTACATGTATGTGTTTTGCCATATACATCTACATGGCACTGTACAGCAATTCAACATCCTGCCATGTAGCACCTGTGTTGCACATGTGATACACATGGGACACTGGCTAGCCAGATGGTATTTGCAGGGATGGATATCAACTATAGCATGTATAGTCAAAGTCAACTAGTAGGCTATATGCCCTGGGCCATGTATGAATCTAGGATGAAAGGTTACCTAGCTGTAGCCGACAAGCGGGTCTCTGGGGCCAGGTGGAGCAGTGCCACATAACTGATCCACAGGGTTAATGATACATTTACCATGCGGTCATCACACCATGTCTGAGGGGGGGGTGATGTACAGCTTTGCTGGACAGGAATGCATAGTATGGCAGGACTATGTAGAGTGTATGGGACAAGGATCTGTCCAGAATGTGGTGATCCTAGTACTAGGAAGGTGGATGTCCATGAAGTACGTGTTTGAGAACAGGATGTGTATGTGTAGCATGTCCAACATCACTGGGTTGGACATGGATTTATTCAGGGTAGGCATCATGCTACATAGTGGAGATGGGGAATGGGAAGGCTGGTGTAGGCCATCTGAACATGGCCAATACCCCTTAAAGGAAATATGTGATCTGATATGGGTCACTTGAGTGTTGTGTATGGCTGGACAATGATCTCTATATTCATGGATGGCACCCTGTCATGATTAGGGTTGCCACATATGACTACCTGACAGGTGTGGTGATGTAACTATCACAGGAAAGACAACGGCCCAGCTGCATCCCTTACACACAGTGTCCATTATGTTGACCGCTGCCTAGGTGGTAGTTCATGGGTACAGGGTTATTAACATAGGGGTGACAATGCAATATGTAGCTGTCAGATTGTGGCCGTATGTCACACACCTCACCCACAAAGCCCCTTCTGTATGTTGTCCACAACACTCTGAGTCAGCTATTGCTCCTAGGTCATAGTCATTTGCATACTTCAATAGGCAGATGCCTTCTGTTAGTCTGTGTGGTATGGACTACAATGAGGGGGAGTACAATTAATTAACCCTGTCTTACTGTAGCTGGCACTGGTGTGATGAGCATGTATTATTCAGACACCTTCTGTAGTGTTGGTTCTGCCAGCAGTCCCGTTGCAAAACACTCCTGTGACATAGGAATGTACATCTAGTATACTGAGTGTAGGTGGAACACAGTATGGGTGATGATGTCCTATGACCTGGCAAGGTTATTATATGCAGTGTGAAATCAACCTTACTGTCATCTACATCTGTACTGCTGACATCAAATAATTTGATCAAGGTTCATTGCCTTTCAGACCAGACTCAGCAGGGTAGTAGTGCAGTACTTCCCATTATCAGTGGTGTCTCCCCCTTTGTGGGTTGTGATACCTGTTGGTGTGCACCATTCAGTGTGTACACAACCTTACATGAAGCTATGTTTTACATGATGTGTATGTGGAGAGCAACTTATTTTGCCATATGTGTATGATACAACCTGGGATGTGGACAGGTCCCATGCAGTCTGAGTGCAGCTTGTACATGCATAGTTGCGGTTACAGGGGCTCTGCAGTGTACATGGATATATGATTGTGTACCTGTTGGGGGGGGGGCAGTGTGTTTATGTTATCCAAGACCCTATCTGTATTGCTTATTCATGCTTAGCACTTGTTCAGAACTTGTAAGCACTACGTAAGCTACTAATTACTATACCACACAATTATCCTCATTACCTAGAGATAAACAGTTTTTGTACGTACTTTTCTCACTTGCTTAGAGTAAAATAGCTCTTGGATTCACTTTCCTCACTTATCTAGGGGAAATTAGTTTTATATTCAGGCATGTCCAAGGGTCAGCTCCCAGTGTTCTCTCCTGTCTATCTGATGAATCTGGACATCTTGAGACAATGTAGACATTACCTCATGTACACAGACAACCCTCTCCACCTACCACCCAACACTACAGCCTGTGAGAGATGCACTTATCTAGCCAAACTGGAAGTAAAGCTCTCTCCAACCAAGAATGACCCTGACAGTCATGTGGAGAAGGTAAACATTTGCACCACACCACACTCATCACATAGTCTCACTGAATCTACACCACCATAATCCACACATAGTAACACAAAAACATTTGCGGAGGCTGTCAATAATAATCTGTCTAAGCAACAGAGACCTCCAAAGTGGAAACGTAAGCAGCCTCCATCCCCCAACACAACCCCAATGGCACATAGCCCACAGAGTCAGTGTGCCACTCAACCACAGCCAATAAGGCAAATCAACGTACCCAACACACTAGTCATAGGTAACTCTATAGTCATGCACGCTGATGTCCCACTCACCAGGCTAAACAAGGAGAAGGTTACTGTCAGCTGCCTGTCAGGTAACAGGATCCGCCACATAACCCACGCACTCATGTCACTCCACAACAAGTACAAATATGACTCTGTCATTGTCCATGTTGGTGTGAATGACCTGAGAAGTACCTCTCAGGACTACATGAAAAGAGACATGGAAGAGCTCTCTGAACTTGTAGGCCAGACAGGTACGACCCTAGCCCAGACTAGCATTCTTCCATCACCCAGAATGATACCACAGTACAAGGACAAAATGACTGACTTCAACAATTGGCTAAGCTTCTGGTGTCATTCTAAGGGGATCCAGTATCTGTCTGCTTGGGATGACATGGTCGATAGACCACAATGCTTTGCCACAGATGGCCTGCACCTGTCGCCCCCGGGATTCCAGATACTGGCTAAGGCTCTTGCTGCCCCTATAATGCCTTCTTTATGCAAGGTTCAAATAACATATTCACCACCATAACAGGAACAGGCAAGCACAAACTTAGGGTAATGCTACTCAATGCTGGAAGTCTAAATTTCAAAATGCACTCACTCGAGGCCTTGTAATGGAGAACATTGATATCTGTGCAGTGACTGAGACCTGGTTCAAGACTCCAGAGAGCACCCCTGCACTACCAGGCTAGAACTCATAGCACACTTTTTGACCATGTAACCTGAACCGGAACACCCAAGGAGGAGGTTTGTCCATATTCATTAAGGATATCCACCCCTCCAGGCTAGTTGCTTAGCACAATGCATTCGAGGTTATCCAAATGCAACTACCTCTGGGCTAAACTGTAATCCAAATCGTAGCTTACTACAGCTCCCCCACCATGCCCCAAGATTCCCACTCCTCTTTTCTTGATGTACTGGAAATTATTAGGGTTCAACCAGACACCCTACTAATGGGCGACTTCACCTACCCCACCATTAACTGGGAAAACTACTCGTGTACCAACTCATTAGCTCAACGCTTACTGGAATTCATAAACACCAATTCCCTGGATGAACTTAACCACACACCACCAGAGGCAACAATATCCTAGACCTAGGCATTACCAACATGAGTGACCGGTGTTCCACACCTGAAGTCAATTCCTTGTTGGTCCGATCCGACCATAAGCTAAACACCCTTGATATCCACATCCCGCCACCCCCCCCCCATTAAGGGAACCACAGTGTAATATGTCTACAAAGCCAACTTCATGCTTCTTAAGACAGACGTGGTGAACTTCATGACACACATGCAGATGGACAATACAGTTACAACTGCTGAATCCTACACAAATGCACTCTATAAGCACTTACATGAATGCATGTATTGTGTTATCCCAAACAGAACCAAGACGCTATACTCCTAATTAAGGAAGCCAATCTGGTTGTCTCCTGCCATAAACAAACTGTGCAACAGAAGGAAGACACTGTTACAAAAGAGAGTACAATCCCATGCATGGAGGAGCTCCCTGGTCAGCCTCAGTAAGAAGCTGAGATCCCTTATAAGATCCTCCAAAGCTAGCTATGGAAACAAAACCGCCACTAATTCCAATGACAACCACAAAGCATTCCATAGCTATGTCAAATATCTCGATGTCAACACCCAGATCTGCTCTGAGTTACAGCACAAAGGCACGAACATTACAGAACCAACTGATATTGCCAACATCCTGGCAGACAGGTTCAGTGCTACCTTTCCCCCCTCTCAACCCCTAAAGGGCCCATATCTATACAGGAAGAATGCAGAGTCCCTGTAATCACAACTACGCAGGTAAAAGCTGCACACTCTAAAGCCAATATCACAGCATCCATGGGACCAGACAACATCCCAGGCTGCATTTTACACGAACTTCGGAATGTACTGGCTCCCCACCTATGCACCATGTTCAATAATAGTCTCACATCAGGCTTTGTGTCCCCTGAATGGCACACAGCAACAGTTATCCCACTCCACAAAGGTGGCGCCACAACGGACCACTGGACCTATTGCCCTATAGGCCTAACTAGCCTGGTCTGCAAGGCTATGGAGCACATCATCATGGATCTCAGTCACAGAGACATTGGGTACCTACAAACCTTTGACTCCTCCTTGTTAAGGGCTGAACATGCCTCCTAAACCTGGTGGACTTCTTTGAGACAGTTACCAAGGCATTAGATGAGGGTAAGGAGGTCCACACAGCCTACCTTGATCTCTCAAAGGCTTTCAACACCATTCCCCATTCTGGTATTATCGACATACCCATCTTCCTGAACATTAACCCCTACATCATGTGATGGTTTGCAAAGTGGCTCATGGACAGAATCCACACAGTGGGAGTTGCATACCCTAGGTCCGACTGTAAACCAGTTACAAGTGGCGTCCCCCAGGGCTCAGTCCTAGGACCCCTCATGTTTGGTCTATACTTCTCTGAGGTACAGACAAGCACAGGAGGGCTTTGGTTGAAAAGGTTTGCAGACGACTGCAAACTAGGGGCCATAATTATTTCCCCAGCTGATACAGACACCCTCCGGAAGGGTCACACTGAGACGGATACCTGGTGTCAATATCATGGCCTCAAGCTGAATGCCAAAAAGTGCATAGTCATCCCCTTTGCATATAACTAATCACCCATGGACTACCACATAGGTGCTAGTCCCCTACATACAGAAAAGGTAATAAGGGATTTGGGAACCCGAGTAGATAGCAATCTCTCCTTCGATACCCATAATGACAAGGTGGTTAAAATATCCTTCTACGTGGCCCCCCCTAATCTCTAATGGGTTCACATCCAGAACAAAGGAGGCCATTGTGCCTCTCTACTCATGACTTATTAGACCCATTAAAGGATACAACACCCCATTTGGGATGTACCTTACAAGACAACTGCAACAGCTTGGAAGACCACAACAGTACCACACCAAGAGGATTACTGACCTCAAACAGATGACCTATGCAGCCCAACTAAAGAAACTCCAGCTGTACTTGGTTGCATACTGCATACTCACAGGTGATCTCTGCTTGACATACAAGGCCCATGTCCAACCCAGTATTGCTAGATATGCTCCACCTAAACAGAAGCCCCTGAGAGCCACATGCTCTAGGGATATACACCTAACTACAATGATGACTAGGACGTGCTGGATGGATAGATTCCTGACCCAGAGACTCCCCATGCTTTGGAACATGATTTCAATTTACATCAGGCAGGGCCCCTCACTAGCACTCTTCAAGAGAAACCTTGACGGGTGGATGGGAGACAGACATGTACCCCGGGGATCACTGTTGTGGCTCTGCTGGACAGAGGCACAGGGAACTAATGGCTTTGCCGTTCAGAGGCACAGGGAACTAAACTAAGGGGGTGGTGGAAGCCAACACACTCTAGCTAGGCTTATAAATACCCTTGGGCAGACAGCCTAGTACCTACCTTTGAACTTATTACATGTCTTATGTGCATGGATAGTTAACTAGCTCTTCCATTTTAATTTGCTATCATGCTGATGAACTGTCGGGTGACTACAAGTCATATGTATCCTGTTATTGTGTATTGTAAATGCCAATAGACATAACTAATGTTTGCCTAACATAACAGTAATGCTATCTAACTTGTAATACATATCTGCCTACAATACTGTACATTACACAGTTATTGGCACAATATCCCACAATGCAAATCATAATTGCACAGTAGGCCAACCTTTGACATGTTATTCTCAATAATACACCCATACATATGCTTACTGTTACAATATATCAACATATACTATCCCCTGCTATAGCACATACTTGTTGCACCAACCCTGACACTGACAGCGGCTGGTGAGGAATTGTTGGGTTCAAAGCCCTTATATAGCATCCCTTGTGATGTATGCAGTGTTTGCCTTGTGACCTACAGCAGTACACACATAAATACTACAAGCGTTACTATGCTCAATAATACATCACTACAAGATAACTGTTTCCACTATATGCATTGCTTACACTTTAAATATTACAGAACAGGTACTACATACACAGACATACTGAGTGTTCTACATACTTTATTAGTAACCCGAGGTGTCGTTGACTGTTATTTCAATCCTTTTCAGTTTGTGTTTCAATCTTCTTTCTAACGTTCTGCTGGTATATACAGATGGTTTGAATGTGTGATAAGCCATCCTTTTATAGTTAAATATTGGTAACATGTGCTATCCTGACCACCAATTGGTGTTCCAAAGTAGTTAATTAGATGCACATCAGCTGTGCAGCTACTCCATTAGCCAATACCATGGCAACAGTGGTGTATAATTGAGTACTCCACTTGGGCATTGTCCCTTTGCCTTACTTTCGAGGAAGACGGCCTGGATGTGTTGTTTGTGATGTATTTCAACAGCTATATGGAGACAGACAGAGATATATTAGCTTCATGACCATGGATTGTGTGTAATGGCTAGAAGATGTTGTTCTACATGTGAGTACAGCTGTTATATTTCAGAACATTGCTACTTATGCAGGGTTTGTTTGTACCTGATACTTCTGCAGATGTTTCAGTCTGGCAAGGATGTTTGGGCAGCTCAAGGCTGTATGGCTATGCATGAAATGTTAGGTGGTTTACAGTGTGCTCACCAGACATCTTTGGTTTGGTGTACATGTGTATCATACTGTGCTGTTAATCAGTAATTGGTAACACTTCCTGGTGTACACACAACCCTCTGAAATGGGATTAGTGCAAACAAACCCTGTAACATCAGCAGCTGTTCCATTGTATAACAGCAACTATTTCACATAGGGCCATGTTAGTGTGTCTCTGACAAGGTATGTTAAGGCTTCTGCAGATGTCGTACAGTGAGTGAATGATTTGTGATGTTATTACAGTTTGTATTGTAATTTGTTTGGGTGTGGGGGAGATGTTGGTGGGTGTACATAGCAGATGCAGGTGTGTAGGAACTGCTTTTATACATAATTGATATGTGCGTGAGGGTTCCTTCCCTATTTGAACACCTATCCTTTAGTGGACTAATACTATGGTAATTGCAGGCTGATTCATTAAGGCACTGTTAATTGGTTCCTGTATAGCATGCAGGTGATGTTAGTCCTTGAATCCTTTCGGCAATACATCGGAATGTAATAAAGTGTTGCTACATGAAAGCTGTGTATTTCTGTCATAGGTATTTGCAGTCATTGGAGTTGTGTTGGTGACTGACCCTCTTTGGCTAGGGTTGCCACCTTTTCAAATGGCCATAGTGGGACATTTTCGGGACACACATCAGATTTTACAGGCCGACACAAACCCATGGTCAGTACAAAGGATAGAACTTTCCTTTTTTGCCTAAATATAAGCTTATTCTTGTAGCAGTTTAGTTGCTTATCCTGTTTCTTGTAACATGTAGGTATTTTAGATACAGAAAGAACTATTGTATGCAACTATTACATTACATATGGGACATAATTATGTCCTACAATCTCAGGACATTTGCCACATTTAATATTTTTGGTCAGGACACAACCACCCAAAGAGGGACTGTCCCTCGCAAAGTGGGACAGGTGGTAACCCTATCTTTGGCTCATGTCCATAGCACATATTTGTAATAGTGTATAGGCATATACTCTCCATATCCTTTGTTCATAAAGTTTGGTCGTGGCAGAATGTGTGATTGCTATGGTCCATGTTATACTCATATATGAACACTTCAACTGCTGTATACAGGATACCTATGGAATCCCAAATGCACACAATTCCAACGCCCACAGTACCAGGCCCAGACTCCCATACCCCACATTACTGACAGCGACAGTCGAACTCGTGAAAGTAACACAAACATGGAACAGACACACGTACACACAGACACACTGCTACCCACCACATCCAAACAAACCATCCTACACTACGTATGAGCAGGTGAGCAAGCCCCTACACCCCATGTGGGTGGCTGCACCCCACACCCCCTACTTTAATATTCTACCTCCTAGATCGCACAAACAGACGCACAAAGCAAACCCACACCCACACATTACAGTCCCCCAGGAACACACACCACACTCAGAACACACACTTACACACACTACAGCCCTCAGAAACACACTTACACACAGTAACCTACCTGAACTGCAACACCAGAAGCACTGACTAAATGTCCCTTAACATCGGGAGTTTAAACCTCGCTTCTGGTGTTTCGGTACTGTGGTCTTTCGGTCTTTAAGCCTCGTGATTACGCTCGTCGGTATGTCAAGCATTCGGTATTTGGTAGGTATCCCATTTATATGTACCTCCATGGTTATGTAGATGTTGTTAACCTATCTATATATCTACATATATATGTATATCCCCATATATCGACATATATCTCTCTCTCTCTCTCTCTCTATATATATATATATATATATATATATATATATATATATATATATATATATATATATATATATATATATATATATATATAGCATACACCTTTCATTGGGTACATGCCAGTTTGTCCTATTTCCACACATTCCTCCCTTTTGTGTTTTAACCTGTCAGAATACACAACTGCCATTGGTACATCTCAGGTAGCTTAGTGGTAGGTTATTGTGAAGATTGAGTACATGGTTGCATGTTCTAATCCTGGCAGTGGTCATTTTACCTCTCAGAGCAGGCACTGGTAGTGCAAGGGTGATTAACGCACATTTCAGCGGTTGTGTGTTCCAAATGTTTATTATTCTGTGGAATACTACCTATATATGCAAGCTGTGGTTAAGGTATACTATGTAACATGTAAATCATCTCTGACTTTATTGGGATTTGAACCAGGACTGCACAGATATTATGCAAATGCTGTAGCCATTACACTATTGACATTAACGTTCCTTCTGCCTATTTCCTATGTCCATGAATCCTATGTGTAAGCTTGGCTACACAACAGGCAGAGCCACCCACACCCAGTGAGCTTCTCGAAATACAGACATGACACATGAATTGGGAGACTATACATTAACATCCTAACTACATTTGGCATAGCCACTCACTGACACACTTCAGGGGAAACCTTGATGTGTGACTGGCCAACAGTATATACACCCCTGGGATCATGTGTCCCAGACACATACAGCCAGGGTGTGGGGAGCCACTCCAGTTCTACAGCTGCAAGACCTGTTGGGGAAATTGAATGCTGTTGGTTTGTCATGTTAACATGCCCTTTTGAGATCACTATGTGCCCCTATCACCCTACAGCACACCAGTCTTCAACAGCTTCCAGCAACTCTGCCTGGAATCACTTCATTGGCTATGCTTGACAGAGGCTCAGTTACTTCATCAATGGTGCAGGTAAAGCCACCACACTGTAGCTATGCTTCTAAATGCCCTTGGGCAGATAGCCTACTACCTATCTGTGAACCTCTACAGTGCAGGCCATCTCCAACATCATATGTGATTATACAGAGTTTTCTGATCACAATATACAGTGTAAATTCACCATGTAGTCAGACAACAGTTAAGTACAGCAATAGCATACAGACTACTGATACATAATCACACCAAAAGCCTATCTTGGAAGCTAGTGGACATGTATAGGTTTCAGGCTTTGTATTGCTTACCAGTAGGTTACCTACAGGAAAGATGGGACACAAGCACAGATGGGATACATGCCTGCAACAATGCCATACCAACTTGCATGTGTCAGCCTAAGGCTTTGGAATGCTGGCCAAGGCTATTGGTGCACCCATGGTGCCATTTTTAGGCAGGTCTCAGAGGTGAATCTCACCTCCATGAACTGCACAATAGCAGAACCAATGAGGGTTAGGCTACTCAACACCAGGGGTAGTACTCACAACATGCACACACTCACAGCACCCCTCAGTATGGACAACATCTACATCTGTTCTGTGACTGGGACCTGTATAAGGCTCCTGTGAGCACACCGGCACTACCAGACTACAACCCATAACACACATTTCAGCCACTGTACATGGACTGGCACAGACATGGAGGGGGTGTATCCATATTCATCAGGGATACCTACACCTCCAAGTTAGTGGGGCAGCATGATACCTCTGTGATCATCCATGTGCAGCTAACATCAGCCATGACTGCAATGCAAACTGTGAGCTGCTACAGATAACCCTCCATGACCCAGGAGCACCACTACAACTATCTGGAGACAGTGGTAAACATGACAGTCCTACCAGACACCCTGTTATTGGTCAATGTCAGCTACCCTACACTTAACTGGATAACCTACTCGAGTATTCACTTCCAGGCCCAGCACTTCCTGGGATTTATCACCTCATATGGCCTGTATCAGTTGGTAGATGGACTAACGAGAGGTGAAAACATACTAGAAGTGGTAATCACTGACATGTGCAACAGGTGCACTACAGCAGAGGTAAACTGGTCACTGTTTAGATCTGACCATGAACTATTCACTGATGATTTCTACTCCCAACCATCTCCCCCACCCAAGGAACACACAGTGAATACCTTTCCTACAGCTAAATTCACAGTACTAATGACAGAGGTGGGAGGGTTCACAGCCCCCACGCTCAGGGATGACACTGCTCAAGATACAGACAGAATTATGAATGCACTCTATAAGCACCTACAAAGATGTATGGGTCATGCCATCAATGGTAAACCAGGACTAGCTACTCCTACACAAGGACACCAGTCTGCTGAACCCCTGCATTATACAGGCTATACAACAGAAGTAGTACAGTAGTCCAGAACAACAGCAAATCCCAAGACATGCAGATGTCCGTGACCAGTATTAGCAAGATACTTATGTTACTCATGTAATCATCCAAGGCTGACATCCACAGGTAAATAGGCATGGATTCAGAATATGACCACAAAGGCTTCTTTGGCTATGTCAAGGATGTAAGCAGTAACACACAGATTTGCACTGTGCTGGTGCAATATTGCACTGAATATACTGACCCTACTGATATCACCAACACACTTGATGATACATTCGGAGCAAGCTTCACCCCCTACTGGGCCCACAACAATACCCAAAATGTACAGTATCCCAGACATCTGAGACATACAGGTGGTAATGGCCCTTTCAAATGGCATGACAGAGCATCAATGGAGGCAGATGGTGTCCCAGACTGCATCCTGCAGACACTACAAGACAAAGTGACCCCCCGCCTAATATAGCAATTCAACATCAGCCTCTACACAGGCTACATGGCCATTCACTGGCACATGGCAACAGCTATTACACTCCACCAAGGTGGTGACACAACTGACCATGGTAACTACCACCCCATAGGCCTGAGTAGCCTGATCTGCATGGCTATGGAGCGCATCCTCATGGCACTCATTAACATAGACAATGGTAACCTCCAGACACTTGACCCAACCCAGGTCACCTTGATTGAGTGCAGATCATGCCTACTGAACCAGTTTGACATCTTACAGCCACCTAGACTTTAGGTGTGGGGTGTGGTAGTTCACACATACTACCTGGACCTCGCCAAGGGTTTTGACACCATTCCCCACTCAGGTATTATTTCTACACTCACCAGCCAGTACATACACCCATACATCACAGGTTGGTTTGCCAACAGGCTTACACACAGAACCCACATGGTAAGCCTAGCAGCCTCCAGGTCCAACTCTTGACCAGTCACAACTGGTGTCCCACAGGACTCAGTCCTGGGACCCCTACTGTTTGCCATATACTTCTCAGAGGTATGGGCTAACACAGGTGGACTACAGCAGGCCGTGTTTGGTGATTACTGCAGACTGGGAGCCATAACTGACAGTCCAGCTGTCACAGACGTCCTTCAAGGGGCCTCACATAGACCAACACAGGGTGTCAGAGTGATGGCCTCCAGCTAAAGGCCACATACTGCATGGTCATTCCATTTTGGGAAACTACACACACACATATTAACACATGAGTGGCAGACAGTATAATTCAGATGATGTAATGGGTATGTGGGGACTACATTACATAGTGATCTCTCCTTTGACAGTCATATGTGCAAAGTAGTTAGGACATCCATCTATGTAGGCCATCTGATTACTTAAGGGTTCACATCTAAACAGACTTAGGTTATTGTGCCCCTTTACTCATCAGTCATCAATCCCATCATCGAGTATGATAACCCATTTTGGATGTACCTCAGAAGACACATCTGACAGCTGGAAGGGCCATGAACATACCTCGCATAGAGGGATAATGCCCTCAGACATGTGTCCTATGCTGCCAGACTGCATAAACTCATGCATTACTCAGTGGCATCTCGTTTACTCAGAGATGATATTTGCTGGCCAACAAAGCTGTGTCCAAGTCAGGCTTAATGGATATGCTCCACCTATGGGCATCCATGTCACAGTGAGCCACACACTGTAATGAGCTACACCTTGCCACAACCATAACTGGAAGATGCTGGAGTGACAGATTCCTGTCACGGGTACTCCCCATTATTTGGAACTACATCCCTGATTACATTATATGGAACCCCTCACTAACACTCCAGGGAATCCTTGCAGAGTGGGTGGGGAACAGTGGATACACCCCAGGGATCCCGCAATTGGCTCTGCTCCACAGAGGGACAGTTAGTTAATCAATGGGGTGGTGACAGCAGACACATTTTGGCTATGCTTATGACTGGCCTCGGGCAGTTAGGCATGTACCTACCTATGTATCTATGAACCTATACATACAGTATGGACACATGCTGATAGCTTAATTTACTGTTCAGGTATTGACTTACCTTGTGCCAATGGCAGTTGTGTGTACAATAGTTGAGGGCTGCCTATGTAGGATGCACACAGTAGACCACCTATACATGACAATTTACAGGTGGTCGTGTGTGTGCCATCCATGTTTGCTGTGTGTGCAGGTGGAGAAGGGTGTCAGTCCATAGGTGCCTACACTGTCAGTGTGTGTGCTATACATTCCCTCTTTGCCAAGGCATGGGCATACTGGGCATGCCTCCATCTGCCTACTGGGGCTGGCACAGGGTGTTCATGGTCTGAGTCCCTCTGTGCCTGTGGGGCCCTTGGCAATGGTGGTGGGCTGTGAGGGCCTTCACCATTCTGTCCCTGCTGCAGCTGTTTCTGCAGGATCATATTGTGTAGCATGGCACATACTATGAAGATGTGGGCACACATGCCTGGAGAGTACTGCAAGGCTCCACCAGATATGTCCAAGCAATGGAACCATGATTTCAGCATCCCAAACACATGCTCTATGATGATTCTGGTTTCTGTGCGTGTCTCATTATGGCATTCTTGCATGGCTGTGTGTGCATTTCTGATGGGAGTCATCATCCATGGTTCCAGTGCATAGCCAGCATCCCCACCAGGTGGCCATATGGGATGTCCCCCCTGGCAAATACCTGATACAGCTGTGAGGCATGCCAGATGTGGGAGTTGTGATAGCTTCCAGGGCTGCCAGCACACACATCCATGATAATGCCCTGGGCATTGCACATGACCTGGCAGTTGATGGAGGGGTATCCCTTGTGGTTTATGTAGCGCCTACCCTGCTCACCGGGTGGTGTCTTGATGTGTATGTGCATGCAGTCTATTGCACCCAGTACCTCTGGGTAGTCTGCCACATGGTGGAAGAGATGCATATTGCTGGCCAACTCCTCCTGCATTCGGGAAGTATATGTGCTCATTGGCATGTGGTAACATGGCATCCAGGAACTGGTGGAGTACCCTGGATGCTGATGCCTGTGAGATCCCCATGATATCCCCAGTTGGCCTTTGAAAGGTACCTGTGGCTAGTATTCTCAAGCTTACACATACCTTCGTGTCCACTGGGATGGGTTCCCTCTGTTATTTCTGGCTCTGAGGCATGGCTGGCACAGCTCAACAAGTTGCTGTATGGTGTCCCTGTCCACCCTGTAATGCTCTACTATCTCCAGATCATGTAGCCCCTGGCAGGTTACCCTGGGTCTGAACACTCTTCTCCTCCTCCGGTGCCTGAGATGGTTGTCAGCATCATCCTCCACACCACCGTCAGTCTCCAACACATGCTGGTGAATCAAAGCTATGGCAGCCCCTAACATGTACATATTAAAAGTTCCCCATCTGTATACACCAATGGTGCAGAGTGTCTGGGAATACACAAGTGTGTGTGTGTGGGGCTTTCACACTTTATACTATTGTGCAATGGATGCTGCTGGTGTAATTGGGTGTGTATGTGCAATTCCAGCTGCAGGGTATCTTAATTATGGGTTTTACAGCAGGTACTGCTATTGTGGGGCCTTTGGTGTTGACTTACGCTTGGCTGCCATGATTCATCTATTGCCCTTTACTTCACTTTTCAACCCGATTCCCCTCCCATTGTCAGGCATGCATCCAGCTGCCTGCTTTCTTGTTTTGTACTTTCCCAACCCAGGATTGTGTTGCAAAATGTGTTATGTAGCTGATCTACTGCAAGTTTGCTTTGTTCTGCTGTGACAGTTCTCTTTTCTTTGCAGTACGGCACCTCCCCTTTCCTGTTCTGCAGGTAGCTGCTAGCAGCCTTGTTAGCTGTTGTCAATGGCCCACTGTGAGTTCCTAGGTGTTAATTACTCATTTGTACTCCAATTACCATGCTGCAGCATTTCCTTATTGTCTTCCCATATCCTTCCTGTTTCAGCTATGGTGCATGCCGCACAGCCTTTTACTGGGTTTCTAGTGCATTTTCTTCCATGTTCACATGCACTTTTGGTTACCTTGTGTGCTCTCAGCTAAGCAAAGCTATGGCTACTTCCACACCCCTATCCTGTGGCTTTGCTTAGCAACAGGCAACCCGGATTAGCAATGCTCCAATGTGCTTACAGCTAAGGTGGCACACCCCTCTCTTGATGTCATGTTTATCTCCAGGCCACACCTCGGTGTTGTACCACTATGCTGTATGGTACATCCTTACGCCAGCGGGGATTTTGCAATTCAGTATTACTTGACTCATTTGCATGGCATTGACTACTAATTCCTAGTTACCATGCAGAACACTGTCACAGACCCTTAGCAACCCTTGCGCCATGGTTGTGGTGTAGCATGCATGCCATTGACTATTATGGGGAATTCATGAAATGTGTTACATTGCAGTTTTATGACATATAAATATATTTTCATTGTGATCCCATTTGCGCACTGATGCACTGTGATTTTACTCTGCGTTAGTGTGGCCATGACATTAAATGTTATTTTTTTATGTGTTGTGCATGTTTTTTATGCCATTGGCTATATATTTAGCCATTGGCATATATTAACATTATAATACATAAGTTTGGTCCACTTTCATGGCTCCAATTTTATGTTTGAAAAAAATGTAAACCGTTTTTTTGGTTTACATTTCTGCATGCTTATGCTATGCCTGCACCACTTCATGAATCGCTATATACCTTCATTTGCATGCTACACTGCTGCTCCTGGGGTAATTAGCATACATGCACCAGGAGCTGCGCAGCTCTGACGTATGCTGGTAGTGCACATGGATACAGCTCATACCTGAATCGCTCGGTGGCCATATTTGGCATTAGATCACCAACGCTACTCTGGCGCCTGGCGCAAGCTTCATGAATCCCGGGATTATCTTTGAAAAATAAGGCATAAAATGCATCACAAAATAGCCAGGCCAAAAACACTTCTGGGGACACAGAAAGTGACTATTATTTTTTTGACAAAGGATAGGAAGGAAGGCACTATTCCCAGGTATGATTTAGGTATACTTACAAGCATTTGTCTTCTCAATTTATTGTAAGCTATCGTTTGAAAGGCACAACTTATTTCTTCCCTTAAAGAAATAATAATAAAACTGTCATCTTTCCTTACTTATGTTTTTTCTTCAGGCTGTGACTGGATCAAAAGATTGGAAAAAAATCTGAAATGCACCTCAGATCAGCTATAATCCTATGTCTTATGGGCCCTATGAGTACTGGCTTAATTCAGTTGTTTACTGCACAATTATTACTTTACAAGCTTTGATAATTAAGGAGTGTTGAAAAGATGGAAGGAAAAACAAAGCTGAAGAATAAAGCCTGAAATAAAGACTGAATTTCTTTCCTATGTTTTGATTACTGTTCAGACCATCACTAGATTTTTATTTATTTATTTATTTTATATTTGATTACTGGGTTGGTCTGACTGGGCAAATAAGTGCCCGCTTTCAGCAGAGACCTGGGGAGAAAAGCTCCACATACATAACAAAAATACAAAAGTCAGAGATGTGTAAAATTAATACAGCATACAATAGAGCAAACGATAGAATATCATGGCATAGTATGATGAGAAATTACAGAAGTATACAATTTAAAGAGTGTACAGCAGTAAAGCAAAATATAATGCATTTGAATAAGAAAGCACACAAAGACTATATATAATTATATATATTCATATACAGTACGTTATGGCAGTTTTTTTATGAGTTTAACCTATGAGCAGTGCCGGAGGAAGATTTATCTGAATGGTGGTAGTAAGCCTAGCCATGATCAGTACAAGTACACTGCCAGATCAGATTGAGGTGGGCTTTTAATTGGTTTTATAGGTGGGACAGCTGTTTTCCAGTCTAATATCTGGTGGAAAAGAATTCCAGGTTTTAGCAACTGTGTAGGAGTAAAGGGATTCCCCTGCCCTATGTCTATACTTAGCTACTTCAAGAATGGCTTTATTAGGGTCTTAGATGACTTGCATAATTTTGAAAGGTGAGTAAGCCTGAGAGATCAGAAATCTTGTTTGGGTGGTACAGCAAGTAATGAGGCACTACCAGACTACAACCCATAACACACATTTCAGCCACTGTACATGGACTGGCCACAGACATGGAGTGGGTGTATCCATATTCATCAGGGATACCTACACCTGCAAGTTAGTGGGGCAGCATGATACCTCTGTGATCATCAATGTGCAGCTAACATCAGCCATGACTGCAATGCAAACTGTGAGCTGCTACAGATAACCCTCCATGACCCAGGAGCACCACTACAACTATATGGAGACAGTGGTAAACATGACAGTCCTACCAGACACCCTGTTATTGGTCAATGTCAGTTATCCTACACTTAACTGGATAACCTACTCATGTATTCACTTCCAGGACCAGCACTTCTTGGGATTTATCACCTCATATGGCCTGTATCAGTTGGAAGCTGGACTAACGGGAGGTGAAGACATACTAGAAGTGGTAATCACTGACATGTGCAACAGGTGCTCTACAGCAGAGATAAGCCGGTCACTGTTTAGATCTGACCATGAACTATTCACTGATTTCTACTCCCAACCATCACCCCCACCCAAGGAACACACAGTGAATACCTTTCTAACAGCTACATTCACAGTACTAATGACAGAGGTGGGAGGGTTCACAGCCCCCACACTCAGGGATGACACTGCTCAAGATACAGACAGAATTACGAATGCACTCTATAAGCACCTACAAAGATGTATGGGTCATGCCATCAATGGTAAACCAGAACTAGCTACTCCTACACAAGGACACCAGTCTGCTGAACCCCTGCACTATACAAGCTATACAACAGAAGTAGTACAGTAGTCCGGAACAACAGCAAATCCCAAGACATGCAGACATCCGTGACCAGTATTAGCAAGAAACTTATGTTACTCATGTAATCATCCAAGGCTGACATCCACAGGTAAATAGGCATGGATTCGGAATATGACCATAAAGGCTTCTTTGGCTATGTCAAGGATGTAAGCAGTAACACACAGATTTGCACTGTGCTGGTGCAATATTGCACTGAGTATACTGGCCCTACTGATATCACCAACACACTTGATGATACATTCGGAGCAAGCTTCACCCCCTACTGGGCCCACAACAATACCCAAAACGTACAGTATCCCAGACATCTGAGACATACAGGTGGTAATGGCCCTTTCAAACAGCATGACAGAGTGTCACTGGACGCAGATGGTGTCCCAGACTGCATCCTGCAGACACTACAAGACAAAGTGACCCCCCCCCGCTTAATATAGCAATTCAACATCAGCCTCTACACAGGCTACATGGCCATTCACTGACAAATGGCAACAGCTATTACATTCCACCAAGGTGGTGACACAACTGACCATGGTAACTACCACCCCATAGGCCTGAGTAGCCTGATCTGCATGGCTATGGAGCGCATCCTCATGGCACTCATTAACATAGACAATGGTAACCTCCAGATACTTGACCCAACCCAGGTCACCTTGATTGAGTGCAGATCATGCCTACTGAACCAGTTTGACATCTTACAGCCACCTAGACTTTAGGTGTGGGGTGTGGTAGTTCACACATACTACCTGGACCTTGCCAAGGGTTTTGACACCATTCCCCACTCAGGTATTATTTCTACACTCACCAGCCAGTACATACACCCATACATCACAGGTTGGTTTGCCAACAGGCTTACACACAGAACCCACATGGTAAGCCTAGCAGCCTCCAGGTCCAACTCTTAACCAGTCACAACTGGTGTCCCACAGGACTCAGTCCTGGGACCCCTACTGTTTGCCATATACTTCTCAGAGGTACGGGCTAACACAGTTGGACTACATTAGGCCGTGTTTGGTGATTACTGCAGACTGGGAGCCATAACTGACAGTCCAGCTGACACAGACGTCCTTCAAGGGGCCTCACATAAACCAATACAGGGTGTCAGAGTGATGGCCTCCAGCTAAAGGCCACATACTGCATGGTCATTCCATTTTGTGAAACTACACACACACATATTAACACATGAGTGGCAGACAGTATAATTCAGATGACATAATGGGTATGTGGGGATTACATTACATAGGGATCTCTCCTTTGACAGTCATATGTGCAAAGTAGTTAGGACATCCATCTATGTAAGCCATCTAATTACTTAAGGGTTCACATCTAAACAGACTTAGGTTATTGTGCCCCTTTACTCATCAGTCATCAGTCCCATCATCGAGTATGATAACCCATTTTGGATGTACCTCAGAAGACACATCCGACAGCTGGAAGGTCCACGAACATACCTCGCATAGAGGGATAATGCCCTCAGACATGTGTCCTATGCTGCCAGACTGCATAAACTCATGTATTACTCAGTGGCATCTCGTTTACTCAGAGATGATATTTGCTGGCCAACAAAGCTGTGTCCAAGTCAAGCTTAATGGATATGCTCCACCTATGGTCATCCATGTCACAGTGAGCCACACACTGTAATGGGCTACACCTTGCCACAACCATAACTGGAAGATGCTGGAGTGACAGATTTCTGTCACGGGTACTGCCCATTTTTTGGAAATACATCCCTGATTACATTATACGGAACCCCTCACTAACATTCCAGGGAATCCTTGCAGAGTGGGTGGGGAACAGTGGATACACCCCAGGGATCCCGCAATTGGCTCTGCTCCACAGAGGGACAGTTAGTTAATTAATGGGGTGGTGACAGCAGACACATTTGGCTATACTTATGACTGGCCTCGGGCAGTTAGGCATGTACCTACCTATGTATCTATGAACCTATACATACAGTATGGACACATGCTGATAGCTTAATTTACTGTTCAGGTATTGACTTACCTTGTGCCAGCAGTGGCAGTTGTGTGTACAATAGTTAAGGGCTGCCTATGTAGGATGCACACAGTAGGCCACCTATACATGACAATTTACAGGTGGTTGTATGTATGTGCCACCCATGTTTGCTGTGTGTGCAGGTGGAGAAGGGTGTCAGTCCATTGGTGCCTACACTGTCAGTGTGTGTGCTATACGTTCCCTCTTTGCCAAGGCATGGGCATACTGGGCATGCCTCCATCTGCCTACTGGGGCTGGCACAGGGTGTTTGTGGTCTGAGTCCCTCTGTGCCTGTGGGGCCCTTGGCAATGGTGGTGGGCTGTGAGGGCCTTCACCATTCTGTCCTTGCTGCAGCTGTTTCCGCAGGATCATACTGTGTAGCATGGCACATACTATGAAGATGTGGGCACACATGCCTGGAGAGTACTGTAAGGTTCCACCAGATATGTCCAAGCAACAGAACCGTGATTTCAGCATCCCAAACACATGCTCTATGGTGATTCTGGTTTCTGCGTGTGCCTCATTATGGAGTTCTTGCATGGCTGTGTGTGCATTTCTGATGGGAGTCATCATCCATGTTTCCAGTGCATAGCCAGCATCCCCCACCAGGTGGACATGTGGGATATCCCCCTGGCAAATACCTGATACAGCTGTGAGGCATGCCAGATGTGGGAGTTGTGATAACTTCCAGGGCTGCCAGCACACACATCCATGATAATGCCCTGGGCTTTGCACTCGACCTGGCAGTTGATGAAGGGGTATCCCTTGCGGTTTATGTAGCGCCTACCCTGCTCACCGGGTGGTGTCTTGATGTGTATGTGCGTGCAGTCTATTGCACCCAGTACCTCTGGGTAGTCTGCCACACGGTGGAAGAGATGCATATTGCTGGCTAACTCTTCCTGCGTTCGGGGGAAGTATATGTGCTCATTGGCATGTGGTAACATGGCATCCAGGAACTGGTAGAATACCCTGGATGCTGAAGCCTGTGAGATCCCCATGATATCCCCAGTTGGCCTTTGAAAGGTACCTGTGGCTAGTATTCCCAAGCTTACACATACCTTTGTGTCCACTGGGATGGGTTCCCCTCTGTTATTTCTGGCTATGAGGTGTGGGCGGCACAGCTCAACAAGTTACTGTATGGTGTCCCTGTCCACCCTGTAATGCTCTAATATCTCCAGATCATGTAGCCCCTGGCAGGTTATCCTGGGTCTGAACACTCTTCTCCTCCTCCGGTGCCTGAGATGGTTGTCAGCATCATCCTCCATGCCACTGTCAGTCTCCAACACATGTTGGTGAATCAAAGCTATGGCAGCCCCTAACATGTACATATTAAAAAATCCCCGTCTGTATACACCAATGGTGCAGAGTGTCTGGGAATACACAAGTCTGTGTGTGGGGCTTTCACACTTTATACTATTGTGCAATGAATGATGCTGGTGTAATTGGGTGTGTATGTGCAATTCCAGCTGCAGGGTATCTTAATTATGGGTTTTACAGCAGGTACTGCTATTGTGGGGCCTTTGGTGTTGACTTACGCTTGGTTGCCGTGATTCATCTATTGCCCTTTACTTCACTTTTCAACCCGATTCCCCTCCCATTGTCAGGCATGCATCCAGCTGCCTGCTTTCTTATTTTGTACTTTCTCAACCCAGGATTGTGTTGCAAAATGTGTTATGTAGCTGATCTGCTGCAAGTTTGCTTTGTTCTGCTGTGACAGTTCTCTTTTCTTTGCAGTACGGCACCTCCCCTTTCCTGTTCTGCAGGTAGCTGCTAGCAGCCTTGTTAGCTGTTGTCAATGGCCTACTGTGAGTTCCTAGGTGTTAATTACTCATTTGTACTCCAATTACCATGCTGCAGCATTTCCTTATTGTCTTCCCGTATCTTTCCTGTTTCAGCTTTGGTGCATGCCACGCACAGCCATTTACCGGGTTTCGAGTGCATTTTCATCCATGTTCACATGCACTTTTGGTTACCTTGTGTGCTCTCAGCTAAGCAAAGCTATGGCTACTTCACATCCCTATCCTGTGGCTTTGCTTAGCAACAGGCAACCCGGATTAGCAATGCTCCAATGTTCTTATAGCTAAGGTGGCACACCCCTCTCTTAATGTCATGTTTATCTCCAGGCTACACCTCAGTGTTGTACCACTACACTGTGTGGTACATCCTTACGCCGGCAGGGATTTTGCAATTCAGTATTACTTGACTCATTTGCATGGCATTGACTACTAATTCCTAGTTACAGCGCGGAACACTGTCACAGACCCTTAGCAACCCTTGCGCCATGGTTGTGGTGTAGCATGCGTGCCATTGACTATTATGGGGAATTCATGAATTGTGTTACATGGCAGTTTTATGACATAGAAATATATTTTCATTGTGATCCCATTTGCACACTGATGCACTGCAATTTTACTTTGCGTTAGTGTGGCCATGACATTAAATGTTATTTTTTTATGTGTTGTGCATTTTTTTTATGCCATTGGCTATATATTTAGCTATTGGCATATATTAACATTATAATACGTACGTTTGGTCCACTTTCATGGCTCCGATTTTATGTTTGAAAAAATGTAAATCATTTTTTCGGTTTACATTTCTGCATGCTTACTCTACACCTACATCACTTCATGAATCTCTATATACCTTCATTTGCATGCTACACTGCTGCACATGGGTTAATTAGCATACATGAGCCGGGAGCTGCGCAACTCTGGCATACGCTGGTAGTGCACGTGGAAACAGCTCGTACCTGAATCGCCCGGTGGCCATATTTGGCGTTAGATCGCCAACGCTATGCCTGGCACAAGCTTCATGAATCCCGGGGATTATCTTTGAAAAATAAGGCATAAAATGCATCACAAAATAGCCAGGCCAAAAACACTTCTGGGGACACAGAAAGTGACTATTATTTTTTTGACAAAGGATAGGAAGGAAGGCACTATTCCCAGGTATGATTTAGGTATACTTACAAGCATTTGTCTTCTCAATTTATTGTAAGCTATCGTTTGAAAGGCACAACTTATTTCTTCCCTTAAAGAAATAATAATAAAACTGTCATCTTTCCTTACTTATGTTTTTTCTTCAGGCTGTGACTGGATCAAAAGATTGGAAAAAAATCTGAAATGCACCTCAGATCAGCTATAATCCTATGTCTTATGGGCCCTACGAGTACTGGCTTAATTCAGTTGTTTACTGCACAATTATTACTTTACAAGCTTTGATAATTAAGGAGTGTTGAAAAGATGGAAGGAAAAACAAAGCTGAAGAATAAAGCCTGAAATAAAGACTGAATTTCTTTCCTATGTTTTGATTACTGTTCAGACCATCACTAGATTTTTATTTATTTATTTATTTTATATTTGATTACTGGGTTGGTCTGACTGGGCAAATAAGTGCCCGCTTTCAGCAGAGACCTGGGGAGAAAAGCTCCACATACATAACAAAAATACAAAAGTCAGAGATGTGTAAAATTAATACAGCATACAATAGAGCAAACGATAGAATATCATGGCATAGTATGATGAGAAATTACAGAAGTATACAATTTAAAGAGTGTACAGCAGTAAAGCAAAATATAATGCATTTGAATAAGAAAGCACACAAAGACTATATATAATTATATATATTCATATACAGTACGTTATGGCAGTTTTTTTATGAGTTTAACCTATGAGCAGTGCGGAGGAAGATTTATCTGAATGGTGGTAGTAAGCCTAGCCATGATCAGTACAAGTACACTGCCAGGTCAGATTGAGGTGGGCTTTTAATTGGTTTTATAGGTGGGACAGCTGTTTTCCAGTCTAATATCTGGTGGAAAAGAATTCCAGGTTTTAGCAACTGTGTAGGAGTAAAGGGATTCCCCTGCCCTATGTCTATACTTAGCTACTTCAAGAATGGCTTTATTAGGGTCTTAGATGACTTGCATAATTTTGAAAGGTGAGTAAGCCTGAGAGATCAGAAATCTTGTTTGGGTGGTACAGCAAGTAATGAGCCATGGTGAGCTGGTTATAGTTTAGTAAGTTGGGGAGTTCTAGCCAACCTAGTTGTTTTAGTGAGTGACAGTGGTGGTAGCAGAAATTCGAGTTTGTTGCAAACCTAGCTATTTTATTATAGCACATGGACAGTTTGTTTAGGTCTGTCTTGTTAAGGTTTGTTAATACAGGGGATGCATAGAGCAATGCAGATGAAAAGGATTTATTTTAAAAAGCCTCTAAAATGCACCTCAGAACAGCTAGAGCTGCATGGCCAATCATTTCCCAGACCCCAGCTTAATTAAGTAATTTCTTATATAGTTATTACACTGCAATCTTGGCCAGTTAAAGTGTGTTGAAGGGATATAATAAAACACTGAAGAGTATGGAAAAATGTGAGACAAGGTAGAGAAAAGCAATGTGGATGGTGTGGGAAGGCCAGAATGGGGGGAACCAGGGGAGCACCAGGTAATGTGCTTGGGTGGAAGCAGGTACAATGGGGGTGGTACCATGTAGCCCTTTGCCTTGGGTGCCATTTCACCCAAGGGTAGACGTTAAATCTAAGACTTTGATATACATATATATATGAGAGCTAGTAAAATTAGATCCATGGGAATCTGTGTCTAGTCTATTGGGCCATGAAAGATCCAACTCTCTTTGACCTTCTATTCTCCACAGATCAAATGATTCTCAAATACCGGTAAAGGGAACCAAACCTTCACATTAAATAAATAAGGACACTTTGGTTTCATAGACTCATATCCCAACATATCCCCAGTTTGGAATAACTTTCCACTATATGTCAGACAGAGTAGCACCCTTTTCAAGCTAAGCCTAGAAAATTGGATGAATGGCCTCAAGTTCTCCCCGGTCTATCTTGTACTGCCTTGCTGTAGACTGGAGGAAACTTTAAGAATATGGACCAGTGGCTAGGCTTCTAATGGTCTACACTGATGACTGATTGCTAATACTTAGCTATGCTCTGTACATATTTTGCTCAAACATAGGAATACCCCTCTAAAAATGACTTTAGTAAAGTTATAGCACTGCAGACACCAGCCGAATGCGATCTTTCATCTTAAACCGCACCTTTCCCCTGCTGCGCTGTAAGTGAGAGGAGTTAATTGTGTGACAGCCAAGTATAATTGAGTGCAGAACTGAGTGATAGCAGTATATGATGTCAAACACTTTTGAAGTGTACACGTTTTCCCTTGGCAAAGACTGTTTTTATGGCTTTTTAGTAGGAAAAGTAAAGATGTCAAAACACAAAGCGGTTATGCATAGTATATATTTTTCTATTAGTCCAATGTATTATAGTTTTAGGACAGAAGTCTTCAGTTCTACACCTGCAGAACATACCTGTTAAACTTCAAACTGTGCTGTTGGAGAATATATAAGCATATTGCATTGCAAAATTCCACCAGGCAAGATCATTCATGTTTTGCTTCAGAGAAAGAGAAATTTCCATGTATGTCTTCATCCTTTAAAATATTGTTGCCACTAGTATGGGCCGCATAGCTCTCAATCAATCAGGGACAGTCACAGATCTCAACAGAATCAGGATGACTCCACAAACAATCAGGTACACTTTTAAAATAGAAGTACTATTAACTTGAGACATTCACAGAATACGAGAATGTGAATTAATATACATTTCCCGAAGTCAAAGAAGTCTATAATTCTAATGATTACCATTGTTTATTAAGTACGATTAGGTTCATTGGTTCATACTAGGCTATCTGCCCTAGGGCATTTATAAGCCTAGCCAGAGTGTGTTTGGCTTTCACCACCCATTTTAAATTAATTTTGCTATGCCCTTTTTCCAGGTTAGTATACTGTGCCTCTGTCTAACAGTGACACAGAAGTGATACCCTGGGTAAACCTATGATCTCCCATCCACTCATCAAGATTCCTCTTGAAGAGAGTCAATGAGGGACTCCGCCTAACCTGGACTGGGATTTTATTCCAGAGTGAAGGGAGCCTCTGGGTTATGAATCTGTCCCTCCAGCATGTCCTATTTATTTCAGTGCTGAGGTTCAAGTCTCTTGAGCGCGTAGCTCGATGGGATTTGGATTTTCTGAGGTGCAGCATGTCCATTAATTCCAGGTTGGACATGGCTTTATACGTCAGGCACAGATCGCCTCTGAGCAGGCTGTATGCCACTGAGTAGAGCTGGAGTTTCTTTAACCAGGCAGCATATGGCATCTGTTTGAGCCTTTTGATCCTCTTGGTGAGGTACTTTTGGGGTCTTTCCAGTTGCTGCAGGTGTCTGGTAAGGTACATCCCAAAAGGGGCATTGTACTCAATTATGGGCCTGATGAGGGATGAGTAAAGAGGCATGATGACCTCCCCTGATCTAGATGTGAATCCCTTCATGATTAGGTGGGCTATATAAAATGTTTTTCTAACCACTTTGGCCATGTGGTTGTCAAATGAGAGATTGCTATCAACTTGGGTCCCCAGGTCCCTAATTACTTCTTCTGTACTTAATGGATTACCACCTATGTGGTAATTTGTGGGCAGTTTGTTTTGCCAAAGGGATGACTATACACTTTTTGGCGTTTAGCTTGAGGTCATGGCTCTGGCACCAGTTGTCTGTTTCTATGAGGCCCTTTTGGAGGATGCTTGTGTCGGCTGGAGAGTCGATTATGGTGCCCAGTTTGCAGTCATCTGCGAACGTGGTCAGCCACAGTCCTTCCGTGTTGGCCTGTACCTCCGAGAAATATATACCGAACAAGAGAGGTCCCAGGACTGAGCCTTGTGGGACGCCACTTGTAACTGGTTTGGAGTCTGACATGGCTCCAGCAATTCTAACCATGTGGGTTCTGTCCTTGAGCCAGTTTGCAACCCATCTAGTGACATAAGGGTTTATATTTAAGCTGGTGAGCTTATCTATAATGCCAGTGGGGTATTGTGTCGAAGGCTTTGCGAGGTCCAGGTAGGCTGTGTGGACCACCTTCCCTCGTCAATGGCCTTGGTGACTGTTTCAAAGAAATCAACCAGGTTTAAGAGGCAGGATCTGCCCTTAACAAAGCCGAACTGGGTAGGATCCAGTGTCTGTAGGTCCCCAATATCTTTATTTATGAGGTCCATGATGATCCTTTCCATAGCTTTGCAGACCAAGCTAGTCAAGCTTATGGGGCGATAGTTTCCAGGATCCGTTGAGGCACCACCTTTGTGGAGTGGGACCACTGTTGCTGTACGCCACTCTTTGGGTACATATCCTGTAGTAAGGCTGAGAATGAACAGTAGTTTTATGTTTCGGTTTAGCTCTTCTTGGAGTTCATGTAGGATGCAGCCCTGGACACCGTCTGGTCCCATTGATGCTGTGTTTTTTGCTTTGGAGAGGGCAGCTCTTACCTGAGCATCTGAGATGTCAGGGGGGCAGCACTCTGCTGGGATAGATATTTGCCCTTTTGGTGGGGAGGGGGGAGAAGTTTGCACTGAACCTGTCAGCTAGGATGTTGGCAATATCTGGGAATTCCCACCCAGGTTCCTAACATAACTAAAGAAAGCCTTGTGATTATCCTTAGTGTCCTGTGCAATTTTTCTCTCGAAGCTGGCCTTAGACGATTTTATGCGTGCCCGTAGTTTTTTGCTAATACTGATCAGAGATGCCTTCCCTTTTGGGATTTTGCTCTATCATGTAGTAGCTTCCTCCTTCTATTGTATAGTTTGTTTATGGCTGGGGTCCACCAGACAGGACGTCTGCCTTTGGAGGATTGGGTCTTGGTTTTATTTGGGATTGCATGATCCATGCATTCCTGAAGGTGTTCATAGAATGCGTTTATAAAGGATTCTGCGGTCTGGGCGTATTTTCCACAGGCCGGGGCTTTGAAGGATTCCACCTCGGTTTTGAGGAGTGTGAAATTTGCTTTAGAAGTTTTTCACTGCGGTTTTCAGGGCAGGGGGTGGAGTCGGGATGTGAATATCCAGTGAGATTAGTTTATGGTCTAATCTTACCAATGAGGGATACACTTCTGGTCTGGAGCATAGAGTCCCCATGTTGGTGATGATCAGGTCCAGTATGTTTTCCCCTCTTGTGGGAGTGGTAACAAGTTGTTCCATAGCATTTGAGTTTATAAATTCTAGGAACCTTTGGGCTAGGGTGTTGGAGCTTGAGTAATGCTCCCAGTCTATGTATGAGTAGTTGAAATCGCCCAATATAATGGTGTTTGGAGAGACCTTCATATTTTCCAGTGTTCTCAGGAAGGCCGAGTGGGGTTCCTGGGTTTGGGAGGGTGATCTGTAGCAGGCTATAAACTGGAAGGCAGTTTTACCCACTGTTAGTTGCACATGGATAGTCTCTGATGCTTCGTGCTGTGCCACCAACCTGGAGGTGTGGGTATCTTTGACAAATATTGATACTCCCCCTCCTTTTGTGGTTCAGTCCAAGTTTTGGGGGCAAAAAGCATGGTATGAGGTATAATGTGGTAGTGCTGGGGTGCTCTCGGGAGCCTTGAACCAGGTTTCTATTACTGCACAGATATCGATGTTCTCCATGCTAAGGAGAGTTTAGAGTGCGTGCATCTTGAGGTTTAGACTTCTGGCGTTGAGTAGCATTACTCTTAGTTTCTTATCCCTTGTGATACCTATGGAGGTGGGTTTGTCTTTTGAGCCTTGCCTAAAAAAGGCACTATGGGGTTAGCAAGAGCCTTTGCCAATATCCGAAAGTCCAGGGGTGACAGGTGCAAGCCGTCACTAGCGAAGCATCGTGGCTTGTCGAGCATGTCATCCCAGGCTGACAGGCATTGGATCCCCTTTGAATGACACCAATACTTAAGCCAATTGTTGAAATTGATCATCTTGTCTTCATATTGTGGCATTATTCTTGGTGAGGGCAAGATGCTACTCAAGGTCAGGGTCATACCAGCCTGGGCTACATGCTCAGAGAGCTCCTCTATGTCTCTTTTCATGCAGTCCAGGGAGGTACATCTCAGGTCCTTCCCACCAGCATGGACAATGACTGAGTCATATTTGTACTTGCCTTGGAGTGACCTGAGTGCTTGTGTTATGTGGCGGATCCTAGCGCCCGACAGGCAGCTCACTGTGACCTTCTCCTTGTTCAGCCTGGTGAGCGGGACGTCAGTGTGCCTGACGAAAGAGTCACCTATTACAAGTGTATCAGGTGTGTTGTTTAGCCTTAAGGGCTGTGACTGTTCGGCACACTGGCTTTGTGCGCTATGTGTTACACGTGTTTTGTTTTGGGGTAGCGGTTGCTTGGGTGTCTGCTTTGGAGGTCTCTGCTGCTTAGGCAGATTTTTATTTAGAGCCTCTGAGTATGTTTTTGTGTGTTTATGTGTTTGGTTTGCTGTCGTGGTAGGTCTATGTGAGACTGGAATTGTAGTGAGTGTGGTTTCCTTCTCCTCCTGACTGGTTCCGCCAGTACTGAGTTGAGAGAGCTTAGCCTCCAGTATGGCTATATGGTTGCATCTCTCACATGTGTTGGAATTTGTTGGGAGGAGGAGAGGGTTGTTTGTGTACATGAGGCAGTTGTAACATTGCCTCAAGATTCCCAGATTCACCAGCTGGACCGGAGAGGAGATTGACAACTGACCTTTGGACATGCTAGAATAGTATTGGGAATTCCTTTATAATTGAAAAAAAGGGCTAATGGGGAACAAGGTACTCAAGGGGAGTTTGTGAGGGTGTAGTGCTTTTAATTTTTTAGTGCTGACTTATATAATTGCTTTAGTGAGCAAGTGCCAGGTAACTTAAATGCAATGTGTTACAGGTAACTTAAATGCAAAAACGACAAACAGTAACTTTCTTTCAAGTGAAACAGGAAATAAGTACAGTAAGCAGTGCAGATATCACTAGGGATCCACAGAAGCGCTGAAAAGCCGCGTTTTAGGTGGAATTAGCGTTTCAGGGAAATAACAAGCAAACAAACAGCAAGCATACAAAGCTAGATTCAGCAGGCCTGGATCTAGTCTATGCTACAGCAAACAAGGTGTACCAATTTCTGCATCTTTTACCAAATTCACCATATTTTGTCCAAAAGTCACCCGTTTTACGAGGGATAAAGAGGGACATAGCTAAAATTTGAACCAATCGTGTTGTTGCTTTAAGTTGACAGAAACAAGACTGGACTGTGCCTGACAGATGAGGGGGTGCAGCATTACATCAGCCGCCCTCCAAAACGATGCAGTCTAAAAGAAAATATCACTCTAGATGAACATCATGAATGCATTTCATTAGGTCGGTAAGGAGCAACATGTGGAGAAATATGTACATTCTTAAATGTAAAGCAGATTAGAGGGAAACAGTATGAAATTATGAGTGCAAAATGAAAATTTCCGGCTACTCTCTTGCTTAACAGAACTACATTTATTTTTAAATTTTTTCCGGTCGTTCTTGCTCAACATAAGAGCATGTCTTATAACACGTTTACAAGCTCGTGAAAACGTGCAAGTGTTATGGGTCATATTTCACCGTACTGGAGGGCGGATCAGAGAATTTCATATCGACCCCCTCACAGTTTGAGGTTTCCGCCCTCTTAAAGGTAAAAACACTTAGAAGCGCTGTAAAGATCTGTTAATGTATTAACTATTTTCTAAAAGTGGTTGTTTACGCGTCATCGCTGCAGTCCGTCAACGATAAAAGCCCCTATCAATCGCGAAGTTCCCGCCCTAACCTGTGTAAAAAGCAAGGGAAGTTATGAATTTCACTAAACGTTGTAAAAGTGTACTGTGGTGGGCATGATTTACAGTTACACACAGGACTAGTGGGATTAGAAGGTTTTACGAACTTCCTAGAAACGTGTTGACTAGTCTAGATTTTCATCCAAATCCGTAACTATAAAATAACATTACAGTGGTTATCTCCAAGTGCAGTACCTCGCAGGATGCGCAGTAGCAAATCCCGTCCCGAACACGCCTCCAGCCCAAGAACTGAGTGCGAGGTACTACACTTGGAGATTACCATTACAGTTTGCAAGGCACTCTGCAAATAGTGTAAAACGCCATCCCAAACTAAACAGTAAACAAAGATAAACAGTAAATAATAGATTAGGAAACGGGTGGAATATTCATGACTGGGCGGGACTAAACTGATCACGTAAATAATTGGTGATTGTAAGCTGTATGTACACCATCAAGCATTTCCGGAAGTGGTTTATGTTTCAAAGGTTGCAGTTTATGGTTCGGCTTCCCTTTTGCAAGTTTAAAGGGATTGAAGGCCATTCATCGTACAGATGGAGAGCTGATATATATTGACCTGTGGTTCTCGGTCTACGCAAGTGTGACAGGTAATTCAACTTACGACTGACCAATGGCGACGCACCCCAACCAGATACAATTGAAATAGTTATGTCATATCACTTTATCATGTGGTTTCCATGGTTACTTGACTGGTTCGCACTATCTTAGTTGTTTCTATAAGAACGAGATTGGTTCTTCTTCTGCTGGGCAGGTTTTAAAATTTATGTCTGTAGCAGTTTTTTTTCTCCGTTTTTTGTAAGATCGGGTTGACTAAAGTTTAAGTGATTCTGAGTTGGACTGCGCTTAGTAGGCATTTTCACTACAATGAAAGTTACTATGTGTGTTCTTTTGTGTTTTCTTTTTCTTAGCCTGCACTTTAAAACATAGCTTTCATGCCGTTTGACATAGCCATAAAACTAATTACACTTGGCGTAGAAAACTTAGTACGTGGCATTCGTCATGGGTTTTCTGTCGGGCATTTAATTTGTACGCGGCGATTGCTAGTTGGTATTGTTTTTCTAAGTAGCGCCAGTTATTTAATTAAACATCACGTTTCTTAATTGTATTGCATGGCTTATGCACAGAATACTGCACGTTACTACCTGTTTTCCTAACGGTCTACGGTGTTCTGATTTGGAATGCATCACTGTTACACTTATGGGCCCTTTACCTGAACATGATGTGTCCAAGACACGGTTATCGAAAAGCTGGGTAGGCTTCACTACTTCTGACTACAAAATAATAATAAAAAACCCTAGTATTCTATTACCTGCCGGCAATTCAGGTGATGCGGCATGAGTACCCATGAATTTAAGTGTACATAACAGACGTGCCTGCATTTTATCAAAATTTCCGGAATATTACTCGGGCCACAAGCTTAACATAGTGTCATTTAATAAAACCCGAAACGCAGAAAATGTTTTCTCTTATGTCCCAAAGATATGTTGTTAAGAGGACTGACGCATCTCCAAAGTGCAGTGCATTCCTCTTTCTGTCATATAATTTCTGAAGTGTCCCTCTCCATTATTTTATTTAAGAGAAGGTTGTGGTTTTCAGTCATCAAATAACGTGGCGGTCATTAAAATTACATCCATTGTTTAATTAGCATGCATTCTGTGAAGTAAAGAGCTCTTATGTCAACTTATGAACCCGGAGATAATTTTAAATAGTAGTACTGTTATTTGGCTTTATCCATATGTTCATAGGATTAGTACTGAGCTAACTGCCCTTCTGGGCCATTTTAAGATAATTATCCCATGTGAGAATGCAAACCTAAACCTTGTGTTTTTAAGGTAAACGCATTAACCATTATACCATCCTCCATGATTTTGGAGATTTGAGGTTGAGAGGAGTGATGATTACTTTGGGAAGTGGTTCCCTGCAACCCGGAATAGGATAAAGTGCATATAATGAATGGGTAAATTAGACAAAGTACATAATTCATATATATTTATGACTGGCTGATATAGAGGCAGCAATGGATAAACTTAATATTTTGATAATTTAAAATTCTGTATTTTGTGAAATTTGGTTACAAAAAGTTGTGCACTGAAATACAAATAACATGAAGTTAGCTATTTGAACTTTATAGTCTGCTAGGATCATGCAGTACAAATCTCATATGTTGCACTTCCAAGCCTTAAGTCTTTTTTGGAAACCTTAATGTTTTTCAGAAGTTTGCTTGGACAGATAGCCCAGTCATAGAATATTAAGAGTTTTCTTTTGGAGTCTGGTTATATGTGCTATTTCACAACTAAGGTAAGCATCTGACCTGGCACACTGTCAGTAGACTCCTCTGAAAAATGTTATATTCCCTTGAAAGAGTTGTTTAATTTAAATTTTCTTTTTAATATTTGAAATAGCTTCCTATCGTACTTAAGAGAATTTGCAGCTGCAAAGAATATATGTTTTTGATCTATATCCTATTACATGTTTGGCAAATTAGTGAAGTAGGAATTTTATAACTGTTATGCTGACTAGGTTAGGTAAGTGATGTAATTATCAATAAATGTGTATTGCTTAGTTTCACTAATGGTAACCTTCAGTGTATCTCACATGACCAGTGAGATTTTAATATTTTATTTTTCCAGGATAGTTGCTAAGTATTAGTGTGCTGTCTTTCGGATGAGACCTTAAACATTAGACATTAAAAGTCCTCATCTACCTGAGTTGGTGGTAGCTCAGGTGGATGTAAAAGATCCCATGGCACTTATTAAAAAGAAAAGGGGAACGTCCCAGGTGCTCTGGCCAAATTTCCCCTAGTTAGTATGAATATATAACCTCTGGTCTCCCATGAAAAGATGCCACTGACCTAGTTTGACTAACCCGGTTGTCAACAAAGTGGACATAGAAGCTGATGGTTTATAACGATTTCATAAATAATTCTGATTTTTAAATTTTGAAGATAGCATGTAGTAATAAATCAGCTTTAAGCTAGAAAGGTGGGACAAGATTGTTTTTATGTAACAAGATAATGTGCGTGTTGCATAATTTGATTTTACCTGTTCTCACTCTGTTTTGAAAAGAGGGTTATCAAGTCAACCACGTGTTCTAGAGTGAAGTACTCTTGTTTCTGGACACAGCATCCTCATTCATTGTTTCTCTTAATTAAGTTAATAAAGGTGCCTTGTACCCCTGTCCACTTTAGATGTAAGGGTGCACTCCATAGCTCTCAACCTCTTGGCGCAAAAATCTGGGCAAAACCAAAATAGTGGGAGGACAAAGCACTCAAAATAGGGACACATTTTAAATATTGCTCTTGTAACATTCTCTGTTTATTAGAATAAATGGTCTTGTGTTACCATGCGTTTTCTGAAGGATATGAAGTCTGAAACTCAAATGCCTGTCATTATTTAGTGAATTCAGTCCTCACCGATTCGCCAAAAAAATCCAGAAAATCACAATCTTTATGAGGAGCAGAACAAAAATGAGGCAAAAATTTGGATATTCTAAAAAATCGGAACAGTTGAGAGGTGTGGTGCACTCCGTTATAAAATGAATTGATACAAATTACAGTTTGTAATAGCATTTCACTTTGTCATATTGTAATTTAAAAAAATTGCAGCTTAGTGATATATGGGTATTATTTTCTTGAGGTGGGATTGAAATTGTAATTGCTGGCTGACATTGTGTGAATTTGTTATGAGAATTGTCTTCTGGGACAGCTACAGTAAAACTTTGTCTGTGTGCCACATCATTTGGCATGGACATACTAGGATTCAATTCCCAGTTTTAATTTGCTTGTGGAGCTTTATTTACTATTAAAATAATATCTAGAATAATTAGTTAATATTTAATTTAACATTAGTTAATATATTTAAGCTTAGTTCACCTGAAGCTGTATTCATTCATTTTTAATAAGAATTGTTAACATCTTTTTTTGGGGGGGGGGGATGAAATACATGTTAGGGGAAAGTATATAGTATATTTATTCTGCGCAGACATTGCATGTCAGCTTTGTGGGGTGGGTGTGGGGCACTGTTTAGGACTTAAAAAAGCTCTTAACAGGTGTCAGGATGACAATGTACTATGTACCCGATCTCTTTCTGCCTTCTCCCTAGGCACTTGCATGTTGGATTTTGCTGCGCGGTGGTGCAGCGGTAGCGTTGTTGCCTCACAGCAAGAGGTTCTCCCGTTCGATTCTCGGCTTGGGTTGGGAGTTCCTTCTGTGTGGATTCTGCATGTCCTCCCCGCGGTCGAGTGGATGTTCGAAAGACATGCGTTGAATGGGTGTGCCTTTGTTGAAGGTTTGGTGTCAGGCTGGCAACTCGGCACCATAAAAAACAACTGCCAATCATTAGCGGACCGGAGTTCCACTGTGGCGACCCCTAACTGGAAAAAGCCGAAAGACAAACAGCGACTGGCATTCCAGTTAGTGAAGAGTACTCTAGACAGGTGCATTAATTTTGGAGCAGAAGGTTGAGCAAGGGCTTTGAGACATGGCTGATGGTGGACTGCTTTGTAGAGTCCAGAAGAAAAGCAGGCTATTAAAGATTCAGAAATGATTAATTTGAAGAGATTTGCACACCTGATTATTATGAGAAATGTACATTTAGCAGCTTTGCATACATATTGACTAAGATTAATGTCTAGTTTTAAGCCCCTTTCATTGTTTTATCTGAATTTTTTTTTTTTTTTGGTAAAGAAAATTGTAATCTTTTTACTAGCTTGAAATACTTTAACACAAGCCAATTGCAGAGCAGTGATTAATGGGCAAAAAAAATAGTTTATCACTGCATATTTGGGTAGATTATTAAAATTTGGTTTGTTCCATCTATCCAAGCCTGATTTTAGCTTACTATATGCAAGGAGGAGGATACTTGAATTAGTGAAATAATGTCCAGGGGGTATTTCATATCCATGTGTTTTACATAGTTAGTGCAATTCATCCTCCAGCTTTTTACCTTTTCATAGTTTGTGCTATAATCAGGAGGAATTATGGTGGCTTTGTCTAGATTTAATTTGTAGTTCATTATTACATTGAAGTTTTGGACCTAATCATGTAAATTGGGAGTGGAGAAATACCAGTTTGATGGCTACAGTTAGGATACTGTGATGTAGGCAGCATTTTTTAACTCCTTTGAATAGATTTTTTTAAGATTAAATAAATATAGAGATGGTGGATAACCTTGAAGTGGGAGGAGCACAATGATTTTACTTTGTATTGGAATGAGTACAATGATCTTTGTTTTATAAGGGAGCTAGCACCATATTTATTATGTTGCTCTTTGTAGTAGTAGAAAGTTGACATATACAGATAATGGGGGCAGAAGGGATCAAAGTCTTTGTTTTAGAAATATTACAGAAAAATGCATGTATGATTTTTTTGTGTGTAAATCCAAGTTAAGAATTTCTGTGGTGATAATAATTGTTGATTATCACACTCTTTCCATTGCATGTTTGTAGAGCTTCCATCAAACTTTTCTGCTTGGATGTTTAGTGCATCCCAATGCCCCAGTGCCATTCCCTATGTAAACTGAAAATACTTTACACTTCAGACACACATACACTGTAAACATTCTTTGTCATTCTTTTAACTCGTGTGATTTTTGTAAAATGTACTGTGCTGCATTTCTTCCTGCCAAATCAGAAGTACAGTACTGTGGCACCTCTATCATACATTTTAGAGATCTTTCTTTTTTCCATCTCATTTTTTTCAGGTATTTGTAAAATTTGTATTAGGAGTATCTGACTGAGCCAGATTCCAAAAGAATTGCTCTCCGTGCAAGTCTGCCCTGATTCCTAAAGACTTTGTCAGTGTAAGTGACCTACTTCGTCGTAAGCCCTGTGGATAAACAGGCTTACACCCAAGTCTTTTGGAATAGAGCCCACTGTATTACTTTGCATTGAAGCTTAACTACAGTACTGTTATTTCCCAAGTCACTACAGAATTCGTAGTCCTTCCACTTCATTTCGTTTTTTCAATATTTGTGCCCTCATAGGGAGAGTTGGCATTGTGAAATAGGTCATAGGTTCAGTCTGTTTGCAAACTTCAAAGTCTTGTGTAAATATTTGGAGAAGTGACTTTGGATTGTTTGCATAACCAACTACATTTTTTACTGTTTTGAAAACTATTAAAGCTACAGGTTTGGACAGCAGTGGGTTAAACTCCTGACACTTATTGTTTGCATAATATTTGCTTTGAAACCTAAATGCTCCTGCCTGTATTGCTAATCTGAATGTGCTTTTTCTGTGTTTTGGGTATTTGGGCTTTTGGCAGAGTACTTTTCTGAAACAGCTTGTGATCTCCTGTCAGTGGGCTTGTGGGGACTGAAATTTCAAGCAGAAACAGTTTAGTACCTTCTTAGTTGGTCCATTGAAAAACATCATTCTGTTGATTATTTTTTGATTCTGATTTGGCAGTGAGCTATATAGTACTGTATTTTTGGTAAAGTAAACCGTTCATAACACTGATACCCACTAGTAATGCCTTTGCTTTCAGTATGTACTCTGTCTCCTGCCCTTTATATCCGGAAATATAACTTCAGAGAGAAGGTGTTAAGGTTATGGAAAATATTATCTGTAGCACATTCTAAGTCATTAGAGGAGCTTATAGCTGCTTTGGAGAGAGTAGAAAAGATGAGGACAGTACGAGAGGAAGTTTTGTTGTGCTACTGTTAAGAACACTGGACTTTCAATCTTGTGCACTGCAAATGTGGTATGTATGTATATGTATGCATACACACATATAAGTTATGCTGTAGGCATGTATCTGATGAACAAACTGAAGATTGTATTTTCTATAGTAACTATTTTTAAAGGGACTGCCCTCCCCACACGCTGACACTTGTTTTCAGTGGGAAGGAATTAAGTGGGGTACCATACTCTACCTCTTAAAATGGTATTAGAAAGAGATCAGTTGAAAAAGCGTAAAACACAATTAAATTCTAAGTAAATGAGTATAGTATTTTCTCAAAGGCAGTTGTTCTTCTATTTCTTCTTTCGGCTTTTTCCCAGTTAAGGTTCGCCACAGCGGATCACCTTGTCCGCTCATGATTGGCAGTGGAGTTTTACAGTGTCGAGTTGCCAGCCCGGCGCCCAACCTTCCACAGAAGGCAAAAACATGCACGCACTCACACCTAGGGCCAATTTAGTGTGTCCAGTCTACCTACAGCATGTCTTTGGGATGTGGGAGGAAACTCACACAACCACAGGGAGGACATGCAGACTCCACACAGAAGGCACCCCAGCCGCGGATCGAACCAGAGAACCTCTTGCTGTGAAGCGACAATGCTAACCGCTGCACCACCGTGGCCGCATGTAGTATTTTCTCAAAGGCAGTTAACTAATTAGTTAAATATTATTGACACTGTGCGGTTTCTTGGTGGATGGCCCATGGGTACAGGTCAGTTGCATAACTTATTCTTCACAGTCCATTGTTCCTTTCATTATCTCTGGTTGGGACAAGCTGCAGGTTTTAATGTATTCCATGGACCCTGTGTCTTCTTCACTGGCAACATCAAATCTAGGTTTTCTATGGCTTTTAGTGAAACTTGACTGCTTCATGATACAGTTTAAGTATACAAGGTTTTGGGACCAGGAAGTTGGCTTGTGGACCCAGTGAGGGAATGATGGCTCATTGGCTCCAAATTATTGGATGCCTCTGTTTTTAAGAGCTGCCAGTGATTTTAGTTTCTGAATAACCAGCATCAGTGTTTCACTAGAATCTTGCCAACTTGGAGTTTCTGAAGGCACAGAGAAGGGAAAGCAATATTGCAGTACTAGCAACTGTTTCCCTTCCTCCATGTCATCTTACAGTTGGTATACAGAAGTAGTAGCATTGGGGTTGTGTTTGGGGGGCTTGTCTCTCTCTCTCTGCAAAAATGCTTATTGTGATGTTTTAAATTTCCTTGTTTTGTGATCTGTGTAGCTGCTGAATGAGTGGGCACATATCTCAACTTCTTTGTTAAAGAATTCTTGACAAAGTCAAAAATAATAGGAGGACATTTGGGAATGAATGCCCCAAATTAAAGATAATTTTTAAATATATTTTAATTTACTTAAGTTAATAGAACAATAGGTTTTGAATCAATATGTATTTTTAAACGATAAAAGTATGAAACTCTGGCATTATTGACTTAGTGACTTATTCTCAGTGATTTGTTAAAAGATAAATTTACAAGGTAACCAACACCAAACACGAACACCGTAAAATTATAAGAAGGAAGGACTCCTGTTGTGTTCAGAACCTAAAATACTTTTATTAACGGTTGAGCGCTTTCGTCAGTCTGCACCGTTGCAGGACTTCTTCAGAACAATGAATAATACCTTCACTTCGACTTAAATACACTTAATTGCAATTACACAGTTAAACAATTAATAATATCAGCCTAGTTAACATTAAAAATAGGGACCAAGTGGTCTCTACTGCAAATATGTATAAACATTAAATACTACAAAAAAGTAAAAAACAACCTGAACAGCCAACGTATTAATGTTGCAAAAAACCCCATATTTTTGCATTCGTTTAATCTTGGATATTCTATGGCATTAAGTTTTAATTGCCAGTGAAGCTCACTAACATCTCAATGCTCAGGAGTAATCCTGCCCTGCTGATCTTCACAAATCTGCTGAATAACAACGAATTTAAGAGCGGTCTCTATATTTTATTATGTGTCTACTCAAAGCATTTGTTTTAACCTCCTTTGAAATATCCAAAATGTGTTCATACATTCTGTTCTTAAAAAAATATAGAGGTTTTACCCACATAAAAAGCAGGGCAGGCCACACATTTAGCAATATACACCACATTTTTAGAATAACAAAAATGTGAAAAAAATATGCAGTCTAAAATTGTTGAGCATAAAGTGATCAGTTGTTTCCAACACACGTGGGCATTGCTTCCATCTGCCACACTTATAATTGCCTAGCTTATTGTGACACTGTTGACCCTTAGAATGATGTTGAACCCTTTCTAAGTAATTTTTAAAATCTCCCAACATATCTAATACATAATATACATACATAAGTGTGGCATATGACGTGTATAGAACACTACTTTACGATAAGGCAAAAAACAAGATGATGGTAAAATGTCTTTATGATGACAGAATAATATGCAGCATTATTTGTGGAGAAACCAGTGCCACATGGTAACTAGAGCACTTTGATTATAACCACGTGTTAAAACCTTGTTCAGAATTGATGCCCTGCCTGAACAGGTATGTGAGAGCTAGTGTTAAAACAATAACTGATCTATTTTAAAGTACATTGTATGGTTCACCAGTCTGGTAACTAGAGCACTTTGATTACAACCACATGTTAAAACCTTGTTCAGAATTGATGCCCTGCCTGAACAGGTATGTGAGAGCTAGTGTTAAAACAATAACTGATCTATTTTAAAGTACATTGTATGGTTCACCAGTCTGGTAACTAGAGCACTTTGATTACAACCACATGTTAAAACCTTGTTCAGAATTGATGCCCTGCCTGAACAGGTATGTGAGAGACAGTGTTAAAACAATAACTGATCTATTTTAAAGTACATTGTATGGTTCACCAGTCTGGAAGGAATGCAGCATTATTTGCGGAGAAACCAGTGCCACATGGTAACTAGAGCACTTTGATTATAACCACGTGTTAAAACCTTGTTCAGAATTGATGCCCTGCCTGAACAGGTATGTGAGAGCTAGTGTTAAAACAATAACTGATCTATTTTAAAGTACATTGTATGGTTCACCAGTCTGGAAGGAAGTAGCCTATGTCAGAATAAGTGATTAGCAACCTGTGTGTTTCACTGTCAACATGGTACCTTGTGAATCAGTAGTATGCCTGGTACTTTTCAATGTCCTTTAGTAGTTGATGCAATGATGTACAATGGGTCTGATAATTAAGAAGCTGCTGGAACACTGGAAAATGGGAATGTAAAGTTAGGAGGAATGGTCTGCATTCCGACAGATTTAGTGCAGAAATGCAATTTAAAATGGAATAATTTATCAGAGAAGCAGTAACTTTTAGGTGGTGTATACATTTGGGATATGAAGTAATAACAGCAAGAAAAGAAGAGAACTGAGCTAATTATATCAGATTAGCTTAATGGTAAGTATCAAAGAAGGCAAGCAGAATGTTGGTATATATTGGAAGAAGTCTTGCTAGCAGAAGTTGTCTCACTAGCAGAATGTAAGTTGTTGTTCATCCCTTTGGCTTCCTATAAGACTTTCCCTTGGGAGTATGTTGTACATTTAGGGAAATCTTATTTTCGGAATACATGGACATGAGAGGCATAACAGAACATGACAAATTGTGCACAGCCTTCACCAGAAGCCCTGATATTACAGGAGTTTAAAATGGACAGTAGTGAAGAAAAGGAGAGGATATGCATTTAAGTATCTCAAGATAATACAAAGGGTATACTTTTTTCATAAACGGAAATATACGAGAACTGGAGGGCACACAATGAAGATACAAAGTAAAAGGCTCCGGAAGGTGCAGTTGTCTTTTACAGGGAAAGGTGGCAGGTGATTGGAGCAACCTTCATGAACAGTGGTAGTATCAAGAACAGTGGTAGTATCAAAAGCAGTAAATGTATTACAAAGCCAGAGTAATTCTGCTGGGTGGAAGAAAAATAAGCTGCTTATTAAGTAGGCTGTTCACTTTACTCAGTAAGAAAACAAATAGGTGTATTAAATTAAGCAAGAGGGTTTCCTCCGTCATCAAAAGCTGCATTTTGTATGCTGTAAATATCTTGCTTAGAAAAAAAGTGGGCAAAATAGAGTGCTACAAGTCAGAAAATCCAAAATGCTTCATCTAGTTAAAACTGAAACTGTTCATCTGTTTGTTTTTGTAGCCGTTACCTTTCAGCATGAATATGTAAATAAGCTAGTGCATTTGTCAGTTCCTCTATATTTTGGTTCATGTTACTTAAGGTTTCAGAGATAATAATAGTAGTTTAGCAATCTCTAGAGTTTTATAGCCTTTTGAACTGCAGAAAGACCTCTGAAATTTTTCTATGTTGGTATGCAGAATATTGTAATTGATTACACACCAATTGTCATTACTGTAATGAAATTTTGCCCACTTTGCACATTTTTTTTAGTTTTATGATAAGCGTAACTTTTCACATAACTACTACCACCTGCATTCATTCATTCATCTGCAAATACAAAGGAGTAGATCACCAAGTTGCATAAATGTGTTGAAAAATTGCATATTCCAGTTTAAAATGAAATTGTTGGTAGTGTTTATACAGTTTGAAGTTATTGCTGAGGTTAATAAGGTATCCACAGAAGCTGAGTTTACATTTTGTATGTATGCTAATACCACTTACTTTGCTTCCTGTCTATTAGCTTGCTTTTTGGTATTCTAATTGTAAAGATAAATACTAATAATGTAATTTATTATTACATAGATAAAGCAAGTTTAAAAGTATAATTGCTGAAAGTGTATCCAGGATAATGAAGTGAATGATGCATTAATGAAGTTGCAGTGCAACTGTCTGATTTCAGCTGCATCAGAAATTTTGTTGTTTGTAAATCCAATTTGAACTGTGACAGGTGGGAAGAGAACTTGAAGAGTTTCTTTTGTTTTGTGGAAACCTAAAATCTGTTGTCAGAAAATGAGCATGTACTCTAGAACATGATGATAATACTGTAACAATTAATTTGACTAGTATCCTAGTTAATTTATCTTAAAGTGCAGCTTTTTGGGGTATGGCATCTGCTTTTTTTTTTTTTTTTTTCGTCTGAGGCTTTCATTCCTTTTAATGTATCCTGGCTATTTTAAGTTGGAATATTTGACATTACCACTGCTACTACAAATACTGACTACTCAACCCTTTTCATAATGTAGACTTTCCTCACTTCAACTTGAGTTTACTGTACAAACCATGTACTTTTGTTAATTTTTCCTTGGTTTTAATAAATATTGCTAGTTAATCCCTCATCATCTATTTGGTGTGTGTATTCTTTTTAATAATTGGAAATGGGTCTAATGTTTTTGTAATCATATACTTTATGAACATCATTAAATTAGTCAGCTTTGGGTTTCCTTTTGTAATTCTTTCAGGAAATGTTTAATTGCTTGACTCTTCAGAGTATGCATGTAGGACCTGGTTCATTTTTGTTGCAGTATTTTGAATCACTGCTACTTTACCAGTATATTCGAGTGTGCCTCTAAAATGTGAACTATAGGCTTGGCATTATGCTGTCTTTCTACTACACATACCTTAAGATCTTGGTAACAGGATTTTTATCAGGTTAAAATACACTAGAATTTGGTGGGGACGCACAAAGGTAATAGAAGGACAGCAAATGATAAGAAAAGTGTGGAAATGAAGCAAAAGGGATGCATCATAGTGGACTGGAAAGAATTGGTGAAGGAATCTGTAACTGGATCAGTCAATGAGGCCAGCTATCAGAGGTGCCAAAAGTATGATGGGTACTTTATTCACAAGACTGAGGAATAGTTGGACTCCTGAGAGGGAAATATGAGTTTTTAAAGAGTAGGGTAGCAGAAAAAGAATTTCTGTAGGTGGAAATAGTATAGAGAGACTGGCGCTGGCAAAGACAGTTGGCTTTGGAGAGAAGGTAGATAAAGTAGAATCTAAACAGTTAAGGATAGAGGTTTGAGATGAGTCTACTTTGTGGAATGGGGAAAAGGGGACGAGACAATTTTGATTTGGGTGTTACATTTGGAATTAGTTTTAAAAAAGGATGGATTACAATAGAAATTAAAAGGGGTGGTGCTTCTGTTTTATGGTTGAGACTGTTTGGCAGTTCTTCTGATTTGATTCTTATAGTTGTCATGCAATATTTTATATGCCCTACTAATTATTCCTTTTTTAACAGCAGCTTCTATTCTAGATTCAACAGCTGTACCAGAGCAAGTCTTTCACCTAGGATTCTCCTATCCCCCTTTTTTTTTGCCTCTAGCCTGATGTCAAACCCTGATAAAGAAGGCAGTCTCTAGCCTGCAGTCCAAACGTTTACTTGGCCTCTTCCCATTGTATTACCTTTCTGTCTAGTTATTTCCTCCCATTTCTATAACCCCTAACTGCAGTCATCCCTATTGGCAAAATCTTCTTTCTCAGTTCTGTGTTGCCTGAGTACTTTCTGCTATTATGAATGTAGTACAATTATTTATTTTTATATATATATATATATATATATATAGCGGTTTATTCTCCTTGGGGATCTGACTCCAAAATCCTACTCTTTTTATTTCTGGAATTTTTTCCTGCTTCATCCTCATCATCATCACCACTTTTGACTTTGAATTATAGCTTTCTGCTTGTGATATGTATATGAGCATTAGCTGTCTAACTCAAAAATATCCCTTCAAAGCAGGTAAGCTTAAACCACCTTGTTCTAGTGGCAGGATCAACTTATCCCACTTGACCTTTGCCCTCTTTCCCCTAGATAAATCTTTCAACTCTTTATTAATTACTGTCCACAGTTTCTCCTTTCTCCTCTAGTTGATAAAATTATGCCACACACACACACACACACACACACACACACACACACGTATATAAATATAAAGGCACTAAAAACATTTTCATTGCTTGTATCTTGCTGTCCATATCCATAAAAAAGGCTTCCAGTTTCTCATTTTTTTTGTATTATCTTTTATGTAGTTGCTTCCCACATTTCCTTAGCTGCCATAACAGAATCCTTTTTAATCCATACTCATAACTACTTACTTTTATCATGTCCATGTAGATGTGGGCATTGTTGAAATAGTTTACGTGTGGTACATAGTTTACAGCTGTAGCCTTTGTTTTATTTTCATTAATTTTAAACCCCCGAACGACTTGAAACTGTCTTTCAAAATATTCCACAGCACTGAGATGTCCCTCTCTGGTTTTATAGGTTCATAGGTTCATACTAGGCTATCTGCCCTAGGGCATTTATAAGCCTAGCCAGAGTGTGTGTGGCTTTCGCCACCCCTTGGGATGAGAATACTACGCCCATTTAGGGTTTAGTTTACTGTGCCTCTGTCTAGTAGTGACACAGAGATGACCCCCGGGGTAAACCTACGATCTCCCATCCACTCGTCAAGATTTCCCTTGAAGAGAGTTAGTGAGGGGCTGTGCCTAACATGGACTGGGATTCTGTTCCAGAGTGTAGGGAGCCTCTGGGTTATGAATCTGTCCCTCCAGCACGTCCTATTTATTTCTGTGTTGAGGTTCAAATCTCTTGCTCTCGTGGCTCTGATGGATTTGGATTTTCTGAGGTGGAGCATGTCCATTAATTCCGCATTGGGCATGGCCTTGTACGTCAGGCATAGATCACATCTGAGTAGGCGGTATGCGACTGAATAGAGCTGGAGTTTCTTCAGCCGGGCAGCATATGACATATGTTTGAGACCCTTTATCCTCTTGGTGAGGAACTTTTGGGGTCTTTCTAACTGCTGCAGGTGTCTGGTAAGATACATCCCAAATGGGGCATTGTACTCAATCATGGGCCTGATAAGAGAAGAGTACAGGGGCACAATGACCTCTCTTGATCTAGATGTGAATCCCTTCATGATAATGTGGGCAATATAGAAGGTCTTCCTAACCACCTTGGCAATGTGAGTGTCAAATGAGAGGTTACTGTCGACTTGGGTCCCTGATTACCACCTATGTAGTAATTTGTGGGTACCTTGTTTTTCCCAAAGGGCATGACTATACATTTTTTGGTGTTCAGTTTAAGGCCATGGCTCTGGCACCATTTATCCATTTCTATGAGGCCTTTCTGAAGGATGCTTGTGTCCACTGGAGTATCAATTATGGCGCCCAGTTTGCAGTCCTCTGCGAACTTTGTCAGCCGCAATCCTCCTATGTTTGCTTGCACCTCGGAAAAATAAATGCCGAACAAGAGGGGTCCCAGGACTGAGCCCTGTGGGACACCGCTTGTGACTGGCTTAGAGTCTGACATGGCTCCAGCAATTCTGGCCTTGTGGGTTCTGTCCTTGAGCCAGTTTGCAACCCATCTTGTGACATATGGGTTTACATTTTAAGCTGGTGAGTTTGTCAATGATACCCGAGTGGGGTATTGTGTCAAAGGCTTTTGCGGGGTCAAGGTAGGCTGTGTGAACTGCCTTACTCTCATCAATGGCCTTAGTGACTGTTTCAAAAAAGTCGACTAGGTTCAAAAGGCAGGATCTGCCTTTGACAAAGCCGAATTGGGTAGGATCCAATGTCTGTAGGTCCCCAATGTCTTTGTTTATGAGTTCCATAATGATCCTTTCCATAGCTTTGCAAAACAGGCTCGTCAAGCTTATGGGGCGGTAATTTCCAGGGTCTGTAGAAGCACCTCCTTTGTGAAGTGGGACCACTGTTGCTGTATGCCACTCTTTGGGTACGTATCCTGTAGTAAGGCTAAGATTAAACAGCAGCCTTATGTGCGAGTTTAGTTCCTCTTGGAGTTCATGTAGCACGCAGCCCGGGACACCGTCCGGTCCCATTGATGCTGTGTTTTTAGCTTTGGAGAGGGCGGCTCTCACCTGGGCATCTGAGATGTTAGGGAGGCTACACTCTGCTGGGATAGATATTTCTCCTTTTGGGGGGGGAGAAATTTGCACTGAACCTGTCTGCCAGAATGTTGGCAATATCTGTGGGTTCAGTGTATTTTGTGTCATTTTGGACTAACTCTGAGCATATCTGGGAGTTTCCACCCAGGTTTCTAACATAGCTAAAAAAGGCCTTGTGATTGTCTTTTGCGATTTTTCTCTCAAAGTTGGCCTTGGATGATTTTGAGTGATTGAAGTCTTTTGCTAGTACTGATCAGAGATGCCTTCCCTTTTGGGGATTTTGCTCTGTCATGTAGTAGCTTCCTCCTCCTGTTGTAAAGTTTGTTAATGGCTGGGGTCCACCAGATGGGACGCCTGCCCTTGTGGAAATGGGTCTTGGTTTTATTAGGGATTGCATGATCCATGCATTCTTGAAGGTGTCCGTAGAAGACATTTATAAAGGATTCAGCGGTGTGGGTTGTGGTTTCCACTGGGCCAGGGGCCTTGAAAGATACCACTTCAGTCTTAAGAAGTGTGAAGTCGGCTTTTGAGAAATTCTTCACTGTGGTCTTCTGTGCAGGGGGTGGGGGTGGGATGTAGATTTCCAGTGAGATTAATTTATGGTCTGATCTCACCAATGAGGGGTATACTTCCAGTGTGGAGCATTTTGTCCCCATGTTTGTGATGATCAGGTCTAGTATATTATCTCCTCTTGTGGAAGTGATGACTAGTTCCATCGCATTTGAGTTTATGAATTCTAGGAACCTTTGGGCTAGGGTGTTGAGGCTTGAGTAATGTTCCCAGTCTATGTTTGGGTAGTTGAAGTCTCCCAGTATGATGGTATTCAGAGAGACATTCATACTCTCCAGTGTCTTCAGGAAGGCTGAGTGGGGTTCCTGAGTTTGAGAGGGTGGTCTGTAGCATGCTACAAACTGTAGGGCAGTTTTGCCTATGGTTAGTTGCACCTGGATGGTCTCCGATGCTTCGTGCGTTGCCACTAACCTGGAGGTGTGGGTATCTTTGAATATGGATACTCCGCCTCCTTTTGTGGTTCGGTCCAGGTTTTGGAGTGCTGGGGTGCTCTCAGGAGCCTTGAGCCAGGTTTCAGTCACTGCACAGACATCGATGTTCTCCATACTGAGGAGGGCTTCAAGAGCGTGCATCTTGAGGTTTAGACTTCTGGCATTGAGCAGCATTACCCTTAGTTTTTTTTCACTTGTGTTTTCTAGGGAGGTGGGTTTGTCTTGAGCCTTGCCTAAAAAAGGCACTATGGGGGTGGCAAGAGCCTTGGCCAATATCCGGAAGCCCAGGGGTGACAGGTGCAAGCCGTCCCTTGCGAAGCAGCGTGGCTTGTTAAGCATGTCATCCCAAGCGGACAGATATTGGATCCCCTTAGAATGACACCAGTAATTAAGCCAATTGTTAAAGCTGATCATTTTGTCTCTGTACTGTGGCATCATTCTTGGTGAGGGTAAGATGCTGCTCAGGGTCATACCGGCCTGGGCTACATAATCGGAGAGCTCCTCTATGTCTCTTTTCATGTAGTCCAGGGAGGTACATCTCAGGTCATTCACACCGGCATGGACAATGACTGAGTCATATTTGTACTTGCTTTGGAGTGACCTGAGTGCTTGTGTTATGTGGCGGATTCTAGCGCCCGACAGGCAGCTTACTGTAACCTTTTCCTTGTTCAGTCTAGTGAGCGGGACGTCAGTGTGTCTGACTATGGAGTCACCTATTACAAGTGTATCTGGCATGTTGTTTAGCCTTAAGGGCTGTGACTGTTTAGCACACTGACTTAGTGAACTATGTGTTGCATGTGCTATGTCTTGAGGTAGTGGTCGCTTGGGTGTCTGCTTTGGAGGCCTCTGTTGTTTTGGTATATTTTTGCCTCCAAGTATGTTTTTGTGTGTTTATGTGTTTGGTTTGCAGTTGTGATAGGTCTATGTGAGACTGGGATTGTGGTGTGCATGGTTACCTTCTCCTCCTGACTGGTTTTGCCAGTACTGAGTTGAGAGAGCTCAGCCTCCAGTTTGGCTATATAGTTGCATCTCTCACATATATTTGTATTTGTTGGGAGGAGGAGAGGGTTGTCTGTGTACATGAGGCAATTGTAACATTGCCTCAAGATTCCCAGATTCACCAGCTGAACAGGAGAGGACGCCAGCAACTGACCCTTCGACATGCTAGAATAGTGTATAGGATTGCTGTGTAACTGAGTCAGAACGGACCTATAGGGAAATGGGTACTCAGGGGGATTTAGGTGAAGGAAATACTTACTTTTTGTTTGAGTGCTTTATCTGTATAAAAATGCTTTAGGAGCAAGTGCTGGGCTTTTCAGATAGAGAATAGACTGTTTAGATTGCAAGTAGAGCAGTTCTAAGGGAAAATTTGAAGAGCAGACTTTGCGGAGCCAGAAATAGTTTAAACTTCATTAAATGGCGCTGCCCGATGCTGCTCTATGAGCAACTTCGTGCTAAAGCGGGCTTTATAGCAGGGGGTTGAAAAGAGCTAGGAAATGGCCCAAAACAGCCAATAAACTACAAGTTGCTGGGCTGGAACCACTCCTTTAGGGACAAATAGGCTGCTCAGTGCTCCCCACGCCCACTGGTGAACAAAGAAGTTTCCTCCTATCCAAATAAGGATATGGACAACACAGGAACTATGACACAGCCCAGAGATCAGCAAAATCTGAAGACTGGACTATTCTAGTTCAGTAAAGGCGGGAAAACAAGGATATTTGTTTTTTGTTTTTTTTTTTTTTGTTTCAAACAGACAAAAAGATACAGTAATAAGCAGTAAATGCTTTAAATCTGCTAGCACACTTGAGTGTGTTAGCCTAACAGTTAAATTAAGCAGAAAACAAACTTTTTAAAGTGCAAACAGATCAGAAGCAAACACAAATACAGTAGACAAACTTGCAGAGCTAGTTTAGTAATATAAAAATGCTTTTAGGCAAAATACAGTCGCAATACAGCAGTCAAAAAAAGAAAGCCAGAAAAATACTTATAAATCAAAGGAAAGTGACTCTTCTCACTCTCTGCTGCTTGTAGAACTCTGCAGGACACCACGAGGAGCTGTGCTGAGTCGTATGAGGTACAAAACAATATCTGTAAATAAAGCCAACTTTTCTTGATCACCAAACCAGTTATATGCTTGAATTTCTGAGTCCCTTGTTTTCTTTGCCAGTGGGTGTAAATATGACGCAATTAACAAAGGGGAAAGAGGACACAACTGTCTGGTTCCTCTTTTCAGATTCAACTCATCAGAGAGGAACCCTCCCACTTTAACTTTTGCCTCCGATCCCTCACTTGTCCTCCTAATGCAAATACTTCCATTGCCATACTCATAAAATTCCAACATATTCTGTCCAATGTTTTTTTTGCATCAAGACCCAACAACAGCAGCATTTTCTTACATTCTGCTTCCCTCGGAGTCATCATTGCTCTGTTAATATTACCAAATGTTTGCATCTTCTCCATAAAACCACAATGATCTGTTTCTGTCAATTTTGGCAACACCTCTGCTATTTTTTAGCTATCATTGTCATAAACACTTTATAATCAAGATTTAATGGGCTTATGTAAAGCCTTGTCTGATAGTGTTTTTTTTTTTACCATTTTTGATATTACAGTCACCACAGCATTCTTCCAGGATGTTGGTGCTTCCACTCCTTTTAAAATACTGTTAACACCTTCCAGATCTTTATTACTTTATTCCTTTCAAGCTTTCAAACTTCCACTGGGATACCATTTATTCATGGAGACTTTCCTGCTGATTGATTTATACGTCACCACTTTTATCTCATCTCCTCTTGTCTTCATTGTAAATTGTTGAGCTTTGACATATTTAAGTCTTCCATAAATTTTTCCATTTTGCTCTTTCTTGATTTCCACATTTCTCTACTTTATACAAATTTTCATAAAATTTAAAAGTTTTTATGCTGTGGAGTTATCAAAACAGTTGCTTAACAGCAAACTCATTATATTATCCATATACTCCCATTTTCTCTTTAGTACTCTGCAGTTGCGGCTCTTCTGTTAGGTTCTTCTTGTTGTGCAACACTTTAACCTTTGCCAGTCCCTCTAAATAATTCTTTTTACGTTTTAACTCTCTCTTTCTTCCCAGTTTTTAAACTCCACTTTCGTTTTATCCCATTCACTAGCTGTAACTTTTGAAGAAATTTGTAGCTTCCTTAATAACTGTCAGATAATTAACACTACCCATTTATTTATTTTTTTCTTGCTACTCATTCCTTAAATTTTCCTCTTACAGATAGGTGGGGAAACACCAGTGTCTCATTTTTACTTCATTGCCCTGCATTTATGTTGGTGATTTATTGGTGCATGCTCTGACACATTTATTGGATGTGTGTCAAAGTTCTCAATTAAATGCATGTGTTCCTGTGAAATATAATTTCTGTGTAGTCTAGTCCAGTTATTGTAACTTTATGAATAATATGTAAATTCTCTGCATATGTACTACTGAATTCACATCTGTCATAACAAATATTTTCTTAAATGTCTTCAGAAATCTACTCTCTTTTTGTTATATTTTCTCTTCGAGATCCCCGGATACATCCTTACTGTTGTAAAACAAGTTCCACTCTCTACCTATTAATATTCCCTGCTGAAAATTTATTCTTTCTCCCAACATTTTCTTAAGTTCCATAATAGCAGTTTTAGGTGGAAGATGAGCACATGCCAGCATAATCCTCCTCCCTTACCTGTAGCCCCTTACTACATATCTTAAATTACTCAAATTCTGCTTAAAATTTGAGTTACACTTGGTGACCTGTATGGCAATAATACTTTGCACTTTCTGCTCTACTCCATCTGTTTGCATCTTTAAGTTCTGTTTTGGGACTTCAGTCTTTTGTTTGTATCAACTGTTGTGGGAAGATTGTGTTTCTGCATTTATTCCACACTTCTGTTTCCCACAAATAGAATTAACTTCTAAATTTCTGTATAGTTTGGTGCCTTAAACTGTAGTAGAAGTTTAATAGCGTGAGAATTGCTAAGATCTAGTTTGTGCTTCAGTGTACTTTTTTACATTCTCTGCTTCTTTCACCTGCTTAAAATTGCATTCTGTGACTCATCCCTCACTAGCACATTAAGCTAAAGTGTCAGAAAGACCATCAGTATTGCCTTTGTTTGATTGTATGCCTCCCTAGCTAGCCTGGTTAGTTTCTTAAACTGTTTCACACTTATTGCTGTTGTTGTTTTATAATAAGGCTGTCTCTCTGTCTTCCACTCATGATGATATGATTTCCAAAGTCCCTCCCTCCCTACTTTCATTGCTATAGACTTTTGTATAACCTAATTATGTACTCTTTCCATCCATTGTTTTCCATAGATCTGTGATACTGAGTGCCCCAAACCAGTATTACTCTTGAGTAAACCCCCTTTACTACATATTGTCTCCTGCATTTTGCCATGGCAGGGCTAGCCACTCGACTGTGTAAAATATGGCTCTAGGTGATTCTGTCATGTTGACTGTCGCCAAAAAATGGGCATGGGTAGTTACCGGTGATAAGTGGGTTGAGGACCTGACCTACTCTCTGACCCACACCAGGGGCCCATGCTAACGGGAGGGGTGTATGTGCCCCTATTGGCCAGTGTGTGCCCGCCATAAAAAGCCCAGCAGCCCTGGGTCAATAGGCTACTGGCTGGCCGGTGTCTAGTTGCCCAGCCTGGGTTACCTGGGATAGCTCTGTTGAGTGAAAGCTGGACATAAAACCAACCAACCTGCCAAACATGAACTAAGAATTGCTACACTTAATGTAGGTTCACTGACAGGACCCAGCTTAGAAGTGGATGACATGATGATACGGAGGAGGCTGGACATCCTATGTATCCAAGAGACGAGATGGAAGGGCAGTGCAACAAAGCCACTTGGCTTGGGATCCAGACTGTACTACTCGGGTGGTGGACAGGCTAGAAATGGTGTAGGAATTGTGAGACAGAGGCTTCAGAAGGCGGTGAGGGATATCATCAGAATTAATGACAGACTCATGGCAATCAGACTCCAGTGTAATGATAGGACAGTATTCATAATCTCAGCCTATGCCCCACAGCAGGGTTGTGATAGTGAGGAAAAGAGTGCATTCAGACAGCAGTTGCAGGACCTACTAGATAAAGCAGGACAACATGAATTGGTGTTGATAATGGGTGACTTAAATGCACATATCGGGACAGACAGAACAGGATATGAGGACTGCCTGGGTCCAAATGGGTGGAGCAATAGGAATAAAGAAGGGGAAGCCATTCTAGACTTCTGTCTGGCAAATGGCTTGATAGTAGCCAACACATGGTTCAGAAAGAGAGACAGTCACAAGATCACATGCAACTTAGGTAGACTTCCTCCTAGTAAGGAAAAGGCACTGGGGTAGAATCCATGATTGCAAAGTTATCCCCAGTGAAACAGTCTGTTGATAGCATAAACCAGTAGTTGCCACGATCAGCTGCAAGCAGTGGTCAGAGAAGGCTCTAAGGTCAACAGAGACCAGGCTGAAGACCTGGAAGTTGACTGGAGAGAAAGTACAGCAGTTCAAGGAATTACTCAGGGCTCTAGCACCCCAAGAAGAGGAGGAAATAGGTGGAGTTGAAGAAGAGTGGCAGCGCCTAAAAACAGCATGTGTTAGGACTACAGAAAAGATATGTGGCCAAGCCAGGTATGGAAATAAGGTACATAAGGAAAGCTGGTGGTGGAATGCAGAAGTGCAGGAAGTAATCAAAAGAAAGAAGAGGTGGGAGATTGAAAAGACTGACCAAGCTAGGAAGGACTACTGGTTGGCTAACAAAGAAACTAAGAAAGAAGTTGCAGTAGCAAAGAATAGGACATCAGAGCACTCCTATCAAAAAGTGGAAAGTGACTCGGTAAGGGGCACAAAGAAACTATACCAGGTTGCAAGGCAAAGACAGAAAGATAAAGAAGATAGTCAGACACCCTTCATAAGGGATTCCAGCAACAACCTGCTTACCAGCCCACAGGACATCAAAGGCAGATGGAAGGAGTATTTCCAGCAGCTTCTGAATGAAGAAAACCCCACAGAAGCGGTACTGCCCCAGAAACAGCCTACAATGAGAGTAGAAGAGGAGCCCAGCTTAGAAGAAGTAAGAGCAGCACTAAGGAAAATGAAGTCAGGGAAAGCAGCAGTCTCAGATGAGGTCACAGCGGATATGATAAAGATGCTGGGTGAGCTAGGGGAGAAATGGCTCCTGAGGGTACTAATTGCAGTGTGGAGAGAAAGGCGTATTCCAGATGACTGGAGAATAAGCATACTCGTGCCAGTGTACAAGAACGAAGGGGACATCCACAACTGTGGACAGTACAGAGGCATCAAACTCCTACCGCATTGCATGAAAGTTCTGGAGAGGGTGATTGATAAACAGATATGCAGAATAGTAGAATGTAAGATGGGAGATGAACAGTTCGGATTCAGATCAGTCCCAGAAACATTGGTAGAATTAGTACAGGCTATGTACAAGGACCCAGTGACTCGAGTACGGACAGTGTTTGGCCTCACTGAGGGGTTCCCAGTGGGAGTGGGTGTACACCAGGGTTCAGCTCTGAGCCCACTGCTGTTCGTACTGGTAATGGACTACATCAGCAAACAGGTTGGAGGGGACAGAGCAACAAAGCTGCTGTATGCAGATGATGTGGCAGTACAGGCAGACTCTGATCTAGAGCTTCAGCAAAGGATAGGAGAATGGAATACAAATCTGAAGGCACATGGGATGAAACTAAGCACAGATAAGACAGTGGTAATGGCAGCAGATTGGGGAAATCAGAAGAAGCTGAGAATAGAGATAGATGGGAAGATAGTTAAACCGGTAAACAGCTTCAGGTATCTGGGAGGGGTGGTTGAGGAGAAGAGTAGTCTGAATGAAAAGATCAAAGCTAGAATCAGAGGGGCTGCAGCCAACTGGCATAGAGTATCATGTGTAGTATATGACAGAAGAATGCCAAAGAAGCTGAAAAGTAAGGTGTACAAGACAGTGATGCGACCAGTACTACTGTATGGTACAGAAACCTGGGCAGTAAAGGCAGAACAGTTGAAGAAGCTAGAGGTGATGGAAATGAAGTGCCTGAGAAAGGTGGTAGGATGCACACTGCGGGGCAGGCGAAGAAATGAGGATATAAGAGCAGAAGCCACAGTAGCTCCAATTGCAGAAAAGATCAAAGAAAACAGATTACGATGGTATGGGCACATGTGTAGAAAAGCAGAAGACAATCTGGTGAGGGAGATTTGGGACAGACAGGAAGAAGGTAAGAGGAAGTGAGGGCATCCAGCAAAGAGGTGGATGGATTGTGTGAAAGAAGATTTGCGACAATCAGGCATGAGTGTTGAAGAAGGCAGGAGAGTGGCACTGAATCGAGAGAGTTGGCGACAGTTAATACGATACCCCGATCCCATGTAAATGGGGAAAAAGGGGGGGATGATGATGTCTCCTGCATTTTCCAGGAGTTCAGCAAAGCTTGGAGTCCTAGCCTGCGTTCAAGAAGTGGTTTACTTGTGTCAAGTGGCATCCAGGCAATGTTAAATACCTTTGATTGCTAAATTGCACTTAAGTTATTTTGAGCGATCACTACTGTCTCCTGCTTTTGTGTGTATTTCACTGTTTCTTTTGTTAAAAAACAAAGAAAAAGTCATTGCTCTTCCTGTCACCGTTACTGCTGTGTAAGAATACCTTGAAATTGTTTAGCTAGGCATTTCCAGTGAGTTGTTTATGTGGTTTGGTTTGTGATAGCATTGCCCTCATGGGTCTGTTCTGCTGTGTTTTTAGATTAGGAGGACTGGGGTTTATTCATCTTGGGCAGGAGATGTTTGCCTGGTTTATCCGAGTTGGGAAATGCACAAAAGGACTCTTGGTGGAATCATTTTTATTGGCTCAACACACTTAGAGCAGTTGGATGGGAGTCAAGTGGCAATTCTTACAGATTTAGTTTGATTTAGTATTGTGTAAACATTAAAGTTAGAATTTAGCAATGTTTAGCATAATCTGCTGAGATAATACACCCAGAATAGCCTTCTATCCTCAATAAACCATCCCCTTGCAGCTTGCAGGACTGGGCAGTATGCATATGCAGTTTCCTAACTTCTCTGTAGCCAACCTGATGGAGATGGGCATCTTATGTAGCAGTTGTGTCATGTTTACTGACAACCACTCAATCCTTAAAAAGGAAGACACAGTATGTGAGAGGTGTACTTATACATGTGCGCTAGAGTTTAGTCTGCAGTGTCAAAGTGCACATCAGATTGTTGAAACCATGCACACAACACCCGCCTCACAAAGTCTATGCGTGTGTTGTGTACCAACGTATGCTGAGGCCCTTAAAAACAATCTTCTCGAACTACAAAGGTTGCCTAGATCACCTGTTGTCAAAGCTATGCCTCATCAAGCTCAGTGGCAGTCAGAAAAAGCTATAACTAACACCACACACACTCCCACTGTCAGTAGAGCCCCAAACACTAAGACCCTAAGGCAAGCAAACACACTTCCCAGGTCTGGTGTCATAAGGTACTCCTTTGTAGGATATAGTGATACCTGTCTAACCAGGTTGAACAAGAAGATAACTGTTTGTTGCTTATCTGGAGCCCGAGTCTGCCAAATCACGCATGCACTCAAGTCATTACACCACAGGTACCAGTCTGATTCCATTATAGTCCATGTAGTAGGTGTACATGACCTCAGATGTACCTCCCTGGACTATATGAAGGGAGACATAATGGTGCTTTCAGACTATGTGGCTCACACTGCCTTGAGCTTAGCATTGAGCAGCATATTACAATCACCAAGGATGATGCCACAACATGAGCAAAAAAATGATCGATTTCAACAACTGGCTGTTTTTCTGGTGTCATTCTAAGGGATCCAATATTTGTCAGCTTGGGTGGACATATTAATAGACCCACGTTACTTTGCCAAGGATGGTCTGTACTTCTCCCCTCTAGGCTTCAAATACTGGCTAAAACTTTATCCACCTCCATAGTGCCTTTTTCAGGTAATGGCAAATTGACAAACCTACCAACATAGCAAAGTCAACTCAATTCAACCTTAAGGCGTTACTGCTCAATGCCAGGAGCCTAAACAAAAAATACCCTTCCTCCAAAGCCCTCCTCACACTTGAATATAGAAATCTGTGCATTTACCAAGACATGGTTTAAATTAGCAAAGAGTACCCGGCGGTGCAAGGTTTCAATGCCTTCTACACTTTTTAAACCCAGGCGTTGCACAGAAAAGGGCTAAAGGAGGGTGTGTCTTGTTGCTTGCCACGTCAGGAAGAAACAGGTGAATGTTGTGGGTTCTTGCTCAAGCAGCTTTATTGTATACAAACACATCGTAAGCAAAGTTAAGTAACTTTAACTTATAAACAGATTATCATGCACATATATGTTGGCACTCTGGCTGCACCTTCAAAATGGCACTGAAAATAACACGTGCTTGGAATTTATATGCACACACAGACCTAGCAGTGCTTCTTAAAGGTACAGCACACCTGTTTATTCTACATCCTCTCTCTTTGAGAAGTGAGTCAGTCTTTGTCAGTGGAATTAATAAATATGCAATTTACACAGTAATAATTTTCATCATGCAATTATGCAAAGCTAGGTACATATGTACAACTATGTCCAAGTTGCTGTGCGTTTCAAACTGAGCTTTGTGGTGCTACCATATCGTGTGTCATAAAATGTGGGATCTGGTTTTGCAACTGGAATTGTCTCTGCTGACTTTTCAGTCTTAGGAACCTTGGAATCATCTGCCGGAACAGTATCAGGAGTCAAGACACGCTCTGGAATAAGAATATCATCTGGATTGCTCTGAGAATTAGGGTCTTTGTTATAGGAACAATGATATGATGTTGGGTCTGCTACAGGACAAATATGTCTGCGATCTCTCCTGTACTCCATACCATCGGTTTTAACAAACTAGGAGCTCTGCCCTGCACATATACTTGTTACTTGACCAATCCATTCAAAACCTTTTGCTGTTTGCATCCTTACTGTTTCTCCTTATTTAAGTGGATGAAGAAATCTGCTAGATTTGTCATAGCTTTACTTTTGAAAAGAACGCTTCTTAAATAACTGGGCTCTAATGGCTTTGTTGTTTTTAGCTTTAGGCCTCAAATTGATAGGCAGTGTTCTGGTTTGCCTGGATGGAAGTCATTATGGGGTATGTTTCCGAGATTGATTAAATTAAAAAAAAAATCGGTATTATCACGCTTTGACTTCTCACGTAATTGCGTTGCACCCTGTACTGCATGTTCAGCAAGTCCATTTGATTGCTGATACTCTGGACTACAAGTAACATATATGAAGTCCCATTCTCTTGCAAATTTCTGAAACAGTTGGTGGGGTAGCCGTTTTCTGCTTAAGAACTTCAAATGCTTTTTGGTGCTGTTCTAGCTACATGTGAGCTGTTCACTGTAGTCTGGCATAAACTTGCCTAAATAGTTGACCATACCAAAAAAACATTGTAGAACTTGCAAATTATCTGGTACTGACATTTCCAAGCATGGCTGCTCGCTTGGATGGGTCTGGTCTCAAGCCTACTTGTAAACAAATGACCTACATATGTAATTTCTTTTAATCTGAATTTGCACTAAAGAAGATTGAGCTTTAAGTTCACTTCATGTGCTCTGTGTATAACTCTCTCTTAAGATTTCTGTCATTTGTGCCACACCATTGCCTCTAACCAATAAATCATCTACTATTATGGCACAAGGATAACCCGAAAAAATTTGCTGCATTGCACACTGAAAGACTTCACTTACAGAATTTATTCCAAATGGCATCCTGAAGAATCTATATCTTCCAAATGGGGTACTGAATTTAGTCAGTAGTGAAGATTTGCGATCAAACATCACTTGCCAAAATTAACTCTGCATCCAAGACAGAAAAAACGGTGACATTCAGTATCAGGGATGCGACTTCTTCAACCGTATGCATAGGATGATGTGGTCTCTTCAATGCTTTGCTCAAATCTTTTGGGTCAGTGCATATTCTGATTTCATCTGAGCCTTTTTTATGAGCTGCTACCACTGACAGCACCCATTCGGTAGGTTCTGTATCTGGACAAATTGCACCTTGTTTTACCATTTTGTCTGACTGAGCTTTGACTTTATGCTGCATAGCTATGGGAATTCATCTTGCTGGTCTGACCACTGGGCTGATCTCTGGGTCTTGTTTCATAGAATACACCACTGGAAGTTTGACCAACTTGTCATCAAAGACATCAGCATACTCTGAAAAAAATAGTGTTAGTGAAGCTGGAACTGGGACACGTGCTTATTTGAGGAACGTCTTTGGTAAAGAAAGCAGATTCATTTTCGAACTATCTCTGAGACCCAATAATGACTGCACAGGTCTTTGAACTACATAGAATAATAGGCTATAACAGTTTTTGGCCACATAACATGAACCCACTACTGAGCCTTCAGTTTGAATTTCTTCACCTTCATAAGCAACAAGTTTCACAGAACCAGTCATATTTATTTGTTCACCAGCTCTGACCCTTGCAAAAGTATCTGCAGACATAAAATTACACTTTGAACCAGTGTCTTCTTTGAGCTTGGTGGATTTGCCATTGATCTGAACAATACAAAACACTTAATTTCTTGCCAATGAGTCTACTGCGTCAGTCTTTTCACCAGTCACTGACACACCATCCACATAGAAAGTGGACCTGATCAACTTGCTTTTTTGAGTTACCCTTCTTTGTAACTGTGTTAGGTCTACTTAATTTACAAAATCTCAGAAAATGGTTCCACTTCTTACATTTGTGGCATTGCTGACCAAAAGCTATGCATGTTTCTCTTCTGGACTCATGGTTAGCACCACAAATGTGACAGTTACAAAGCTTGATTTGGGTTTTACCGTTTCACCCTTGTACTGTACTGAGCAGCATCTGTTCTTCACTGGATAGCCTTGGTTCTGCACTGAGCATGCTTCTTTAACTGAACTGGTCTTGAAATTTGCTAGAAGACTACGGGAGTTGCTACTGCCATCCGCTTAGGTCTGCTTTTTCCTGTCACATGTTGCATGCTGTCTATATTAGCTCTGGAGCCTATTAAAACTGTGCTGTTATCACAAGCAAGCATACTTGTGTGCCTCTCTAACTTCATGGATCTGACCAATCTCTGTTTTTGCTCGGTGTCAAGTCACAGTCGCGAAGCAAAATCTTTCTCACTGCAGCATTATTACTACCACACATGAGTCTATCCTTTATTAACTCATCTTTTAAATCACCAAACTGACACATTTTAGCATTGTTTCTTAGGTCAGTAATGTAAGCTGCAAAAGTTTCCCCCTTGCTTTTGATCTCGCATGTAAAGCAAATGCCTCTCTAATGTCACATTAATCTGGGGGTTACACATTTCTCTGAATTTGCGTGCCAAACACTTGGGGTCTTCAATTGATTTTAATGTGTACAACAACACTATTTTCATACAATGCTGACACATATACAAGCGAACACTCGCTTTCAGTGGCCTCTGACCCTGCTAGGTTTAGGAAGATGAATGCCCTGGTGCGTCCGTCTTTATCCGAATAAGCTATATTATGTCATACTCTTGCTCAAATATTCTCCAATTCTCTGCAATATTCTGTTCAAATACAAGTGGTTGTGGCTTGCAAAGTCCGTCTGCCATATTAATATATCTTAGTAAAGACTTTTGCAAATATACATGAACACATGCACTTGTATGTGCTTGAAATTTATGCTAGTACTTGCAGTAGCACGATAAGCCTCTGTATAACTGAACTTTACAAAATAAATCTCCTGGGCACTATAATACTCTGAAATCACATTCCTGTAAAAGTCACTTGCCTTAAAATTCTTTTACTGTACGAGACATTTATCTTGACTTTATTTGACTGTAAAAGTTGTCATCGTTTTAAGAAATCTCTTGAATAACTCTGTAGTGCGAATGAACTGGACATTAGAAGCTGGGGCAAGAAACATTTTGAAGCAACTGTACTTTACAAATAAACTTTAGAAGTAATTACACTTTGCGAATAAACTGGGAAGAAGAAGCTCCGAGTGAGAAATACTTCAAAGTAACTGTGCTTTGCAAGTAACCGTACACAGCACACTGAAATTTCTCAAAATGGCTGCACTTTGCCAGATACTCTGTACAGTGTAAGAAACACTCTGAAATGGTAGCACTCTGCGAATAGCCACACCCATGCACAAGAAACTTCTAAAAATGGCTGCATTTGACTGCACTTTGCAAAGTAGTTGCACTTTGCACACAACACACTCTTTTCAATAAATGCACAGTAATAAACCCACACTGTAAGCACTTCTACACACTTTGAGATACTTCAGATTACTCTAGTTATGCAATTCAAGGCCTCATTCAATGAGAAGTAGTAATTTATGCCAAAACGCAGTTTTTGTGTCTCTTGGCTTTTCCCGGTTAGGGGTCGCCACAGTGGAACTCCGGTCTGCTAATGATTGGCAGTAGAATTTTATGTGCTGGCTAATTTGCCAAAACACATGCAGTCTCCTTGCTTTATTTATGCTCGGTGTGCCCCTTCTACCCTTTCATTATATTCGTTTTGCTCATTTAATCTCTCCATGACCATTATACTTTCTTGTGCTTGTTTTATCAAATAACTTTGTTTCAAACATTGATTAATTAGCTTTTTTATGCTTCTCTTTTGCTTAATAAACATTTTTGTGCTATTAGTTTGCTTAGTAATATGTTTTGTGTCCTTGTAATGCTCCGTTTTCTCTTTTAATAAGGCTTTTGTGTGTATTCTCTTTACCTTTATCCTGCTTCTGGCCCTATTTCTCTCAGTTCACTAAGTTTGCCGTCATCATTACCTCTGCACCTTGTGGCTCTGAAGAGTAGTTCACAATCCCGGTTCTGACACCATGTCACTCTCCAGGTCAGGAAGAAACAGGCGAACATTGTGGGTTCTTGTTCAAGCAGCTTTATTATATACAAACACATTGTAAACTAAGTTAAGTACCTAACTTATAAACAAAACTAGTTGTCATGCACATAGATGTTAGCACTCTGGCTGCACCTTCAAAATGGCACTGAAGATGTCACTTGCTTGGAATTTATATACACACAGACTTGGAAGTGCTTCTTAAAGGTACAGCACACCTGTTATTCTACATGTCTCAATATATATACCTAGTGAGCATACTTCTAGGGTGGTAAAACAGGATGATGCAGTGGTGTTCCTCCACATGCAGGTACCTTCATGATTCCATCACAGTCCATGTTGGTGTAAATGGCTTGAGATGTGCCTCAGGGAAGTATATGAAGGGAAACATTTATGGAGCACAGTAAACAAAATCCCGCACTATATCCTATCCAGTTAAGGCTCATTCTCTGTCCCAAGAAGCTCATAATGTATAATTGGACCTACTGGAGACACTTGCCATCCAACCTAACACCCTACTCATGGAGACTTTAAGTATCCCTCTGTAGGCTGGGAATCCTACACAGCTTCACATCTACAGACAGAGAGATTCTTGGACTTCATAAATACAAACATCCTTGACCAAATAGTGAACAATCCTACTAGAGGGTCCAACATACTGGAACTCATGCTTACAAATATGGGGTAACTGTGCACCACCCCCAGTATCTCGTCTTTCTTGGTAAGGTCCGACCGACCATAAAGCTGTCTCCTTTGAAATAAAGATCAACTCTGTAATCCCTTTAAAACCAGTAACAGTTGGGAACTATTCCAAGGCAAATTATTACCTTTTATAAAGTGATGGATTGTCCGAATTCATTGCTCCTCAAAATCCAGAGAACACAGCAGTATATGCTGAATTGCCCTCAGAAGCTCTGTATACATCCATGTCAGTGGCTGCATAGAAGCTGTTTACCTATCAGAAGTAAGCCTAGGACTAGCCCTAGAAACAAACCACCCTGGTTACATCCCAAAATAGGATCTACTACAAAAGGAAAGAATTATGGCAAAAAAACATTAAGGGTAATTCCCATAAAAATAGAAGCTGTCTTGTCAAAATAAATAGGCAATTAAGAGGGCTGATTAGGTCAAGCAAAGCCAACGTTTGAGGTTAAGATAGTTTCCTGGATGAAAGGTAACCATAAGGCCTTCTACAGCTACTTCAGAAACCTAAAGGGCAGTAGTGTGCTGAACTATTAGTTAATGATGCCACATTCACTGAGCCTGGTGATGTAGCAAACCCGTTAATGGGTAAATTCAGTTCCAGCTGTACTCCCCTCTCACCCCCCAACCACCCCCTCAAAATACCCTTAAAGATAACCCCTCCAGCTGTAACTAGGGAGTTTGCACTGGTTGTACTCACTAAAGCCAGGAATATGGTCTCTGAGCATACACATGCAGAGTATATACTTGGATCACAGTAACCTGGCACATTAGCCTTGACTTCAGAAGAGTAGATGTCAAACGGGGGGTGGGTCTAGCACAGAGTCTTGGGGTACTCTGGTTGTTAACAGTCTTTTGGTGAAGGTAGTCTCACCAATCCCGACTTCTTGACACCTGTTGATAAACTGATTTACACCTAGCCCAGCGAGATTGCCAACATTGCCTGAGTAGAGTATTGTTTTGAATGCCTTAGCCAGGTAAAGATACACAGTATGCACTGTTTTACCCTCTCCATTGCCTTGTTATCCTCTCAAAGAAGTCTATCAGGTTAAGTAGGCATATGACCTTCCTTAAAAATCAAATTGGGATGGGTCCAGTGTCTGTAGGTTAATGTCCTTGTTTGTCATTTCCATGATGACTTTTTCCATTGCTTTTCATATTAGGTTTGTTAGACTGATGGGTCTGTAGTTCTCTAGGTCAGTTGATGGTTCCTCCTAATGGAGGGGAATGACTGCTGTGGTCTTCTATTCACTTGGAACTTAGTCTGCTTTGAGAGTGTAATTGAAGAGTGCCTCAACTGGTCCTGATGGGTCATTTTCTAGACTATTCAGGAGGAACCTGGGGATTCTGTTGGGACCCACGTAGGTACTGTTCTTGGCTTTAGCGAGTGCTGCCCTCACCTGGTTCCTGCTAATATTTGAGAGAAGTATGTTGGAGGGAATTTCCCCTGGTGGAGCTGGGGGGAGGGAGTTTGAGCCAAATTTATCAGCCAGTAGACTTGTATGTCACTTTGATTGGTGAAGGTGGTACTGTTCATCACATTGCTGTCTGTTACCTTATTCCAGACATGGCTGAAGAATGGCCTTGTGATTGTCCTTAGCCTGTGAGGTTATCCTGACCTAGTAGATGGCCTAGTCAGACTTACTTAGACCTCTTAGTCTCTTGCTTAGTTGTATAAGAGAGAACTTGCCTTTAAGGGAGTTGCTCTTCTTGATTTTGTCCATTAGTTTTCTTTTATTATATACCCTGTTTAGGTTAGGATCCCACCAGGGGGGGTTGATTTGGATTTACTTCTGGTAGGTATGGCAGCTTCTATACAACCCTCCTCATGTTTGTATGCAGACTGTGAATAATTATGGATAGGTAGCCATGGTCTTAGGTTTGGGAAGCCTTGAATTTTGCAAGACTCTTACTTAATAGGATGTAGTTTTTTTACTGGTTTGCTGTGTTTTCCAAGCCGAGGCCTTACCTCAAAGGCTACAGCTTTGTGATCAGACCTTTTTGGTGAGGAAGTGACACTAGTGGGTGCAAAACTCTCCCATGTTGGTGAGCACCAGATCCAGTAGGTTTGCTCCTCCGATTGGAATGTGCATTATCTGTTCCAGGGTGTTTGTGTTAAAGTCCAGGAAGCATTGTGCCCATCAGTTTGAGGCAGTGTAAGTTTCCCAGTCTGTAGAAGGGGCAGTTAGTCACTCATGAATAGAATGTTTGGTTGGATGGTAAGCACCTTTAGCAGGTTTAGTTAAGAATCATGGGACTATAGGGTCATAGATGATATCTGTAGCTAGTCATGTGGTGAAGGACCTTTTTCTGTGGTAAATTTCATGTGGATGAGCTCCATGGTATCATCCTGTTTAACCAGCCAGGAGGCATGTTTGTTTCTAACGTAGATGAAGACGCTCTCATTTTTGGCTGTAGTCTGTGCTGCTGTTGGTCTAAATGTGTGAAAGGCACTGTAGCCTGGTACTGCCAGAGTACTTTGCTATGGTTTTAAACTAAGTTTTGGTCACAGCACAGATATCCATTCTTCACACTGAGGAGGACTTGAAGGTTGTGGAGATTTGTGTTTAGGCTGTTGGCATTGAGCAGTAACCCCTTAAGATTGCTTGGAGACTTTCACTATGTTGGTAACTTTGTCTTTTTGGCATTGCTTAAAACTGCTCTAAGGAGATGGATAGTATTTTAGCCAATGTCTGAAAGCTGGGGGGGGGGAGACCAGGGCAAAGCAACATGGTCTGACCATGTCCTCCAATGTTGACAACTATTGGATCCCCCCGGGCTGACACCAGAGACTGAGCTAATTATTAAAATCAGTAATTTTATGTTTGTACTGTGGCGTCATCCTTGATGAAGGTAGATACTGCTCAATGCAAGGTTCATACCTGTCTGTAACGCATTCTGAGAGATCCATTTTGTCATGTAGCCCAGCGAGTAACACCCACATGGACTGTGACAGAATCTTATCGGTACCTGGGGTGCAGTAACTTGAGTGATTTGGGGTATTGTGGATCCTAGCACCAGATGGGGAATTAATCGTTATCTTCTTGTCTAACCTGGTGAGTGGGGCATCTGTGTGTCGCACAGTGGAGTCCCCAGTGACCAGTATTGGGTAAAGTATGTGCTTTTCTTATGGGCTTTGCTTTTAGAGTACCAATGGATGTAGGTTTTTGTGAGATGTTTGATGTGGGTTTTAGTGTCTGCTGAAGAGCAGAGTTGCCATTAGGCGGCTTTGGAGGCCTTTGAAATTTGGGAAGATTTCTTTTAAGTGTCACATTTATAAGATCTTGTTTGTATGTTTGATTTTTGGCTCCAGTGAAGTTGTGTATTTACATCTCTCTCTTACTCTATTTTCTTTAATAATTAACTAGTTGTCTGAGAACATGAGGCGAACATGAGGCAAGTGCTACATTGCCTTAAGATACCCAATCTACCAAATGTGGACACGGAGACGAGGAAATTGCATATCCATATTGTCCAGTCCTGCAATAGGGTGGGCTGTTTAGGATTGGGGTTTAACGGGGGCTTCCTAGAGTAGTTTCTGTGGTTAAGGGCAATATGTTAAATAGTGCTAGGATATGGTAGTGCTATTCTATACATAAGCTAGCTTCTGTGGGTAAGGACGAGATGTTAAATAGTGCTAGGATGTGGTAATGCTGTTTAATGCACAAGCTAGCTGTTTAACAAGTTTCTGACCTAATCCTAACTTAACTGTGCCTGTACAGTAAAATTTCCCTGTGAACTACTACTGTGTGGTGGACAGCTCTTTGCAAACTCTCCTGATTTATAGTAGAGAAAAAAGCTTGTAAACTGATTCTTATGCCCTTTAGCCAGTAAACATTCATTCTTTGTGTTTCCTGGAATGCTTCCCAACTCAGAAAGACCAGGTAAATACCTTATGCCACAGGAAGAATGATCCTGGAATTTTTTAATGTAAAAGCACAGCTCAAGTGCAGATTAAACAACAAACTCTCCATTCTGTAAGGTGATCTGGAGGCAAATAGAACTAGAGAATGTCAACAAACAGAGAATTGATGATTTTTGCCATATTGGATAAATGCTTTAAAAATGCTCAAAAATGGTAGCCATCACTGTATAAAGCACATACATGTGCAGTAAAGGAAGACAATATTCTTATCTTAGCCTGGATTACTTTAGATGCAGTTGAAGCACTTGAAAAGAGCTGCTGAGCTCCAAGAAGTGAACAGAGGGCATTGGAAACTTTCCTGAATTATAGCAGAGAAAAAAATCTTGAAAACAGACTCCTATGCCTACTAGTCAATAAATGACAACACACTGAGCTTCCTGGATTACTTCCCAACTCGGAAGAAATCAAATGTATATTTGTTTACCTGTGTTGTGACTGAGGGTGTCCATTGCATTCATCTGCTTATGTTATGACAGATTTTTCATTTCCTAACTTCATTTAATTGGTACAAGAATTGTTGCAGGATGTGCTTTGTCCCTGTGACTTGCTTCAGGATGGGGGAGGGTTTGCTAATGCTGAATTGTTTTATTGTAATATTTCCTTTTACTGTTCTTTTGCAGCAACATATGCTTGACCCAAAAATGCATTATAGTGCACAGAGGTTACATGTGTTTCTCTGATATCTTTAAGGCATACAATTCATACTTGCTGGTAAAATTAGTTTAGCAGTTCAAGCAGCAAGGTGTATGCATTTCATACACTTGCTGCCCTTCCCTCTCCCCAACTGTACATAAAGTGTGGTGTCTAGCTCTGGTCAGCCATTTTGTATGTGCAACAACTATTTTTCCAACAAAGTCACTTATTTTACAAAAGCAAGCAGTTTGCACATCAGTAAACCAGTAAGGCCTTTCTTATTCAAAATGTAAAAGATTTCAAGAATCATTTTCTGTGTCAGCAAACGTAAAGACATTTCTTACTAATCAAATTGACACCAGTTGTCTTTATCTCTGTGCACTCACACGTGTGAAAATCAGTGTAGTCTGTAATGTATACAGAAATATGTTTATCTGCTTCAATTTTAGATATTTATAAATGCACAGTTACAGCATTTTGCCTACACTATAGGCCGACAAAAAATGCTTAGGCAGATGATGTACAGAAAAGAAAACTATAAAAAAAAACAAACACCATAAGACGCCCTTTGTATATTTAGGGTCTTTTTCTATTTTAAGACTTGTTTAAAAAATACTAAATATAATGAACTGATTTAATTAGTTGATATTCTGTTATATCATAAGACAGTCATTCAACTAATCCTGATGAGTAAATCATGTTACAGTATCATTTTTCTGCAGGTATGACGTCTGGAGTAGGTAGAGAATAATCTTGGTCTTTTTCTCTGACCAGCTTGGGGCTTGACCTGGGCTTTCATTGATGCCATCTTGCAAATTGTCAAAACATGAGGGATGTAGGTACAGATCAGGAGATAAGAGGGTATGAACCACACTCTTTGTGGTGTGACATCAGCATGCAAATCTCATGAAACTATATAGGGGTAATACCTATGAAACATTTCTGTCTGTAAAGGTAAGTTTACTAGCTGGATTGAGAAAGTCACGTGGACTTACTGATATTAGTACTTACATGGATGGATGGATGGAAAACTTTCAGCACTGTGATATTTGCAAAAGTGATATAATGCCAGGATAAGTCACATAAATGAAATAAAAATGTACCTGTGTTCATTTCTGTAGTTAATGAAAGCATTTCTGAGAGCATTGCATCACAGCAACACAGACTGTCACGGGCTGGTAGATCTGTTCATTAATATGCTTTAAAATGTTGCTGTGGTCTATTGTAGTCCAGTTTTAGGAAAATCATTGATAATATTTTTAAGGCCTTTCAGGGATCATAGGGACTCCTAAGTACATATGGAAAAGTTATGACAATTTACTATGCTCAATCTCTTTTATGTGCTTATGTACAGCCCAATCCTTTAGCACAATAGTCTACTGCAAACCAGGGTCACTTTATGCCAACTGTGCCTTTTACATATACGTGCAATGGTGCTGTTCATAGAGCTTAGTTCAGCAGAACTTAATGTGCATGAGAAACTTGTAAATCAGCCTGAATTTACACCTGTAAGATGAAGCCCACTATTTTAACTGGTGCTGAGCTGTGTTTGTCAACAACTGTTGCAGAAAGCGTGAACAAATTTAAAAAAGTAGAGACGTTAATAGTTGCAAAATATTAGCAAACCTACAGAGTTAGTACAGTTCTCTGACAAAAGAGCAATATTTTGTTGGTCAGGTATGTGAGAGATGACAATTTTTTTAACATTAATTAGCAGTGGAGTGGGAAAATGTAAAGGAGACATTTTTATCATGAGTGCATTATCATACTTTATGGTCTGTATAAACAGTTGCCGGAAGTATTGCATCACCTCTAAATGAATTGCCATGCTTATGTTAAAAATGCATATATAACTGGTTGTAATAGTCACGGCAGGTAATGCACAGAACATTTCAGTAATACCCATCAGTAAACTGTTTCTGAGTGGGTATTCTGAGTGAATACAGTTTAGCTGTAGCCATATAGTAATGATCCTGACTGCAGCGTTTCACAACATCAGGGATCAAGGCCCTGGAGAGAGAGTTTCACACGTGAGGAGAACCGCATGCTAATGAATGCTGTCAGGACAAATGAGAAACATCACTTTGGAAAAGGGGGACCAAGGCAGACAGAAAGAGCTAAGAGATGGAATCCTGTAGTGAGTGATCAGTGTCAGTGCTGTTGGAGGAAGGAACTGTACATTGGCACAGTGTAGTAGAATAGCAAACTACCTATTGGGACACGCACAAACAAAAGCTAGACAGAATGCAGTTGCCAGGAACAGCACAGATTGGGAAGCTTCAACAATCCAGTCATTCATACTATGTGGGGAGTACCTCCTATCCATTAGGGTGAGGTGGAGGATGAAGTTGCCACAGGAATCATCAGAGGAGGTGTGGGCACTAGTACTTTCTCACCACTGCAACAGACTGAAGGTGACAGCACAATGGCTGTTGACAATGAAGACCTACCTCTCATATTCTTGACACAACTTGAAGACAGTGGCTTGCAGTCAAAAAGTGTATGGCAAGACTCCCCACCCCACAGCAGGTATACAACTTCACAAGTAGTGACGCACACTAATACAACCAACTCAATGACAACATAGCATTACAACCTGAGGGGGGCACCTCGTAACTCAATACCAGTGTCTCCTGAACCACAAGACCATATTCAGGAAAACACCAGCATTTCAGAACTAGCAAGACCTGCTGTGACACATGTGAAAGGGGTGTCAGGAGAAGACATATGTCAGAGTTAGCTCTGCAGACACTCGAGTCCTTGGCTGCCCAGCAGCAGATGTGCCATAACATTCAGGCTCAATCCACTGCTACAGAAAGTCAAATGGTGGAGGCCAGGGACAATGCTGTGATGATGTTCATGAGCAGTATAGTGGTGCACATAGCAGCCACGTCTGCCTCCATAACCACACTTAAATAAGAAACAAGTCTAGGCGTGGATGGGGGGGGTGTCCACACACACGTGGGCCATGTATGTCATACAGCATGTGATTCTCACAGTAGTGCTACAACCACACCAGGTGACAACACAAAAGAAAGCAGGCAAGACTTGTCAGCCTTCCTTAACATGTGGTAAAACCTCCGTTTAGGTCTCAGTCCTGCAACACTTTCAGATCAGTATCTAGAAGTTCCCTTGCATCCAGCAGGTTATGGCTTAGCAGTAACTCTGCATCAAGCTGTTATGATGGCACTTGCTCACGATCACTAGGACAATCGCTGTCATTGTCCTTAGAGGACATGACTCATTAGATATGTAAAACTGTCTTTTGGCTTTTCCCGGTTAGGGGTCGCCACAGTGGAACTCTGGTCCGCTAATGATTGGCAGTTGATTTTTACTTGCTGGCTTGCCGGGCCTAATGCACAACCTGCAACAAAGGAATGCCCATTCACGCATGTCGACACACAGAAGACGCTTTAACTGAGAATCGAACGGGCAACGTCTAACTGTGAGGCGACAACGCTATCGCAGCACCACCACTGCATGACTCATTAGATATGTAAATCCATTAAAAAGCAGAGATAGAAAATAAAGGCAAGGATTGAAATGCACAACTACCTACTTGTGTAAAGGTCTGTCACCGTGCAGAATGTGAAAGTTCATCAAGTGTTTATTTATATTTGGGGGATTTTCTGTTCTGCAAAATTTTACATCAAATGCTATTATGTATACTATGATATGAGTAATTATAGTTTGGATTTACAACTAGGACCGTGCATTTGATACTGTCATAACTCCTGCCAGTGAAACTAGCACTGTTGTTAATTCATCCACAGGATTACAGAAGGGCGACTGCAATCTCCTTTTCTCGATTTTTTTCACATGGGGTCAGGGTGTCACTTAAACACTAGCTAGCCCTGCTGCAGTTTTTCTTCTATACCACATGCACTGCCATTTTAAAGTCTCCAGTCTACCTACTGAATGCCTTTTGAATGTGGGAGGAAACGGGAGCACCCAAAGAAAACTCTTGTAAAACTTCTCAAACTTCTTAGTAGTTCTGATGGCACACATAAATTGGTGTCAGTGCAAGAGCTACCTATGTACAGTATCACTCGAGGGAACACCATACACCAATGGCATTTTTTCAGCACCTTCAAAAATATACATTCATTATTACCTGTCAGTATTTTAGTTTGCATTGAAAATAATGATATAAATAGTCCTGTCCCATGTTTCCTATAAAAATACAGCAGTTCATTATAATTCTTTGTTTATGTAAGTCATTACACTTTTTTCTGTTTTTTTTTTTTTTTTTTTTTTTTTTTTTAACCAGTAGCCATACAAGTAATAGTTTTCAGGCATCCGAGAAGAGCTTTGACAAACAAAACAAGTACAGCAATCAATAAATTTATCATGAAAAAACATTTCTGTACATAATAGGGAAAATGTCTGATGTACGGTGGCAATAGGCCTGCACAGCCCACAGGTGACACTGAATGCATCATTTAATCTATGTGATATTAAAATGAATTTACCACTACCTTAATGTCTTAGCCTTTAGTATAGAATTAAACAATGCCTGTTTGCTTGTGTGGTTTGTGTGTGTGCTGTGCGTGAGCGTACCCCACGGGGTCCTTGTCACTGCTGACCACCATTATTGTCCTCCCTGGTTGAAGGAACAGTATTGGGAGCTACTTTGCCATCATGGGACACTTAAGTACTAGGCTGACACACAATCGTGTTGTGCAGAGTGTAGCACCTGGCAGTTATTCTGCATACAGTAACGAGTCATTTTGAAGGGCATCCCTAGACTGTTCTAAGCAATGGAAGCGGGCTTTAAGCAGGCCATATACTCACTCGAGAATAATCTGTGTGCGACAGGCCAGTATTGATGCAGTCCTCAGCAGCTCCTGTAAAGGTACTGACTGGTGCCAGGTATCCTGCATCACCAGCAAAATAAAAAGGGGAGACATAAAAGAAGGGAGTTTTACTAATAAGAAAAACATTTACGTTATATCTACAGAAATTAATACAACTGAAAAAAAATTTGCACTTGCCAACAAGATGACCCTTGAGTATCTTGCCATCCAGTTAGAGGTGGTAGTGTGGTCTTATTTGCCGGATATGAGATCCCTGGACACTGCCAAGATGCTGGGCTGACATTTTGGTGATGCACTTTCGTGCCTCACACATTACCTGGCAGTTGATGGAATGGTAGCCCCTCCTTCTCTGGTACTGCTCCCCCCCACCCCCCCGTAGTCCAAATGGGGTCATAATGGAAACATGGGTGCATTCTGTCACAATATGCACCTCTGGAAAACGTACTATCCTGTTGAAGGCAGTCATGGTTATGTCTTAGTCTTCAGGTGACGCTAGCAGATAAATAGTCTTTGCATGTGTGGATCAGTACATGTCAAGGAGCTGCTAAATTATCCCTAAGGGAGAAGCCTGTGTGATACCAGTGTAGTCCGTGACCTTCCAGAGGCAAACTGGAGAAAGTTTAGTGAGGAATGTATATAACCTGGTGTTCACAGGTATAGGAAGACCACACATCTCCCCAGTTCTTATCTGTGGGCCATCCAAGCCTGATAAAGCCCTTACAGTGTCACTGTCCACCCTGAATCTTATCAAGAATTTATTCATCCGTGAAGTTGTAATGGGTTAATCTTTGTCAGTATGTGCTCCTCCTCATTTGATAAACTTTACTGGACACTTTCAATTTTGGTGTGCCTGAGACAAGTAGCTCAGAACGAGGAATAGCTAGACTGGCAGCTAAAGCAAACATCTTTGATTGCAAAGTAGCATGACTTCATCTTTTAATATCTCCCTTGTATTTTAAGTTAGATGAAATTAATACTTTGCTTTTGGCATCAAACCAAGAACAAAGTAGTGGGTAATACATACAATTTTTCAACTGTATTCTATTAAATGTAAACTTTTAGACCAGTTCTGTAAAGCTTTTGCTGTTGTTGGATACCGTGGTTCCTTAGTGAATCACTCTTCTTATCTAAGATAGATGTAGCTGAAATCTGCTGTTGCAATATACTACCCTTTCACATTGTCTAAGATTATAGTTAATAATTTTTTTGCATCTTGAGTCCCAGTTCCAGGAATCCAATGTATTAGATTACATTATAAAAATCTAATAAATTCATAGTAAACATGCCTTTATCCTTGAGGCATAATACTTTTGGCATTATGTTTACTATTGACATAGAATAGCAACACTTTTTCTCTTTTTTGTTTGCAGAAGAAAGGGATAAGACTTCATTGTCAAAATGGTTAAGATAATTTATATTTTTCAATAAATGGGTTTCTTATAGGAAAACAATATTAGGCATGCTCGTTTTTACATATTTGTAAAAGCTAGCTCTCTTGTATTGAAGCTATGAATGTTGAAAGATAAATTATTTAATCCAAATTAAGGAAATGTTTTAGATAATGACTATCTGTATAAGAAATGCAGAGTAAAATATTACAGTAAAATGTGATGCAGAAACTAAATTAACAAACCCAGAAGGCTAAAACTAATGTTAAGCAATACAGTCCTCCACTTGGAATCTGTATAATTCTCTAGACTAATTAGAAATCAGTTTATCCTCTTTGAGGAAATGAAGAAAAAGCAAATTATGAGCTTGGATGGCGTGTGTGCAGTGTGTGTGTGTGTGTGGGGGGGGGGGGGCATGGGTAAAGGAATCTTAATAAAACTGATTTTGTATTCCAAGATGGTGGTAGTGTAAGCAGCTAAAAGCAGAGCTCTGGTCAGCGAACCATTTCAATCACCAGAATCCTGCAAACTACTGCAAATTGCTAACATAAATTGGTACCTGAGGTGTCTGGGACAAAGAGAAAACATGAAGTAAAAGAGAGAGTAACTGTGAAAATGTAGAACAAATCACCATAGAGAGTTAGACTGACCTAACTGCACTCGGCGATGTTCAAGGTAATTGGTTTCCTGTTGAAATACATAAAGACAACAGCAACTGGTTCTCTGGTTCAGTTCTTGGCTTTGGTGCCTTCTGTGTGGAGGCTGCATGCTTTTCCTGTGTTTGTGTGGGTTTTCTCCAGGTACTCCTTTTTCCTCCCACATTTAAAAAGACATGCAGTAGGTGGATTGGACATTTTAAATTGTCCATAGGTGTGAATGTTAATTTGTATGGTAAAGCATGATAGACCTATGGCAGGGCTAGCCACTCGCTGATGTGAACATTAGCTCTAGATGATTGTCACTGTTAAAATGACACCCCACTCCCTTGGGCAAAATGGTGAAAAAAAGGGGTTGGTGATGGATGGAAATAACAGAAGGTTGCAGGAAGTAGAAGATGTTTTGACTAGGCATTTGGAGGAAATAACTGGTAAGCAGATGGCTGAAAGGAGATGAAATAAAAATGGTGGAATAGCAATCTGAAATATGAACAAATGGCATAGGAACTGGCTGAACTTGAGGATAGGTCACACAGGGACAACCTGTGTTTTACAGCCATACTAAAGGGAGAAAATTATTCGGGACATGGACAAAACTTTATATTGCTGCTGATAAAATAGAAAGGGGCACACAGTAAGTATTCCTAATTTGAGATTGAGAAAGCAGCCAAGACCTGTATTGATTAAACTGCAGATATACCAGCTAAAGGAAGAAATTCTTTGTTTTGTGGAGGAAGTGTACAACCTTAAAGACTGGCGAGACAAGTTTTTTTTATATGAATAATAACTCAAACTAACAGAAATGCCCTCCTTCCCTTCCGTAATACTTTGCGGAGGAATTAAAGTTTATTTCAGATTGTATTCTGCATTACCTTGAGTCTTTTGTCCACTTAGAATACAAACCTACACAGATTCTCAATATGTAAAAGATGACCTTGCAAAAATTAGAGGCAAGAAAAGGAGGCGAGGGGGGAAAAAAAAGTCAACAAATATATATAGAAAAATTCTGGACATTACACTACAAGAGAAAGGTTTCCTGTGAAGCCTTTTCCTTTCATCAAAAGAAAATGATGAATAAAACAAATGGGATGAGAGTTTTCAAAAAGAGTCCCTAAATAATACATTGGGAACATTGAGGACAGTACTTAAAAAGGATAAATGTTTATATAAAAAATAATGTGATATAATCAAAATGTAAGGTGCATTCTGAATGATACCATTGAATTCATTAAGAGTCAGAAAATAACCGAGTAGTATAAATGTAATTATTTTTTTAATTTTACTTAAAAAATGGATATTTTATATCTAACTGAAGGGGGAGTTGTACTGTGTGCTGCCTGATGAAAGTTACCTTTTCCAAACTGCAGACTGTTATGTTGCATTTAATAAATGTACTGTAACAGTAGGAGGAAGGGAAAAAGGTAAATTGGTAATGACTGGTGGGTCTAAGCATGCATGCAAAGTTAATGGGACTAGTATGTTTACCGAAAATAGGCGAGATAGCAAGACTGACAAAAATAATTCACAGGAAGCAGTGATTGAGGGACTTTGTTTAACTGTAGGAAAATGTTTGGTATAATTTAGTATGCATATTAAGGTTTGCACACTGGAAGATATTTTAAAAATTTTGAAACCAGCAAGTGCCACTGATAAAATGACTACAGTTCATTTTGTATGCTGTTTGGTAAAAGCCGTATTTGTTATCAGGCTTCAGGGTGGGAGATTGTCAGTCATAGGTTCATAGGTGTTTACTAGGATAATGACCACAAGGGCCTTTTTAAGCCTAGTCATGCATCCGAAATCTCTGACAAGTTCTGGTACCCTTTATAAGTGTTACCAGGGGCTTGGAAGGTGAAACAGATGGAAACGGTGGCTTTGTGGTGTGAGAGTGATCTTAGTAGTCGAACTATTTCCAAGCATCCCTCACGAGATAGGCCTGGAATGGTTTAATGACATGCTAGCCGAGAATTCCAATTTAGGTGGTAAGATGATAGCACTACTCGTGGAATTTATGGAGATAATTTTGAAAAATAATTTTGTACACTTTTGTGGAGAAATATTTCGGCAAAAAAGAGGGGTGGCCATGGGGACCCCTTGTGCCTCTGCGTATGCGAACATCGTGTTAGCTTACTGGGAATCCAAATACATATTTAACACAGAATGGGTAGAGCATTTAATACACTATCGACGCTATTTGGACGATATATGTATTCTCTGGAAGGGCAGCAAAGTAGAATGTGAACAGTTTATTGAATACATTAACAATAGTACTAATTTCCTTAAATTCACATGCAATATTAAAACAGAGAATTTACAGTATTTAGATGTTGATTTATGGAAAAACAATGAGAAAAATTGTTTTATGTCCAAGATCCATCGTAAGGACAGCTATTCAAATATGTTTTTACATTACAATAGTAACCACCCCATGTATCAAAGGAAAGGAATTATTAAAGGACAGCTCATCAGAGCAGCAAGAATATGCAGTGATGAGACTGGGTTTAATAATGAATGTTTGTTTTTAATGAAATTGTTCCTAGAAAGGGGTTACCCAAGGAGATTAATAGAGGGGGTAATGGAAGAAGTAAGAGGTCAAAGAAAAGAGAACTATTTTCCCTTACTGGGTGAAGAGCGTGGATACAAGAGTAAAAACATGGACAAAAAAACAAACATGGAAGTAAAAGAGAGTGAATGCTTCTTTGTTCATACAAATTGCAATGAAAGTGTAGAGATAGAAAAGGCAATTAGTAAATACTGGCCTATAGTTGTTATGAATGAAGAACATAAAAAATTGCTTGGGGGTAAACCACATTTTATTAGAAGGCGTAATAGAAATTTGAAAGAAATGCTGGAAATAAACACAGAGGTGGGGCAAGGTGCAACGACGCAGAAAATTGGGACATTTAAATGCAATAGTTGTAAACAGTGCCCTTATATTATGAACAAAAAAGGGTTTTATCTGAGGTCTAGGAAAACATACATAAAATCCCCAGGGTACTTCAATTGTAAGGCCAAAGGGGTGGTATACCTTGGATTGTGTAAGTGTTGTCAAAGTTTTTATGTTGGAAAGACAGAGAGAACACTTGCCAAACGGATATATGAGCACCTCTATGATATTAGTAAAAGTAAAGAAGCAAATGCCTTCTATAAGCACTCCTTAGTATGTGAAAAAATGAAGATAGAATTTATCATTCTGGAACAGGTGAGTACCAACCCCAGAGGAGGTGATTGGGAAACATCATTAGAATTTAAGGAGTTGCTTTGGCAAATTAGATTAGACGCGGCCAGAACCCCAGGACTAAATGGAGCTATTAGTATCGGCAGCCTGTTAAAAATCAGAAGGGCCAAGTTATAAATTTATAACAGAAGAAATCATGTAACATACTATAGAACCATTACCAGGTAAAAAACGAATAACACCCAAAGAGAAGATGTGAAGGTTGAGTTTAGAGCTGTACTATGGGCAGTGAAGCATAGGTGTACCTAGATAACTGTAAATTTGGTTTGAATATAATACAGTAATAAAGGGTGAAAATAAATAAGGAACAGATATGTCCTCTATGGGATAATAAAAGAATCAAGGAAGGTGCAGATGAATGTACACTTTCACCAGTTTTTTGTGATAGGTATTTTCATATTTTCATATTTTTAAAATTTATACATTGATGTTTTTAAAAACAAGGGGTATGTAGTAGGAGTAGTATGACTATTATCTTTGTTGATATAGAAAACAGCACATTATAAATAGAATGTATTAGTAATGTATTATAAGAAGTATTTCTATATGTGTAATGATTTTTTACATTTGTAATTTTCTATGGCATATGTAGGGTAATTGTCATTTTTAGGAGGTTAGGAATAATTAGATTCATGGCCTATATATTGCCTATATAAGACATTAACATAACATAATATGTACTTTACATTCATTTATTCTTAAAAGACGAGTTTTTAAAATATAGGGCATTTAACAGATTTTTAATGACAACTGGATAAATGGTTGAATGTTCATTTTATGTATATGTTTATGTATATGTATTTATCACTAATATAACAATGAATATGATTAGGACACAACTAACAAATAACAAGCAACAAAGAATTGATTAATGCTAGTATGTTGTATCAGGAATATATATATATATATATATATATATATAAAAAATAATCCTGTGGCTTTAAATCAAAGGCAATTTTGCAACTGATTGATTATTAATTTAAGTAATTAAGGAGGGAAAATAGTATAAAAGAAGTTGCTGGGAATGAATTAAAATGTCTTGATAAAGCCTGGGAGGGCCTGGGTGAAAGCGCTTGACGAGATTTGGATATTTTGTGTGTTTTTAAGCTTTTTGCTGGTGGAGCTGCATATTAAAAATCTTTTACTGTGCTTTGGTCTGAAGCTTGGACATCTTACTTCGTTGATTTACCAGTTGGTATTGTGTTCCTAAGGAGTTTTTGGTTGTTTATAGGTTCATAGGTGTTTACTAGGATAATGACCACAAGGGCCTTTTTAAGCCTAGTCATGCATCCGAAATCTCTGACAAGTTCTGGTACCCTTTATAAGTGTTACCAGGGGCTTGGAAGGTGAAACAGATGGAAACGGTGGCTTTGTGGTGTGAGAGTGATCTTGGTAGGAATAGTAAGAGTTTAGTTTCTTTAGGGTTTAGGACAAGCTGGTTTTCATTAAGCCATTTTTCTACAGCAATGAATGTGTTTTTGTGTAAGCATGGGCCTGGGAGATGAACCATTTACAGGCTGCCTGTGTCTATTAGAGGCATAAGTGCCAAACCAGGGATGAATTTCGTGTTCCCCATCTAGTTGTCTAAGATGCACTTGAATTGGTTTAGGGAGGAACTCTGCTTCACATGGATGGGTAGCCTGGTTCCGAGACTGGGTAGTCTCTGGGATGCATACCTGAATCTCCAGAAGGTCCTATTTCTATCACAGGCAAGGTTTATCTTTGGAATAGGTAAACCGAGTAATTAGTGTAGCTACGTCCTAGTCGCATTTAGCAAAGTAAACTGTATAACTAACTTAGTGAGGATGACTGGTGCTACATTGTCAGTACTCTGTGATACTTTTTTTTTTCCCCATCTAGCTGGCCACAAAATAGGTCCATCTTGCACTGTTTGCCCTCACTGTGATTGGGCTCACTATGCTCCTCTACTCGCCCCCATTCCCACCCATCCTTGAACTCATTTGATTCATACTCTATCCTCATTACCTACTCTCCACCCCTTTCACTTCATCCTTCCATTTACGTTACAACACCTAACTACTTACCACACTCATCCTATTACCACTAATATTTTATTACTCTCCATCTAGCTTTTAATTATAATTCCCTTCCTCTCACACTCCCAACATCATGTCTCACTTTTACCCAAGTATCCCACTTTTCATCTTACTTGTACAGCTCACCTCATACCACAGTGCACTATACTTCTCTAATCCATCCCCCACTCATTCCTATTCCCTTAACCTCTGTAATACTACCTACTCCTTCTTCTTCAGCTCTTCATCACTCTTTACCATCTCCCATTTCCATTTGTACAAGGTCAAAACTCTCACTCGCATCTCACCCACTGACAAACTTAGTACAGTTCCATAGCCTCAACCCACTTTGTCCACATTCGACATTACTTACATTGACTCTTCTCCTAGCTGGTGACATTCACCCCAACCCCAGTCCCTCATCCCCTTCACTCAACAGCAATATACACGCATCCCCTCCCTTACCTCCACCTAACTCATCCCTGCCTCCTCTCTGTTGCTGCAACCCAAAAACCTAGACCTGTTCTCAGTTAACTTACAAAGCCTTCTAAATAAAACCACAGCACTACACTCCTGGATGGCCCGACACTGTCCTCCTGTTCTAACCATAACTGAAACTTGGTTAAAACCCCACATAGCGAATAATGAAATCTTACCTCCTGGGTATAACATATTTCGATTAGACAGAGTGACAAAAAAAGGTGGTGGTGGTGTTTTCTACTCTGATCTTCTCAGTCTCTCCCCTCTACAAACACCATTACCAAGTTTTCACCCTGCTGAACTAATTGTACAAAACTGTCTCTTGAATTCGTGGAAAAAGTTTGCTGTAGCCTCAATCTATATCACACCAGGAAACAACATTCCATTCCTTGAAAATATACTGTTGTGGTTATCTGACAACATATCCCAATGAAACTACCATTATGGGAGATGTAAACATAGACTGGTCGAAACTTATGACAGCCCCAGCACCTTACCTGACTATCTCAATGACCTATACACATCCAAAGACACTTTATACGAATACCTAGATCCCACATATACAGAGACTGCCTCAAATTATCTTCCTTCGGTGCTGAATCTTTAAACTCTAAATTGACATCCATTAACTGGTCCTTCCTTTACCCCCCCCCCCCCCCCACTTAATGAAGCTGTTGAAAAATTTAACCAGATTTTCCTTGACATATTAGACACACTTGCTCCCCAAAGAAAAATTAGGATAAAAGCTACCTATGTACCTTGGCTATCAAAAGAAACCCGCTCCCTTATGCACAAAAGGGATAGTATCTGGAAAACCTGGTAGAAAACTAAATCTCCTATCCTACTACAAAAATACAAGGAAATCTGAAACCTTACTAAAAACCGCATTTATCAGGACAAGAAAAACTTCTGTAATGCAGCGCAAACTTATCACCTCTCCAACCATAAATTCTGGTCCGCTATCAAAAATATCCTTCACCCTGCTAACCTCACACCCCAAAGTCCTTCCCAAATTATTCCCCATTGGAGACTAGCTGCTTAATAACTGCTTCATAGACCTTACCCACAGACTAAGTCACTCAGACCATAACTCCAGTCCACCAAACTCTTCCACTTCTCATAACAAAAACCCTTTCTCTCTTAAACCTGTTCCTACCTCCTATATCAGATTCCTTCTTCATAAACTTTTAAAACCCTGCTCCCTATCTGCTGATAAACCACTCCCTCCCCTTTCTCAAGTTTGCTGCTGAATCCATAGCCTTCCCTGTCTCTATAGTAATAAGTAGATCTGTTTAAGAAGGCACAGTTCCAAATATTTGGGAATCTTTCTACACTATACCACTGTACAAAGGAGGTAACTCCACAGACCCCTCTAACTTCAGACCAATAGCCATCCTGTCACCACTTTCTAAAATTCTTGAAAAGTGCATCCACTCTCAACTGCTTGAATACCTAATCCATGAAAACCTCTTAGCCTATACCCAACACAGCTTTCGTCCAAACCACAGTACTGCTACTGCCCTCATCTTTTAATTGTACAGTTGCTGAGGCCAGAGATGATAATCCACTAGTTTCCTGTCTGTCTTCCTGGACCTATCCAAAGCATTTGATACGGTGTCTCACTAAAAAGTGCTGACAAAACTAACTGATCTTAACCTCTCTCCTCCCACTTGGCAGTGGTTCTCCAACTACCTTGCTAATAGACTGCAGTCTGTCTTATGGCTCACTTCCTGTTCCCCCTTCTTGCCTGTAAAAAGCATTTTTAAAACAGGGGGTCCCCCCCCAGGGTTCTATCCTAGGCCTCCTCCTATTCATTATCTTACCAACCACCTCCACTCTGCTTGCGATCACTCAACTCTTACCCAGTATGCCAGTGACTCAACCCTCATCACGACTGCTGACAGCGTCACATCTCCATTCACTTACACAAAACACATTCATCGCTGTAGAAAAATGGCTTAATGAAAACCAGCTTATCCTAAACCCTAAAGAAACTAAACTCTTACTATTCCTACCAAGATCACTCTCGCACCACAAAGCCACCTTTTCCATCTATTCTCTAAACAACTGAATCATCAAAGTTGATCCACATACTAAACTCCTGGGCACCATAATTGATGACCAACTAAAATTTGATCAGCATATTCATCCCTGCATCAAAAAAGACTCATCCAAAAACTGGGAGTACTGTATCGGAACACAAAATTCTTTACACCAGATGCCAAACTATCACTAGCTAGGGCTTTCTTTCTGCCATGCTTTCTGTATGCTGCTCCCATCATCACAAACTTAGTCTGCATTAATTTCCCAACTTGAACAAGCCTATAGTAAAATCGCCAGATTTGCAACAAACCAGCCAAATCACATCATTGCATTGCATTGAAACTACAATGGCCAGAATTCCCCCATCAACTTCTTATCTCACAGCTACAAATCACACATTCCAGCTTGCGTAAACCTACTGCCTGCCCCTCCTTAGTTTCCTTCTACACACCCACTAAATCTCTCAGAAGCTCTGACCAACAACTCCGTTACATACATAAACCCAACAACTACTTTATAATTAGTGTATCTTTAGCCTGGAACAAACTTCCCAACTCTATTAGAAACATCCAAAATACAAATCGATACAAAAAGCAACTAAAACATTTTCTCTTAAGCTCATGGATCTGCCCTTGTCAGGAGCCTATACGAACCCTCTCATCTCTCCAACCTTTTCTCTTTTCCTTTAACTCACTCCTCTTTCTCTCTAATAACCTTAAGGATACTTTTCCTTGAATCTTTCTCTCACAATTTTAAGTAGATGTAGTCCGGTAGTAATTGACTACAATATATCCACTACAACTAAAAAAAAATAAAATAAAGACAAAAACAAAACAATGTAATTATGTATGTAATCTATTTTTGTAATTACTGCCACTATTATTGTGGATTGACTACAGTCTGTTTTATATTGTACATTCCATGCCTCATATGTAAATACAGAAGTTCTTCTGTATCTCGAAATACTGAAATCTCGAATTTCAGTATCCCAAGATGAAACTGCACTTGATCGAATTCAGTGTCGAATTTGCGGTTGTGGTGCCGTGGTATGTGGGATTTGCTTTGTTTGTAAGGTGCGGTGTGCTGTGGGATATGGATTGCCTGCCGTTGTGTGGATATATGTGGAGATTCAGGTAAGTGCTGTTTTTTTTTAAGGGTTTTGGGTAGGGATTTGAGTGTATGTAAGTGTGTTGGGAAGTTTTAGGGGTAAGTGTGAGTGTGTAAGTGTTAACAGTGGTGGTGTTTGTATGTATGTGATATGTGTTTGTGCAAGGAGAATATAGGGTATGTAGTGGTGGGTTTAGTATCTTTGTCTTTTTAGTACAACCTCGGACTTAGTATATATAAGTAGCGGGGGTGTGGGGGGTGCAGAGGGTCTTGCCCCCTTGCTTTATATGTAGGGTGGGTGTGTGTATTTGTGTTGTGTTTGCGTGTCTTTTATTGGTTTGTTGTAGTGTGGGGAGGAAGGTGTATCTATGTTTGTCTGTGTGGTGGAGGGTGTATTTAAAAGTCGCGATTTTGAATTTAGCAATTTTGCAGTTTCGATATTGAGAATGTTCGACTTTATAGTCTCGAGATACTGAAGTTCGAGATTTCAGTTTTTTGAGATTATAAAGTGAATCCGTAAATACATATTGTGTTGATTTTTTGAAATTGCCAGATTAAATTGATCTCATTCTCTTTGTTTATTGTAACTGTATTTTGCTTAACTTTTTGTGCATATTCCATGTTTTTACTTTTTAGTTTTACAATATTGTATAACCTAAAATTATTTTTTTTTCTTTCTTTCTATGAATATTTGTATGTAATTTCCTGGCATTTTTCTCCTAGAGTCTCCACTGAAAATGGGCTTCTAGCTCAGTTGGACAAACCCAGTTAACAAATTTCAAATAAATAATTCTGGTGCTGTTTGTTTTGCAGGTATGCAGAAGGTCCATCAGAGTGGGGTCTGAAGACGCCTTGTATGCCAGGCATAGATCTTCCCTCAATAGCCTGTAGGAGACAGGGTACAGGGATAGGACCTTGAGGCAGTCTGCTTAGGGCATGTTACTTATGACAATTATTATTTTGGTGAGGAACCTTTGTGGATATTCCAATTGTTGGAGATGCCTGGTTAGGTACATACCAAAAGGGACATTGTACACAGAGAGTGATGGCTCTGATGAATGCTGAATACAGTCGAACAATGACTTCCTTGGACCTAGAATGACATACCTTAGTTTATAAGTTGCACAACATAGACTGATTTCCTCACTACTATAGACATGTGATAGTCAAAAGCTAGATTACTGTCTGTGTGTCAAGTCCCTGACTCCTGGGTCAAATCTTAGGGGTGTATTGTCGTGTGATAGTTAACAGGGATGGATAACTTTTCAAAGAATACTAGTATGTGTTTCTTGGCATTTAGTTTAAGTCCATGTCTATGACACCAGTTGTTTTGTATGTCAGCCCTTCCTGGGATTCAGTGGCAACTCCTAATTTGAAATCATCTGCAAATTTAGTCAGCCAGAGGCCACTGACATTGGCCTTGACTTCAGAGAAGTAAATGCCAAAAAGGAGAGGTTCCAGGACCAATCTCTGAGGGACTCTTCTTGTGATTGGCCTCTTGCATTAGAATGCGATTTAAATTCCTTGACAAGCTATGTTTGATTGCAAAAGGGTGGCTGCTGTGTCTGGATAGTTCAATCTGACCTTTTGAAAATAGCTTCAGATTTTGAAATATTTAATGAAAGTTAAAGGAATATTTAAAAAATGCACTATATGAATGAACAACCTATAGAAACAAAATATACAAGATGAAGGGATGTATATAGCCTGAATAATTAGCAACAAAAGGATAGAGGGACAACCTCAGAAATAAAATGTTGCAAGTAAAAAAAAAAGTAGATCAGTGATTGTATAATGGACTTTCTTCAGCCAAAGGGAACAATTCGGGGTTTGAGTCTGATTTAGAGAGGACTTGAAGCTTTACACTGCTGTTTTTGTACAGAGCATCGGCTCTGTTGCCTTGAGAAGACATGTATAAACATAATGTGCTTTTTATTTATTGTGTAATAAGTGCATGTGTTTATTTGGAATGATACACAAAAAATATGAAGTGGCATAGAAAGTGATACAGACAGATACTGAGTGACTATTCTGTAACAGAAAGACAAAAAATGTTACCTAGAATAAAATAAAAGTTTTACAGTAGCACAATTTGAATTATTAATTTGAAATACTAATGGGATATAGACATAAAGCAAGACAATGTGCTGATTTATTATAGCAATAACCCACACCTGGGTGTGGGTAATGCTGGATTTACCCACGGTTGGTGTGGTTTGGTACGAGGGCGAAGCCCGAGTGGCCAAACAAAGCCAACTGTGGGTAAATCCTGCATTACCCACACCCAGGCGTCAGATTATTATACAATGACATTATTTAAGAAAAAAAAAATTACTTTTCGTAAATAATGGCATTGTATAATGCCTCCTTCCTGCCCTTCCGCAGCTGTCTGGTATTCTGCGGCAGTTCTGATGTACTGCGCATGCGTATGCCTACGCAGTACATCAGAGCTGTGGGCAAAAGCAACGGAGAAAGCAAGATCTCTGTTGCTTTTTACAACCTGTTTCGCTATGTTAAATGGGTTTAACATAGCGAGACAGCTGTAAAAAAACCAACGGAGAATCTCCGTTGCTTTTTTTAAAGCAGTCTCGCTATGTTAAACTCGTTTAACATAGCGAGACAGTGTTGCTGTAAGAGTTATAGTAATGGAAAAAGTCTGGGTGACCGGACCTTTTTCCATTACTATAACTCAGATTTACAGCGTGCACGCTGACCAATCAGCGTGCACGTTTTTGAATATTAATGGGGATCGTTGTATAAATTGACAGTAGTAATGCACATATAACAATGTCCAGGAAATGCAACTGAATCTTAAAGGGAGTTATGTTTTGTAAGGTAGAGTGAGAAGGAGAGTTTATTTCTTGGAACAGAAGGAGAGTGAAAGAAATTGGCCATAATATTAAAAAGGGTACAGGAGTAAATGTTAAGGAACAAATGAAGGACAGGCAGAGAAGGTTTATAGTGTTGAGAGACTGTTGGCAGTATGCAAGAATTACACTGGCTGAACTTGTATTTTCCAGCAAAAGCAGGGAGGTCAGCTAGTAATTATGGGAACATTTATATTCTTTCATCAACTATGTGTGGTAGTCATTGGAGATTGGAACACTATAGGAAATCGTCTCTGGAAGTCTTAAGATATAGAGTACTAGCAGAGGTTGGATACTTAGAGAAATCTATGCATGTATTTGGACTTATTGGTATAATGAAAATAAGACAGAATGAAGTGGAACATACGTATATTTCACTAAAATATGTTTTGGGGGCAAGATTAACTAAATGTTACATATTGAAAGAGTGCTGCAGCATTGTCTGCACCTTGAAGACATGATTGGTGATGGTGTCAGACCATGCACCTATACAAATTTAATATTTGTGAGCAAGTAAAAGTCTGTTGTGATAAATATTTGCCTTCTCCAGTATCTCTTCTGAAGAGGAAGGCATTGAACGATTGGGTAGATCAAACTTTAATGGAATTATTTTATTTGAATCTAAGAAGTAATGAGCTTGCAAAGATTTAGGGTGATTGTAAATTGAAGATTAGAAATGTTTCCACAATTAAAGCAAAGGAGGTATGGAATAATAGTAAGTGTTTAGAGGGCTTAACAAAAGTAAAGGGTTTACAGAAGCAAAAAAATAATGTGGAAGACAGGTTGAAGATCAAACTTGAATGTTTATGCAAGAGTACTTAGAAAATATGACCATAAAGACATTGCTTTAAAACAACTGTTTTTGACAATCCTGCAACAGCCAAATTGTTGACTCAGTGTTTGAGACATCAGAAAGTCAAAATGATAACCAAAATCAGAATTTGAGCATGTTAAGGTAGAATTGGACTGAGGAAAAATTAAACAAGCAGTACAGTATACGCACAAGATGTACAGGTTGAGAGCAATACATAGAAAATAACATGTCTAGGACAATTACAGTTTCCTCAGTTAAGAGACTTGGGGGAAAAAAGAGTATTAACATCTCATGTAAAGGAAATTGTAATTAAAGAAGCAATGAGAATCCAGAATACAGGAGAAAGACCCTGGTAAAGATAAAATTCCAAGAGAAGTGTGAAAAATGGAAGGAGCAGTGTGGCTAATACCTTTTAACAATATTATTATGTGCAGGGATGTGTCTTTGACTTGGAAAGAGTCCATAGTGGTAGTTGTACCAAAGAAGAGGAAATATCCTCTTGATCCAGATTCATGAAGACCTGTTTTGTTTCTGAATCATAACTACAAAGTGTTGTAGAATTTTGACAAAAAAAAGGTAAGGTATTACCCAGTATAATGTACCTGGATTGATGTGGGTTCATAGAAATTAGACAAACATTTATCTATTTATAAAACTTTATGATTCAAAAAAGATGGAATTGGTTGATAATATAATGCTGATAGGCTGGATGTTGAAAAAGTATTTGGCAGTGTGAGCTGAGAATTTATGAAGTGGTATTTTGAGGCGTTACAGTTTCCACTAACAAAATGCCTCCACTAACATAGCCAGCATTAATATTTAGTATTTACAGAGGAGTTCAATCTGTGGTGAAATGTGGTAGTGAGCTATCGAAAGCATTTAACCTTACAAGATAAACTAGGCAGGGTTGTCCACTTTCACCATTATTCTTAGCTCTGCATGTTGAGCTTTTAGAGGATGTAAAACCGCCAAATATAATTGTATCCAAAGGGAGAAATACTAGAGAGAAAGTAGCCCTTTTTGCAGATTATATAAATATGTTGCATATCCAGAACATGATACAAAATGTATTTGACAAACTGAAATATTTTAGTAGTATAGCTGGATATAAAGTAAATGAAGCAAAAAAACAAATGGTATAATAATGAATTATGCCACAACACATGACTTGGTTCATAGTTTCCTGTTTTCCTGAGGTTGTGATAAGATGAGATACTTGGGTAATTGGTTGAAATGGAATGTTGGGCAAGCAGCTAAAGAAATGTAGGAAGAAATTGCTCAAAAGATTATAAGTATGATAAAGAATATGGACATTTATTTATGGACTTTGGACATTGAGATAGAAGTGATTTAAGAATTTTTGTCCCACTGGTTCCTTTTGTAGATCATGCTTATATGTATCATCCAAGAGATCAGTTATATGAGTAACAAAAGAGAGAGTGGGGAACAGTGTTTTTTGGGACTTCAGGATTCAGAGGCATATTATTAAGCCATGAAACTTAATGTACTTTATTCATGGCACATAATGTGTGTCCAAATGGTAGCACATGACAGTTATAGTGTCTGACAAGGTAATGACAGGATCACATGTGTACATTCTGGCAGAGAGCGTTACATGTAACCTTGTATACATAAAATTATTAGGAAAATCTTTACGTAAAAGGATGTTAAACTTTGGAAAAAAATAGAATAGCATGCATAGATTGTTATATGTAGTGATGAGAAGGATCCAGAAGAAAATTTAATGAGGATTGATTTAGAAAAGAAAGTTCAAAGAACCATGATTTAAGAGAAGATGATAAAATGAGATGAAGAAATAATGATAAAAACAGTTAAGGTGATACAATGGGATGAAGCTAGACAGACATTTTGGGTTGATCAACTTGTATATACATGTCAGAGTTCAAGGAAGATATTTAGAAATTGGAGAGTAATTTTTTGAATCACAAATAGAATTTAAATTTGAGGCCATACCAGAAACTGGGAAAGGGTAATAAGTAAAACATGTAAGACAGTACAATATAAAGATAGTAACAGCATGGAATAAAGTATTACTGATATTACAAATAATCAGCGGGGGATCTGTCCTAACTGTAGATATGCAGCTAAATTGAGAAAATCTAAAAATGTTTCTCTACTCCTAGGAGACTTGGAAAATGTTCTGGCAGACAAGAAACATATATTGGAGATGTGATGGTTCAGAGAGAGTTTTTTTTTTTTAAGCATTCATTTTAGGAATGTATGGAACTGCTTTAATACAAAAATGGCTTTAATATAAAAAGTCAGTCTAGAAATGTTTTTTGTTGCATTGGTGTAAAATGCATACTAAAGTGCTGAATGCTGTACCACCTTTTAGTGTTGATAGTGGCTAAGAAAGCTGTAACTAGAAAATGGAAAACCAAAGGCACGCCCTCAATAAGAGAGGTGCAAGTTGGTAATTAGAAACCTTACATATTAGTTAAAGTGGGCTGTGTGCAATTCTGTAATGCAAATGAAGCTTGAAGAGGAGATTGGAATATAGTACCTATATGCAAGGTGTGACAATATTGTCCCAATTAAGACTTGTAATGTAGTGAAAATAAAATATTGTCATCAGTTAAACCCTGATCTCAAATTATATTGTAAATAGTTAAACTTGTTCATTTAACTGTTTTTGTTTATGGTTCACTGTTAAATCAAACTTTAGAAAAGGACTAGGTGGAATAGTTGATGGTGATATTTGGAATCGCATGCTTAGTAATGGCAAGATCCAATGTTTGTTTTTGTCCAGTTCAATGTGTAGGTTGTTGGATCCGGACAGATCCAATTTCGACACTTTATAACAGATTATTGGATCCAGGAGTTCAGACTTCTTCCGGACCCACAGTTTTCATCACCTGGCTAATTTAACTCTACTCTCATTTGCTGCCTATCGATCAGGCATATCCCTTGTGAGCTCTAGTGTATTCATGATAAGTGAAAGCTATTTTGGCTGATATCTTTTCTCCCTCTTTTTCTGCCTTCTTACTGGATAGTTGTTAGTTGCATATAGTGCTAGGATTAGTATAGTTAGTTTGTTTAGGTCAGATAGCCCTTTTTTCAAAGTTTAAGTGTGCTGTGTTGTAACTTTCTAGTAGGATTTATACATGCATAGATGCTAATACTTTAGTATAAATAGTTGTTGATATAGTGTACCACTTTTCTGCCCACCTGCTGCCAGGGCCACAGTCACCATGGATGCCTCCCTTCTATAGTGGGGGGGGGGACGGACACTTCGAAGAGAAGAAAGATCAAGGGAAGTCCTCAGCAGAGGCCAAACTGGAACTTCTTCCGGTGGAATAACCATCTTTGCAGAGAGGCTATATGAGTCTGGAAAAGGACAATGTCTTCAAACGGCTTTCTAGTGGCTAGACCCATTCTTGGGATGTCCATTAAATTAGCACACATGCCAGGTTTGAGGAAGAATTTCCCAGTGGCCCCTTCAATTTCTGATTTTGTTACAATTTTTTAATTTATTGCTGACTCATCACTCTTCATCAGCATATCACATGGGGCAGGACTGGGACATACTGTAGCATGGTATAAATTAAAAAACATTTTTTTTTTTAATCAATTTAGTCTGCAATTGCCAAGGCATGAAAAATCATCAATGGGACTACCGCCATGTCACTTCCTGCAAAATAAGTCAGATGCAAGCCTTGAGTTGTACTCCTTCCGCCTAAATACAGCAGAAAGAGAGTTTCATAATGATTACTTAATGATACAAATTTGGAGTTTTCAGTACTGGGGGAAACTAGCCTCCCAAATGAAGAAACTGGCTGCAGAGGAATTGGGAATGTACATAGTGCAGGTAGCAAGAAAATTAAATGTTTCCTTTTAATGGATCGGAGCCATGTAAAGTTTGTTGAACACTTGGTTGAACTTGTTTGGTGATTCTAGATGCATTTCAGTGCCCCCTTCCTCATCAGCCATTTGATCATGTCTCGTCTAAGCCTCCTTTCAGGAAAAAGATACATTTTTTTTTTTTTTTTTTTTACTTAAATTTACTTTAACTTGGTGGACAGTGCACCCTTGCAGTTGGGACAAAAATATCCAAAAATCCCCTGCAGCTGTAACTAACATTTGTATGCCAAGTGAGCCTTTCCACTGAGTTGCAGGAAGCCTTGTAACTTTAGCTTTGTTTCTTTGTTATGGAGGATTTAGTGTATTATTTGCCATCTGATTGAGTCGCAAAAGTTTTTCATGTCGTTATAAAGTACGTTTTTATACACTTCAATGTGTTTACATAACTTTAGAGTAGATGCTAATTGCCGTTTCTTGGTTTGGGGAGGCATTTCTGTAAGAATGAAGTGTGTGAGATGTTAATGATTGACAGCAGGGGGTTCCAAATATCACTACAGAATCATATTCTTTTTAAGAATTTCTGCTTTTGCAAGATTGTTTTTCGAACTGAGATGGGCAGATATCAATTCGAGTAGAGTTACTGCAAAAATTTGCTGTTGCTGCAAAGTGTGGTCTGCATTACTTGTACCAGTTCATTCATTCCTTGAGATTTGCATAACTTTTACCCAGTCTAACCAATTGAAATGTGATACGCATGCCTGCAATGCATAAGCTAGTGTCTGAAGACTGGAATTGGCTGGGGCTGTGGATGCAACAGACTGTGGATATATTTTTTGCTAAATGACCATGTGTGAAACAATGCTACTAAAGCTTAGGACCATCCTTGATTGTCATGATGTTATTTACCGGTGCATTTCTGATGTTTCACAGGAGCCTGCTTAACTGCACCCGAGATAGCCCTTGTAGTAATTCTGGGCTAGATCCAATTAAAGTAACATTTAAGGAACTCTGAAAGCTGTTTCAAGGTTTTGAGAAGACTGCCCTGTGGTATATTAGAAACGCTTCCTAATTTTAAGTGCGAGTTGAGGCTTATGACCTTTCTGATCTCCAGTGGCTAAATGGGGGTGGTGTTTGGGAAGATGGTGGGGGACAGGGCACAAATGGTCCTTTCTCCCTGGAAGTGGAGCTTTCTGTCCCGTAAAAGACTTCATCTGTGTTCCTTCTTGATTTTTTTCCCCTATGAAAGTTTTTACTTTTAAAATAAATGGTACTGTATAAGCAAGGTAACTACTCAGGTTTAGCCCTTGTATTCTTGTCTAGTTTTGAGTGCTAATACTTAAATTGATTACAAGCTAAGCCTTTTCAATTTAAATTGCTTATAAAATATGAAGTTATGTCTGCACGTTCTTTCAGACTCAAAAAAATGCAGTCCGAGCTTGACCCTTATATTTTGGGATTGTACCTCTCAGTCTCTCAGAGCAAGAAATCCAGACAAAGCCAAAAATAATGGTGGGACAAAGTCCCAAAATTGGGACATATTTTAAATATCGTCTCTGTAAACTCAGATCATTGCTAGAATAATTTTGCATTATTATGCATTTTCTGAGTGGTATGAAGTCTGAAATTCAAACGTCTGCCAATTATTTATTATTATGTAGTGACGTCAGACTTCATGTTGGTATCCCACAATTCCACTGGAATGGGTGGGGTTACATGATTTTGTATGCAAATGCTATGTTAATCAGCATCCCGATTTTTGGCCAGTTGTACCTACTTTTCATGGGGCTTTGTCCAGATTTTTTATGTTTCCAGGTTAAGAAGTATGAGCAGGACTCTCCTATTACCTCACAAGTGGCCTCTCAAGCAGTGGCAATAGAGATTTTCAGCCACTCAGGCCAACCTTGCTGCAACCTCTTAGTTTCCTACCTCAACAAAAATGCAGTGGTTACTTCACCCTCACCTCTTCACAGGGACAGTCACTCTGAGATGCTCTGGTCCATTTTTGGCCCTTAGGTCTCCTTTATGCCTTTCTACCAATTTCCCTTCTGACAAAGTTCATTCAGAAAGCCAGGAGGTACAAGACCAGAGTAATGCTGATTGCCCCATTTTGGCCTCTGCAGGCATGATTCCCCTATACTGCTACACTCACCATGGGTACTGGAACCAATTACAGATCTGAGTCACCCATTCAGGATGCCTGTATTAGAGGTTCAGTCTGTAAAATTAACCAGATGGTTTCCAGTTTTAACGATAGCCAGAGATGCCAGGCTTTCTTTCCCTGTAGTCCATGTAATTTTTTATTCTAAGAAAGAATCAACCAAAAAGACTTCCAAAAGCAAATGGAAAAGATTTTCTACTTGAGTGTCCTTTAAGGGCTTAGCCCTTTTCTTGGCTCCTCTACCAACGATACTGGACTTTCTTTCTAAACTTTGTATGTGAGGTTCCACTTACTATACCGTAAAAGTTCAGATGGCTGCTGTCTCATATTTCCACATAAGACAGAATTGTTCATCTTTTGCATCATTTAGGGTGACCAAAGATTTCCGTAAGAGAACTTTATTGAGACCGCCCTTTAAAGATCCAGTTCCACAACAGGATGTTCCACTCTTACTATAGTCACTGACCCCAAACCCTTTGAACCTGCAGCATTAGCAGATTTGAAGTTTCTCTCATGGAAGACTATTTTTCTGATTGCAGTCATATTAGCAAGATGAATTTTGGAACTGCAAGCACTTTCAGGCAAGCCACCCTTCATTATTTTCCAGAAAGTTAAAGGTTCACTGAAAACAAATCCTGCCTTTCTTCCAAAGGTGGCATCAGAAACAAACTCGAGCAAACAAAATTATTTGCCTATATTCTTTCCAAACTTTTTGCTAAGGAGGGTGAACACGTCCTCTGTACTTTATATATCCATAGGCAACTCAGATTTCTGTTTCATAATACAGAAGACTTTAGAAAATCAGACCAACTCTGTTTTTCCAAGATGAAACTAGGACAACATGTATCAAAAATCACACTTTCTAGGTAGCTAGTAGATTGCATTTCTTTTGTTTTATAGGACAAGAGGGTTGTCTTTGCAGCCTAAACCTAAGGCTCCCTTTACCAGAGCAATGGCAACTTTGACAACATTTACAAAAAGAGTACCTATCAGTGAAATATGTGCAGCAGCAACTTGGGCAACCGCTCATACCTTGGTATATCATTACAAATTGGATGTGCACTCTAGCGCTTGCACATCCTTCGACTCTGCCATTCTCAGGAATGGTCTTCCGTGAGTCCACCCAACCCCTTTTTAGGTGACGTAAGAATCTGCCCCACACATTGAATCAGACGAAAATAGCTGACATCGGATACGAAAGTTCTATACTTAACATAATGATAGAGCCATGTTGTACTATTTTTATCCGGTTCAACATCAATCTCTTTTCTCCTTCCAAATCATTATTTTATATCTGGAGTTCGATCCTGTTCCACTTTTCATTCAGTAGTGGACAATATTGTGGACTTCCCCTTTTATTTCTTCTTGCAGTTATTGGAGACTTCTGGAAATCAGTCAGCAAACTTGATCTGAGATGAATCAGCCAGGAGGAGGGAATTGTGGGTAGGGGAGGAGTCTGCTTTCTGATACAATACTCTGTGATACTGTGCTGAGGTCAGGTCCGACCTGATCTGATAACATGCACGTTGAGCCAGATGAAAATAGGACAACATGGAGCTCTTGTTCTGGTAAGTGCATAACTTTCATTTATTGAACGTTAAATGTAATCATTGATTCTTTGACATGAGACTAGTTTATTAGCATGGTATAAATATATAACTATAAAAGGTTGTATCAGCAATTGGTGCCAAAATAACAAGTGCACCTTGCATAGGGATGGCCTAGTTTGTAAAAATAAAAATGTGATAAGGGTAACATTTTGTCTACCAAAAAAAAAAAAAAAAAGAAAAGATTGCTTTGGAAAAATCTGAAATGAGTGGCTTTCATGTTCTATAACTTTAAGACTCAGGCTGGAGGCACTGAGACTGCTTGACACTCCAAATCTTTCCCAAGTTGCTATTTGCCTCCTCCTATCCCACACAATGTGTCTGCAGACCTTCTTTGCTACATTTCAGCAATTTTACCATTCTTTCATTGCCTCCAGGCTTCTGTTTTCGTTTGTTGCTGTTCTCGGGGAATAGGTGATCTAGTTTGCAGTGTGTTGGTTTGAGTGTGCGCGCGTGTTTGCAATACCTGTTGGTTTTCTTCACATTTTCAGACGCCATTTTTGAAATTTGGCATTTGGGTTACTGGTTAAAATTTATCCTTCCCTCTCCTACCCTTGGACCTAATCCCTTGTGTCCAAAAAAAAATAAATCTTGGGTAGCTTTCAGGTTGTTTCTCTATCTCTCTCACGTGTGTGTGTGTGTGTGTGTGTGTGTGTGTGTGTGTGTGTGTGTGTGTGTGTGTGTGTGTGTGTGTGTGTGTGTGTGTGTGTGTGGTGAAGGAAGTGTTTTTACATTGTTGAACTGTTAGTCATTTCTGTATAATTTCTTGCCAAGGATTTCTGTTGACATTTTCAGTATTAGACTGTAAAATGCAAGGAAAATATGTTTGCCATGTGCTTGTTTTTTTTCCTATTTTTTTTAACTTGTACAGATTTTGGGGATTTTATCCTCATTTTTTCCCAGAATGGAATGTCATTTCTGCAGCTGGCACTGTGGGGAGAAGCTCCCTCTACAGAACAGACAGGTCAGGAATCTATTTTGCTTGGGCAAGGATATTTTACCAGAGCAATGTGGTATTTGTTAGGGTTTTAATCCTACATAGAAGGTGAACATTTGTTTTTTTCCTGTATTAGCAAGTCAGCATTCATCAGACCTATCATTTGAATACAATGCCCTCCTTTAGTATGTACCTAGCCAGGCACATCCAACAACTGGAATGTCCACCTAAAAGTTAAGAATACAAGGCATAAGTAACATATTCTATACAGACTGCTTCAAAGCATTATTTCTGTATTCTGCATCTTACAGGTTGTTGAGAGGAGATATGTGCCTGACATACAAGGCATTGTCGAGCCCCACCGTCATGGACCTCCTGTATATCCACAAAACAAATTGCACCAGAATTACCCATTTTAAAGACCTTAAACCATGCCTGTGATATAAATGAGACTTGCTGGTGAGACAGGTGTGTATCACACAGACTACCTCTCCTCTGGAACAGGCTTCCTATCTATGTAAAACAGAGTTCATCCCAAACCCAATTCAGCTGTAACTTGGACAATTGGATGTGGAATAGGAAATTCACCCCTGGTTGGCACCTTTGTCTCTAATGGACACAGCCTGTAAATGGTTTATCTCCAAAGCCCTTGCGTACACTTATCAAGAATACAAGAACTTGTCTGGGATTTGGGATGCATGGCTAGGCTTAAAAAAGCCTTTAGGTCATTAGGTTCATAAGTGCGTACTAGGTTATCATCTTGCTAATTGATGTTGAAGGATTCTGTTTTGATTAAGCATGTTGTACCTTCTTTGGCTTCAAAATCATCTTTCAATTTGTTAAAGCTTTCATTTGCTGACAGACAAGAGTGGAGGGACTCCATCACTTGGCAAGTGTGAGGTGGCCTGGAAAATTATGGAAACCTCTAGATAAGTATGTTCTTTAAAGGTAGTGGAATCTGTTGGTAGTGGCTCCCCAGTACCTCCAGTGGCTGTTTCTGTTGGGTAAATTGTGCCCTGACTGATTTTCATCCAGGCTGTAGTAAGTTTCACTTAGAAGTATCAATTTTTGAATGATCTGCTTCATGACTGTTGATGCTGACATGTACTCGCTACTCTTGGTCACTGACATTCCATCTGGGAAGTTGGTCTTATTTTGACCAGCAGAATCATGCCATGTTCTATGGCCTACCTGTGTTTCAGTCTGGAGGTGGTCTCCATGCCAGTCGTCTTTTTAAAATCTAGGTGTTTCTTATTGATGTTGTCTGTCTTTGTCAGACACTAGATGCCAGCATTGACAGGTGTCATGCTGATATCAATGGATGCTATTTTGTCTTGACCTCTTTTGCATTTGTTTTGCTTCTGAGGTGAGATTGATGGAGGTATTGGCCTCAGGGTTTACTCTTCTGAGGATTATTGTTTCAGGATCAGCTGAAGTCTGTTTTTTCCTGGCAAGTTCAAGACGTTGGTGAAGATTGCTTCTCCTTTGATGTCAGCATTGGTGCTGTTAGCTGCAGTTCAGAGAAAAGCTTTGAGCCTCTGGACCACTGGAGGTTGACTGTTCTCCTGTGGTCACCCTTGCAGTTTTGGCACTTGTCATATAATAAGTTAGCTTCTTCAGTCATCCAGTGTAATCACTGTCCTGATTGACTGGATAGTGGGACACAAGGCCTTTTTAAGCTCCACTTGGCCACTTTGGGTTGCAGAATGTCTTCTTCTCTTAATCATCTCCTTGGGTGCATTGGAAGCTCTGTTTACTATCAAAATTTCGAACCGTACTCCATCGAATGTTGTATAGTCGAAAACGGAAGTTCGAAAATGGTAACATCAATGTCAAAAAACAGTCTAGGAACGGTTTTAACATAGGTCGAGGTAGGTGTTCAGTGTTATTCCGAACTACAAACATCTCCCCTACCTCGGCTCATGTTAAAACCCGTTGCTAGATTGTTTGTTTTTTTTTACATTGATGGTACCGTTTTCGAACTTCCGTTTTCGACTATATGACATTCGAAGGAGTACGGTTCGAAATTTTGATAGTAAACCAGAAGCTCTGGTGCGGTGCGTTGGAAGCTCTGGTGCAAGACAAAGCATCATAACTCCTTAAGGAATTTCCTGTATCCAATTTTTGACGCTGCTGAGTACAACACTGACTCTTCAGCATCCACCACAGATTTCCCCAAATTCAGGGAAGGATTAGCAAGTGATGAAAAAATAGAATGGACCACAGTCCCGATGTGCTTCCCATAAAGCATTCTTCAGAAAGGTATTTGGATTTACCAAATAGGCTTTGTGGATGTGTTCTCCTATCTCAGATATTCCCATGGTGGCCCCTGAAGTGGCATGGGCTGCGGCTGATGCAGTGACTTTGTTTACCAAAGGAGGAGACTAGAGTGCTGTATTTTCTTAGCGATTATGGTTTCAAATTGGAAACTCCCATACTCCTGTTATGTTGGTTTCTGTAGTGGTTCTCAAAAAGACTTTTACCCCTGCAGTGCACTGGCATTTATCTGCCAAAGAATTCAAGGCACTTGACCACTTGGAAAGGTGCATTTACAAGTTTTTATCAACCTTCTCACTGAAGGTGGCATTACTTTGGTCCTTATTGCAGAGTTCTTCAAGCTCATTTATAATGAGACGAAATCCACCACCATCAAACAGTTGCCTGTTGTATTAGACAAGTGTGTTTTTTTTTTTTTTTTTTTTTGTTATTATTGGTCTACCACTGTCTTCTTTAGCCATTTTCAATGTGCATATGTCATACAATGTGACACACGTTTTGAAAAGGAGTTGGGCAACTGGATGGGTATCCCCAAATTTACCTCTGGTATGACTGACCCTGTTGCTCCTTGACAAAGTTTGAGAGATCTAAAGAGGATACTGGCAAGGAGTAAATGGTCACGAGGCTCAGTTTCCTTGTATTTTCTATGGCTGCCTATCTTTTCTAACACAGAAGTTGCTAGTCTGTGCATTGCCCTGCCTAGCTTTGACTTGCCAGTTTTGTCAGTCATGCTACGTTGACTTTTTGTGAATGCTTCCTTTCAGAGTTTTGAGATTTGTGGCACAGAAATTAAATCATATGGAGAAGACTTAGCATGAATTGAAAAAAAATTGCAGTTGATAGAACACTACAAACAAAAACTTCTTTCTCCAGTTCACAGAAAAGTCTGCTCCATGATTTCACCATGGGCAGCAAAAGAATCCATATTCTTGAAAGGGATCCAATTCCCAGAGCTCCTACCAGAGAGTTTGCTGTTGCTAGAGTTCACACTAGTTATTAGGCTACCATAGTACCCATACTGGACAACAGAATCACACTAAGAACATGCCTGAATGTTTCCCTATGGAGACAGTTTCTGGGCACTTCTCTCTTCAGCTGGCAGTGTCGAAGGGCATTACCATAGACAGCTGGTCATGGACCATCTTAGAAAGTGTTTATAAAATTCCTTTTCTTTCATCCTCTTGTCTTTTTGCCCCTCCACAATGGACCTCTCCTCATTAACAAAAGAAGTCCTATCAGACCAAAGGGCTTTAAATTCTGTTCTGGATTCAGAACCCAGTGAGGAGTAGGGACCTCTGGTCCAATCTAGAGCCAAGTACCCTAAACTTACTTGTTCCCAAAGAAACCTTCAGTATGGTCCCTGTACAAATGATCCTTTGCTTAGCAGACTGAGATTGGATGAGCTCTTTAACAAATGATCCTTTGCTTAGCAGACTGAGATTGGATGAGCTCTTTAAACCTCCAGGTCACTTATCAGTGCATCAGAACTGACAGGCAAGTCTAGGAGGTTTCTGTATTTCAGAGGTGAAACCAGTCCCTTCCATTCCCAGATGTTTCCATTTGGCTCTCAGCTGTGCTTCCAGTGTGTTCACCAAATGCATGTTATAGGTTGCAGGGCATTTTATATCTGCAGGAAACCATGGGGTTTTCCTACCAGGATGACTGGCTTATTACTGCATCTTCTGTGGATTGACTTTCTGTGGCATGTAGTGAGTCTCTAATTAGTTTATTTTTTTCCAGTTCTTGTATTTAACCTCAGATATGGCAGAATGTCAGTTGTAGCTGTCCAGTACTTAACCTTTGTATACTGCAACCTGGATATGCTTACCTGCAGGGTGAACGTCCCTACAAAGATCAGATTTTAATTTCCAAAGTTACTGGTCTTATCTTTGCTCAACTGATCAGAGCATTAGTTCGTAGGTTCATAGGTTCATACTAGGCTGTCTGTCCTAGGGCATTTATAAGCCTAGCCAGAGTGTGTTTGGCTTTCGCCACCCATTTGCCCTTTTTCGAGGTTAGTATACTGTGCCTCTGTCTAACAGTGACACAGAAGTGATACCCGGGGTAAACCTACTGTCTCCCATCCACTCATCAAGATTCCTCTTGAAGAGAGTCAATGAGGGACTCTGCCTAACCTGGACTGGGATTTTATTCCAGAGTGAAGGGAGCCTCTGGGTTATGAATCTGTCCCTCCAGCATGTCCTATTTATTTCAGTGCTGAGGCTCAAGTCTCTCGAGCGCGTAGCTCGATGGGATTTGTATTTTCTGAGGTGCAGCATGTCAATTAATTCTGGGTTGGACGTGGCTTTATACGTCAGGCACAGATCGCCTCTGAGCAGGCGGTATGCCACTGAGTAGAGCTGGAGTTTCTTTAACCGGGCAGCATATGGCATCTGTTTGAGCCCTTTGAACCTCTTGGTGAGGTACTTTTGGGGTCTTTCCAGTTGCTGCAGGTGTCTGGTAAGGTACATCCCAAAAGGGGCATTGTACTCAATTATGGGCCTGATGAGGGATGAGTAAAGAGGCACGATGACCTCCCCTGATCTAGATGTGAATCCCTTCATGATTAGGTGGGCTATATAAAATGTTTTTCTAACCACTTTGGCCACGTGATTGTCAAATGAGAGATTGCTATCGACTTGGGTCCCCAGGTCCCTAATTACTTCTTCCGTACTTAATGGATTACCACCTATGTGGTAATTTGTGGGCACTTTGTTTTTGCCAAACAAAGTAAGATCAGACCATAAATTAATTTCACTGGATGCCCACATCCCGACCCCACCCCCAGCCCAGAAAACCACAGTGAAAAACTTCTCAAAAGCGAACTTCTCACTTCTCAAAACTGAAGTGGAATCCTTCAAGGCCCCAGGGCCAGTGGAAACTACGGCCCAAACTGCAGAATCCTATATAAATGCATTCTACGGACATCTCCAGGAATGCATGGATCATGCTATCCCAAACAAAACCAAGACCCAATCATCCAAAGGCAGGCGTCCGGTCTGGTGGACCCCTGCCATAAATAAACTGTACAACAGAAGGAGGAAGCTACTACATGATAGAGCAAAATCCCTAATAGGGAAGGCATCTCTGATCAGTGCTAGCAAACAATTACGATCCCTCATAAAATCCTCCAAGGCCAGCTTCGAGAGAAAAATTGCACAGGACACCAAAGACAATCATAAGGCTTTTTTCAGTTATGTTAGAAACCTGGGATGCAACTCCCAGACTTGTTCTGAGTTGATTCTAAACGACAAAAATACACTGAACCCACAGACATCGCCAATATCCTGGCAGACAGGTTCAGTGCAAACTTCTCCACCCCAAAAGAGCAAGTATCTATCCCGGCAGAGGGCTGCCTCCCAAACATCTCAGATGCTCAGGTGAAGGCTGCCCTCTCCAAAGCAAAAAACACTGCTTCCATGGGACCAGATTGCGTCCCAGGTTGCATCCTACATGAACTCCAAGAGGAACTAATCCCTCAAATAAAACAGCTATACAATCTCAGCCTCACTACAGGATATGTGCCCACAGAATGGCGTACAGCAACAGTGGTCCCACTCCACAAAGGTGGAGCCTCTACGGACCCTGGAAACTATCGCCTCATAAGCCTGACTAGCTTAGTCTGCAAGGCTATGGAGAGGATCATCATGGAGCTCATAAACAAAGACATTGGGGACCTTAAGACACTAGATCCTACCCAGTTTGGCTTTGTCAAGGGCAGATCCTGCCTTTTGAACCTGGTTGACTACTTTGAAACAGTCACCAAAGCCATAGATGAAGGGAAGTCCACACAGCCTATCTGGACCTTGCAAAAGGCATTTGACACAATACCCCACTCGGGCATCATAGATAAGCTATCCAGCTTAAATATAAACCCCTATGTCACAAGATGGGTCGCAAACTGGCTCAAAGACAGAACCCACAGAGTGAGAGTTGCTGGAGCTATGTCAGACTCGAAACCGGTCACAAGTGGCATCCCACAGGGTTCTGTCCTGGGACCACTCTTGTTCAGTATATAATTTTCCGAGGTGCAGGCAAACGTGAGAGGACTATGGCTCACCAAGTTCGCAGACGACTGCAAACTGGGCGCCATAATCAACTCTCCAGCTGACACAAACATCCTTCAAAAAGGTCTCAGAGACAGATAACTGGTGCCAGCGCCATGGTTTAAAGCTAAATGCCAAAAAATGTATAGTCATACCCTTTGGCAAAAACAATGTGCCCACAAATTACCACATAGGCGGAAACCCATTAAGTACAGAGAAAGTTATTAGGGACCTGGGGACCCAAGTTGATAGCAATCTCTCCTTTGAAAACCACATTGCCAAAGTGGTTAGAAAGACCTTCTACATAGCCCACCTCATCACAAAGGGTTTCACATCTAGATCAAGAGAGGTAATCGTGCCCCTTTATTCATCCTTCATCAGGCCCATCATAGAATACAATGCCCCTTTTGGGATGTACCTTACCCGACACCTGCAGCAATTAGAAAGACCCCAAAAGTATCTCACCAAGAGGATCAAGGGTCTCAAACAGATGCCATATGCTGCTCGGTTAAAAAAACTCCTGCTCTACTCAGTTGCATACCGCCTACTTCGAGGCGATCTATGCCTGACATACAAAGCTATGTCAAATCCAGAATTAATGGACATGCTCCACCTCAGTAAATCTAAATCCCTTAGAGCCACACGCTTGAGGGACTTGAACCTCAGCACAGAAATAAATAGAACTTGCTGGAGGGACACGTTCATAACCCAGAGGCTCCCTTCGCTCTGGAATAGAATTCCAGTTCATGTGAGGCAGAGCACCTCACTGAATCTCTTCAAGAGGAATCTCGATAAGTGGATGGGGGATCGTAGGTTTGTCCCAGGGATTACTCCCGTGTCACTATTAGACAGAGGCACAGTAAACTAAACCTTAAAAAGGGCACAGTATACTCAAATCAAGGGGTGGCGTAAGCCATACAGAATCGGGCTAGGCTTATAATTGCCCCAGGGCAGATAGCCTAGTATGAACCTATGACTATACACTTTTTGGCGTTTAGCTTGAGGCCATGGCTCTGGCACCAGTTGTCTGTTTCTATGAGGCCCTTTTGTAGGATGCTTGTGTCGGCTGGAGAGTCGATTATGGCGCCCAGTTTGCAGTCATCTGCGAACTTGGTCAGCCACAGTCCTTCCGTGTTAGTCTGTACCTCCGAGAAATATATACCAAACAAGAGAGGTCCCAGGACTGAGCCTTGTGGGACGCCATTTGTAACTGGTTTGGAGTCTGACATGGCTCCAGCAATTCTAACCATGTGGGTTCTGTCCTTGAGCCAGTTTGCAACCCATCTAGTGACATAGGGGTTTATATTTAAGCTGCTGAGCTTATCTATAATGCCCGAGTGGGGTATTGTATCGAAGGCTTTTGCAAGGTTCAGGTAGGCTGTGTGGACCACCTTCCCCTCGTCAATGGCCTTGGTGACTGTTTCAAAGAAATCGACCAGGTTTAAGAGGCAGGATCTGCCCTTAACAAAGCCGAACTGGGTAGGATCCAGTGTCTGTAGGTCCCCAATATCTTTATTTATGAGGTCCATGATGATCCTTTCCATAGCTTTGCAGACCAAGCTAGTCAAGCTTATGGGGTGATAGTTTCCAGGATCCATTGAGGCACCACCTTTGTGGAGGGGGACCACTGTTGCTGTACGCCACTCTTTGGGTACATATCCTGTAGTAAGGTGTTTCAAAGCACTGAGCATTGTAACTTCCAAGATGGCCACATACTAAGCAACAGGTTGATTAAGAGGTAGTCCGATGCAAAAACTAAAAAATTGTTGAAAAAAAGCTGTTAAAGTTTAATTTGGTACTGGCCAGGAGTTGCACAGCCTGGATGCCAGTTGTGTCTTTCAGCTTATCCCGGTTAGGGGTCTCCACAGCAGAACTCCGGTCTGCTAATGTTTAGTAGTGGATTTTTACGTGCCGAGTTACCAGCTCTGACGCACAACCTTCAACGAAGGCATGCCCATTCATGCATGCCTCCACACAGAAGACGCTCTAGCTGAGAATTGAACGCGACAACGTCTTGCTGTGAGGCGACAACGCTACCGCAGCACCACTACTGCGTAAAGATGAAATTTGATGAATGTAAGAAAAAAAAAAGATCAACCAAATAAGGAGAAGAAAAAAAATGCGATGGAGAAGAACCATGCAGCTGTTCAGTATAAGCAGTGTTTCAGCTTTAGTACAGGAGATATATTTCTGTAATTTAGAGGAAAAATTCATGCACTTAAAGGTGTTTATATATTCCTCCAGTGTCTCACATGTCAATTGACAAAAGGCAAAAAAAAATAGAAGCTTTAAATAACTATTCAGATGAGCTGATTAAATTTCAGAAATCAGAGGCTGAAATGAAGGAAACACTTGCTGAGCATTAGGATTCTCAAGAAAAGCCGTTTTAAAAACAGAATTAAAAAATTTGAGAAGCTGAAATGAATACACTACACTGATGTTATAAAAGTACAGAAAAGCAAGTGAACTAGTGTTCCAGCAGGATTTAATTGACAGGGCACATTGTGTTTATGCTGCAGATCTAGTCATGAGAAGACAGCCAAAACCTGTGTCAACAAAGATGCAATCATGCCTGCTGAAGCAGCATGTGTTAAAGGGTTTGTTTGCCTTTTCAGCTTTTCCCGGTTAGGGGTTGCCACAGCGGAACTCCGGTCCGCTAAGGATTGGCAGATTTTTTATGGTGCCGAGTTGCCAGCCCGACGCCCAACCTTCAGCAAAGGCACGCCCATTCACACATGTCTTTCAGAGGCCACTCTACCATGGGCAGGACATGCAGACTCCACAAAGAAGGCACTCCAGCCGTGAATCGAACAGGAGAACCTCTTGCTGTGCGGCAACAACACTACCGCTGTACCACCGCAGCTTCAAAGGGTAAAGTATTAAAAACTGGGGAAACCAGCATGTTTATGGAAAATCAGTCATTCACTGTACACCAAGCAGCATAGAAACCAGTTTATCTTGACAATTCGGGGATGGCAAGAGGCAGATTTAACAAGAGGAGGTACTGCCAGCACAGCTAGCTGGAATTTTGTAAATAATTATGTCATTTGTAAATATCAAAGTAATCTATACAAGATGCTTGTGTTACAAATGTAAATGCATTATAACTGAAACTCAAATAAGAGGTGTGTTTTGAGAGGTTAACTTTTTTCTGAAGAAGTTCATGAAGAATAAATTTGAACGAAAGTACTAAAATAATAGTGTTCGCTCTTCATTCCATCTACTGCTTTTGGTTTGAGTTTCCTTTTCCAGTTTGTTGTGTGCTTATAAGTTTTTGTGCATTATAACTGTATATATCAAACTGCTCTGTACAGATGTTTGTGTTGAAAAGGTATTTATAAAGTGCTTGTGCTTAAAATGTATCCACAGTGTGCTCTTCTGGAAGAGAACAGAAATGCACATGCACTATTGTAACTGTTTAAATGTATAAGTTAACAGAGGAAACTGGAGGTTTAACGTCAGTCCAGCAAACTTTAGAAAAATATCTGAAATTAGATTACTTTATAGGCTAGGCCATAAAGAGGCTATCTGACCGGTTTCAATGCAGCTAGACACAAAGTCTGAAGCTTTCTGTATTGTCTTCGGGATGAACTAATTACTACTTTGGAAGCATGAAGGAATGCAATTGTTTTATGATTTCCAGCACCTGCCAAGGATCTTTGCAAAAGCCCTTGTCTGGGTACTTTTACAAGTAGATGCTAAATACTGTCAGCTTCCAACAGTGGGGGTTTTGTCTGGGAACTAGAAGACAGATGACCCGAAATGATGCAATTCTGTAAGCTATCCCAGCAGTAATATTTTAGATACTATTTTGAGAAGTCTCTTAGTGAGACAGAGCATTCTGCATTCGGTCTTGGACCTTGACAACAACAAGAACCATTTACATCTGCTTTGCTCTAAGTTGCCAGTGTGTAGCAATTCTCTTAGATGCAGTCAGGAATGTAGTGAAGCTTAGTTTAGATATTTTTCTTTGTCTGAGCCTGTCCTGCAATGTTGCTTTACATAGTTCCTGTGATTCTGAACTCTGATGTCACTGTGAATATATATTTAGTATTGTCTTGTTCTTTTATTATTAAATATATTTAAACCTTTCATTATTGCTGATCTATGTATCGATATTTAAGTTTTGAGAATACTTGCATATTTATTTGGTGGCAGTGTGTGGGCCCCTCCTAATAGCCTTGCTCTTGGTCAAACTACCATTTGTATTAATATTACACAGTAAAATTGGATACCCTTTGTTAAAGGCCCTAAAGTAGCTGATAAGGAGTTACTCGTGGTAGTCGTAATTACCTTATAGTCTGGGCATAATCAAACCTTAAGAGAGTGTGAGTCAACTACTTGGGCAGGGACACAAAGCACTCGCTGGACAGAGAGGGTGCTGGAGGTCTTACCTTGGTCACTCAGCTGAGATCTTAACTCTATAGCTGTGTCAGTGGGGAGTCTTAAATTGGGGATCTGGAGAGAGGGAGAAACCAGCCCCAGGCTGACTGTGGTCTCTGTGTGCTCTTAAGGACAAATTGCACTTGATGCAGAGAGCTGCATCTGGAAGTACTGTGTGTGTATTTGTTATCCTCCCAGTGAATGCCCCCCCCCCCCCACAGGTGCCAGTGGTGAGGATTGAGAGTCATTGATTACTTGTCCAGTGGTGGGTTGTCACAGCAAATGTAAGAGTCAAGTTCTTCTATGCAGCTGTCTTCAGAATATATTACCCTGGAGCATCGTAGACTTGTTTTTTTTTGTATGCAAAACAGGCTAAGGAGGAAATGGTTTAACCAACCAATGGAGTCGGCCAATAAGCTGAAGGGGACTCTACTTCTCAATCTTTTGATAATAACAAAGTTCACAAAAAGACTTTGCCAGTGACACTCTTTCCATTGTTCCAAAGAAAAATGTTTGAGTGACAGGAAAAAAAAGCCCAACAGCTGACTAGAAGAATTAGGAATGTCTTGACCTTGAAACAAATAGTGGTGTTGGGAGGTAGAGATGATCAAAAAATCACTAGAAACAATGTGAAATTGATAAATATATGGAAGAACAGTAAAGCATCAGTCTCATTTGATGTAATTTAGATACGTACAGATTGGTTCTGTAAATAGTAGAAGTAAAATTTGAAGTTTGACTGTTTTAAACTGGTGGGAGTAGTTGTAAATCCCACTTTATTAATGTTTCGAATGATATCAAAGGGATTTTGTTCTTATTAATATTTAGTGATATTAAAGTAAGAATTTACATATAATATATTTTGGCTTTACACTGTAATAAGATAAAGGCTGGAAAGAAACAAGTTGAAGTTAATATTGCTATTGTGATTTTGGGCTTGATGGAGGATGTAAAAGTGTATCATCATGTTATATGTAAAATTAAAAGATAATTATTTCCTGCTTTCTTAGAGGTGTGTGTTTAGGTTCATATCCTTGGTTTAAGCAAACTTTAGAGAGTTTTTTAAGCAAATAAGCTTTAAAAATGAGAAAAATATGGAAGGCATGAAAACATAGTAATTCATTCTGCATTTTCAGTTATTAGCTTCTTTTTTCATTTGTATCTGTTTCTGTCTGGACACAGGGAAGCAGATAGGTGCATGCACTTTAGATCATGAAAGATCTGACCAGTGTGTTTTGAATAGAATCTACAAGGGTTCTTAATTACATTTGGAAAATTGTCAGTTATTTTTACAGTTAGCAGATGCTTTATAGACAAGTCTACAGCTGCAAGCAATTAATCAGAAAAGAAAGAGACTCCAAAACTCAATAAGTGAATGACTCAGTTTATACAGCCACAGCAGAAAAACTCATTTTCAGATTCAAGGCACTTTATTAAGTTAGAATACATACAAAACACTCACTATAAATAGAAACACAAATCAGGCACTTGTCAATGTCTTGGTGCCCTACTTTCTAAAATAGATTTTGGTCTATAAGCATCTTTTAGGCCATATGTTACAGTTGCATTTTATCTGGTGATCCATTTATACTCATCTTTGTCCATTTTATAAACAACATTACCTCCTCTAAAGTCTATAACCATTAATTGTTTTACCATAAATTTAAAAGAATGTTAAGCACCATATTCTCCCATGCTTGGCTAAGCCATTTTTAGTATTCATTTTTTATCTCCTATACATGCTCATTCATGTACTCCTGTAAAGTTCTGTTGACCTTACCAACATAAAAAGTTGGGCATTTAGTGCAGCATGTAAATATACTAAATTTTAGAACTACAATTGGCATAAAAATGAAAAAAAGTATTTTTGTTTCATTGTTGGAGATGTAAAATTAGCCTTAGAACAAAATATATTTCAAAAGTCGCCCTGCTAGACAGGGGTCCAGGGAAGTAAATATTGTGGGAAGAAATATCCAGGGAATTGTTATGCCTAGGCTTGTATGGGCCCTAGGGCCAATAGCTTAGTACCAACCTATGAACCTATAAGAATGACACATGAAAGTGCCAGTTCTGTTTAAAATATGTGAACTCTTACTCCTGTAACGTAAGCTTTGTTTCAAATTAGGTTTACTTTTAAATGTAAAAGGAGGTGTTGTACCTGTAATATCTATTTCTCCTCTAGTGCTAAAATATGCCAATTCTTATGAATGGTATTGCATACCATATTAAAGTTCAGAGTGCAATACCTTTCTTTTGATGCTTAGTTGAACTTGATACTGAAAGGTCTTAATGATGCCACTGTATAGCAGTGTTTATTCTGAACTGTGGAAGAATTGGGTTTTCAGAGTCCTTTTTTTATGTATTTTTGCGATGTGTCTCGGGATTTATCCTTGGTAACTTGTTTTTGTAATCAGCAAATAAGTAACTTTTAGATGAAATTGGCAAGCAGTTCATTGAAATAAATGAAGTCTGAAACTGGAAGTGAATAGTTATAAAAGTAGTTGTCTCTGCCACTAGCCTTAGTACTTTGCATTGTTATATTTAATGCATTAAAGTTTAGTTTCCGTATTTAAAGGTAGCCAGTGCACTTTTTCTTAAGGGTGAATGTTAAACTTTATTGAAATTTGGGAATGGAGTGGAGATGAGTTAAGAACAGACGGCAATATATGCACTGGAAACTCCCTGGCTGTAAGAAGTGCTTTAGCATGGTTAACAATAACTTTAGAATTGGTAATGCCTTTGGTTGCAGCTGTCAGTTTGGGACAACTGCTCTTGTTTGGAGGGATAAACTTCATTTTTTGGAATGTGTATGCAGGTGTGTAGGTTTGCTGTGAGTTTGAGTTTCTAGAAGGCCAGTGCTTGCTTGGGCTAAAGGGAAGTCTCTGTGTTCACCAGTGGGAGTGGTTAACACTGAACAGCCTGCCTGTCCATGGAGGAGTGGTTACTGCCTAGAAGCTGTAGCCATTTTGGGTCAATTCTAAACTCCTTGATCTCTCTGTCTGTCTTAAAACCCTACAACTCTCTTTTTGTGTGGTTTTGCACACTGAGCAGCGTCGGGCAGCACCGCCTAAACAGGTTTAAACTATTCCAGGCTCCACAAAGTCTGCTCTTCACTTTTTCCCTTAGAACTGTTCAAACTCTCAAAGTAATCACTATTCTCTTTCTAAAGCCCTGCACTTGCTCAGCTCTTATAAGGAAACACTAACTAACTGAAGCACTACACCCTCCTTGACTTCTCATAAGTATTAGGCTCCTGATTGGTCCTTCCTGATCAAGTGAAAAATCAGTTCCCTTCCCTAATCTGATCAGTAAAAAAACAGTTCCCTATACTAATCTGGTATGTCCAAGGGTCAGTTTCAAGGTTACTCTCCAGTCCAGCTGGTGAATCTGGGAATTTTGAGGCAATGTTACAATTGCCTTATGTACACAGACAACCCTCTCCTCCTTCCAACAAGCTCTAATGCATGTGAGAGATGCAGTTACACAGCCAAACTGGAGGCAGAGCTCTCTCAACCCAAGACTGGCACTGTCAATCAGGAGGAAAAGGTAACCACCCGCACCACAAATCCAGTCTCACACAGACCTATTGCATCTGCAAACCCAACACATAAACACACAAAAACATACTCGGAGGCTCTAAATAAAAATCTGCCTAAACAGCAAAGATGTTCTAAGCAGATATCCAAGCAACAGCCACCCTTCAACTGTAACTACGAATCACATATCTCACAAAATCAGTGTGCCTCACAGTCACAGCCCTTAAGGCCAAACAACACACCAAATACACTTGTTATAGGGGACTCTATTGTCCGGCATACTGACGTCCCGCTCACCAGACTGAACAAGGAGAAGGTCACTGTAAGCTGTCTGTCGGGTGCCAGGATCCGCCACATAACGCAAGCACTCAGGTCACTCCAAAGCAAGTACAAGTATGACTCTGTCATTGTCCATGCTGGTGTGAATAACCCAAGACGTACCTCCCTGGACTACATGAAAAGAGACATAGAGGAGCTCTCTGACCATGTAGCCCAGGCTGGTATGACCCTGACCTTGAGTAGCATCTTGCCCTCACCAAGAATGATGCCACAGTATAAAGACAAAATGATCAGTTTCAATAATTGGCTAAAGTATTGGTGTCATTCAAAGAGGATCCAGTGTCTGTCAGCCTAGGATGACATGCTCGACAAGCCACATTGCTTCGCTATGGACGGCTTGCACCTGTCGCCCTTAGGCTTTCGTATACTGGCCAAGGCTCTTGCCACCCCAATAGTGCCTTTTTTAGGCAAGGCTCAAAGGACAAACCCACCTCCATAGACAACCCAAGGATAAAAAAAACTAAAGGTAATGCTACTCAATGCCAAGTCTAAACCTCAAGATGCACGCACTCTAGGCTCTACTCAGTATGGAGAAAATGGATGTCTGTGCAGTTACAGAAACCTGGTTCAAGGCTCCTGAGAGCACCCCAGCACTACCAGGTTATAACTCATACCATACGTTTCGGCCCCAAAACTCGGACCGAAGCACAAAAGGAGGGGGGGGAGTATCTATATTCATCAAAGATACCTACACCTCCAGGTTAGTGGCACTGCACGAAGCATCGGAAACCATCCATGTGCAACTAACAGCGGGCAAAACTGCCTTGTAGCCTGCTACAGAACACCCTCCTTATTACAGGAACCCCACTTGGCATTCCTGAGAACACTGGAGAATATGACAGTCTCTCCAAACACTGGTATTGGGTGACTTCAACTACCCAAACATTGACTGGGAAAACTACTCATGCCCAAACACTCTCACCCAATGGTTCCTTGAATTTATAAACTCTAACAAAATGGAACAACTGGGCACCACTCTTGGGAACAACATATTGGACCTGGTCATCACCAACATGGGGACTCTATGTTCCACACCAGAGGTAAACCCCTCATTGGTAAGATCAGACCATAAACAAATTTCCCTGGACATCCATATCCCGTCCCCACCCCCAGCCAAGGAAATCACTGTAAAGAATTTCTCAAAAGCCAACTCTGCACTTCTCAAGACTGAGGTGGAATCCTTCAAAGCCCCTGGGCCAGAGGATAATACAGCCAAATCCGCAGAATCCTTTACAAATGCATTCTATGAGCACCTGCAGGAATGCATGGATCGTGCTGTCCCAAATCAGACCAAGACTCACTCCTCCAAAAACAGGAGACTGGTCTCGTGGACCCCGGCCATAAATAAGCTATACAACAGAAGGAGGAAGCTACTACATGACAGAGCAAAATCCCAAAAAGGAAGGCATCTCTGATCAGTATTAGCAAGAAACTTCGATCCCTCATAAAATCATCAAAGGCCAGTTTCGAAAGAAAAATTGCCCTAGACACTAAAGATAATCACAAGGCCTTCTTTAATTATGTCAGGAATATGGGTGGAAACTCCCAGATATGCTCTGAATTGTTGTATAACGGTACAAAATTTACCAAACTTACAAACGTAGCCAACATCCTGGCAGATTCAGCGCAAACTTCTCCCCCCCAAAGGAGCAAATGCCTATCCCAACTGAATGTAACCTCCCTGACATCACAGATGCACAGGTGAAAGCTGCCCTCTCCAAAGCAAAAAACACAGCATCTATGGGACCGGACGGTGTCCCAGGCTACGTCTTACATGAGCTCCAAGAAGAACTGAACCCTCACATTGTCACTGTTCAAACTTAGCCTTACTACAGGATATGTACCCAAAGAATGGCGTACAGCTACAGTGGTCCCACTCCACAAAGGTGGTGCCACAACAGACCCCGGGAACTATCGCCCCATAAGCCTGACTAGTCTGGTCTGTAAAGCTATGGAGCCTATTATCATGGAACTCCTAAACAAAGACATTGGGAGCCTCTAGACACTGGACCCTACCCAATTCGGCTTTAAGGACAGATCTTGCCTTTTAAAACCTAGTTGATTTCTTTGAAACAGTTACCAAAGCCATAGATGAGGGCAAGGTAGTCCACACAGCCTGCCTGGACCTCGCAAAAGCCTTCGACACAATACCCCACTCGGGCATCATAAATAAGCTTACCAGCTTACTCAGAGATAGAACCCACATGGTCAGAATCGCAGGTGCCATTTCCGAATCCAAACCAGTTACAAGTGGCGTCCCACAGGGCTCAGTTCTGGGACCTCTCTTGTTCGGTATATACTTCTCTGAGCTTCAGGCTAACATGGGGGGATTATGGCTGACAAAGTTCGCAGATGACTGCAAACTGGGGGCCATAATCGAATCTCCAGCTGACACAAGCATCCTCCAAAAGGGTCTCACAGAGACGGATGTTTGGTGCCAGAGCCACGGCCTCAAGTTAAATACTAAAAAGTGCATAGTCATCCCCTTTGGGAAAAGCAAGGTGCCCACAAATTACCACATAGGTGGTAATCCATTAAGTACGGAAGAAGTAATTAGAGGTTTGGGGACCAACATAGATAGTAATCTCTCCTTTGATAATCACGTTGCCAAAGTGGTTAGAAAGACCTTCTATATAGCCCACCTTATCACAAAAGGGTTCGCATCTAGATCGAGAGGTCATTGTGCTCCTCTTCTCGTCACTCATCAGGCCCTTAATTGAATACAATGCCCCTTTTGGGATGTACCTTACCCTTCACCTGCAGCAACTGGAGAGACCCCAAAAGTACCTCACCAAGAGGATCATGGGCTACAAACAGATGTCCTATGCAGCTCGACTAAAACTCCAGCTCTACTCAGTTGCTTACCGCCTACTCAGAGGCAATCTATGCTTGACGTACAAAGCCATGTCAAACCCAGAATTAATGGACATGCTCCACCTCAAAAAGTCCAAGTCTCTTAGAGCTACACTCTCCAGGGACTTGAACCTCAGCACAGAAATAAATAGGACATGCTGGAGGGACAGATTAATTTCCCAGAGGCTTCCCTCACTCTGGAATAGAATCCCAATTCATGTTAGACATAGCCCCTCGCTGACCCTCTTCAAGCAAAATCTGGACGCGTGGATGAGAAATCGCAAATTCACCCCTGGGATCTCTTCTGTGTCCCTGCTAGACAGAGGCACAGTAAACTAATCTTAAAAGGGTACCTTATGTGACCTACTTTAGAGGCACAGTAGGCTAATCTAATAGGGAGGCGGAAGCCAAATACACTCTGGCTAGGCTTATAAATGCCCTAGGGCAGATAGCCTAGTATCTACCTATGAACCTATAAGTATTGGGAGTTTGACAATGTATTTTAATATAATTTTTCTTTGTTTCTTGAGCATTTTTATTGAAGCAAAAAAATCTGCAGAAATATGGTATGGGTTCAAACAGACATGAGAAGAAAAAACTGCATACAAGATAAAACTGCCAAAAATTTAATGTTTACATGTAAGGTGCAAGTTAGAAGCCTGTATTCAGAGCAAGTGTCGTGTTAATATGTAAGAGTCACAGATTACTGTTAGAATGGCTGTTTTGCCACTATTAACATAGAATATAAATGGCCTTTTGGGTATAGGCAAAAAGCAGAGGGTATTAAATTTTAAGACATGCAAGTTTCAAATTGCAGTGTTACAGGAGGTATAAATGACCACGTATGTTTGATAAGGAATGGATTTCAGAATGGTTATTGAGCAGCATTATCAGAGACAAAAGAAGAAAATGGAGTAATATTGATAGGAAGAGAGGCTGCAGTAGTGAGTGAAGAATTACAAAAGACAAGAATGTTGTAGATTTATAGTAAGGGGTTATTACCGGGGAGGAGGATTACACTGGCTTGTATTTATATTCTATGCAAAACTACTTTTATGGAGCTTAAGAGAATCTGGGGAGAAATAATAGGCTTTCACTAGGGAATACTATTTATAGATGGCGACTGGAACCTGATTTCCAGTAGTGAGATTGTATCACTAGGGAATATTATTTATAGATGGGGACTGGAACCTGATTTGCAGTAATGAGGATGTATCAGGGGATCTAGAAGGGAAACTGTTACAAAAGAGGATAAAATCTGAATTATATGAGTATATTTTGAAAGATGTAAGTTTATTAACAGGAACTCAGACAAAATTTGCATACTGTTCTCCAAAATACAATAATTGGGCTAGATTAGATAGAAGTTATATTTCACAGGAGCACATGCATTTAATTAAAATCTTTGAGACCCAAACAATCAGATTCTACACCAATAAAATGAAGATAAATATGCAGGGTAATGTAAAATGAGACACTGGTGCTTTCTTAACCCCCATCTATAAATATTCGAAGATACTATCACACCAACCCCCTCCCCCCCCAGCTTTAACTAGACTAAAATACTTCTCCAAAGCAAATTATAACCTTTTATGGAATGGTATAAATAGCTTCACTGCACCTCCCCCCTCAGATGGAACTGACACCAATGCTTTATACAAACACCTGTGTAACTGCATTGACTTGGCCGTACTGGATAGGACCAAAACAGGCTCTTCAAGGAAGAGCGGACCTGCCTGGTGTACAATTTCCATTAACAGGCTTTACAATAAGAGGAAGTAATTGCTGGTTAAGAGTAAGAGGAAGTAGGCCCTATGCTGGAAACACTCCCTCCTCATCTTAAACAAGCAAATAAGACTTTTTGTGAAGTCCTCCAAAGCAAATTACGAATCCAAGTTAGCTTCCTCAACTAAGGACAATTGTAGGGCATTCTTTAGTTACATCCGTAACCTAAAAGGAAAGACCCAGATTTGCTCCGAACTAGTAGTTAAAGATGCCACATATACTGAGCCTGTGGACATAGCTAACCTGTTAGCTGACAGGTTCTGTGAAAACTTCACTCCCCCCTGTCCCTGCCATATGTACCCCATGACATCCCTAGCACCTGTACCCTACCTTGTATCTCTAAAGAGCAGGTCATAAATGTCCTCTCCAAGGCTAAAAACACAGCATCTATGGAACCTGATAACATCCCTGGCTACGTCCTACATGGGCTCCAACAAAAATTAGAAACACCATTGGGTACTCTCTTTCAATCATAGTTTAAGTACCGGCTTCGTCCCAGCTGAATGGAAAATGTCCACTGTTCTCCCCTTGCACAAAGGTGGTGCTTCCACTGATCCTGGGAACTATAGACATGTTAGCCTGACCCTTATCTGCAGGGCCATGGAGTGAATCATAATGGGTCCTAATGGAGAGATGAAAAGTCAGCAAGCAAAGGAGAGTAGTAGTGCTGATATTGAATTCATCCTCCAGTCTTGAGTACCTTTCCGAGATGGACCCTGTTTTTCACAAAATCTCACCAAGGCAACACTGATGTATAGACCATATTTATGTAGCATATATCATGGACAGAAGTAAGACAAACGCAAAAAAGCTAGCTGGGTGCACAAGACCCAGGATAAAAAAGTGCCCAATCCTGGTAGGCACACTGGTGCCAGGAATGGAAAATAATGACAGTGTAGAATCCTCAAAATATGCAAACATTCCTACAATGGGGCCAGGCCCAGGAGGAGGATGACCGACCTGTTTGTTTAATTTATTTAACATTTGTTGACCAGGAAAGTTCGATTCGACAGAGCATATTTTTTAGTGGTGGCCCGGGTAGAAACACTCCAGACAGATGTCTGTTGTAGAAGGAAGCAACAGTTCACAAAAATTGATTGGCCAAAGAAAAGCCATAAAGATGACAGTGGACTATTGAGGATAAGAAAGAAATTGTGTAATGCTACTATTATGTAAAAAGCCCTGAATTCCCAGAAACAAGATATACAAAATTAAGAGAGAAATTAGAGGAAAGAAAAATACTTCCACAGGAAAAACTGTCAGAAGCTTCATATAACAAAATTGCATTTATTAATACAACAATTTTTTGAAAAACAGTATATAGATAAAGAAACTTTGATCTCTTTGGAAAAAAAAAACTCTGAGGAAGTGCGAAAATATAAACAACAAAACCTAGAGATATTTGAAAATATAAAAAAGAAATATGGACATGGGAAAGAGAGAGATTTGATATTGTGCAATATTTATGCAAAGGAGAAAGCCAAATTAACTAATTTAGAGAAGACAGCCCCAAAGATATTCAAAGAGAAATACAGGCAAAGGCATCCAGATATGGAAAATTTCACAATAAAAAGTTAATATCACAAAGATGGAATGTCGAAAAGAAGATTAGTTAAGCAGAAGTTAAAGAAATAGAAGATGAAATTATGAAGTGCCTGTGAGGTGAAGGATATAATGTAGAAGGTCCAACACAGACTGCTTCACAGAATGGTGGAGTAAATCCCCAGAATAAGGAAAAGCAAGAATATCAGGAAACCTCTGAAGAAGAAATATGGGCATGGGAAAGGAAAAGAGATTTACTATGGTGTAATATTCATGCTAAAAGAGATTTAATATGGTGTAATATTTATGCAAAGGAAAAAGCAAAATTAACCAATAAAAGAAGAGCAGCACCAAAGATATTTGAAGAGAAATTCAGGAAAAGGAATCCAGATATAGAAAACTTTACAATACAAAAATAAGAAGGCTAAGAGGAAAAGTAGAAAAATAGATTAGTAGTGGAGAAGTCAAAGAAATAGAAATTGAGGTTATGGAGCACCTGCAAAGAGAACGATTCACTGTAGAAAATCCAACACAGAAAGCACCACAATAAGATAAAGTAATGGATATCCAAATTGAGGAAATCAATGGAACCGGAAGCACTTGGTCAGGTGCCATATCAAGATATTTTGGAGCTTTCCACAAGAAACCTTTATAAATGGTCACTTGAAGCTAGACAGCAAGGAAAGGAACAGGAAACTGTGAAAACTCTGATGCAGTCAATGTTGAAGAGTAATAGACCAGTGAGTTCCCATATGACAGAGCAACAGATGACACAGGATGAAATCGAAGAGGAGGTGCCACAGGAAGATGCTATAGAACTTTCTATAGAATGCCCACAGGAAACAGAAAACAAGGGATGTGCCCTCAGTTTGGAAGAAAATGAGCTAAGAGAAGAGTTGCTTGATTTAATGGACATGGATAGATATATTAAGATCAATGAGAGACATGGACTGCAGAAGGCCAATAAAACCCAAAAGGTAAGAAGTCTGATAAAACAAATGAATGCAGTAATTAGGACTGCCCATAGAGATGCATCTGATATAACAGAAGTAAACATGATATATTTCTGTGCTGCTAATTTAATAACTGAAAAAGTTCTACCACAAGAACACAGAGTAGTGAGGGGGAAAGGAATGGGAGAAATCGAATACCATCATAGAAGTATTGAATAGAGGAAAACTATAAAGCAATTAAGATAAGTGTAACTGTTAGAAGATTATAGAAGAGGGAATAGAACAACAAAAATACTAAGAAAGATGCATGTAATTAAAGCAATGCACAGTATTAGAACAGACCAGGCTCTATCATGCAGTATCACAAATAAAGTAAAAATTTCAACACAGGCGGAAACACTTTAGAAGGTACACAGATAAATATAAGGGAAAAGTACAAAATAAGAAATTTATTGATGACCCAAAAAAGTTTTATAGAGAAGTGGGAAATAAGGTAAAAGGAACTGAAAGACTGCAAAAAAAAAAAAAAAGAGGAAGTAGATTCATTTTGGAGAAGTATCTATGAAGATCCTGTGGAACATAACAAAGATGCTAAATGGTTAGAAGAAGTTAAAAGAAAGAATAAGAAGTTTAATGGTACAGGATATGAAATGGGATGAAGTAACAGCTGGAGAGATTGAAACAAAGTTAAGGAAAGCCTCTAACTGGAAAACCCCAGGCCCAGATGGAGTACCTAACTTTTGGTTAAAAGTTGTAACATCTTTGCACGAGGATTTAGCCATGAGTAAGAACTATTTATATGTGCACTCCAAACAGGCACCACACTGGCTAACAACAGGCAAAAACAATGCTTTTAGTTAAGAGTGAACCTGCAAGCTACCCTAAAAATTATAGACCAATAACTTGTCTTCCGACGACATATAAACTGTACATGGGAATTGACGTTGACAGAGTTTATAGTCATTTAGAAGAAAGGTCAACTATGGCAGTAGAACAAAAGGGCAAGAAAAAGTCTATGGAACAAAGAGTCATCTGTTAAATAAAGTTGTAGTGAAAGGGGAAGAAAGTATGACATGGATTGACTATAAAAAAAGCATTTGATACTATCCCGCATTCATGGATGAGTGCTTAAAATGTATGATATACACTACACTGATTTGATACATTACAGTAATCATAAAACAATGGCAGACCATTTTGCAATTAAGCCATGATAAAGGACAGATTATTATCCCAGGGATAAAAATTCAAAGGGGGATATTCCAGGGTGACTCTGTCACCGTTGCTATTCTGACTTGCCGTTAACCCATTTAGCTGGTAACTTAACAGCTTAGGCCATGGCTGCAATTTGGCTTCTAGAAAACAGCAAAGTCTAATGACTATTCATCTTCTCTTTGTCAATGATTTAAAACTGTATACCTCATCAGATGAGGAACTGAAAGCAGAGCTACAGTTTGTCAAAACTTTTTCAGATGATATTAGAATATCATTTTGTCTTAATAAATGTGCAAAAGCAACCTTTAAAACAGGAAAACTGCAGCACCAGGAAAACATCAGTTTGGGACAAGAATTTGATATAAAAGAACACGAGCAAGAGGGAGTGTATGAATACTTGGGAACTGATGAAGGATCAGCAATGAAACATGAACAAATACGAATAAAACTTAGTAAGGAATATTTTAGAAGACTTAAATTAATCCTGAGAACAGCATTGACATCTAGGAACAAGGTCCAATCTATAAACCAATTTGCTCTTCCTGTCCTACAGTTTTGGAGTGATTGACTGGCCCCAAAAAGTGTTGGCTAGATTACCTATTAGAACAAGAAGGCTGCTTCATGCTCACCAGATGATTTATAAAATTCAGTGTGTACCAAGATTATATATTCCTCATTCCAAAGGAGGGATGAGCCTCCTTGAAATTGATTACATGTATTAGATCTGCAATCGTGGGACTCCACACACATTTACTGACCTCACAAGATCCAAATGTAGTAAAAGTTTTGAAACATGAGAATAAATCTAAGATGACTTCTCTGCTTAATTTAGCAGACGCATATCGATGTCAAGCAGGAATGGAAATCAAACCAGAAGTAGATAAAAATCAGGCAGCAACTGAATGTGCCAAAAACAAAAAAGAATATAAGGTGAAGGACCAAATGAGAAGGCAAGAAATGTGGAAAAAGCATAAATATAGTTGCAAGTATAGAAAACTTCTGGAAGAACCTCATGTTGATCAGGAACGAATGCAGGAATGGTTAAGGAGAGGTTAATTTAAACCAAGAAATGAAAGGTTAATATTGGCAGCCCAAGATAGTGGGGTATGTACACTCTGGTTTACAAATTCCATGGAACATGTGGGAGAAACAGACAAATAAAGGTTTTGCCAAACCGAATTGGAAACGGTCACTCACGTTGCTAGTTGTGACACACCAATGTCAGAAAGACTGCATACTAAAAGGCACAATAATGTGGAGAGACTGTTGCTCTGGGGATTGTGTAAACATTATGGTATCGAAGTGGCTGAAAAACACTGGAAACATCAGCCACAAAGCATCCTAGGAAATTGTTTATATCACATGGGATCACCCATTACCAACAGTTCAAAAGAAAGATGTTAGAAAACCAGATATAGTGGTCCAAGAAAAGAAGATCATTGAAATCACCACATCCAGTGACTACAGTGTCTTGCGTACAGAGAGAGACGGTCGTAAAATACCAGGATCTGCAGGCAGAAACAAGGTCAATGTGGAAAAATGATAAACGGTTCCAATAGTAGTAGGAGCAGCGGGTCTTATAAAAAAGAATCTACAATCATATTTAAATATGTTAACACTCCATGTAACCCCGTATGAATTGCAGGAGGAGTCATTACTGGTCACATTGCGGGTTCTGCAAAGCACACTTTTGGCTGACATCAAAGATTGAAACAATACTAATTTCATGAACTTTAATCGCACTTTGACTTGGGAATGGGGTCCATTCCCATCATGGTATTAGAAACCCAAAAGGTTTGGAGAAATTAGAAAAGAGCTACCTTAACAGAGAGGGAGGTAATCTCCAGACACTTGACCCTACTCAGTTTGGATTTGTCAAAGGGAGATCATGTCTGTTAAACATGGTGGACTTCAAGGCAGTCACCAAGACCCTGGACAAGGGGAAATCTGTACATACAGCCTACCTAGACTTGGCTTTTAACACTATTCTCCACTCAGACATCATTGACAGACTCGCCCAGCTAGGTATCAACCCATAAGTCATTATGTGGATTGCCAACTGGCTCACTGATAGAACCCATACACACACAGTGGGGGAATCCACCTCCAGCAGCAGACCCATAACCAGTGTTGTTCCATAGGGATCAGTACTGGGACCTCTACTGATCGGAATCTATTTCTTTGAAGTACAAGCAAAAGCTAAAGGTCTGTGGATGACAAAGTTTACTGATGACCGCAAACTGGGAGCAGTCATAGAATTTCCAAACAATGTCAGCATCCTACAAGCGGGTCTTATGCAAACAATTAATTAGTGCCAAAGTCAGAGTTAAACTCAATGCAAAATAAATGTTTTTATCATCCCTTTTGGTAAGGGCGATGTTTCTGCTAACTACCACACTAATAGCAATAACCAGTGCGCACTCAGTGGTGAGAGACCTGGGCAGACAGGTTGACAGTAACTTTACCTTTGATCACCATGTCTACAGACTACTCGGAGGCAATCTCTGACCTTGTTTTATTGGAAATGCTGCATGTCCGCAAGTCAAATGGCACATGGGTTACTGGTTCTAAAGACCTTAACCTAGATTGTGACATTAATAGAACCTGCTGGAGGGACAGATTTGTCTCCCAGCAGTTACCACACCTTTGGAACAGACTCCCACTTCATCAGATTTGTCTCCCAGCAGTTACCACACCTTTGGAACAGACTCCCACTTCATGTCAAACAGGGCACCTCATTGCCCCTCTTCAAACGCAGTTGGGGTGATTGGATGGGTAACCATAAATTCACCTTGGGGGTTCCACTTGTCTGTCTTGGACAGGGGCAATAGGTGCTGATAGTAGAAACTAACTAACTTGGCTAGGCTTGTAAAGGCCCTAGGGCCATTAGCCTAGTAACGTCCTATGATCCTATGTAAGGACTGGGTAGTGGATAGGATTCAAGAGTTCTTAGGGAAGATAAAGATTTCTTCAGAAAGGATAGCTAGAGGGTGGGATAAAACAAAAACATGGTAGAAATAACAGAGATATATGGAAGAGAAGTAATAGGGATTATTTGGAGGAGTTGGCAAAGGTTAAAGAATTGCAGTAGAAGTGGAGTGTCTCAGAACAAGAAAAGGAGGGACATAAGCTGGTATTTGGATGTTGTGCAGAGTTTAGAAAGGTTGCTGTTCAGCAACTTTTTTTTTTGATAACTCTATAGTGCAGGAACGTTTAGCACAATGACTTAATCAGCAAAAAACAAATCTGTAGCCAAGCTTGCAGAGCCTATGACAATAATAGTCAGAGAAGTTAGTGCAGTATTAGATATTTTGGAAGTTTTATGAAGTCTGTATAAAGCAGAGGCACCAGCGAAACCAAGAAAATGCACAGTGGCTATACGGGTTTATACCTCCTGCATTGGCCAGCTTCTCAAAGCTTTGGATGTATTCCATATTCTCCATATAAAAGGATGAGTGCTAAAAGCTTCAGAACATTGTTGGACTATGAAGGAGGTAAGAACCCTGAAAATATGTGCTAGGAAACAGAGAATTATAACTATATGCAGAAGGGTGAAAATGACCACAACAAATAACAGCAAAGAAAAGGGGGCTGGAGAGAGGACTACTGCAGCAGTGATCCATTAAAACATCTACTGTTCTGGCAAGTTTACTTTCACAATATAGAGTGTAGCCCATGTTATACGAGTAGAGTAATGAAGCTTAAAGAGGAAAAGGAGGCCAATAGAGTAATTTAGCTTAAAGAGGAAAAGGAGGCCAATACCCAAGACTCCACAAGCCCTTAGTAAAGCCTGTTCTGGATCTGGAAAAGGAGTCCAGTTTGTAATGCTTTGTAAATGTACGTTCAGAGGACCACATTGCTGCCTCTAGAAAACCCAGTGCCCTTGTTTGAATGAGCTGTTATGTCTAAAAGTAGCCTATTGTGGTGAGAATGACAAAACGTAATAGCATGAGACACCCACCTAGAAATAGTCAACTTTGAAAGTGGGTGTCCTTTCCTTCTACCTTCATAGGGGAAATGCAACTGGTTAGGTTTCCTGAAAGATTGAGTTTTGTCTTGGTAGTATCTGAACTGCCTGTGTACATCTAGAGAGTGAATTCTTTCTCATTTGTTCCTTGGTTCAAGAAAGAAAACTGAGTAATAGTCTGGCTTATAAACTCTTGAGATAACTTTAGGCATAAAGGTAGGATTTGTTCTCAAAGAAATCCTGTGAAAAAGTATAGTTGACTCACCATAAGTGGCTGTAAATCTGATACTCCCCTAGCAGATATCAGAGCAATTAACACTTTTGTATGTCAAGAACATCAAATCAGTTTTGTGAGCTGGTTCAAATGGATACTAAGTCAGTTTCTCAAGTACAAAATTGAGGTCCCAATGAGGTGACGTCTGTTGCCTAGGTGGGCGGATATGTAAGACCCCTTTCAAAAACGGTTTTACTTGACCATTATTAGAAAGAGAGGGATCTAAGGGCAGACAAACAGAAATGGTTGATAAACACCTTCATAAAAGAGTATGATAAACCGCTGGGCAGTAACTCGCACAAATAGAAAAATAATAAACCAGAAAGACCAAACAAAATAATAAATTTATTAAATAAACTGCAACACTGGAAAGCTTTAAACGTTTTACCTTCTTTTTAAAGCCTCTTTTCCATTCCCTTTTCTTATCCTTGATGACTGGTCCCTTGCTGCTTAAACTGTTTGAAGAGAAAGAGGGTAAGGAAGAGGAAGAACTGTTTTGTTTAAAAAAGGATAATTGAAAAAGTTATCCATTGGATCAGTTTTCCCCTGTCATTGCACTTCTTTATGTAATTGGGGATGCAAGATCTCTGATTTGGCTTCATCAGGGAGGTTTGAGGACGAAGCCAAGCAAGTCTCCATAAAAGTGATCCAGAAACAGCTGTTCTGGAAGCATAATCAGTGGCATCATAAGCATACTTTAGAATATGCTTAGTCACCTGAGAAAGAGTTTTGTAAGTAAACTTAGCATAACAGTGGATGTTTGAGGGATCACTACTGTAGTAACCTTAGCTATACGAGTTGTATTCTGCATAGAATGTACCACCTGGCGAACTTTCGAAGCTTCAGGGCACCTTCCATTGAAACTGTTAGTGAGTTTGGGAATACACCCGATAACTGTAAAAGTGTACCACAGCCTGTAGATCACATCCAGCTATAGTGTCTTTCAAAGGTATGCAGAGATGCCCTTTTGGTGGCTGCATAAATATGATCCACACAAGCATTCCTAAAGAATACTTGTGTGGTGCCTATAGATCTGGTAGTATGAACACAAAATGATTCAACTAAGGGTTTGCCATGCTTTTGTAACATAACTTTATGCAGTGTAAAAGCCAAACAATAGAGATGTTTTTGATACTTTGCTACCCAATTCTGGGGATAAAAATGAAACAATGGTGGGAATCCATCCTTATGGTCTTCATTCCATCCAAACAAAATATGAGTTGGTTGTGAACATTCATACACTGTAACACATTCTATGACTAGCATAGCTAGAGTGTAATAGTGTAAGGTTTAATTGATAGATTTATATTGGATCTATTTTGGCATGAAGCCAGTCTCTGTTCTCATGGATACACTGCCGTTGTAGAAAATTGGAAGTGATATTGTCATTTTCATTCATTCCTCAATTGATTGGGTTGGATCCAAGATCTGGATCTGACTCTTGACGCTTCTTCCAGATCATTGGATCCTAGAACTCTCAAGCTCCTTTCTTTACCCATAATGTCCTGCAAACCTAACGTAACCCAGATCTCACTTGCTGCCATCAGGGATCAGAGACGGATTTTAGCTCTCAAGCGATTTTGGTGTTATCTTTGGATTTTTCCTTACTGGTGTTTGTGAGTTCTTAAATTTGGTATTTTGCATTGCTTCCTCCTCTCTCCCATATTTTACTGTTCATAGGCAATCCTTCCTCCCATTTTTAGTGCTAAGTTACTATTTTCCCTACTTCTTTAATTGCCATTGTTGGTACATTGTCTACCATTGTTGGTGGTCCTTTCTAAGTTTTTTTGTCTGTTGGTATATATAGTTTTTTTTTCCTTGCAGTGTAATTCTATTGCTTCTCAACCTTTTAGCTAAGACCTTACTATTTGTTGTGTCTGCTTTTTGTTGGTCGCAGTCTTAAGATGTTCGAAAAAACCCTCCGGTTTTAAAACTTGTATTTCCTGTAGTCATAAGATTCCAAATTCTGATGCTCACAGGGAATATGTCTGTTATTTGGGTCCTGCCCATCTTGATATTGATTGTGATATTTGCTGTGGTTTTAATTCTACGGCCTTGATTAACTACAAGAACAAGTTAATGTCTGTGGAGTCTCTTGCCCTCTACAGCTTTTGAAGCTCAAACCCCTTCTAAAATGTCAGAAAAATCTATAGTTGACTCTTAACCCAAGGACAAAGAGTCCCAGGAAAGGTCCCCTGACCATCCCTCAAATTTGGCTTTGGCTCCCTTGATGGAGCCCCATGCCAAGACTCTAAAAAAGTTGGATCCATTGATATTGGCTCCAACAGCTCAAACTCCAAGGTTTCCATGGATCCATACCCCTCTGCTTCCATTGGATCCTATTTCATCCAGGCTCCCCTCTCCATTTCTAGAGGAATAGCCTTGAAGGCATTCTGGGCCTCCTACCACTACCTCCTAGAAGCTTTTTAGAAGCAGATAAGGACAGGATGCTGAAGTTTCTCAGGGCACAGATACAGATGGTGGTTCTTTGGTTCCGACCCTTCCTGGGCCTGAGAGCCAACAACTGTCCACTCCTCCTTTGGTATCATCTTCTCCAATCTGTCCATCCTTTTCAGAACTGGCTGATCCGAGATACAAGATCCCTGGTGTTGTCTACTTTGGATCAGAAGAATTTATTTCTCTGACTCTGATGGTTCCCCTGAGCTGACCAGCACAGAGCGTTTCACAGCTGGAGGACTCTCTGCACCAGATCCATGGGCTTGGACTCTACTCCAAAGGTTTTGAAGTCATCTCTTCTTGGAGCCTGAGAGGTGGGTAGCTGGGGGCTGACCCCCTCCCCAGGTGAAGTGCTGATGGGGTTGCAGGAGCAGATGATTCGAGAGATTTCAGCTTTTGAGATGTTGACTTCTGTTTCACCTAGGCATTCTGCTTTCAAGGTCGTGGGGAGGATTTTCTCTATACCTAAAGAACAGACGTTCCTGGCCTCGTAAGATCAGACCACCCTACCTCATTTTGTGTCCTGAGCTTTGACCATCTCTTCCTGTGGATCAGCCAACCTGAGCAACCTCCAACCAGTCCATCAGGGCATAGTTAACTCTTCTGATACTTCTGCAGAACACCCCACTGAGGAAGTCCCTTGCAAGAGGACGTGCAAAAGGAGGCATTTAGATTCCCCCAGGAATCTCTCACAGGTGACACTGATTTTGATGAGGGGGGAGGTCCTGCATATCACCACTCGAAGATATCTCCTTCGGAGACATTCTGGACCTTTTGAAACAAAAAGTGGTTGGGCTTCCAGTACCCCCTCCCAGGAAAAATCAGTGTTCCTGGAGGCTTTCATGTCTAGCCCATCTACTTCTTGGGCAACCACCCTAGCCTATGAGCTCATTGACTTCTCTTGGCGGGTGTGGAAGGAGACTGACACTGTTGAGCCAATTCTTAAGAGACTGGATAAGATTCTTGCCCCCCCCCCCCCCCCAAGGCCATACACACTGGAGCAAGGGAGTTCCTGTTGATGGTCATTGCTGTTGCTGCAGTTACAAGAAAGGAACTAGCAGAGTGGAGTTCTTCTTCTCATCCCCCTAATAGAGAGTCTACAGCATTGGACAGATTTGGGAAGTGAGTTTATGCTTCAGAAACCTTTTGCTGTTAGGTCACTGAATTACTTGGCACATTTTACAAGACTGCAAAGGGATTTGATCAAGGAGCTTACCAGATCTCTTTATGGGTCAGTGTCTTCAGGGGATGGGAACAGAATCTCCTCGCAGGTGGTCACCCTCCAATCTATCTCAACTGTGTCCATGAGGATGATCTCTGAAAGAATTGATAATGTATAATACTGGAATTAACTGGAAGCAACTAAAATGAGACTGAATAAATGTCTATATGTTAATTATCCAGAACTGTGAGGAACATGTGCCAGTCTCTCCTTTGTGGGCCAAATCTTCTTATCCCTTTCAGAAATACACATTGTAGTTCAGTTAAGTATGCTTTTATTTACAGTGAAGGTAGATGTTAGTATCTGAATACTGTTTCCAGTAACAGTGCTGATAAACTGAAACAGTCCTCTGCATTAATATTCATAAAACAGTCTGTAGAAATTCTGTAATGTTCTGCCATGCTTGATAACCGTGCTGATATTTCTTTCTCCCTGAATAGTATCATTGCTATTCTGGAATGCTGGGTATTTGACCTGGCACTTTCACTCACTATTGAGTGTTTGTATTGCCTTCTGAGGACTGCACGACTATCTGCATATCAGTCCAAACGAAACTAACTTAAAGGAAAACTCCACCTTAGAACTCAAAACATATTTTTTTCATTGTCAAAATCACTCCAAGTGCTTCTTTTACAATTTTAATGCATTTCTCACAAAATGGCGGATGATGGGGCCTGCCCTGGTAACGTGATCTTATTTTCTTGCTTTCCTTCAGTCTTCCCAAAATACATTTCAAGTCCTCTTTATACGACTCATGCTAGACATAAGGAAGTGGTGCTGTTTTCTCATGCCATTAAAATATAATGGCAGGACTGTGCAGCACAGTCATCTAAACACACCTTTTGTAAAAGAGCTGTTGTCAGTTTACCTGACTGAGCCTCATTTATCTCTCTGACAGAGCTTGTTCTGTGGTATAAATAGCTGTTAGCTACTTGCAGCAAAAGAAAGCATATAAAAAACTGTTTTTTGTAAGATGAGTCTTGTAGTCCTCACAAACTTGATAAACCCTCCCCCGTACTCATGCCAAGGTTTGAAAACTCTCACTGCAGTAAATGATTCCTTGCTGTTCATTTACAAGTGACAAGTAGTAGGACTCTAAACTTATTCTATCTGCTACTTCCAAATGCCTTCAGTTGGAGAATTTTTCTCTCTCTCATGAATGATGCAGACTTAGTGTGCTTTACTAGTTCCTCCTTTATTTCTGTCCTGTTTCCCCTCCTTTTTTCTAATTAATATTTATTTATACTTTGGTAACCTGGAAAGTAAAATGGTTCCAGGATCCTTTTTCAGCCACAACATAAGCTACACTGGCAAAGATCATAACAGTTATTAAATGCACTTATCAATACAAAGAAAAAAAAATACTGACAAAGACATTGACCAAGATTGCATGTGGAACACCGCCAATGTGTGAACAACTAAATCATTGAGCAAAATTTACTAGAATGTATAAATTTAATAATGCTTAACTGTATTATGTTTATTATAAATTCATTGTATGCACACATTACACACACACACTGTGTGTGTATGTGTGTGTTTCTGTATATTTACATAAAGGACGTGTAGAAAAGCACGTGTGTGTATGCATTTAAACACAGGTAAGTACTTCTGATTTCCTTTTCTTAGTATTCTTAATGCAAGGACACATAGTAAATGTATGTTAAAGTAAATTCAGCTGTATATTATGGCTGCTTTCTTACAATGTAAGGACTGACTCAGTCAGTGGGAATCTCTTACAATGGATCTGCATGCACCAGATAAGCATCCCCCTCTGGAAGGATGTCCCACAAAGCATAAAAGACCTTTTTTATGAACAGTATCAGTGCACCTAGTTGATAGGGTTGCCACCTGACTCTCTTTCTGCAGTTCTGGCCTGTGTGTGTGTGTGTGTGTGGGGGGGGGGGCTTGAAAATGGTAAATGCATTTATACTTTACAAGAAAAAATATTTACTGACTTTTCTCTAAATGTCACAAATCTTTGTTACTACTCAAGTTATCTTAACACAAACTATTATAAATAACATTTAAGCTTAGAATTTCAATGCTGTGTTGCTGCTTATGTAAATTTGTGAGAAGAGTTAACAATTGCCTTTAAACCTCTGACTAATCTAATTGCTTTGTTTTGCTATGAAGGGGGAGTGTTAAGTTCTCCTCCCCTCTGCAATAAAAACAGTGGAAACAATTCCACAGCTTTCTGTCTTTTTTATATCAGTTGCTGTGTTTCTGACAGCAGGATTAATTGCCCATCTAAGACTGACAGCAGTACCTGACTGGGTAAACTACAGATTTAACTGTGTCTATGATATGTCATGCAGGTGGAGACTAATTTATCTGCAAAGTATGTGAGAAGTTGAGTTTAAAAAAAAAGTAGGTGGGCTTTTCCTTCCTTTGACTCCAATGCAAGGAAATAAAAGTTTTAAAAACTACGAACAGGTTTCTGGCACATACATAATGCTGGAACCATATTGTAGGGAGAAAAGAAACTCAACGATTGAGTTAAAACTGTATGAAGAGGGTGGAGTGTTCCTTTAACTGTGGCTGAATTATTTCCTAATACCCAAACCCTGCACATCTCTACATGCCTCATTAACCTTGGTTCCCAGGCCTTGTACTGTACAAACAAAATATGTTTGTACTCAGATGTGCAGCACATGCTGCTCTTATCAGTATTTTTGACAGGTTATTTATTCACTGAAGTTCAAACTGTGAAGCCTGCTTTAATATAGCTGCATTTTTAGAGTTATGCAAAGTGAAAACTGTATTGTTGTACATTTAGATGATACCTGGCCTAACATCTCCTTCTGAAGATACCTAAACACACCCATGTATGTTAGTTCTATAGTTACTTTATAAAATGAAGGCATAGACATAACCTTACATTTTTAGGCCTGTCCATTTTCTGTTTTACTAACTGTACTTAGATTTATTCCTTAACAATTGTTTCTGAAATTACTGAAATATAATTTACTTATGTAATTACTTTATAAATGTATTAATGTGGTCTGTGAATAATACTATAACAATCATTAGAACTAATATCAAATAAGTTTTCTTTATCTGGTAAATAAACTTGCAATTTTAATTTTGACCAATAGGTATCACTTGAGCATTTATGATCTGTCTGTATTGAAGTCTCTTAACTTTATGATGTAATTATAAGTTATATTCTTTAATGTGTTATAACTGACAAAGTTTTTTTACACCTGTAATATGTATCATGAAACATTATTACCATATTCTGTATTAACTTGTCGGTAAAGTTTCAACTAATAATCCTATTTACCTTTTTAATTTCTGCGTGCTGTAATAGATGCCTGCCTTCTAAATTTGTGTCTTAAATAGTCTGTAAATATTTATGTGATGTAATAGTAGAAATACTTGTCAGATACAATAATTATGTAAGATGCACTTTATTCTGTAAATTAATTAACAAATTAAGCCTGACCTGTTATGCCTTGAGTATATTAAATAACTCTTACTACATATTCTTTAGATAACTGTTGCAAATAATTATGTGACTTTACCCTCAAAAGTAATGACTGAATAATGTGAAGTAATGCAGTTAGAAATGTATAACTGAGTATGAATGTTGTATTCTGAAATCTGACTGAATTGTACTGTACTGAACTCCTAATTGAGTATGAAGGTCATATTCTGAACTTTGACTGAAATTTACATTAAAGTGATACATATTAACACTGAACATCTAAAGCAGCTGTGTGTAAATGTTATATTCTGGAAACTGACTAAACTAATACTAAAGGAATACCTTCTCTGCCAGTGTTACCTGAACACAGATAAAAACATAAACCAAAATCTAGTAATGTTCTATTCTGGAGACTAAACTATTAGTAAAAGAATACCTTTTTCTGTCAGTATTAAGAATTACTTCAACAACTATGCATCACCCATTCCATCTTAAATGACCCAGTTTCTGCCCCTCCATCTCTAACCGTGTATCTTATTATAACCCCCATTGTAACCTTCGCTCAACTGACAAACTCCTCCTTGATGTCTACAAATCCAACAAGAATATCGATAAAATCCCTCTAAGTAATCTGTGGCCCACACTTAGAACACTTTACCCTTAATATAAGACAGATCTCCTAAAAATACCTGTTTAAACATGAACTAAAACACTATCTACTCAAGACTTGGTCTTGCCCATGTCAAACCCTACATGACAACTTTATCATTTATCCATCCTTCACTCATCTAATCCATGTCCCTCCTTTCTCTCTTCTCTTTCTCTCTCTTGTAATGTTATATAGTTTCTCTTTCTAGACTTAATACTCAAAAAAAGTTCCCCATAAATTTATAATTGATAATGTCTCTTTCTATCAGATGCCTTAAGTGTATCACATAGCTTGTAACAATTTCATCATCAAATTCTTTACTTCTATTTTTTATTATCACATGTGCAGTATGTAATAATGGTAACTGTGGCTATTTCTCCTCATATTTTGTCTTCTGTACCAATTTTTCATTTTTGTTGTATGCTTATAATTTTAGTGTGTGATTCAAACTGGAGCTTTTCTCCTTTGGTCTCCACTGAAAATGGGCTCCTGACATAGTTGGACTAACCCAGTTAACAAATGTCAGTATTATCTGAACACAGATAAAAGCATAAAGTGAAAACGAGTACTGTTGCCTTAGCTCTAATCTGTATAAATGCACATCTGTTATATATACGTTTTAACTTCAAGATTTTAGATAACTGAAAACTAGTACTGTTACACAATTTAACTGAAAACTAGTACTGTTCTACAATTGTTTGTTTAATCTGCATAAATGCACATCAGTTGTATATACATTTTAACTTTAAAGAATTTCAATAACTTGACACATTTAAAAATGCACATTTGCTGTGTACACATTTAAACTTTAAAGAATAATTTTTAGACAACTGAAACATATTTATTTGCTGTAGTAGCGTTGTATACCACAGCTCATGCCAAATGTGGACCTTAATCTGTATTGTCCAAGTCACTGCTAAGGTATTGGAAGGGCCTTGCTAGAGTCCTGTTTGGAATGCCAGATACATTTAGGCCTTCCAATCCTCCCCTTTCCACTTCTTGCGCAATGCTGCATGGCTGATGTACTATTTTTCTTGACTGTATTTAAAATTAAACTAAAAATCAACCTGGAGCAATATTTGTAAAGCACAAAAAAACAGTATCAGGTCTTTAAAATAACATTTGCAGCTTTAACAATTGTAAACTGATAGCATTACTTGTTCCCCTGACTTTATTTCATGCAGAGAAATGTAAGCATTTGCTGCTAATAAACTCTCTTGTTATGTCTGTAAGCAAACTGATACTGTACTGAACTAAACCAGTGTTACTAATAATAAATTCATTCTTACAAATCTGTAACTGAACTGATGATGTACTTCAGTGAAATGGAAAGACTAAATTCATTATTGAATCAAACAGAAACCTCAGTGGCATTGTTTTTCCTGTCATAACCTCAAATGAAACTAAAGTAGTAATCTGACACTATTAATACTTGTAACATTTTTGCGTTTCTGCACCTTTATAAAATTAATCTTCACTGTTGAACTTTCTATGTTTACTCTGTGACCCACAGCTTGTAGCATAGCCATTTCCTTAGCTGACGTCATTTAAATCTTTCAGTACTACAGAATGCTGCTGGATTTGTCATTACTGTCTACAGTTTTCTTAGATAAATAGTACGAACTGTAACTACATAAACTGTCACTAAGAATATTAAACTGATCTTTACCATACTGTTTTATGTCCTACAGTACTGTCTTTATTTCAGCTCGCTGAGCTGGCCTGTAATCTGATAACTCAGTTATGTAAGTCCATGCCTCTGGTGTGCTTGGTAAACTGCATGAGATATATACAGTCTTGAACTGTTTTTTATATATATATATATATATATATATATATATATATATATATATATATATATTCATCACTAGAGTTGAACTGATCTGACTCTGGAATTTGTATGCCGTTTGTACAAGCATGTGAAGTTTCTTCATATATTATACACATTTATTACTAAACGTGAACCTGTGGCTTTAATGACTTGTAATATTTATGGTGCACTCTTTTCTTGCATAGGATATGAACTTTTGACTTTATGGTCACTTTTAAAATGCAGCATTGACTTTAAATTTTACATTTACATTCCGTAAACTAGCAAAACATTTAATATCTGTGGATGTTTGTTATTTTTTTTTTGTCTCCACCTGTATCAAGATATTATTTATGCATTGCAACATTAATTCAAAGGTCTTAACAATGTCTGCTAAACAAAACAGTAACACAAAAAAATAATTTGCCAGATCTGTAACTGTAAACCCTTTATTTTGTGAATTAACTTCACTGTCATTCCTGGTATACCCTACACAACATGTGCTTCCAGAATGGTAAATGCGTACTGTTACATTTTTTTTTTCTTACTGGCCTCTCCCAATATGTCTTTCTGAGAAAAAGATAATCTTTCTGAAAATGTGGTATTTTATCATTAACCCAAAAATCTGCATGTTCCTGTCATAACCAGTTCTTCAAATTCTGTTCATTTGCCCTTCTCCTGCATACAAATTCTTACAAGTGTCATCTGTGTACAGTTCTGTACCATTTTTATTTTTCCATAAAATCTTGTTACTGAAGTCTGATCACATGTCCATACCTGGTATGGAGCTGTTACACTTAGAACTGTTAACTGCAATAATCTTTGACCCTTTAAATCCTGACAAAACTGTGCTTGTGTCTTTTAGTAGAGTAGAAAGAAACTGTTGCAAAAAAGAGTAAAAGCCCATGACGGTAAGAACTCGTTGGTCAGCCTCAGTAAGAAGCTGAGATCCCTCATAAAATCATCCAAAGCTAGTTGTGAAAACAAAATTGCCACTGATTCTATAGACAACCACAAAACATTCTATAGCTATGTCAAGAATCTCAATGGCAACACTCAGATCTGCTCTGAGTTACAGCACAGTGGCACTAAATATACAGAACCAACTGATATTGTCAACATCCTGGCAGATTGGTTCAGTGCTAACTTTATCCCCCCACCCCCTAAAGGTCCTATCTCTATACGGAAGAAAGCATAGTTCCTGTAATCATGACTGCATAAGTAAAAACCACACTCTCCAAAGTCAAGAACACAGCATCCATGGGACCTGACAACATCCCAGGCTGCGTTCTACATAAACTACAGAATGAACCGGCACCCCACCTACGCACCATGTTCAGTCATAGCCTCACCTCAGGCTTTGTGCCCACTGAATGGTGCACAGCGGTTACCCCACTCCACAAAAGGGGAGCCACCACGGACCCTGGGAACTACCACCCCATTAGCCTAAAAGCCTGGTCTGCAAGGCCATGAAATGCAACATCATGGAACTTCTAAACAAAGACATTGGTAATCTCCAAACTCTGGACCCCTCCCATTTCAGTTTTGTTAAAGGCAAATCATGTCTCCTAAACCTGATTGACTTCTTTGAAGCAGTCACCAAAGCTGTAGATGAGGGTAAGGTGGTTCACACAGCCTATCTAGATCTCGCCAAGGCATTTGACACCATCCCCCACTCTGGAATTATAGATAAACTCACTAAACTAGGTATAAATCCCTATGTCACAAGATGGGTTGCCAACTGTTTCACTGACCGAACCCACAATGTGAAAGTAGCAGACCCCAAATCCGACTTCAGACCAGTGACAAGTGGAGTACCACAGGGTTCACTTCTAGGTCCTGTCTTGTTTGGTGTCTACTTTTCTGAACTGCAAGCTAACACAGAAGGTCTTTGGCTAACAAAGTTTGCAGATGACTGCAAACTAGGACCATAATTGAAACTCCTAACGATGTGGACATCTTACAAAAAGGCCTCACTGAGACAGATGCCTGGTGTCAAAGCCATGGCCTCAAGCTCAATGCCAAAAAAGGTATTGTCATCCCCTTTGGTAAAAGCTCTGTACCCATGAGCTACCACAAAGGATGTAGTCTACTTAACACTGAAAGTGTGATAAGAGACCTTGGGACACAGGTTGACAGTAGTCTCTCCTTTGATAATCACATCGCCACAGTAGTCAGGAAATCCTTCTACGTGGCACACCTAATCACAAAAGGTTTCTCATCCAGGAAAAAAGAGGTAATTGTTCCCCTCTACTCTTCACTCATTAGACCCATTATAGAGTACAACGCCCCTTTTGGTATGTACCTCATAAGACATCTACAAAAACTGGAAAGGCAGCAGAAATACCTCGCAAAGAGGGTTTGAGGCCCTACGCAGACTGTCTCAAAAAACTCCAACTTTACTCTGTCACATATTGCCTACTTGGAGGCGATCTCTGCCTAACATACAAAGCTATGTCAAACCCAGAGCTGTTGAATATGCTGCACTTAAAGAAATCCCAATCCCTCCGAGCTACACGCTGTAGGGATCTAAACCTTGTCACCACAATAAACGGAACATGCTGGAGGGATAGATTCCTGTCCCAGAGACTTCCATTACTCTGGAACAAACTACCTATCTATATCAAACAAAGCTCCTCATTAGCACTCTTCAAGAAAAATCTTGATGATTGGATGGGAAATAGGAAATTCACCCCAGGGATCACCTCTGTGGTTCTGCTCGACAGGGGCACAGGAAAATAATTTTCTTGTGAGGCAAAAGCCAGGGTACCTTTTTGGCTAGGCTTGTATAGGCCCTAGGGTCGATAGCCTAGTGCCTACCTGTGAACTGAAATTGATGTATCTGTATTAATCCGTACATCACTCCATAATTTATTTTTGTAAACAATGAAATATTGTCATTTCATTTAACCTTAAACATTGACAGACAATCTGGTCTGGCACTGGACTGTCGCACCCTTTACAGATGAGCTGAATATCCTTTTTTGTAGAACTAACAACACTACTAATTTGAGCTATGGTATGTGTTTCTTCATTATTTTGCCCTGAAATACTAGTAATAACATTGACTTGAGCTAAGGTATGCATTTCTTCTTTACTGTGTCTTGAAGTGTGTATATCTTTTATGCTTGCATTTGCTTTATGAAACTGATCAAAATCTGCACTCTGATCCCTCTTCCCCTCGGTGCAATGTTTATACTGGCTTCTGAAAACAAAAACTATAATTCTGATGTCAATTTTCATTCATTCCGCAACAGTTGGGTTCAGATCCAGCTTGGCCTTTATTTTTGCTCATTGCCACCAAAAAACTTGCAAGCTTCTCCCTTACCCATAATGCAACAACCCTTAACATACCCCAGATCTCATTTGCCGCTTTCGCATTTGGACGTGGCCACCTTAAGCTCTTGAGCATTTGTTTGTGGTAAGTTTATTTCTCCTTTTTTGCTCTCTTTAAGCTTTAACAGTTTTTCTATTTGCAAATCCTCACTTTTATACACGTTTTTGTGTAGCCTAGTTTACCATAGTTGATATTTTTTTTCTCACTTACACTTTTCTTAGTGAAGTTTAAATTACCACTATTGGCAATTTTTCTATTTTATTTCTATATTTCTACCTATAATATAAAAAAATAACTTTCTTCTGCTTTTATTATCTTTATTGTCCTTAGAATGTCTGAAAAAGGCCCTTCAGCTTTAAGAAATGCCAGAAATGTGGACACAGTTGCCTTTATCAGATGCTCATGTTTTATGCTTGTATCGTTTGGTCCCAGACTGTCTTCAGATAGACTGTTCTATCCGCAAAGCTTTTAATCCACTAGCATTGGTGGATAGGAAGAATTAATTCTGAAAGGTTTACTACACTAATCCTTTTCAGAAGGTATTTCTGGGGCACAGTGCCCCAAACCCAAGACCAAGTTTTAGGCCTTTGGACTCTTTGACTCCATCGTCGAAACCTACCACAGAACCACCAAAGAAAAAGCATAGGTCAGATGTGAAAATTGCTTCTGCCCAACCGGCATTGAAGTCAAAGGCTTCCTTGGATCCTAGTTCTTCGGATCTGAGGCCTTTGTCTAGGACAATGTATTCCCCATCTTTAGACATGATACCCTCTAGAGTACCTTACACTTTCCTCAAATCACATTAGCACTCTAGGACTCCATCAGTGGCTTCCTGTCATTCTTCCAGAAGACTGAATGAGACTGTTGTAGACAGAATGATAAGGAAATTTCTCGGCGCAGATACAGATGGGAGTTCATCCATCTCCTACCCCTTCAGGTCAGAAAGCCTGTGTTTCTACTACTCCAGCAATATCAGCTCCTTCAAGCTGATTTGGTATTTTGGAACCCCTTGATCCAAGTCTTCTGGATCCATCTGGATCATATCCAAAGATATTGGTATCTTAGAAGCTATCTCTGAGTACACCAGCTGCGACATTTTTGGAGCTAGATGTCACTCCGAGCTGAAGTGTCCCTGTTGGGGTCTAAGGCATTAGAGTCAACTCCAATGTTTTTAGAGCCATCTCTTCCCCTAGGAGCCTCAGCATTGGACAACTTGGCTGGCTCCGACTTCCACCTTGGGTGGACTGCCTTCGGGGCAGGGGGAGCCGATGGAGCAGAAGTGTGGCTTTTTGGCTTCGTTGGCTTCCTTCTCCCTGGAGCATTTTGCCTTTTAAGTGGGGGAAAAGTGTGTTATCTGCTTCAGCAAGATGGACTGATTCTACACCCTTGGATCTTCCCGCTGGATCCTGTGTGTCTGCGCCTTGAGTCCCATCAATTCTGTTCCACAGGGACAGCCATCCCAAGGTCTCCAGGTTACACAGCAGAGCATTTCTACCTCTTCCAACACTTATCGGGAGCACCCCACCGAAAAAGTCCCTAGGAAGAAGTGCAAAACGAGGCAGTTTGACTCCCCTCAGGAGTCACATCACAGAAGATACTGATTTTGATGAAGGGGAAGGGTCCCCAAAATCACCACCTGAAGACATCTCCTTTAGAGACATCTTTGAAATCCTTAAATGGAGGGGTGGTTGGTCCTCCAATAACCCTTCTTCAGAGGAATAGGTATTCCGGGAAGCCTTTGAAGCTGGCCCGTCTAACTCCTGGGTAACTCTGCCCGCCAGTGAGCTAATAGACTTGATCTCTAGGCAAGCATGGAAGGAGCCTGACACAATTGAGCCACTCTCCAGAAGACTGGATTGGATTCTGGCACCACCTGTAGGAATGGAGTTTTGGAGCAAGGGAATGCCCATACATCCTATGGGCGTGGAGGCGGCCAGCAAGAAGGAACTTGCTGAGCAGAGTTCTTTTGTCCGTTCCCTAACAGGGAGTCTAGGACATTGGACAGATTTGGGAGGTGTGTGTATGCTTTAATGACTTTTTGCCCTCAGGTTGCTGAACTACCTGGCACACATTACAAGACTGCAAAAAGACTTGATAAAGGAACTGTCAAATTCCCTTTCTGGGACCACTACTGCCGAGACTCGGACTTTAGTGGCCTCACAGTTGGCTGCCCCTGGCTGCCCTACAATCTGTTTCCAATATGTCCATGAGGCTAATCTCTCATGCAGCTGAAGGTACCTCAGCTGCGATGGGTTCAGGCATTTCCATCAGGAGGTATGCCTGGATGTGCTTATGTGATTTGCAGAGCCCTTCAAGTCCTCATTTATTAATGCACCCTTTGACGGCAGTTTGCTTTTTTGGCCCAAAAGTGAAGAACATACTCTCCAGATGTGGAAAAGATGAAAAGACCCTCTCAGCAGTGGGGGTATGTTTTTTTCACCCTCTCAAAAAACCTTCTTGAGGAATCAGTGAGGGGGTGAAAAGACATGGTTCAGAAAGTCCCAGAGTCTTTTCCAAGATCCATTTGGAAATGCTTTCCCCCTGGGCAGAAGGAGAAACTCGAATGGAAAATGCCACCTATGCAGCAGAGGAGGGCCCCAGAACTAGGGTTCTAGAGATTCCTTCTCTGACAGACCTTACTAGTGCTCCTGAAAGGAGGCTCGATTGTCCCCCACTGGAGGCAATTACTGGCTGATTATCCCTGCATCAGAGAGCTTGGCTAGAGATCACAAAAGATACATGGGTGCAGACGATCATTTTCAGAGGTTATATTATTCCCTTTCCCTTCCACCTCCATATATATGTAAATTTCCTGATGTTCCACCTAATCAGAGGAAAGCAGCAAAACTAGAAATGCAATAGCTGCTAGAAAAGAGTCATCCAAGAGGTCCCACCAGACCATATAGAGTCTGGAACATACTCTGTTTTCTTTTTAGTGCCAAAGAAAATGGAACTGGAGACCAAGTTTTGATCTCAGGAAGTTAAACAAATCAGTTCAACATGCACAGTTCCAGATGGTCACGGTCAAGTCCATTCTGCCCTTTTTGTGCAAGGATGACTGGATGTGCTTGATGGACCTTTAAGGGTGCATACTATCACATAAAAATGAACAGACAATCCAGGAGGTATCTATGCTTCCAGCTAGGAGCCAGTCATTACCAGTTCAGAACACTGCCCTTTGGCCTCACAACAGCCCCCACGGTGTTCAAATGCATGGCAGTGGTAGCAGCTCACTTCAGACTGCAGGGATTCCGAATCTTTCCATACCTGGAGAACTGTCTCATTTCTGCTCCGACCAGACATATACTAATAAGAGCATGAGATGAGGTACTCCAGACTTGCTTCCATCTGGAAATAACAATAAATTACAATAAATCTCCGTTAGAACCATCTCAAATATTGGAATTCATAGGAGCAAATTTCAACACAGTTTCAGTGACAGCTTCTCTTCTTCTGTCTAGTACAGACAGTCAGATTTCGATCAGAAAAATAATTCATAGTACCATAGTCTCATCTCGATTGGTTCTACAAGCATTCTATGTGGCTAAAACCTTGAGAAGGTTGAGGGATTGAGTGTATGAACACTGGATATTAAAAGTTGCAAGATGAATAATGCGGTTTATTATTGTTATTTCGAACGGCAAAACATTTGCCATTTGAAATAATGAAAACTGAAACCAAAACCAAACATTTCAAAGGTACACAGTCTCGCCCCAAATGATCGTCACATTTGAGTCGACATTGTCGCCAAAAATGTGATGTGATAGCCATATAGGAGCTGATGTAAATCGAAATCCTATACAACATGTTTTTGCAGGGGAGCAAGCCCCCTGTGCCCCCCAGCTGCTAATATATTCCAACTCCGAGCTCACACTACAGTGGGGATATGGATGAATTTCCATTCCCCACTGTACTGCGATCTCCATGCAGATGGTCGAATACACTTATGCGAATGCAGTACAAGCTAAAGTAATGGCCACGAGCTAAAATAATGGCAGAGTCAGATCCGACAGTCTGATTTGAGGAAGAATGAAAATGGACAGCACAGGTGGAACGTTATGGTGAGCACACAACTTTATTACATTCTGAACATCTGTATTTAAAATAATGTGAACCTGAGGCATTACAAATATTTGCTTTCTGTTTGGTCGGAAACTCTGCATGTTGCGTACCCTGACTGTGTTGACGTCTGTATGTGCAATATTGCGACTTAAATCTGTATTTTGAATTACATGTGCTGTATCATTTACACTAATTTCAGAAGACTGTAAACAGGAATTTGTGTTATTTAAGTCTGAAACTATACTGATAGAAGCTGACTCATTCAACAAATCATGAGACAGTGTCTGTTGCAGTGTACTTCTATGATTTAACCCTTTTGCATCTAGAAAGATTTAACATTCCTGAACTAATAACCTTTAAATTTAAATTAACATTTCTGGAACATAGCTTTTTTAGACTGTTTTGCCCAGTTTTTAACATTAAACCTCAAATTTTCTGGTGTCTTTACTGTAGAAGTATTGTTTGACATGTTTATACAATTTATCTTTACTGAAACTTTTCTGGGATTTACTGTCTGACATAGCCAGAAAATGCATGCTGAAGTTGCTTGAGAAGGTGGTCTGGTGTCTTGCAGCTTTTTTTTCTTGTTTTTTGGCTCTGTGATGTCACACTGGAAACTTGAAATCTGTTGTCTTCTTTGGGGATGAAGTATTTTGCTTTTAACTGGATACTAATATTTTGTAGATTGTCAAGTTTTTTTGGACTTTATGTTCTGAGGGAACAATGCTGAAGTTTTTAGATTTTCTGAAGTACTGCTGCTCTGTTGAAATTGTTTGAGACTTATTGCGTATGAACACTACTGCTCTGTTGACGGTTTGAAGAAGTGTTTTGAATTAACACTGGTACTTGTAGTCTGACTGCTGGTAAGGTTGCAATGGGTTTTGGGATTTTAACTGTTGTCCCAACCCCCCCACACCCCCTTCGATGTTTGCTCCACACTGAAAGAATTTATAATAATGTATAATACTGGAATTAACTGGAAACAACTGAAACGAGACTAGAATAAATGTCTTTCTCTTTAATTACCCAGAACTGTGCTGAACAGGTGCCAGTCTCTCCTTTCTGGGCCAAATCATCTTGTACTTTTCAGAAATATTCTGTATACACTATAATTCAGTAAGTATGCTTTACTGTATACAGTGAAAGTTGATGTCAACAAAATCCAAATACTGTTTCCAATAACAGTGCTGACAAACTAAAACATTTCTCTGTATTCATATTCATAAAACAGTCTGTAGAAATTCTGCAGTATTCTGGAATGGTGGATACTAGTGCTGATATTTTTTCCTCCTGAATAGTATCATAGGTTCATAGGTGTTTACTAGGCTAACAACGACAAAGACCTTTTTTAAGCCTAGCTATGCATCCCACAACTCTGACAAGTTTTGGTACTCTTGATAAATGTAAGAAAGGGCTTTGGAGATGTGGAGCCTGGGAGATGAGCCATTTACAGGCTGCCTTTGTCCATTAGAGACATAGGTACCAAACCAGGGATGATTTTCATGATCTCTATCCAACTGTCCAAGTTGCACTTGAATTGGGTTGGGGGAACTCTGCTTCTCATTGATGGAGAAGCCTGTTTCAAAGACTGGGTAGTCTCTGGGATATATACCTCTCTGTCCATCAGGTCATATTTATATCCCAGGCAAGATTTAAGTCTTTAGAATAGCTAATTCTGGTGCTGTTTGTTTTGTGGATATGCAGGAGGTCCACCAGAGTGGGGTCTGACAATGCGTTGTATGCTAGGCATAGATCTCCCCCCTCAATAGCCTGTAGGAGACAGAACACAAGGGTAGGACCTTGAGGCGATCTGCATAGGGCATGTTACTTATGCCCTGTATTCTTTTAGTGAGGAACCTCTGTGGATGTTCCAGTTGTTGGATATGCCTAGTTAGGTACATACCAAAGGGGGCATTGTACTTGATTATAGATTGATGAATGCTGAAAACAGTGGAACAATGACTTCCTTGGACCTAGATGCCATACCTTTGTTTATAAACTGCGCAACATAGAATGATTTCTTCACTACTGTAGACACTTGATGGTCAAAGGCTAGATTACTTTCTGTGTGTCCCCAAGTCCCTGACTACCGGGTCAACCCTTAGGGATGTGTTGTCAGTATGATAGTGGGGTGGATGACTTCTGAAGGATACTGTTATGCATTTTTTAGCATTTAGTTTTAGTCCACGACTCAGACATAGTTATTTGTCTGCATCAACCCTTCCTGGAGAACATTTGTGTCAGAGTGGGATTCAGTGACCGTTCCTAATTTGCAATCATCTGTAAATTTAGTCAACTAGAAGCCATTGACATTGGCCTTGACTTCAGACAAGTAAATGCCAAAAAGAAGCAGTCCCACGACCAATCCCTGAGAGACTCCACTTGTGAGTGGCCTCTTTGTAGAGGTGGCCTCCCCAATTCTAAATTCCTGAGTCCTGTCTGTGACCCAGTTGGCTATTTTACTGGGTGACATAAGAGTTTGTACCTAACCTCTTGAGTTTGTCAGTAATTCCCAAATGGGGTATTGTGTCAAATGCCTTGGCCAAGTCAAGGTAGTTGGTGTGAACTATTTTGCTGTCGTCCATGCCTTTGGTGACCTTTTCCAAAAAAGGCCACCAGGTTAAGTAGGCATGACCTGCACTTGAAGCCAAATTGGGTTGGGTCCAATGTCTGAAGGTTTACTATGTCAGTATCAATCATTTCCGTGATGGTTCTTTCCATGATTTTGCATATGACACTAGAGGGACTTGTAGGTCTGTAGTTTCTAGGGTCTGTAGATGGCCCACCTTTGTGCAGAGGGATGACTGTTGCTGTTCTCCAGAGGCAAAAGCCCTGTTTGGAGACTGCAGTTAAATAGGGATTCCAGGAGGCCTGGTAAGTCATGTTTCATGCTATTTAGAAGGCATTCTGTGATATTGTATGGGCCCACTGATGCAGTTTTTTTTGCCTTAGAAGGTGCATTCAGGACCTGTTCTCTAGTGGTAGCAGGGAGAGTTCTATTTGATGGTATTTCCTGAGGAAAGGTTGAGAGGAAGAGAGGGGTAAAGTTGGAGCTGAATTTGTCAGCCAGTAAGTTTGCTATATCTTGTGGCTCAGTATAGGAGGCTCCATTTACAATGAGCACTGCACACAATTGTGTATTGCCTTTGAGAGTGTGGACATAGCTAAAAAATGCCTTGATGTTGTTCTTGGCCTGGGAGGCCAAATTTACCTCAAATTTGGCTTTGGTAGACTTTTTGCCCTCTGAGGCGTTTGCTTAGTTTGATGAGACTTCTATCTTGATGGGTACAGTACTTCCTAATTTTTGCTGTGATTTTGTTCCTTTCGTTATACAGCCTATTGATTTTGTGATTCCGTCAGGGTGGCTTGTTTTTTGAGTTGGTTTATATTTCTTCCTGGTGGGGACAGCTGCCTCTCTGCAATTTTTAACATGCTTGTATAAGGTTTCTGTGAACATTTCTGCATAGGCAGCAGTGTTCTTAAATTTTATAAGGGGTTTGAAATTTTGCTAGTTTATCACTTAATAGCAGGATGTTAGCCTTAGAATATTTCCTGAATATTCCAGGGTTAGCTGGGGTTCCAGGTTTTAGTTTTATTTCAAAAGGAGACCATTTTGTGGTGTGACCTTACCAGAGAAGAAATTACACTAAGGAGTGTGCAGCGCACTCTCATATTAATGAGGACCAGGTCCAGTATGGTTGCACCCCTAGTTGGTGTATTGACAGTTTGGTCCAGGGAGTTTGTGTTTACAAACTCCAGGAATCTCTGTGTACGTTTGGTGTCGTATAGGATTCCCAGTTAATAGTGGGTAATTAAAGTCCCTCATGACTGTGGTATTGGGTTGGGTGGTGAGTGTTTCCAATAAGTTTAAACACGTGGTATGAGTTTCCTGAGTCATAGAAGAGTATCTATAGCTTGCAAGGAAGTGGTATTGGATTTTCCATGTGGTGATTTGAATATGGAGACGCTCATGTGCATTCTCCTGTTTGACCAGCCTTGAGGTATATTTATTTTTGTTGTAAATTGAGACACCTCCACCTTTACTCCTTGTCTGTGTAATAGCTGGTCTAAATGTGTCCAAGGCATTATAAAATTGCACTGTCTGTGGCTTTAAAGCATGTCTCTGTGACCGCACAGACATCAGCATTCTCTAGGGTGAACAGAGCTTCAAGAGAGTGGAGTTTTTTGTTTAGACTCCTAGCACTGAGCAGTAATACCTTTTTAGATTTTCTTGGTTTTGATTTGCAATGTTGGAATACTTTGTTTGGCATTGCCTAAAAAAGGCACTGTGGGGGAAGGCACAGACATCAGCATTCTCTAGGGTGAACAGAGCTTCAAGAGAGTGGAGTTTTTTGTTTAGACTCCTAGCACTGAGCAGTAATACCTTTTTAGATTTTCTTGGTTTTGATTTGCAATGTTGGAATACTTTGTTTGGCATTGCCTAAAAAAGGCACTGTGGGGGAAGACAGCCTTTTATCTAATATTCAAAAGCCTAGAGGGGAGAGGTGCAGACCATATCCCTCCATGCTGACAGATGTTGCACCCCGTTAGAATGACACCAGAAACTAAGCCAATTATTAAAGTCTAGCATCTTTTGTTAGTATTGTGGCATCATCCTTGGAGAAGGTAAAATCCTCCTCAATGCTAAGCACATACCAGCCTGACACGCATCTTCCTTGAGCTCAGTGATGTCTCTGTCCATGTAGTCTAGGGAGATGCATCTCAGGTCATTTACACACACACATGGACTATGACTGAGTCATACTGGTACTTGAGGTGCAGTGACCTGATTGAGTGTGTTATGTGGTGGATCCTAGCCCCTGATAAGCAACTGACTGTGACTTTCTCTCTAATTAGCCTGGTGAGAGGGTCATCAGTGTGTTTCTCAATGAAATCTCCAGTGACCAGAATGTTGGATTGTGTGGTGGTTTGCCTTATGGACTTAGAAGTAGAGGCTCCACGAGATGTGGGTGTTGTTTTGAAAGACTACATTCGGGAGTGCTAAGGGTATTTGTTATGTGTAGTTCATCTAGGAGGTCTTTGGGGTTTAGGAAGGTTACATTTAAGTGCCTCAGCATATGTCAGTCTAAGTGTCTGCTTTGAAATGTGTATGATGGGTGCAGTGTGTGTACTACTGACAACCTTACTGACATTAGGAGTGGTTTTATGTGAGAGTTTTGCCTAAAGTGACATTGTGTAAATATATCTCTCACATGACACATCAGTTTGTTTGAGAATTAGCTGGCTGTCAGTAAACATCAGGCAACTTCTACATTGTTTCAGGATGCACATGTCTATCAAGCTGGTAATGGAGATTGTGGGAAAGTTCATATCTATGGCAGCCGGCCTTTTTATTTTTTTGATATTCTTGAATGCTGGATATATTTGATGCGCCTTCTACACCCACTCTCGAGTGTATGTACTGCCTTCTGAGGATTGCACTGCCATGACTATTTACATATCAATCCAAACTAAACTAACTTAACTGTGCCTGAAGTATTTCCTAATACTAAAGCCTTGCAAATCTCTACATGTTTCCTTAGCCTTGGTTCCCAAGCCTTGTACCATACAAACAAAATGTGTTTTTACTCGTATGTACAGTAGCATCTCTACAAATAAAAATGCTGCAAGAAAAGAGTTATCCAAAAGGTCCCCCAGACCAGAGAAGGTCCAGAACTTATATAGTATTCTTCTTAATGGCAAAAAGACAGGGGACTGGAGACCAATTTTGGATCTCAGTAAGTTAAATCAGGTTGTTCAGTATACAAAGTTTCAGATGGTCACTGGTTTCCTCCTGGGAGCCAGTCATTACCAGTTCAGGGCACTGCCCTTTGGTCTCACCACATCCCCCAGGGTGTTCACCAAATGCATGGCAGTGGTAGCAGCTCACTGGAGACTGCTGGAATTCTAGGTGTTTTTATATCTAAATGACTAGCTCCTTACTGCCCCAACCATGCATCAATTAATACAGGCAAGGGGCTCCTTGCTCCAGTTATGTTCTCATCTGGGAATAACAGTCAATTGCAACAAATCTCAACTCACCCCAACACAGAATCTTGAGTTCATAGGGGTTTGTTTGGACACAGTCAGATAACCTGTCTTCCCTCTACCCGAATGAACACTCTGCAGTCGTAAGTAAAGAACGTGATCCAGAATTCATCTCTTCCAGCCCAACTAATTTTACAAGCTTTGGATTCCATGGCAGCAGCTATCACCCTTGTTCCGTTGGCCAGGTTCCATATGAGGATCCTTCAGTGGACTCTTGGCTCAGTGGTCCATTCACCAGCATCCGTTATCCTTGCCAATCAAGATCACTCAAGCATGTAAAATATATCTTCTGTGATGGATTCATTCAAACCAGGTTCATGAAGGCCATCCCTTTGTTTTCCCCTTCCCAAGGCCATGGTGATCACAGACGCTTACCAGCTCAGGTGGTGGGCACAGTTTTGGAAAGGAAAATCCAAGACGTGGTCCCACAAAGAGGCTAAGATGCATATCAATGTCATGGAGACGAGAGCTGTCATCCTAGCATTGCAGGCCTTTCAAGGCACTCTCCCATCTGGGACAATTGTGATTCAGATGGACAATATGCAAGTAGTCTGATGCATCAAAAACAGGGGGGAACCAGATCTTACCCTCTCTTTGTTGAGAAGTTCTGCGAATGTGGCAATGGGCAATCTCTTCCAGTTACTTTCTAATAGCAATGCACATACCGGGGAAATCCATCATGATTGCAGACTGACTAAGCAGGTCCATTCTGATGCCGCATGAGTGGTCTCTCAATGTCAACATGACTGAGAGAATTTTCCATCAGTGGGGTCAGCCTTGCTGCAGTCTGTTTCTCTCTCCCCTCAACAACAAGTATAGCAGGTTCTTTGCCCTGATCGCTCCAACAGGGGAGTCATCGAGAGATGCTCTAGTTCATGATTGGACCTCGCTGTGTGCTTTTCCACCCTTGGCACTAATTTCCAAATTTCTTCAGAAAGCAGTTTGGTAAAAGAGCAGAGTTCATAGGTTCATAGGTTGGTACTGGGCTATCTGCCCGAAGGCGTATATTAGCCCAGCCACGTTGTGCGGTATTCACCGCCCCTGTAGTAGTTCCCTAGACCCCTGTACTAGCAGCTAGTACCCTTGGCCCCTATCTAGTAGTGCTGTTTGTGTGATCCCCGGTGTGAACTTTGTTACCCATCCACTCATCAAAGTTCCTCTTGAAGAGTGATAGTGAGGGGCTCTGTCTTATGTAGATCGGGACCCTGTTCCATAGTAAGGGAAGTCTCTGCGAAGGGAATCTATCCCTCCAGCATGTTCTATTCATTGTTGTGTTGAGGTTTATATCCCTAGAGTGTGTAGCTCGAGTAGATTTGGTTTTGCTAAGATGGAGCATGTTCAACAATTCTGGGTTGGACATGGCTCTGTACGTTAGACAGAGATCGCCTCTGAGAAAGCGGTATGCAACAGAGAACAGTCTTAGCTTTTTCAATCGTGCTGCATAGGGCAACTGTTTGAGGCCAGTAATCCTCTTGGTTAGGTACCTTTGTGGTCTCTCCAGCTGCTGGAGATGTCTAGTCAGGTACATTCTAATTGATGCATTGTACTCAATAATGGGTCTGATGAGGGAAGAGTAGAGGGGCACCATTACATCCTTAGATCTTGATGCGAACCCTTTTGTGATAAGATGGGTCACATAGAAGGATTTTCTAACCACTTTGGCAACATGGTTATCAAAGGAAAGCTGACTATCTACTTGGGTCCCTAGATCCCTTATTTCTTCTTCAGAGTTCAGGGGATTACCTCCTATGTTGTAGTTTGTGGATAGTTTGTTTTTTCCAAATGGGATTACTACGCATTTTTTTGCATTTAACTTGAGACCATGGCACATCACCACATGGAAAATCCAATACCACTTCCTTGCAAGCTATAGATACTCTTCTATGACTCAGGAAACTCATACCATGCATCAGTCTCATTTAGGCCCTTCTGGAGGATCTCCATGTTGGCCAGAGACTCTATTATAGCATCCAGTTTGCAGTCGTCCGCAAACTTAGTCAGCCACAGCCCTTCTGTGCTTGCCTGTACTTCTGAGAAGTATGCCAAACAGGAGGGGCCCCAGGACAGAGCCCTGAGGCACACCACTCGTTACTGGTCTGGATTCTGACATACATCCCGCTACTCTTACTTTATGGGATCTGTCTGAGAGCCAGTTTGCGATCAGTCTTGTGATGTAAGGGTTTATGCCCAGGCTGGTGAGCTTATCAATAATACCTGAATGGGGAATGGTGTCAAATGCTTTAGCAAGGTCAAGGTAAGCCGTGTGTACCTCCTTTCCCTTATCTATAGCCTGAGTAACTGTCTCAAAGAAATCCACCAGGTTCAGGAGGCATGATCTACCCTTGACGAAGCCGAACTGTGTAGGGTCCAGCGACTGGAGGTTCCCAATCTCTCCATTTATGAGTTCCATAATGATTCAATCCATAGCCTTACAGATCAGACTGGTCAGGCTTATTGGTCGGTAGTTCCCAGGGTCAGTTGTGACCCCACCCTTGTGTAGCGGGACCAACATTGCCATGCGCCATTCTATGGGCACATATCCTGTGGAGAGGCTGAGACTGAACAGGGTATTAAGATGCGGGGTTAATTCCTTTTGGAGCTCGCGTATGACACAACCTGGGACACCATCTGGTCCCATGGAGGCAGTGTTTTTAGCTTTAGATAGAGCCTTGTTAACCAATGTATCAGTAATAGTTGGACTTACAAAATCCCCTAGAATGGTAATAGGCCCTGTAGATGGTGAGAAATTTTGCACTGAACCTGGCAGCCAAGATGTTGGCAATGTCAGAAGGGTCAGTGTATTTTGTTCCATTTTGTACTAGCTCAGAACAGACCTGAGCGTTGCCATTTAGGTTTTTGACGTAGCCATAGAAGGCCTTATGGTAATCCTTGGCATCCTTGACAACTTTCTTTTCAAAATTAGCTTTAGTTGACTTGATGAGGGCCCTCAATTTCTTACTAATGCTGATCAGGGATGATTTTTCTACTTGAGATTTGGCCTTTTTTTGTATGTCTCCTCCTTTTATTGTAAAGTTTGCTTATGGCCGGGGTCCACCAGACTGGTTTCTTCTTGCTTGAGGAAGGAGTCTTGGTTTTATTTGGGATAGCACGGTCCATGCAATCCTGAAGATGCATATAGAGTGCCTTGGTGTAGGATTCCTCGTTTCCCCCTTTTGGCCTCATCAGATTTGGCTCGCGCTCCTCTGGCCTCATCTTCTACATTTAGTTTAGTTATTATGTATTTATTTATTCAACATTTGTTTATCGGGAAAGTCCGACACCGAACGAGCCAATTTTCAGCAGAGGGCACAGGGAGAAACACTCCAGACACACATCTTTGTACATCCACCATGGATTCTGGATCCAGCTCCAGACCTCCTGTCTTATCTGACAGGCATGACTCATCTGGACATAACAGGCTTCAAAGTCTCTGCATGGTTTCTCCAGTACTGTTAATTGCTTATAGCCCAGGCTCTCTTCTCTGGTCCATCATATTTTGCTATCTTCCCATAAAGCTTTTATTAGAAAGACTTACAAGAGTAAATGGAAAAGATTTGTCTTCCGGTCCCTTAGCAAAGATAGCAAAGTCTGTACCTTTTTTCAGCACTTGTACCAGCGATCCTCAAATTTTTAGTTCAATCTTTAGTGAAGGAGCTAGTTTTTCATCAATTAGAGTTCACTTGGCTGCCATTTCTAATTTCCATATGGGTGACGATAACTCTACATTAGCCTTTTCTGAGTTATGCAAGGCCTGTCTCAAGGGAGTTTTTTTTATTAGACCACTATTAAAAGATCCTACAAATCCTTGGGATTTAAATACAATTTTTCATGCCTCAACTCGATCTCCTTTTGAACCTTCAGCCAAAGCTGACCTAAATTTTTTTATCTTGATGAACCATTCTTCTTGTGGCTATTAAGTCAGCTAGAAGAGTAGCTGAACTCCAGGCTCTGTCTTCAAAGCCTCTTAATCTAACTTTTCACAAGGACAGAGTGTCTTTCTGAACAAATCTGTCCTTTTTATCTAAGGTAGTTTCTGAGTCAAATATTAACCAGGTCATTAATCTCCCAGTTTTCTTTCCAAAAATTTTAAAGACAGCGCACATGTCTATGCACATCCAAAAGGTGTAACAACTTCATTTCTACCTTTGTAAAACCTAAGATTGAAATCTGACCAGTTATTTGTATCCTTTTCTTCTACCAGACTAGGCAATCCAGTATCTAAAATTATATTGTCCAAATGATTGACTGATTTTGTATAACCTGTGTCTATGGTAAGTTGGGTTTATCTTTACCAAAACCTCAGAGGGCTCATTCCATGAGATTTATGGTGGTTTCTTCTGCTTTTTGGGCCATAGTATTTTTAGATGATTGTGCAGTGGCAGCTTGGGCTAATCCACACACTTTCATTACTCATTACTAGTTGGATTTGATTTCTAGGAGCAGAGTGGCAATTGACTCAACAGTGTTCAGGAATATCCTTCCTTAGGGGCCTCTCGGGGTTGTAGTAACTGGGGACTTATGTCCCTTACCTTACTTGGATAGAAGGAAGTTTCTTTGCTCACCAGTGGGAGTGGGGAGCCTTGAGCAGCCTACCTGTCCCTGTAGGAGGTGACCTCAGCAGAAGAGCTGTAGTAATTGGTTGTTTTGGACCATTTCTAGCTCTTTTGAAGTTCCCTGTTTAAAATCCGCCTCTGGGAGTTTTTTTCTGGCTATACTACTCGGACAAGCTCCTCGTGGTCCTGCAGAGTGGTCCTAGCTACAGAGAACTCAGAAAAGCGACTACTTTTTGGATTTAAGTATCTTTGCTGTTTTTTTACTTGAAATACCTTCTCTAGCTTACCCTAAACACACTTAAACTGTTTTTTTAGCTGTTTGCTGCATTATTTAATATCTGCACTTAAAGTTACATTTTAGTCGAATTTGATCGAAAGTTTGTTTGTTTGTTTAATTTAACTGTTGAGGCTGCCCACTAAAGTGTGCTAGCCTGTGTAACTGATTTAATACTGTTCCTGCATTTTCTGTGTGTTTCTATCTAAAAACAAAAAAAAAATCCTTGTTTTCCCGCCTCTCCTCGACTAGTTTAGACCAGTTTACAGGCTCTGCTGTATTCTGGGCTGTGGTGTAGTTCCTGTGTTGTCCATTACCTTACTTGGATAGAAGGAAGTTTCTTTGCTCACCAGTGGGAGTGGGGAGCCTTGAGCAGCCTACCTGTCCCTGTAGGAAGTGACCTCAGCACAAGAGCTGTAGTAATTGGTTGTTTTGGACCATTTCTAGCTCTTTTGAAGTTCCCTGTTTAAAATCCGCGTTTGCTGCTTTGCGGTTGTCATAGCGCAGCACCGGTTAAACTTCTTCTGGCTCCGCCAAGTCTGCTCTTCAAATTTTCCCTTAAGGAAGCTCTACTCTTAGTAGAGAAGTTTTGAGAACAAGTGCTAGGCTTATAATATAGCGAGTAGTCTGATTATACTAAGTAAGCACTCTCATACTAAGTAAGCACTACATCCACCTACCACCCCTGTGAATATCCACTTCCCTTAAAGGAACAGCACTCCCTTATACTGTTCTAGCATGTCGAGTGGTAGATTACTGGCGTCCTCTCCAGTTCAGCTGGTTAATCTGGGTATCTTGAGACAATGCTACAATTGTCTCATGTACACAGACAACCCTCTCCTCCTCCCAACAAACACAAATACATGTGAGAGATGCAACTATATAGCCAAACTGGAGGCTGAACTCTCTCAACTCAGGGCTGGCATGACCAGACAGGAGGAGATGGTAACCACACACACAACAAACCCAGTCCCACATAGACCTACCACAACTGCAAACCAAACACATAAAAACACAAAGACATACTTGGAGGCTCTAATAAAAAACTTACCAAAACAACAGAGGCTCCCAAAGCAGACATCCAAAAATCCACCACCTCAAAACAAAACACATGCAACACATACTTCAATAAATCAGTGTGTCAGTCAATCACAACCCTTAAGGCCAAACACCATGCCTGATACACTAGTAATAGGTGACTCTATAGTCAGACACACTGATGTCCCGCTTACCAGGCTGAACAAGGAGAGGGTGACTTTGAGCTGCCTATCAGGAGCTAGGATCCGCCACATAACACACGCACTCAGGTCACTCCAAAGCAAGTACAAATATGACTCTGTCATTGTACATGCTGGCGTGAATGACCTGAGACGTACCTCCCTGGACTACATGAAAAGAGACATAGAGGAGCTCTCTGATTATGTAGCCCAGGCTGGCATGACCCTGACCCTGAGCAGCATCTTGCCCTCACCAAGAATGATGCCACAATACAAAGACAAGATGATCAGCTTTAATAATTGGCTCAAGTACTGGTGTCATTCTAAGGGGATCCAATGTCTGTCTGCCTGGGATGACATGTTGGACAAGCCACGCTGCTTCGCAAGGGACGGCTTGCACCTGTCACCACTGGGCTTCCGGATATTGGCTAAGGCTCTTGCCACCCCCATAGTGCCTTTTTTAGGCAAGGCTCAAAAGACAAACCCATCTCCTTAGAAAACAAAAATGGAAAAAAACTAAGGGTAATGCTGCTCAACGCCAGAAGTCTAAATCTCAAGATGCAGGCACTCAATGCACTCCTCAGTATGGAGAACATCGACGTCTGTGCAGTAACTGAAACCTGGTTCAAGGCTCCTGAGAGCACCCCAGCGCTACCAGGCTATACCTCGTATCATGATTTTTGGCCCCAAAACCCAGGCTGAACCACAAAGGGAAGGGGGGGTGCCCATATTCATCAAGGACACCCACACCTCCTGGTTAATAGCAACACATGAAGCATCGGAGACTATACAGGTGCAACTAACCATAGGCAAAACTGCTATACAACTGGTAGCATGTTACAGACCACCCTCCCAATCTCAGGAACCCCACTCAGCCTTCCTGAAGACATTGGAGGATATGCATGCATCACAAAATACCATCATACTGGGAGACTTCAACTACCCTAACATAGATTGGGTACATTATTCTAGCCCTAACACCCTAGCCCAGAGGTTCCTGGAATTCATAAATTCAAATGCACTGGAACAACTAGTCACCTCTCCCACTAGGGGAGATAATATACTAGACCTGATCATCACAAACATGGGGACAAAATGCTCCACACCGGAGGTATACCCCTCACTAGTGAGATCTGACCACAAACTAATCACCCTGGATATACATATCCCACCTCCACCCCCAGCACAAAAGACCACAGTGAAAATCTTCTCAAAAGCAGACTTCACTCTTCTTAAAACTGAGATGGTATCCTTTAAGCCCACTGGGCCAGTGGATACCACATCCCACAATGCTGAATCATTCACAAATGCTTTCTATGGACATCTCCAAGAATGCATGGATCATGCAATCCCAAATAAATCCAAGTCCCTCTCCACCAAAGGCAAGCGTCCTGTCTGGTGGACCTCAGCCATTAACAAATTGTATAACAAAAGAAGGAAGCTACTGCACGACAGAGAAAAATCCCATAAAGGGAAGACATCTCTGATCAACACTAGCAGAAAACTACGTTCTTTCATAAAAACATCCAAGGCCAACTTTGAAATCGCTAAGGACACTAAAGATAACCACAAAGCCTTCTTCAGCTATGTTAGAAACCTGGTCGGAAACCCTCAGATATGCTCAGAGTTAGTTCACAACAACAAAAAATACACTGAACCCACAGATATTGCCAACATTCTGGCTGACAGGTTCAGTGCAAATTTCTCCCCTCCCTCACCCCCAAAAGAAGAAATACTTATCCCAGCTGAATGTAATCTCCCTGTCATCTCAGATGTCCAGGTGAGAGCCGCCCTCAGCAAAGCTAAAAACACAGCATCAATGGGACCTGACGGTATCCCGGGTTGCGTGCTACGTGAACTCCAAGAGGAGCTAAACCCGCACATAAAAATGCTATTTAACCTTAGCCTTACTACAGGATATGTACCTGAACACTGGTGTACAGCAACAGTGGTCCCACTCCACAAAGGGGTACCTCTACAGACCCTGGGAACTACCGCCCCATAAGCTTAACCAGCCTGGTCTGCAAAGCTATGGAAAGAATCATTATGGAACTCATAAACAGACACATTGGGGACCTACAGACACTTGACCCCACACAGTTCGGCTTTGTAAAGGGCAGATCCTGCCTTTTGAACCTGGTTGACTTTTTCGAAACAGTCGCTAGAGCCATTGACGAGGGCAAAGCAGTCCATACAGCCTACCTGGACTTGGCTAAGGCCTTCGACACAATACCCCACTCTGGCATCATAGATAAGCTCAACAGCTTAAATGTAAACCCTTATGTCAGTAGATGGGTTGCAAACTGGCTAAAGGACAGAACCCATAAAGTTAAAATCGCTGGTGTAATGTCAGACTCAAAGCCAGTCACAAGTGGTGTCCCACAGGGATCTGTCCTGGGACCCCTCTTGTTCGGCATTTATTTCTCAGATGTTAAAGCAAACATGGGAGGGTTGTGGCTGACAAAGTTGTCAGATGACTGCAAACTAGGCGCCATAGTCGACACACCAGCGGACACATACATCCTACAAAATGGCCTCACAGAAACTACTGGTGCCGGAGTCATAGCCTTAAACTAAATGCCAAAAAATGTATAGTCATCCCCTTTGGGAAAAACAAAGTACCCACAAATTATCACATAGACAGCAACCCACTGAGTACGGAAAAAGTAATCGGAGACCTAGGGACCCAAGTCGACAGCGACCTCTCATTTGACACCCACGTTGCCAAAGTGGTTAGAAAGACATTCTACCTTGCACACCTTATCATGAAGGGATTCACATCCAGATCCAAGGATGTCATTGTACCCCTATACTCCTCCTTCATCAGACCCATGATTGAGTACAATGCCCCATTTGGTATGTACCTCACCTGGCATTTGCAACAGCTGGCGAGACCACAAAAGTACCTCAACAAGAGGATCAAGGGTCTCCAACATATGTCTTATTCTGCCAGACTAAAGAAACTCAAGCTCTATTCAACTCAAGCTCTATTCAGTAGCATACCGCCTGCTCAGAGGTGATCGCTGCCTGACGTACAAGGCCATGTCCAATCAGGAACTGATGGACATGCTCCACCTCAAAAAATCCAAATCCATCAGAACCACGAGAGCTAAAGACTTATACCTCGGCACAAGTATGAATAGGACATGCTGGAGGGATAGATTCATATCCCAGAGGCTTCGCATGCTCTGGAACAAGATCCCAGTTCATGTTAGACAGAGCCCCTCACTGACTCTCTTCAAGAGAAATCTTGATGAGTGGATGGGGGATCATAAGTTTACCCCAGGGGTCACATCTGTGTCACTACTAGACAGGGGCACAGTAAACTAATTCTATTATATAAGGGGACCTTCACTGTGTCACTACTAGACAGAGGCACAGCTTTCTAAATCTATTCTGTGCATTTTTGTACCATTTCATGGGGTGGCGAAAGCCACATCACTATGGCTAGGCTTACAAATGCCCCAGGGCAGATAGCCTAGTACTAAACTATGAAACTATCAGTTGAGGCATGAATGAAAATAATGTCAGATTAAAAAGTTATGTACTCACCATAATGTTCCATCTGTGTTGTCCATTTTCATTCTTCCTCAACTCCCACCCACCTGTCCCCTCCTTTTGTGCTTCTGGAGAGATATGAGAGTTGTATAGGAACCTCTGTTTCTTGTTTGAGCTCTAGATTCCCTTTTTCTGTTTTAGCTTTTTTTTTTGTTATTGGTTGCCCTAGGGGCAGCAAACTTGATCTGAGGTACGGTAGGTTGGCAGGGTGTTTCTGGGTAAAGGGAGGAGCTTGAGAGTTCTAGGATCTGATGATCTGGAAAAAGCGGCAGAGTCAGATCAGAGTCTCTGATACAAACCCATCAGTTGAGGAAGACTGAAAATGGACAACACAGATGGAACATTATGGTGAGTACATAACTTTTTAATATGCAGAATAAACATCAAGGTTAGTGAAACTAAGAATATAGTTTTAACAGCTGAGGGCAGTAGCTCAGAGTATGAGCGTTAGCTTCCCCTGCACAAAGTACTGGTTCTGTGTGTGTGTTGGGAGGTAAGAGATTTGAAGGGAGCATGTAGTAGAAATGTGCCTCTTAGGAAGAGTTTTGTGAACTTTTTACTGAAGCTAATTAGGGAGAATGTGCACCCTGAAGAAAAATTAATATGGGCATCACATGTATCTTTATGGAAGAAAAACTGAGGCCAGAATTAAAACAGTAGAAAATGAAGCCATGAAAGATAACTTCCTTTAGCAGTGGCCAAGTAAAGAAATGGCTTCACCTACTGTAATATGGCTTCCTGGTACCAGGCCTCCAGGCTGAGGTCAGGATCAGGACCTTCCTGGGTCCATGGTCATCTTTTGAATTGAAAAAGCCATGCAGTCATTTTCAGGGAGTGAACTTCTGGGTAATGGTTGAGACAAGACAGTCATTGTCTGCTTCAGAAGGAGAGGCCATTCAAAGAAGAGAGTTCAAAGTGGAGAGATCCAGACTTGCCAACACCAGAACTGGAACTTTAGAAGGACCTTGGCTTTACAGTTCTTGGTCTGTTGGAGGAATTTTAAGATGAGAGGAATTGAGGGGAAGGCTTGTAGCTGTCTTGGGGGCCACTCCTGGGTGAGAATGTCCCCGGACCATCTTCTCAAGGGAGGAAAAAAAGAAGAGAATTTGCTGCATTTTGGAGATGGAAAGAGATGAAAAACAGGTTGTAGACAGGGCTTCCCCCAGTGATGGAACAGAGTCCATACTGGTTAAGGGATCATTCTTGTGGCATCAAAAGACATCAGTTGAGTCTGCAAAATAGAACTAGCTTGACCTGTGATATGAATAGCAATTAGAAAGAGATTGGAGAAAAAATGTTTCAGTCTTATATACTCATGACTTCTGGACACTGGGGATAAAAGTGAGTTCCCTCACACTTGTTATGTACCAAAAATACTGCCATGTTATCTGAGTGGATAGCAGATGTGCCAGAGGGGAGAGTGTCCTGGAATTTTTGCAAGGTGAAAAGGGCAGCCTTCATTTTCTAGACTTGACTGAATCTTTTGATTTCATCATGTCACCTCTATGTTGACTTCTCCATCTGGGTTCAGCCCGTGGGTTTTCGGATCTAAGACCAGCCATATCTAAAAGACTTCAGCCCCTCTTCCCCCAAGTGCTGTCTCCTGTAACCATAATACCTTGCCCTGTTAAGATTACCTCAGATCTTGTTTGCCAACTTCCTGGACAGCAGCTTGGTCTCAAGCTCCATTGTGGTGTATCTTATTCTAGTACTTGTTAGCTAGATCTTGTTTTCCCTTTCCTTTACCATAGTTTTTCATTGTAGTTGGTAGTGTTTTGGGTTTGCTTTATTGTTAGTGTAGGGTTAGATTGTGTAGGTTTGGTAGGTTAGGCTTGGGTAGTGTGTTTTGTTCCATGTGTTTTTCCCACCTTGTTTGCTTTAGGTTTTGTGAATGCTCTATGTTTTTTATAATTAGTGTGTGTTGGTTTATAGTTTTATGGTTAGCATATATAGCCAAAAATAGACTGCAGCCCCTGGTTTAACTCCAGAAACCTTGTTGACGTTTGTGTAGTGTAGGTGCCAGCTTTTGTAACTACTGTTATGCCTTATTAAAATCTGTTAGTCAGCTAGAGTACATACCCCAGGGGCAATAGCTGCAAACCTTCTTCCTCTTAGCCCACCCCCACCCCTTTCATTCCGTTTCACTGTTGATAATTTGTTATATGTGAAGGTATTTATCCCCTCTCAGTAGTCCTAGCGTTCGGTCCCTCCTCCTCAATACTTGTTCTTCACTAAACACCAAACAGAGGTGCAAAGTCTCCAGCTGCTTTTATCTTTAGCTACATTGTGTGCAGCAAACAATGAGCAAAGGGGAATATAAATATAAAAGAGAATAAAATCTGCCATTGCAGACTAGTAAGCAGCATACAACTTCCACCTGTGGTGTATTCCTACACACAGTTTTTCTTGGAGAAATCTTCCAGTCCTTGAGCAAGGGTGCCTATATAAAAAGTACCTTTTTTCTTGGCTGTCCTTGATAATTAGCTAGGTTTAGCAGTCCCTTGGATTCTCCCCTGCTACTTTAAATTCCAGTTGAAGGTTTCCCTCCCTTCCCCCACCCCCAAGTGATTGCTCAGGTACAACACACCAAAGGTTTTAAAAACCCTGGATGCCATATTTGCTCTAATTGCAGCTGAAAGCCCTCCAGGTGTAGCATCTCTAGTAAGTGATTGTATTATTTTTCTTTTTTCCAATGTTGTATTCCACACTGTAAACTCTCTGTCCCTGCATAGAGTAGTACAGTAATTTCTCTCTAAGGTAGCTTTCCAGTTATTTTTTATTTTTGCTGGTATAGTTTATATTTGGATATCAGAAGCTTATGTTGTTTTTGCTTGCTCCCAATTTCAGTAAACCTGATTGAGTTCCTCTAAATGATAGTTTAGACTACTTTATAATGTCACAGTACTACTAGCTTAAAAGTGATTCCAATAGCTCTTTTCAAAAATAAGGGCGTGAATATAAGCTACTTTATTAATTGTGCCTTCATGTAAAGCTTTTTTGTTTAATTGTCATAACTACCTGCTATGTGCAAACTCTTTTTTTCTCTCCTCCACGTTTCTCTCTTTCTCCCTAAAGTACCCTGCTTCCCATTGCGCTGTTCCTGATATAGTCTGTAAGAACCTACCTACCTGGTGACAAAGAACCCTATTGAAATACCTGCGGTCTCATCTAACAGCCTTATTTTCCCTGCACCCTCTCAAGGAAGCAAGAAAGTATGTGGTTGTCCAAGTCCTGCTTGTAAAGCTGACTACCGTCTACTATTGCCTCAGAGGTTCTAAAGTATGCTACGAGCTTGAATAGCCAGCAGCCTATACCCCCCATCCTATCTACCCTGTATCCAGCAAACCTCTTCTACTTTATAATAACCCCCTTTACTAGCTATCACTACTTCCCTAGTTGTAAACCAGCTAGCTCCCTTACATGCATACTTGCAATACTAGATCTGCCCACTAGGTGACACCCTTATCCCATCCTTTATCTCCTGCTTATCCCTCTGTATTTCTTCTGTAATTACAGTACATCTCTTAAGTCCTAGACCTGCTCTTATTTTCTCACTTATCTTTTACTTCAACTGTCTACACCCACCTGTTTTTTTCTTATAGACTTATGTTTTATCTCTGATCTTTCCAACGCCTTACTTGCCTAAATTTCTTTCAGTTACTAGCATTGCTGATAGTTTCTTCTCTAGCTTCTCCTTCACTTGTCTCTACCCGCTCCGTTCACCCTGCGGGCTCACTCCGCTCCCTTACCCTACCCCCAAATTCTACCCACCACCAGGGGTCCTACTCTTTTATACCATCTAACCACACCCCTTCCGTCTTCCACCAATCACAAACCCTTCACCATTGGCCACTTAAGTCCAATTCCCTCCTTTCACTTACTACTCCCTATCTCTCCCACCACACCCACCACCTATTCCTTTCCACACCTAGTATACCTCCGAGCCTATAATAGCAACCTAACAACTTACCCTTCCAGATGTAGAAGTTACCCACCCCAGCCCTCTTACAGAGGTCACTCATACTTACACTTCTATCACCTCTAACTTTAGCTTACCTGCTAACCTCCTATGAACACCCATTATATCCACATCTTCTCTACCTCAATAAGCTGTCTACCTCTCCTTCTCTACCTATTTTCACTAACCATGTTAACATAACATCTACACCCAGCTATCTACTAGCAAAATACCATAGGATAGCCCACATTAGATATGACTCTCCCAATCCCAGAAAATCTCCACCTCTATATAGTAAATTCCCAAATCCTAGACTTCAAACACTACTTTTCTCTTTAAAAGATGGAGACATTCACCCAAACCCAGGCCCAACAACTGCTACTACCACTCAACTCCTCAACCCCAACCCCACTACTATCCATTCCCTTACCAAACCACCTAACTCACTCTTATTAGCTCACCTCAACATAAGTAGCGTTAATAACAAAGTTGCACAACTCCATTCACTCTTGGAAGTCTACTCCTTTGACATTCTTTGTTTATCCGAAACATGGTTAAAATCTGTAACTAAAGACAATGAAGTCATCCCACCTGGTTATAATATTTTGCGACTTGACTGTGCAACCAAAAAGGGTGGTGGTGTAGCTATCCTATTTAAATCTGAGTTACAGATTACTACCTACGACTATAAACCACCTCAAGACTCCAGCACTGAAATTCTTATTACCAAGCTTCAACTTAACACATTCAAATCCTCTATATTATTTGTATCCATCTTCCTCCTGGTAATAACATTGCCACCATCGAAAATATCCTTTGTTGGTTATCCCAGAATTTACCCCAAGAAACCCATTTTAACACTGATTGGAAGTGTTATAGCAGTAGCCACCCTACCAGCCATATTAACCTTTTTGGTTTTTCTCAAACCATTACCTCCCCTACCAGGATAAACCAGCCTAATAAGAAAGAAAATACCTTAGATTGGATTCTCATAAATAATCATCCCCAGACATATGAAGCTGGAACCTTCCCTGATGATGTAAGTGACCACTCAGTAATGTACATCATCAGGCTTAAATCCAATCTACCTAATCCAACCATATCTAGGACAATTAGAACTAAGAAAAACTTCAACCCCGGTCTTTTCCAGAGAGAACTAAAAGCATGTAACTGGTCTCCCTTAAAATACGTCACACTGGAGGAAGCTGTTAATTACTTTAATTCTAACTTCCTAGCCATACTAGACCACCATGCACCAACCTGCTCTATTAGAATGAGAACTAAATCTGCCCCATGGCTTTCAAAAGAAACCAGGCAAAAAGTCCATCTCGGAAATAAATACTGGAATAAATCTCATTTAACTAAAAACCCAGTAGACCAACAAAACTTGCAGACTCACCATAATAAACCACAAGTTCTGGGCGAGTATTAATCAATTATTACACCCAGGCCAATCCATCACACCAAACCCACAAGGCACAGACCAGGAGAATCCCAAGCAGACTGCTAATGCCTTTAATACCTTCTTCACTGAGGCCATTCAAACTCTTGCCAGGCAGTTATCTACTCAGAACTTAACTGTATCCAACTCTAACCCATCCCCTCCATTTCTCTTCCAGCCAGTCCCAACAACATATATTCTTGCCCTTATCCAAAAACTGAAACTGTGTACTCCTTCAGCAGACCAAATACCCGCTGAATATCTACAAAAGGCAGCCAAATCCATCGCCTATCCCATTTCCATTCTCAATAGAACCATCAGTGAAGGACACCTCCCTAAAATCTGGAAAGTATCCCACATTATCTCTCTTCACAAGGGTGGAAACTCTACTGAACTCTCCAATTACTGTCCCATAGCCCTACTTTCTCCCTTAGCAAAGATCATGGAAAAATGCATCCACAGACAATTGCTAGACCACCTAATCCAAAATAACTTCCATTCAAATTCTCAAGATGGTTTCAGACCTTCCCACAGCACTACTAATGCCCTCCTTTTCTTTACTGACTGTATTAACAAAAAACATAACCTCAATATGCTTTCCTCTGCACTGTGTATAGATCTGTCTAAGGCATTTGATATGGTAAGTCACCAGATACTTATAAATATCCTCAAATCCCTGTCACTAGATGGACTAGCTATAAAATGGTTCCAGTCCTACTTGGATAACAGATAACAGGCTGTACTTTGGCATAACATTCTATCTACCCATCTGCCTGTTAACATTGGTGTTCCTCAAGGGTCCATATTAGGACCTGTCCTGTTTTCTATATTTATCAATGACCTTCACCTTGCAATCCCCCAAGCTACATGCATACAATATGCAGATGATTCCACACCTATATGCTCAGCCACATCTATATCTGAACTTCAATCCCTTAACCAAAATGTGTTTATGACAGTTGAACAATAGTTTACACAGCGCTGTCTCATTCTGAACCCCAAAAAACTAAACTCCTTTTTACTTCTACTTGTAATCCCCCCCAATAGACTTCACAGTAACATCCAGTAATGGTACTCTCATATCCCCAGATCCAACTACCAAACTACTAGGTATCACCATAGATCACCTTAACTTCGACACCCATATTAACAATACTCTAAAATCTGTTAATAGAAAACTAGGCTCTCTCTACAGGATCAAACCCTTCCTCTCTCCTGCAGCTAGAATAACTATTGCTCACACCCATCTAATTTCTTCTCTCCTCTATGGCTCACCCATATATACTAATCTCTCTAAAAACAACCTTAATAAAATGGAAAACTCCTACAATAACATAGCCAGATTTGCTACAGGTAACCCTTTCAGAACCCACCACTGTTTTAATCTAAAGCAGCTAGGATGGCTTGAATTACAAAATCAGCTTAAATTCCACCAACTGACCGTTGCCCATAAAACCCTTTACCAACCTACCAATACCCCTATACTATCTACCCTCATTACCCCCTACAACAATCTAAAGACCTTACGATCATCACATAAACTTCTTGTAAATATTTGTAAATCAAACAGGGCTGGGGACTCTCTTTTCTTTAATACTGTTGGAAAATCCTGGAACCTTCTTCCTAACGAACTTTCATCTCTTCCCTCTATATCACTCTTTAAAACCAAACTTGAAACTTTTCCTCAGAACACACTGGTTGTGCCCCTGTACTAAGCCTGACTGATCAACTAGCTCTTCTTACTTGGTTCAACCTACCCTCCTCTTCTCAGTAATCAAGTTCCTTTTCTTAATAACTTACCTTGTCCTTCTATACTATTACTTACATCTTCAGAATCTCATTAAGGAGACTACTTTTACTAATATATTGTATAATTTCAGCTCCTACGTTTTTTTTATGACTACTTGTATACTAATATATTGTATAATTCAGCTGCCATCTTTTTCTTTATGATGTATTGCAACTACATTTTGTATTGTACTAATTGTATCTGTATATTTTGCACTATGTTATGAACGAATGACCTCTTTGATTATTCTCTGTACTGCACCTGCAATGTTCATTGTATACATTAGTTTTTGTATATGTGATTTTGTTTGTTTCCTCTGAGCTTATCTCCCGGGGCCTCTACTGAAAATAGACATATATCCAGTTAGACTAGCCCGGTCAACAAATGTAAAATAAATTAAATATATTTTAGTGTAGTATTGATAAGGCCTCAAGAAGTGTGCGGGATGTGGCCAGGACTTCCTTTTCCAAGATGCCCACAACTGGTACGTTAATTGTCTTGGGGCCACTCATCTCAGCACTCCGTGTGTTGTTTTGAGAATTTTGTCCCTCGAACCATTAATGAGAGGAGGGACAAGTTGGTTCTCAAAGGTCTGTTGCCAGCCCTATCAATTCTTCTCCCTCTTCCTCTCTGACTAGGTAGGGTTGATAAAGAAGATCAGAGTCATAAGATGGGATCTAAGGACCGCAAACCTTTGATAGGGGACCGAAAACTATCAGCTCCATCTTGATCCTTTCCATCAGATCCGAAGGTCCCAAGATCTTTGGCTTCTCTGGCAGCCTTGGCACAGTAATTGGATCTGACAATTCTTACCTGATCTTCCATGACACCGAATGTATGGAGGGCTCCTTCCCCTTGGTTTAGTGTCCCTAGTCCTTCCCTGTCGAAAGGAGCTTCTTTGGGCAGGACCTTTTTTATCCTTCTCCCCCTCTACTCTGTGACAGTCTTCTCCAGAGTCATCTGCTTCTCCACCCCAGATCTGATCTTTTCCACTTCGGGTCTGGTCTTCAGAGCTGTCAACCAGCAGGGAAGCCTCCACGCTTCCATTGGTGGCTTTGTCAGCTCAGTCATTCTGATTGGTTGGGGGTTTAAGACCTGCTGACTTGGAGCAGCTGATGCAGTCCTTCCTACAAGTCCAGATGCAGTCAGGTCTTATTCATTCAGCTTCAGGTCCTTGACCTTAGGCTTCGGCTCCAACTAGTTTGTTCATAGGTTGGTACTAGGCTATCGGCCCCAAAGCCTATGCAAGCCTAGCCATAACAATTCCCTGGAAATTTCTCCTGTCTAGCAGGGCGACTGACATGATACCCGGGGTGAATTTCCTATCTCCCATCCAATCATCAAGATTCCTTTTGAAGAGGGCCAATGAGTCGCTCTGCTTGACATGTATGGGCAGTCTTTTACAGAGTATGGGGAGTCTCTGGGTCAGGAACCTATCCGTCCAGCATGTTTTGTTCATTGTGATGATAAGGATGTTATGTGATCCTATCTCTGAAAGGTTCGATCCCTCGGCTCCATTTCATGCCGCTTATGCCAAAAGCGAAGCCAAGTCTCTGCTGAGCTTGAGCTTATCCCATGCACCACCACTACCAGTCCCAGATCTCGTTTTTGCTTCCCTGCGAAGGCGTGGTCTCGAGCTGTGGGCTGAGGCTGTTTGATAACTAAGTTTTCTGTCAGTTTTTTTTTTTTTGTTTTTAAAAGCTGTTTTTATGACTATCGCTCTTTTGTGTCTGCAGTTGGTGATTGAAATTTTTTGTGTGTGATTGGGTTGAGTTTGTTTCGGCCCCCTCCATCAGGGCCTTCCGGACTGTCAACCTGTTAAGAACTTACAGGGTCTCAAGTAAATCTTTAATTGTGTTTGTCCTGTGTGTCATTTTCAGGAAGTGTTGTAAGCTTGTATAACTGTGAGCTTAAATTTATCATCAGTAAATTGATAGTTTATTATTTTCCTGTCAAAGTTACTAGAATTGTTTATCATGTCTCAAACTCCTAGGCCTTAGGGCTTTAAAAAATGTGTTTAGATCCCTGGAGTGTGTGGCTCTGAGGGATTGGGATTTCTTTAAGTGGAGCATGTCCAACAGCTCAGGGTTTGACATGGCCTTGTATGTTAATCAGAGGTCGCCTCTGAGTAGACGATATGCCACAGAGTATAGCTGTAATTTTTTTTAGATGGTCAGCATATGGCATCTGCTTTAGGCCTGTGATTCTTTTAGTGAGGTATTTCTGTGGCCTTTCCAGCTGTTGCAGATGTCTTGTGAGGTACATACCAAATGGGGCATTATACTCTATAATGGGTCTAATGAGGGATGAGTATAGTGGGACAATGACCTCTTTTTTTTTTTTTCTGGATGAAAAGCCCTTAGTGATGAGGTGTGCCACATAGAAGGATTTCCTGACTGTTGTGGCAATGTGGTTATCGAAAGTGAGACCACTGTCCACTTGTGTCTCTAAGTCTCTCATCACACTTTCAATGTTTAGTGTCCTGCCACTTATGTGGTAGTTCATGGGTACATGTTTTTTTCCAAAGGGGATAGCTATACATTTCTTGGCATTAAGCTTGAGCCCATGGCTCTGGCACCAGGCATCTGTTTCTGTAAGGCCCTTTTGTAGAATATCCACATCATTTGGGGATTCTATAATGGCTCCCAGTTTGCAGTCATCTGCAAACTTTGTTAGCCAGAGTCCCTTAGTGTTGGCTTGTACTTCAGAGAAGTATATGCCAAACAAGAGTGGCCCCAGGACTGAACCCTGAGGTACTTCAGTTGTCTGGAGCTGGATTCAGAGTCTGCTACTTTTACAGTCTGGGTTCTGTCAGTAAGCCAGTTGGCAACCCATCGAGTGATGTAGGGATTTATGCCCAGCTTAGTAAGTTTATCTATGATTCCAGAGTGGGGGATGGTGTTGAAGGCCTTGGCGAGGTCCAGATAGGCTGTGTGGACAGCCTTACCCTCGTCCACAGCTCTGGAGACTGATTCAAAGAAGTCAATCAGATTCAGGAGGCAAGATCGGCCCTTCACAAACCCAAACTGGGTGGGGTCCAGTGTTTGAAGGTTGCCAATGTCTTTGTTTATAAGTTCCATAATAATGCGTTCCATACCCTTGCAAATCAGGCTTGTCAGACTGATGGGACGGTAGTTCCCAGGATCCAAGACAGATCCTCCCTTGTGGAGCGGGATAACTGTAGCTGTGCACCACTCAGTGGGCACAAAGCCTGAGGTGAGGCTATGATTAAACAGGACACTTAGGTGGGGTGCCAGTTCATTTTGTAGTTCATGTAGTACACAGCCTGGGATGTCATCTGGTTCCATGGATGCTGTATTCTTAGCTTTGGAGAGTGCTGTTTCTACCTGTGTGGCTGTGATTATCGGAATTTGGCAATCTTTTGGTATTGAGATGGGCCCTTTAGGGGGTGAGAGGGGGGTGAAGTTGGCACTAAATCGATCTGCCAGGATATTGGCAATATCCTTGGGATCAGTATATTTAATGCCATTCTGCTGTAGCTCAGAGCAGATCTGAGCATTGCCATTTAGATTCTTGACATAACTATAGAATGCCTTGTGGTTGTCTTTGGAATCTTTGGCAATTTTATTTTCGTAACTAGCTTTTGAGGATTTTATGAGGGATCTCAGTTTCTTACTGAGGCTGGTGAGGGAGTTTTTTGCATCCTGGGATTTTCCTCTTTTCTGCAACAGTTTCTTCTTTCTGTTGTATAGTTTGTTTATAGCAGGGGACCACCAGATTGGCTTCCTTATTTTGGAGAAGATTATCTTGGTTCTATTTGGGATGGCACGATTCATGCACAAGTGGATGTGCTCGCACAGTGCCTTAGTGTAGGATTCTGCAGTCGAACTTCCAGATCCCGTCTGCGTGGGTGTTGTGAAGTTTGTCACTTCTGTCTTCAGTAGCATGAAGTTGGCTTTGGAGAAGCATTTTAAGGAGGTTTCCTTACTGGGGGGTGGGGGTGGGATGTGGATGTCAAGGGTGATTTGCTTATGATCAGACCTGACCAATGAGGGGGTGATCACTGGTGTGGAGCATCTGTCTCCCATGTTGGTAATGACCAGGTCTAGGATATTGGAGCCCCTGGTGGGACAATGGATTAGTTGATCCAAGGCGTTGAAATTTATAAATTCCAAGAACCGTTGGGGAAAGGAGTTGGTACCAGAGTAGTTTTCCCAATTAATGGCAGGGTAGTTGAAATCACCCAGTATTAGGGTGTTTGGTTGTATCTTAATATTTTCCGGTATGTTTAGGAAGGTGTAGTGAGAATCTTGGGGTATGGTGGGGGATCTGTAGCAAGCTACAATTTGGATTGCAGTCTTACCTAGTGTTAGTTGCACCTGGAGAATTTCAGATGCATTGTGTTGGGCAACTAGCCTGGAGGTGTGAATATCCTTGGTGAATATGGGCAACTCCACCTTTAGTGTTTCAGTCTTGTTTTTTTTGGCCGAAAAGTGTGGTATGAATTGTAGCCTGGTATTGCAGGGGTGCTCTGGAGCCTTGAACCAGGTCTCAGTCACTGCACAGATATCGATGTTCCCCATTTTTAGGAGTACCTCGAGAGTGTGCATTTTGAGGTTTAGACTTCTAGCATTGAGTAGCATGTTTCTCCCTTTGGGCCCTATGGCTGCGAGATTATTGGAGCCGGTTGCCTTACCACCCTAGAGTCGGATCTAACAGCTTTGCCGATATTGGCTCTTAACCTGCCTTTGTTTTCTCAACTCTGGAAGTGTCTGAGCCGAGCAGACCTTGGGGCCCAACACTTCAAGATGGGGTTTTGGGTCGGGGGTCAACATTTTGGAGTTTGGAGTCTTCCCTCCTATTCTGTGCCTTGGCTTTTGGTAGTTCAGCTCCAGTCTCTGTGTCAGGGCAGGTGTATCCTTAAGATGTTTGGATCCTAGGTGTGCAGGCTCCGGGATGTCAGCTTCAGCCTCTGCCTTTGATGTTATAGAGAGGATGTTATTCCCTCAGGGAATGGAGTGGTTGGCACCAGCCAGTATTCCTACCTTATTAATATCTGTACTTAGGAACATGTGTCAGTCTGCTCTGGGCCAGCCTACTGCTAGTGGTCTCCAATCTGCTGTGCAGTTAGGGCCCCCTGCCTCTTCTGCTTCCCCCTGGATTCTTCAGGGTGTAAAATTTTTGTCAAAAGGAAGCGTCTGGATTCCCCAGATGAATCCCCACATCAAGGATACAGATCTTGATGAAAGACAGAGGCCCTGTAAATCTCTCCACGATGATGACTCTTTGGCAGTTTTCTGGAGCTACTGTACCAATGTGGGGTTAGACTGCTGAAGTATGTATTCTTAGAGGACTTTAAGGTGGGACCATCCACATCCTGGGTGGTTCACATTCCAGACATGTTTATTTACTTGGTGTCCCAGTAGTCAAAGGAGCCCAGTACAGTGAAACCAGTTCGGAAGAAACCAGATAACATCCCGGGCTCTCCCAAGGACTGTCAACACTGGAGTAAGGGTCCTGCCATTGATGCTTTTGTGGTCGCAGTAACCAGTAAGAAGGAAATGTTGGAAGAGTTCATAGATTCAGTCCCCGGATAAGAAATGTCATGTGGTGGACCAGTTAGGGAAGTGCTCCTATGCCTCAGCCACATTTGTGCTAGAGCATTAAACTATCTGATTATCTTGATGAGATTTCAGTGGGACATTGTGTTAGAAGTGTCGAGTGGTTAAGACACTACAGAGTCTATTACCAGTATGTCCATGTGTCTGCTTTCTAATGTGGCAGATGACAAGTACTGAGTCGCTGGCACCAGCATTGCCATGTGTTGCGATGCTTGGATGAGATTGTGCAATTTTGTGGACTGCTTTAAGGTGTGCTTTATTAATGCCCACTATGATGACTTTTTGTTTTTTTGGGTCCAAGGTTAAGGACACTTTGACGAGAATCAAGCAGGTGGGAAAGACTCTGTCTGCCATTGGAGTGCCTTTTGCTGCCTCACAATAGAGCTTCTTTTGAAACCAGAAGGGGGAAAACATATCTTCTTTAGAAAAGCAAAGCAGCCTTTTCATGAAGCTCCTGCTAAAGGTTTTCCCCCATGGTGGGTGAAGGGGGTAACTACAATGGGCATCGCCTGTACAGCAAGGGTGGTCCACAGAAGCAGGGCTTCCATGGTGCTTTCTCTGGGAGACCCTTCCAGTGATCCTGGTGGATTGCCAGATTGTCCAGCTGTGTAGACAGAGGCCATTTGTCTCTGCACCTGGGAACTTGGGAAGCCATCACCTCCGATGCATTGGTGTGAAGAGCAGTATCCAGATGTTAGTATGACAGCCATGCACTGGCCCAGCAATCGGGGAGCCTCAATCCTCACCACTAACACCAGTGAGGGGTGTCCACATTGGGAAGGATAAAAAAATACACAGTGAAGTACAATTTCCCATAAGAGCACACAGAGATCACAGTCAGTCTGGGGCTGGTTTCTCCCCAGATCCCCAATAAGACTCCGCACTGGCATAGCTATAGGGTCCAGATCTCAGCCTATTAGTCAAGCTAAAACCTCCAGCACCCTCTCTGTCCAACCAGCAGTGCTTCATGCCCCTGCCCAAGAAGTTCACACACACACACACACACACACACACACACACACACACACACACACACACACACACACACTTTGGGATACGAGTTCTATATAAACACACAGACACACACACACTTTGGGATACGAGTTGTATACAAACACACAGACACACACGCACTTTAGGATACAAGTTATATACAAACACACAGACACGCACACACGCACTTTAGGATACAAGTTATATACAAACACACAGACACGCACACACGCACTTTAGGATACAAGTTATATACAAACACACAGACACTCCTGGAGAAGGTTGGCACAGGTTATCCAACTATGCCCCCTTCTCTGCCGGACTATAAGGTAGAAATTACTGCCACCAACCACTAATATCAGCTACTAAAAAGGCCCTTACACAGTGCTAGTCAAGAGTTCAGAGATCAGAGAAATGCTTAAAATAATACAGTAGAAAAGTTCTGACATCAATACAGAAAAAAACAACTAATCTAATCTTCCTATTTCCTAGCTATCTCTAAGAGAAAACACAGTTCTAAAATAAACTTGCATATAGAACAAGACAGTGCTGGTGATGTTGGATGTTCTGGACAAATGCCAATTGCTCCGAGTCCCTCTGTCCTTCAATTGATAACAGTACTACTGACTCATTTCAGATTACATCATTTCTCTCTGGTTCCCAGGCTAACAGAAAGCCAGAGTGTAGCAGCCCTTTTGATCTTGCACTTGGTCAGGAAGTTACAGCAATAAAAGACATTTATACATGCAAATTCTAGCAATTAACTCTGGTCTCAAAACAATAGCCAGAATTCCTTCCTCCAAACATATCGGATCCGAGTTCGAGATCAAAGATTTATACAATGCTTGACTTATCAGCTTTCCTCCAGCAGAGTGCAATGTGGGGATATTTTTTGAAGTTCAACATTTAACAGAGAGAACAAGCATGTGGCTTGCATTAATATTTACAAATGACAGAATTATCTACAAAATTCTATCTGGCTAGGCTGGCAGCCTTCACATATTCCCCCCCAGAGAACTCCAGCTAATTTTCAAGTGAGCCTTGAGAAACGTTGCGTGAGAGGGTTTGGTCTCTAAGTATACTTTACCCCATTCTCTGCCTTGAGAGCCCGTCTATATTGGCATTGCTAATCCCACTGTGGTGCTGCACTGATGCATCGTATGCTTGCAACCCTAGGCTCCATCTTAGCAACTTGGCATTTTGCTGGCTGGCTCAGATGTTCTTCATTCCACACAGGATGTATCCCTCTCAGGAAGTAGGGCCGAGGGGGCTTCAGGTGGCTGTTCTTCCCTCCTTCCTAAGGTGGTCTCAGCCTCCGATCTGTTGGGTGGCAATTTCTTTGAGAGGCAGGAGGTGTTTAGCTTCAGTGGGGGTTTTCCTAGGGCTTTCTCCTGGTCCGAAGGCAGCACATATGCTTAAAATGGCAGAGGATTTGATTACTAAGGGATTAGAGTGATTAGAGGTTCTATGCCCCTAATAAGGGTGGAACTGAGAATTGACCTGAGCTAGCAATGTTTTGAGCAATTCTGAGTCCCCGGTTGAAGACCTGCAGGGAGCATCCTCCTTATTCTGGATTTATTCTGATCTTGATTCTACCCTTCCAAGGCTTTGCTCCTGAGATTTTTCTTTTTCATTTCAGAGAGTATTCCATGAGGGAAGTGATTTAAATGTGGAAGGTCACTTCTCTCTCCAGGAAGAGGCTGAGGGTATTTATTACTTGTTTAGACTCTGCAGCTATTACCTTTAGCTATGAATGTGGTGGAAGATGTTTTGCAGAGGCTTTTTGCAGTCCTGATTCTTTGCTTGATTCTTTGCGTTCCTGCCCAATAGGTACTATAGCTCAGCTGGGGTGCCTTTAAGAGTCCTAGGGCTCTCCCTCGAAACTGTCTCTCAGGACCCTAAAGGTGTGGCCTCCTTGTATAGAGGCCTGAAGCGTTGATACAAGAGGCCTTGGCTTTGGATAGATGGGGGAAAGAAAGTGTGGGCTCTTCGTGAAGGCCCACATGAGGAAGTCTGCTCCAGCAAAAGGGCAGGATTTGATTTTGATATCAGAATTATCCTCTCTGATATTGAAATCTAAGGTGGAGTTTGAAGGAAGGTATTGAGTGTAAGAGCTGTAGATTTAGTCTGATGTGTCTGGAACAGGTGGGTATTCATTCCCTGCAGGTGGGTTTTGATGCATTGCAGGCCTCTCCTGAGGGTGTTGCTGCCACTGGTCTCTGTTCCCTTCTATGGGGCACCTTTTTCTCGTGAAGGAGAGATCAGAATCTCTAGCAGAAGCATGTTAAGCATGTTTTTTGTCTGCCCCCTTTTTTAGCTGGTCTCTGTTGTGCTGATGTCTCTGTGGATGCAGTTTTAAAGAAATGGAATCCAAGGCTAAGTCTATAAACTGTGCCATGACTTTGCAGGTGCAGCCAGGGTGCCTGTAGAAATTGGCCTACTATGTCTATATGACGAACTGCTTTTGATTAGGTGTCTAGGTCCCAGGAAGATGTGGTGTAGGGCATGGCCGTGCTGGAAACGGGTTCAGGGCCAGGAGTCTCACTTGAGGGACCCCCTGGTGAGGGCAGGTAGGTTCGAGTCTTCCCTTTGCTGCCCAATGACTCCAGCCTTTTCAGCTGCCAGTTCATTTGGGCCTGGCAGCACCTTCTTAAGGAAGAATGTCTGATTTCAAAGAAAATTGGGATTTAATTACCCAAGACAGATGGCAAGGACGCAGGGTCAATTACAGTTACAGGTTTTATTTCCATACCTTGCCCTCAAGGCAAGGCATGCCTGACATCTCTCACCACAAATACAGAGGCTCACAAAATAATCTCTGTTGCTCCAAATAGGGGCCATTCAGAAGCCCGAAAGGCCATTTAGGCCTAGGGGGATTTTGGGATGCCTGTTCCTAGTACCCAAGAAGGGGAACACGGAGAATTAATTTTTTATTATCATCCTCAACATCATCTGGACATTCCTGTTCAAAAATGTTGACGCTACAACTGCTTTACCTCAAGGCAAAGATCACTGATGCAACTTTTATCTGCAAGGAATTCCTCCTTCATGTGCCTGACGCTATAAGTTGCAGAAGCATCTGCGCGCTCTCGAGCTGGAAATTCCTCATTACTGTCTCCCTTGGCCGATTTTGGCTTGCTTTTATCTACTGCTACCAGAGTATTCACAGTTAGCTGGGTTCAGTGATGACTTACTCAGGCTAAAATCCTTACAAATCTATCCTTACTTGGACGACTGCCCTGGTTCTGGCCTAGAAAAGGGAAGACCTTTATGCATTTGGAATATGTCATAGCAGTGCTAAGATTCTGGGTATTCTAGAACGGAAATAAAGTCCAGTCTAGTCAATACTCAAGACATGTGCTTTCTGGGTGTAAGACTGAATACCAGGCTCCAGATGGCCTTTTAACCCTCGACAAACAAAAGAATCTTCCAGTTACTTCCATCAACTCAGTCCTGAAATAAAGTCAGACAGTCCTTCTTTTACATGGTTCATGGCATCTATTATTGGTATCTTACTCCCAATGCCAAACTGCATATGCTGAAGCTGACTATCAATAATCTCTTGTCCTTCAGTGCTAGGCAAGGACATTTAGGATTCTATTCAATTCATACCCAAACTCTATTCGTTGCTTTTGTGGTGGGCCCTCAAATGTCACCAAACAAGGACTCCCTCTGATTTGAACCAGTCATTCAACTAATTCCAGAGACAGATGCCTCAGACATTGCTTGGGGCTCTCAAAGGGAATCTAAGTGGATACATACGGGTGATCTGCCAGGACTACACCAAGCGAATGACCAGAGGCAAGATACAGCAGTCCATTTATAGCATGTATTTTTGGAAAATTGGCTTTCCAGGGCAGGTGTGTTGATTCTAACAGACAACACAACTGTCACATGGTACATCAACAAACAAGGGGGAACACATTCTACCCATTCTGTGCAGGTAAGCAATGATTTTATGGGGAGACTGCTCAGCTTGCACCAGTTAAACTAATCGAGGCTAACAAACAAAACAAATAGCAAACCCATTGTTTAGCAGATGTGTCATGGACCAATGATGGATCCCTGGATCTCGAAATGCATTTCAAAATCTTTCAGGTCTGCGGGAACTCATGACATAGATTCAGATTCCACTAAAACCACCTCTCCACAAACCCACCAAAATGTAAGAGGTTTCATCAGGTGGCTTGGAAAGTGGATCTCTTTCTTTCAGTTGGAAAAATCTTTGGCTATGCTTTTCCACCTCGCTTTCTTAGCTCCAAAGGTGCTTCTAAAGGTCAGACAAGACAAGCATTAAATCTTCAATAGCTCCAGAAGCAGCTCGCAGCACTGGTACCAGCCACTGAGGAGTCTGCAAGGAAGCCCTCCATGCTTCCTTCCACACCCCTGATTCCTCACCTGGACCTGTTGACCATTACTCACCCGCTCAATGTCAAGCTTCACTCTACCCCAATGTTACTGGCAATGTGATCGTTTGAAAGACAAGAGGTCCCAACCTCTCTTCATCAACATAAAATAAATGGAAGACCAGAAGACCTAGTAGTGCCTCAGTGAATATGGAAAATGGAAGAGATTTTATTGAGAGTGCAGCTTCAAGAAGGATCTGAAATGCCTAATTTTTTTGTGTTGGGCTCTTACCAAGATTACTGAGCACACATTTCTAGCTCTCTCTTCCATTAAGATTCATGCTGTATTGCAATTTTAGCTCACTATGATTAACCCCACCATTGTTTTCGTGATCCAAGGTCTAAGCAATTCTTAGAGGGGCAAGAATATGACCCCCACGTGAGCCCCTCCTACTTGCTCTTTCAATCCTTTGTTTTGGAGAAACTACTACATTGAAATATTTTGTGCTGAATTGAAATGATTGAATTGTGGAAGACTGCTTTGAAGAAGCCTTTTATTTGTCAAGGAAGACTGCTTTTGTTCCTTTATGGCGGTAGAGCTCTTTTATAGTTCATTTTGATTTATATCTTAATAGACTACTTTGATTTTTTATGCCTAAGGTATCTTCTAGTGGCTTTCAACCAAACTATTCATTTGCCTTCTTTTATGTAGATGAATAACTAATAAAGGGAAAAGATCTTGTACGGAGGCAGGATGTACATGGCACAAGTGACATTTTGTTTATTTTCAAGGATTTTAGGTGTCCCAGATTGAGTTTGTTTCTTGTGCTTTGAGTTCGTGAGGGCAACTTGTCTTCAAAACAACCATTTCAGTGCAAATACTTTTTAGGTGGATTTGTTATTCCCATCATGGCAATTGGAGATTCCAGCCGGATTTAGGCCTCATTCCACTAGGGCTACCTCGCCACTCAACAGCATTTCTAAGGTGGCAACTAAGGATATTTTGGAGGCAGCTACTTGGAGCTCACAGTGCATCAGTTTCTCTAAGCATTATCACTACTTACTCTACTCTAAGTACTTTCTCTAGCATTGCTCTTTTGCAAGCAAGGCATGTTGTCAGTTCCTGCTTCCTTCCTCATTTTTTGCAGCCTCCCTTTACCTCTGCTGCTTTGGGATTCTACTCCATTGTTAGGACTGCAAATATGTGAGAAGACACAGTTACAGTTCTTTGTACCTACCATATGTGTAGAGTTCTCGAGGATCCACATTGCCATCCAATTCTCCCTCCCTCCTCCCCTGTGTTGGTGTTTGGGTGTGTGTGTGAGGTTATATTCTTTTAACCATGTTAGGGGATTGTGATCTGTCACTACCGTGAATTTTCTTCCATACAGATAAGGCTGAAGTTTCTGCAGTGCCCACACTATGGGTAAACACTCCTTTTCTACAGCTGCATAGCATTCCTCCCTGGGTTGGAGCCTATGACTGTGATAAACCAATGGGTGCTCTTCTCCCTGTGAAGAAATCTGGCTAAGTACGGCCCCTACCCTATGTTTCAAAGCATCCACCTACGCAATAAATGATTTGCTGTAATCTGGACTGGCTAACACAGGGGGTCCTCCCAAAGTTTCTTTAAGCTTTTGGAATGCCTGCTCACATGCTGGGGTCCACACTACCTTATCTGGCCTGTTCTTCCTTGTCAGGTCTGTGAGAAGAGCAGCTCTGGTACTGTAACTGGGGATGAACTTTCTGTAGTACCCTGCTGTCCTTGGGAATGAACTTGCTTGCTTCTTGGTAACGGGTGCAGGCCATGCCTGAATGGTTTCCACTTCGGCAGGTTCTGGCCTGACCTTACCACTCCTCACTCTGTCCCAGGTAGGAGACCTCTGCCATTGACATTTGCTGGGCTTAATGGCACAATGGGACCACAGCATCAATGGGACCAGACGGTGTCCCGGGTTGCATCCTACATGAACTCCAAGAAGAGCTAAACCCAAACATAAAACTACTGTTCAATCTCAGCCTTACTACAGGATATGTGCCCAAAGAGTGGCGTACAGCAACAGTGGTCCCTCTCCATAAAGGTGGTGCCTCAACGGATCCTGGAAACTATCGCCCCATAAGCCTGACTAGCTTGGTCTGCAAAGCTATGGAAAGGATCATCATGGACCTCATAAATAAAGATATTGGGGACCTACAAACACTAAAATGCCAAAAAATGTATAGTCATACCCTTTGGGAAAAACAAGGTAACCCCTAATTACCACATAGGTGGTAATCCATTAAACACGGAAGAAGTTATCAGGAACCTGGGGACCCAAGTTGACAGTAACCTCTCTTTTGACACTCACATTGCCAAAGTGGTTAGGAAGACCTTCTACATTGCCCACCTGATCATGAAGGGATTCACATCCAGATCAGGAGAGGACATTGTACCCCTGTACTCTTCACTTATCAGACCAATGATTGAGTACAACGCCCCATTCGGAATGTACCTTACCCGACACCTGCAGCAGTTGGAAAGACCCCAAAAGTTCCTCACCAAAAGGATAAAGGGGCTCAAACATATGTCATACGATGCCCGACTGAAGAAACTCCAGCTCTATTCAGTCGCATACCGTCTGCTCAGAGGTGATCTGTGCCTGACATACAAGGCCATGTCCAACCCGGAATTAATGGACATGCTCCACCTCAAAAAATCCAAATCCACCAGAGCAAGAGAGTTAAACCTCAACACAGATATAAATAGGATGTGCTGTAGGGACAGATTCATCACCCAGAGACTCCCTACACTATGGAACAGAATCCCAGTCCATGTGAGGCAGAGCCCCTCACTGACTTTGTTCAAGAGAAATCTTGACGAGTGGATGGGAGATCGTAGGTTTACCCCGGGAATCATCTCTGTATCAGTGCTGGACAGAGGCACAGCAAACTAATGGGGATAGTATTCTCATCCTAAGGGGTGGTGAAAGCCACACACACTCTGGCTAGGCTTATAAATGCCCTAGGGCAGATAGCCTAGTATGAACCTATGAACCTATGGATCCTACCCAGTTCGGCTTTAAGGGCAGATCCTGCCTCTTAAACCTGGTTGATTTCTTTGAAACAGTCACCAAGGCCATTGACGAGGGGAAGGTGGTCCACACAGCCTACCTGGACCTTGCAAAAGCCTTCGATACAATACCCCACTCGGGCATTATAGATAAGCTCACCAGCTTAAATATAAACCCCTATGTCACTAGATGGATTGCAAATTGGCTCAAGGACAGAACCCACATGGTTAGAATTGCTGGAGCCATGTCAGACTCCAGTTACAAGTGGTGTCCCACAAGGCTCAGTCCTGGGACCTCTCTTGTTCGGTATATATTTCTCGGAGGTACAGGCCAACACGGAAGGACTGTGGCTGACCAAGTTCGCAGATGACTGCAAACTGGGCCATAATCGACTCTCCAGCCGACACAAGCATCCTCCAAAGGGCCTCATAGAAACAGACAACTGGTGCCAGAGCCATGGCCTCAAGCTAAATGCCAAAAGTGTATAGTCATCCCTTTGGCAAAAACAAAGTGCCACAAATTACCACATAGGTGGTAATCCATTAAGTACAGAAGAAGTAATTAGGGACCTGGGTACCCAAGTTGATAGCAATCTCTCATTTGACAACCACGTGGCCAAAGTGGTTGGAAAACATTTTATATAGCCCACCTAATCATGAAGGGATTCACATCTAGATCAGGGAGGTCATCGTGCCTCTTTACTCATCCCTCATCAGGCCCATAATTGAGTACAATGCCCCTTTTGGATGTACCTTACCAGACACCTGCAGCAACTGGAAAGACCCCAAAAGTACCTCACCAAGAGGATCAAAGGGCTCAAACAGATGCCATATGCTGCCCGGTTAAAGAAACTCCAGCTCTACTCAGTGGCATACCGGCTGTTCAGAGCGATCTGTGCCTGACGATAAAGCCATGTCCAACCCGAATTAATGGACATGCTGCACCTCAGAAAATCCAAATCCCATCGAGCTACGCGCTCGAGAGACTTGAACATCAGCACTGAAATAAATAGGACATGCTGGAGGGACAGATTCATAACCCAGAGGCTCCCTTCACTCTGGAATAAAATCCCAGTCCAGGTTAGGCAGAGTCCCTCATTGACTCTCTTCAAGAGGAATCTTGATGAGTGGATGGGAGATCGTAGGTTTACCCCGGGTATCACTTCTGTGTCACTGTTAGACAGAGGCACAGTATACTAACCTCGAAAAAGGGCATAGCAAAATAAATTTTAAAATGGGTGGCGAAAGCCAAACGCATTCTGGCTAGGCTTATAAATGCCCTAGGGCAGATAGCCTAGTATGAACCTATGAACCTATAATGGTCAGCTCTGCCCTCTGTAGTCTGCCCAGCACCTCCCTGACATGTTGAAGGTGCTCTGCCCAGCACCTCCCTGACATGTTGAAGGTGCTCTTGCCAGGAATGGCTGTAGATGGCAATATCATGTAGGTAAGCAAGGGCAGACTCTCCTGTAAGATGTGATCTACCAGCCTCTGGAAATTCACTGGGGCATTTTTCTTCCTAAAGGACATCTTTGTGAACTCATACAAGCCAAAAGGAGTCGCAAAGGCTGACCTATCTCTAACACTGGGAGTCAAGGGCACCTGCTAGTGTAACCCTTGGTAAGATAAATGGTGGTAAGATACTTAGCCCACCCAGCTGCTCTAGGGCCTCATCTGTCCTAGGCATAGGCTAAGCATCTGACTCTGTGTGACTATTTAATTTCCTGTAGTCCACACGGAACCTGGTGCTGCCATCCTTCTTTGGCACCAGCACCACTGGGGAGGCCCAGGGACTGTTGGAATCTTGATTTACCCCTAGTTCCAATATCTCCTGTCTTACCTTCCTCAGAGTCTGTTTGACACTTTCAGGCACCCTAGGGGCCTGCCTAATAGGCCTTTGGGGTCCTGTATCCACCTGGTGCTGCACCAGGTGGGTGCACCCAGTTTTCCCAGTGAACACATCCTCAAACTCTTGTAACACTGCTCTGATTTCTCGAACTTGGGTAGGAGATAGCTGCAGGGACATTGCTACCCCTTCCACTGAGGTGTCAGTTTGAGCCTCACTGAGAAGATCAGTCACCAGATCTCCCTCAGACTCCTCCTGCAAGCCACTGCAATGGTAAGGTTTCATCATGTTAACGTGGTACAGTTTGTGTTCCTGCCTAGCAGTTCTCCCATGTAGTTAACATCATTTACCTTCCTTACCACCTTGTAGGGTCCCTCCCAAGCTGCTTGCAGCTTGTTGTGTCTGACAGGAATGAGAACAATTATCTGCTGCCCTACAGCATACTCTCTAACTCGAGTAATCCTGTTATACCATACTTTTTTCTGTTCTTGGGCTTCTGTCAGGTTCTCCTGGGCCAAGTCCATGAGTTCCCCGAGCCTTGTCCTGAGGTTTTGGATATCTGCCACAACAGACTCCTTGTGAGATTCACACTCACCTTCCCACTCACCTCAAATTAAATCTAGAGGTCTCCTCACCCTATGCCCATACAACAACTCAAATGGCGAAAACACTGGATTTCTGGGGAACCTGTTTTTAAGCAAACAGATGGGGCAAATATTTCTCCCACTCCCTCTTAAACTGATCTGTGAATGCCTCTAGCGTGGACCTGATTGTAGAGTTTAACCTCTCAACAAGACCATTAGTCTGGGGATGCTAGGAGGTGGTCTTGAGGTGCTTCACCCCACAGTACTTCCACAGACAAGCCAGCAGGTCTGACATGAAATTGGCATCTCTGTCCGTTGGTATTTCTTTTGGGAAACCTACTCTGCTGAAAATCTCTAATAAAGCATTTTCCACTTTTTCTGCCTCAGTGGAGGACAAAGCCACTGCCTCAGGGTATCTTGTAGCATAGTCTACTACCACTAGGATATACTTTTTCCCTGTGGAAGTTGGGGTACTCAGAGGCCCCATAATATCCATAGCTACCCTCTGAAATGGCTCCTCGATCACAGGCAAAGGCATCAAAGGAGCTCTCACCTTGTCTCCTGCCTTGCCTACCTTTTGGCACTGCTCACAGGTCCTGCAGTACCCTGTTACATCTCTGGAAATTCCAGGCCAATAGAATTTCTACATAATGCGTCTCTTTGTATGTTTTATGCCCGTATGACCTGCAAAGGGAATATCATGGGCTATGGCTAGAAGCGCCAGACGGTAGGCTCTAGGCACTACCAACTGCTGTATTCTCTTACGTTCTAGCCCTCCCTCAGGGGTCCACTCTCTATACAGTAATCCTTTGTCCCAGTATACAGATTCCCCCTTCCCTTGAGAATCTTGCGCCTCACTAGTTACCTGCCTCAGGCCTTGCAATGTAGGGTCTGAGAGCTGAGCCTGTCTCAGTTCTCTTTGTAACCCTTCCCAGCTCCCCTTCCACAGGAAGTCTGGCATCCTCTGACAGTGGTGCCTCACTGTCAGCCTGGATACTACTACTCATCTCTGCCTTTGCAGTCACTCTGTCCAAGGGAACATCAGTACTCACAAGCAGCTGTGGCTCACCTTCAGTCTCACTGCTACAGCATACCTTCCTCCTTGAAGTAACCACCTCACCAGTCCTGGCTGTAAGTATGCGGTCTGTCTGGGTCTCCCCCAGGCTACCAGACCCACATGCTTGTCTCGAAGCCTGACTGTGTGTAACTGCATTAACACATAGTACTGCCTTATCAAAATCCTTCCCTATCAGGACATCTGCAGGATGGTAGTTCGGTACCCCTGTTCTCTCAAGGCAACCTACTAGTGGTATTTTGTCTTCCCCACTTACTGGCTCTCTCAACTTATGTTCCCCACCTTGTTTCCGTGGACATCTGTATGCCATATGGCCCCACTGGTTGCATTCAAAACATTTAACCCTAGGTCCTGAATTTGTACCTGGACTAGTGGCTTCCCCTGCTACTGGCAAATGCTGTTGGGGCAGTCTGGGCTGCCCACCATGGGTTTCTTTAGGTCCATGAGAAGTACTGGGGGTTCCTTTCCTCTGCAGGGATGCCCTGCTTGCTAGGTATAGGTCTCCCTTCTTCACCAACTCATCTGAAGTAGCACATTGTCTATCAGCTAACCAGATCCTCATGTCCTCAGGCATCCTCATTTAGTGCTAAGGGCTTGTTCCCTCACCAAGAGGTCTGCTAGCCCTTCAAAAGTGGTGACCCGACGTCCACTCACTCACCTATGAAAATAAGTGCTCAGTTCAGCAACATATTCACACACGCTTTCATCTGCCTTGCTCCTATGCTCAAAAAACTTTTTCCGATAAGTTTCAGGTTAGCTTAAAAAATTCTAACAAGCAATTCTTAAAAGCAGTATAATCAAAATGTTCATGAACAGAAATTTTAGACAACACAGTTACAGCTTTACCATGGAGTAAGGGGGTCAGGAACTGTACCCAGAGCCTTTGGTCAACATCGTACTGGTTACATACCCTCTCAAACATATGAATGAAACTATCAAAATTATCCCCCTCTTTAAACTGCGGAAGAAATTTACTGACCTGTGTTTCTGGGGTCCGGTTACGCCCTTCCCTATTACCTCCATGACTCTGGCGAAGAGTCAGCATCTCCTTTTCGTGCTGCCTCTGCCTTTCCTTCTCCTCAGCTTCCAGGCATAGCAGTTTCTCATTTTCCTCAGTCTGTAGACATCAGTCTCTGTGCTGCTTCTGTTTCCAAATGCCTGGCCTCCAACTCAAGTCTATTTAGCTCCAGTTGGATTTTTAAGTCCTGTGCAGAAATGTTGAGCTGTCCATTCTCTGAGTGTTATACGTCTCCACACCCAGTTTGATCGTCCTCCTGGTTGCTGTTTTCTGATGCAGCTGTAACCAAAGCTGCAATTATTTCTGCCTTAGTCAAGTTTCCATGCACCGGTCCCCTAGCCTGGCACATCTCAGCCAGCTGGCTCCTTGTCAGCTTTCCGTACTCTGCTGACATACTTGCCTGCTCTCCCTGACTAAGCTAACAAAAGGAATAAAACAATTGTGAGCTGAACTCTGAGTATTCACTGCGTGGCTGATTTAGAGTACAAAAACACTTTCAGTGATCACTGTACAAAGCTACAGGAATTCACTATCCAGACCACTACAAGCCAAGTGCCAACAATTAATATGTGGTATGGATATCCCACCACTGCCAAACAATGTGTGACGCCTTTGCACTGGCCCAGCAATCAAGGCACCTCCATCCTCACCACTAACACCAGTGAGGGGTGTCCACATTGGAAAATATAAAATAATTTACACACAGTAAAGTACAGTTTCCCTTAAGAGCACACAGAGATCACAGTCTGTCTGGGGCTGGTTTCTCCCTTTCTCTCCAGATCCCCAATAAGACTTCCCACTGGCACAGCTATAAGGTCCAGATCTCAGCCTAGTGGTCAAGCTAAAACCTCCAGCACCCTCTCTGTCCAACCAGTGCTTCGTGTCCCTGCCCAAGAAGCTGACACACACACTTTGGGATATGAGTTATATACAAACACACAGGCCCTCTGGGGAAGGCTGGCACAGGATGTTCTTCGTGTTTCACTGTTGCAGTCATTACACTTGGGTTATCCTGCTGGCAGGCTTCCCTCAGTCGGCCTGAATTCCAAAGTCTAGGTCCGGCGTCGATTGCTGTCACCTCTTCCATGACGTCAGTGCGCCAGGGGTATAAAAGATGCAGCCAACGCCATTTTCTTCAGTCTTTCTTGCTGTACGGTGCCCGAAGCAGAAGCAGTTTGCAAGTGCCGGTCGGCCGACTCCTGAGATTTTCGTGTTCGAATTTCAGATCCGAAGTCTTCATTATAAGCCAAGTACCCCGTTGGGGAAAACTTTTTTTTCTTGCTCCAGACCGATCTCAGAAAAAGTTTATAATTGTATTTCTTGTGGGAAGCAAATACCTCATAAGGATTTTCATTCTTACTGTATTCCTTACCTAGGCCCTGATCACGACGTTGCTTGTTGTCAGTTTTGTGCTAGATTTAACCAGCGAACTGTAAAGTGCCGGTACGATTTTGCATTTCACTATTTTGGCAGAAGATTTAATTACACGATGCCATCGGACAGCCAGCCGACTACTGCAATTCACAGGAAACGCAAAGAAAAAGAAAAGTACAGGCATCCGAGGTCTAAAACAGATGATGAGGCTTCTTCTAAGCCAGTCACCGATTCGCCGGCTCTCAGTGAGGCGCTTTCGCAGCCCTTGACGCCCACTACTTTGGACCCGCAGGCCACTATAGACTCCCACGTGGAGTCGTCTAGGCCGCTGAAAGCCCAAGGTATTGGACCGTCGGAAACTATTCCCATAGATTGGTCTGGAGCCGCTGAGCAGGCATTGGCTTCTGAGGGTAGTTTCAGACCTACTCAATTGTACATTAAAGCGACTCCAGCTACAAAGGCAAAGACTAAAGCATCTTTAAAGACAAAGAAACAAGTACAACAGCCTCATGGTCAGGCTTCCATTCCCAAAAAACAGATGCTCAAAATGGCCGAAGACTTAATACTTTGATCAGGGGTTCCCATCCCCCTCCTGATAAGAGGCCTAGGCAAGAGACAGAATATGAATCTTCAGATCAGGTTTCCATTTCATCTGATTCCTCTTCTGATCAGGAATACTCTCTTCCTTCCTATGAGGATTTTGATGCTGAAGAATCTATCCCTTCAGCCTCTCCTCCTGAGGATTACTCTTTTGGGGGAACTTTGCATACCATGAGGGAACATTTCCACACTGGGAGAGCCAAGATTATTCTGAATCTAAGAAAAGGCTCAGACTTCCTTTTACTCCCACAACACAGGCCCTTAGCTATTCTGCCTGTGTTAGACCTTGTAGATGACGTATTTTCAGAGTCTAGTCTGACCCCGGACTCCTTGCCCTCCAGCTCCTGTTAAGCCGGACAGGTACTACAGGGTTCCTGACTCTCATAAATTCCTTTTCAAAAACCCTGCTGCTGACCCAGAAACTATCTCTCAGGGTCCCAAAGGGGTCAAGGCATCCACTGCAAAAAACCCTACCCCCTCTGACAGGGATTCTAGGGCATTAGACAGATGGGGAAAGAAAATTTACACCTCTACTACCTTGGCTATAAGGGCTTTAAATTGTCAGTTTCATATGCTCAAATATCAGCAATATATTATGTCACTGCTTAAACAGAAAATGTTGATAAATTCTGAAGGTGCAGAAAACAGAGAAATGCAGGATTTATTGCATGCAGCTGAGCAAGTTGGAAAGCGTACTTTGCAATGTGGGTTTGATTCTTTGGAGGCCTCCTGCAGGGCCACTGTGTCATGGGTTCTGTCATTAGGAGGCATGCTTGGTTAAAGGAACAAAATCTACTAGATCATGTTAAAGCAAAATTATTAGATGTTCCATTACAGCATGGTACTTTGGTTGGTGTTAAAGCGGAAGAGATGTTAAAGAAAGTGGAGGACAAAGCTAAATCTATGCAAACTCTCAATGATTTCTTACAGGTACAGCCTCCAAGATTTAGCAGACACTGGCCTACAAAGAATTGGTCCTTTCCAGTGTCAGACAGACCAGAAAGGGGCAGATACAGACACCCAAGAGGCATATCCCAGCCCCAAGGTTCATACAGGTCTAAACAATGGGGTGCTTCTACCTCCAAAAGTGGAGAAGACAAATAACAGCCTTGCAGGAAATAGTCCCAATGACTTCCCCCTCCTGCGCCAAGCACTTATCTTCTGGCAGCACCTTTAGGGGGAAAACTAGCACTTTTTTCTCAAAATTGGCACATAACCCAGGACAAATGGGTCTTAGACATAGTGTCACAGGGCTACAAGTTTCACTGTCATACCCTGCCAAGGGCAAACGGTTGGCCAGACCTACCCAAAAACCAATGGGTAGAGGCACAAAAACAAGTCTCATCCCTCATGGAGATGAGGGCCATTCAACAAGTACCAGAACAAGAGCAGGGACAAGGATTTTATTCAAGACTGTTCTTGGTACCCAGAAAGGACAAAGCCTGGAGACCGATACTGGACCTATCTATTCTAAACACATATCTGGATATACCAAAATTCAAAATGTTGACCTTACAGCAGCTTCTGCCCATGCTGGGCCAGAAGGCTTGGCTTGTGACTTTAGACCTAAAAGAGGCATACCTGCATGTCCCAATCAGACAAACATGCAGAAGATACCTCAGATTCAAAGCTGGCCTAATGCACTACCAATTCTCTGCACTGCCCTTTGGCTTATCTACTGCGCCCAGGGTCTTCAGAAAGTGCCTGGCACCAGTAATTGCATTCTGCAGACAGAGGAATACAAATATATCCTTACTTGGACGACTGCCTCATACAAGCAGAGAACAAGGACATTCTACTACAGCATCTGGTGTTTGTAAATAGATTACTACCATGCCTAGGGTACACAGTCAACGAACAGAAATCAAAACTAGTACCCTCTCAAGAGATAATATTCCTGGGTGCAAGCTTAAATACAACTGCCCAGATGGCTTATCTCATGCCAGACAAACAAAAGCAACCTACTACCTATTTCAAACTGTTGGCAACAAAGGCCCGGTTATCTGCAAGAAAAATTCTGCAGGCTTTGGGCTTCATGGCATCCTGCATTCTACTAATTCCATATGCAAGACTGCATATGAGGAAACTTCAGTGGTACCTAAAAAGTGTTTGGACTCAGCATTGCCACAGCCTGGAAATGATAATTACTCTCATTCCCTGCCTGCAACAGGAGTTCCAATGATGGGTGAAGGCCTTTCACCAGAACAAGGGACAGCCATTCACCTTACCCACAGCCAGGCAGACATTGACAACAGATGCATCAGTTTATGCCTGGGGGGCACACATGGCAGGAAGATGTATTCAAGGCATATGGTCCGCCAACTAAATGCATCTACATATCAATCAAAAAGAGATGCTAGCTGTTCAGAATGCCCTGACAGCCCTCAAGGACCTGCATCATCCGGGACAACTACTGATAAAGACGGACAATACCACGGTCATGTGGTATATAAACAAGCAGGGAGGCACTCATTCTTACCCCCTATGCAGACTAGCCATGACTTTGTGGGACACAGCATTGACTTACCAAGTACATCTGCAGGCACAATTCCTGCCAGGAAAGATAAATACTCTGGCAGACGAACTAAGCAGAAACCTCATGGTTCCCCACAAGTGGAAATTGGATCCACAAGTCTTCAAAATGATAAGGAAATGGGGATGCCCGGACATAGACCTATTTGCCTCTCCTCACAACTGCCAACTAAAGAGATTCTGCACAAGGACTTATCACAGACGAGCATGGAAAGTGGATGCCCTATCTTTCAGCTGGAAAAACTTAACAGTATATGCCTTTTCTCCACTGCCTCTCCTCCCCAAGGTACTCATAAAGGTCAGACAAGAGAAGCCAAAAATAATACTGATTGCCCCAGACTGGCCCCACCAGTACTGGTATCCAATCCTAAGGAACTTGTCTCAATGCTCAGCCTAGGCCTTACCTCAAATACCTCACCTACTGACCTAACAGAACAATCAGATCCTGCACAGCCAATCTGGCAACATGGCGGATAATGTAGTCATACAAAACACACCTCTCACTAAAGCGGTGATGGATGTAATTTTGGAGGCCAGGAGGCCTAAGAAAATCTTATGCTGGAAAATGGAAGAGATTCTGTGCCTGGAACCAGGCACAAGGAATTGACACAGCAGTCCCAAATATTCCTCAGATTTTGCAATACTTAACTGAGATGCTGGACAAAGGCCTATCCTTTTCATCAATTAAAATTCATGCCTCTGCCATTTCGGCTCATTACAATACAGGGCCACCAAGCTTTTCTCATCCTTTAAGGCAATACCTCAGAGGAGCCAAAAACTTAGGGCCTCCAAGGAGATCAATACCTGCATGGGACCTCAATTATGTTTTGGAAAAACTCACTCTTCCCCCTTTTGAGCCAGCCGCTACAGCTGATATAAAGTTTTTATCTTGGAAAACAGCTCTACTCCTAGCAATAACCTCTGCAAGACAAGTCTCAGAGCTACAGGCACTCATGACTGCGAAAGATTTTATCATTTTTTTATCTAGACAGGGTTTCTCTGAGGACAAACCCGACATTTATGCCTAAGGTAGTGTCCAGTGTGGCCCTTAACCAAACTATTCATCTGCCTACCTTTTATCCAAACCCACAGAATAAGGGGGAGAGAATTCTGCATTCTTTGGACATGCACAGACAGCTACGCTTCTACTTGAACAGAAACAAAGCTTTCAGAAAGACTGAGCAACTACTAGTGGCATATGCTGCAGGATCACAAGGAAAGGCTATCTCAAAGTGGCTATTTCAAAGTGGATAGGCCACTGCATTCGTTTCTGCTATTCACAACATGGTAAGCCAGTGCCTAAGGGCATTAGGCAACATTCAACCAGAGCAGCAGCCACTTCAGCAGCCTTCCTCAGGGGAGTACCAACCAAAGACATTTTAGAGGCTGCTGCCTGGAGTTCAGTGCACACCTTTACAAAGCACTATCATTTACCACTCTACTCTAAATCCAGGGCAGGCTTTTGCCACTGCAGTTCTGCAGGGCCTCATAGCCGCTCCTAATGCTATTTAGCTCCAGCCTCCCAACCATAGCTTTGCGATTCAACCCAAGTGTAATGACTGCAACAAAGAAACACGAAGAACATAGTGCAGTTGTGTACACTTACCATAAATGTAGATGTTTGAGTGTATTCACTGTTGCAGTCCAGGTTACCCACCCACCATCCCCCATCTCTTTTTGCTGGAACTTAGTTGCATTTCTCTAATGTGTACAACCTATGTGTTGTATTTGCTTGTAGATGAAGGTATAATATATTTTGGTGCATGCATGTTTTATTGGCATATTTTTATCCTTCCCTTTAGGGGGCACCTGACATCTGGGGCAGGAAAAACTGAAGAAAATGGTGTTGGCTGCATCTTTTATACCCCTGGCGCACTGATGTCAGGGAAGAGGCAATAGCAACCAACGCCGGACCTAGACTGGAATTCAGGCCGACTGAGGGTAGCCTGCCATTAGGATAACCCAAGTGTAATGACTGCAACAGTGAATACACTGGAACATCTACATTTATGGTAAGTGTACACAACTGTACTTTCTCCTGCCATGCCCCCTTCTCTGCCAGACTATAAGGAAGAAATTACTGCCACCAACCACTAATATTAGCTACTAAAAAGGCCCTTAACAAAAGGTGTCCAGTTATTACTGTGCAATATTATTATCCAAATGGTAAGTGTGACGGAACAGCAAATCTTATTGAAGTGACTTGGCCAGTATCACTATACATGCAATGTACTCTAGAGCTTAAATTATCTCTACACAAAACAGCCACAGTTGAAAGGTATAAAAATATTTAATAATAAAAACACAAGACGATACTTCTTACTACACTGTGTTAGTCAAAAGTTCAGAGATCACAGAGAAATGCTTAAAATAATACAGTAGAAAAGTTCTGATATCAATACAGGAAAAACAACTAATCTAATCTTCTTATTTCCTAGCTATCTCTAAGAGAAAACACAGTTCTAAAATAAACTTCCATACAGAGCATGACGGTGCTGGTGATGTTGGATGTTCTGAAGACAAATGCCAATTGCTCTGAGTCTCTCTCTACATAAATTGATAACACAGTACTACTGACTCATTTCAGATTACATCATTTCTCTCTGGTTCCCAGACTAACAGAAACCCAGAGAGTAGCAGCCCTAGCAGCCCTTTTGATCCTGCACCTGGTCAGGAAGCTACAGAAATAAAAGACATTTATACATGCAAATTCTAGAAATTAACTCTGGTCTCAAAACAATAGCCAGAATTCCTTTATCCAGACATCTCTGATCTGAGTTTGAGATCAAATAATTATGCAATGCTTGACTTATCAGCTTTCCTCCAGCAGAGTGCAATTTGGTTAAATTTTTTGAAGTTCAACATTTAACAGAGAGAACAAGCATGTAGCTTACATTTAATATTTACAAATGACAGAATTATCTACAAAATTGTATCTGGCTCGGTTGGCAGCCTTCACATATCTTCACAGTTACATGATAACAGTTTTAGATATGCTGAATATAAATCCCAATCCTCTTCCAAACATGCCATCCTGTCAAGAAGGGATGCAGCCATCAAAATTCAGAAGCTGTTATTAAACTGAATCATTCAAGATGTCCCACCAGACCACCATAGATCTGGGGTCTATTCAAGGTTCTTTTTGGTCCCACAGAAGAACAAGGACCCAAGGCCAGTTTTGGATTTGAGCAAGTTGAATTGCTTTGTAAAACAGACCAAGTTCTGTATGGTCACTGTGCAGTACATTCTGCCTTTCTTGATGGACAACTGGATGTGCTTGATAGACCTCAAGTATGTCTACCATCGTATAAAGATAGTGAGACATTCGAGAAGGTTTCTGTGCTTTTGGCTGGGAGTCTGTCATCATCAATTCAATGTGCTTCCCTTTGGTCTCACCACCACTCCTGGGTGTTCATTCAAAAGGTGCATGGCAGTTGTAGCAATCCAGCTCAGTCTGCAGGGGTTCCAGGTCTTCCCTTACCTGGATGATTGGCTTCTGATCATCTCTACAAATGCATCACTAGATGTTCTTCCATATCAGTGTTTCAGTATTCTTTACAATAAAGAGTCCTGTGCTGAAGGCAGGCTGACATCTGGCCAGTATACCAAAGCCTTTTGGTTGCAAAGGGTATGCCATACGTCACATGTATGCTTTCCATGTAGGGCATAAAGGTGACATCCAGATGTACCATCTTCAAAACTTCTTTTCCGGCAGTCTGAACGCCATCTTTGATCATCGGTTGCCTGCTGGTTTTACCGCTGTCTGATAATTGCCCCATTGGGGGGGGGGGTTTGTTTTTATTATCTTACCTTTGACTTGTTTATGGTTGTGGGTTTTATGTCATCCAGAAAGGGGAAATGCTAGTGCAAGAGACAGATTCCACATAAAGAGCATCACAAGCAGTGTTTGTTCTGTTTAAGTGCTTCCCACGACCATATGACTTGAGAGGTTTGTCCGTCCTTTGTCCTTAAGACTTTGTGGAGTTGGCTTTCTTCCCTAGAAGTTTACCTTGAGAACCAGTGACTTAAATTGTTGGCTAAGGATACCATGGAAGGATCTTCCCAGCCCGAGGGCCAGCTGTCTTTGAAGAAAAAGGCCCAGAAAGTTCAGTCTGATATTTCAGCTGTGCCACCTTCACCGGACGTCTCTCTTGAGGCTGGTGAAAGCCCAGAGGATTATCTGTTTTTTTTTCTTGGATTCCTTTGCCATGACTGCTTTGGAGGCTGGCATGGAGCCAACACCATGTACGTTCATGGACGTTTTGCAGACATCTGCCTTGGATGTACAGGGGGAACCGCAACTAGTTGTTACTGAAGGGCCTAGGGGTATTCCTTAAATTTTAGTAAGGGAACAGGTTCCATCTACCGTTATTGAATGTCTTCATGGCTCAGAGCCTCCAAAATTCTTCAAGGCTGATGTCCTATTCAAAAAGAAGCAAAAAACTAAACCTATTTTGCCTGCTCCAAAAGATCCTCTGAGTGAATGGCAAAACATCACTCAAAGCTTGTTTAATGCCCTTATGGTTCTTATGCCTCCACATGATGTTTCTGATGTCCTTCAAGGATGCATCTGCAGTCCTTACAAATGGGTTGTCCTGTCGTCAGGCAGCCCTTCGGTCGGCCGGATTCCAAAGTCTGGGTCTGGCCTCGGCTGGTGTCGCACTTCACCCGATGTCATAGCTGCAGTTCTTCGGGTATAAAGGCATCAGCCGACGCCATTTTCCTAAGTCTTTCTTGCGCTGGCGCCCAAGCAGAAGCTGTTCGCAAGTGCCGGTCGGTCAGATCCAGAGATTACTACTACCGAATACTACTTGAAGACTTCTAAAAGCTAAGTACCCGTTGGGGACTCTTTCTTGCCTCAGCCGATGTCAGAAAAAGTGAATAACTGTTTAACTTGTGGGAAACAAATACCTCATAAAGATTTCCACTCTTACTGCTTACCTTGTTTAGGCCCAGACCACGGCGTAGCAGCTTGTCTAGCCTGTGCTTCTTTCAACCGACGGACGCTTAGGCGTCGGTCGGAGTTTGCTGAACAGTTTTCAGCTCAGATTTTGCGTACATAATGCCGTCGGATCCTCCGACTTCTCAAGTTGTTAAGAACGCAAAGAAAGGACCGACACTTTCGCGGTCCGTGGTTTCGCCGAAACCACGGTTAAGCAAACGCGAGTGTCTCGGTTTCGGCGAAACCGAGCAAACGGTTCTATCTTCAGCCGAATCCATGACTACTACCGAGGCCCCTTCTACCCTAGTTGAATCGGCCTCTGAAGTTCTACCTGCTACTGTGGTTTCACAAGAATTATCGGACACCATCCCTTTGGATGTTTCTACCCCTGCACGTGGTGCTGCTAGGCCGCCTGCAGCCATGTCTATAAAGGCCTTTGCCAGGGCTAAAGCAGCCAAAACTTCTAAGTCTGTACCTGTTAAAACCCCCTCTCACAGGCCCAGTTCCAGTTCCCAAATGCTTACTCTGGCAGAGGATCTCATCTCTTTAATAAGGGGATCCCAATCTCACCCAGACAGGGCCTCTCAACCTCCAGAAAAGAGACCCAGAGCAGAGCCCCCTGAGCCAGTGTCCTCAGATGATTCTTCTGATGATACAGACCATCCAGAGGCTCCTTTTTCTACTTATGAAGATTCCGATGCTGAGGAATCGATTCCTTCTGCCTCTCCACCAGAAGAATTTTCCTTTGGGGAAACTTTACATGCCATGAGAGAGCAATTCCAATGGCAGGGACAAGATTTCTCAGATTCAAGGAAAAGGCTTAGGACCTTTTTGCATTTACCACAACATAGGCCTTTAGCTATACCTCCAGTTCTTCCTGTTGTGGATGATGCATTTAATGATGCTTGCACTGCTCCTGATACTCTACCTCCAGCCCCTGCTAAGCCCGATAGGTTCTACAGGGTCCCGGACACTCATCACCATTTATACAAGGCTCCTTTTGCAGATCCCGAGACTATCTCCCAGGGGCCTAAGGCAGTAGCTTCGACCTCAGTTAAAAACCCTCTCCCTTCTGAAAGGGAATCCAGGTCCTTAGAGAGTTGGGGTAAAAAAGTATACACCTCTGCTACTCTCTCAGCTAGGGCATTGAACTGTCAGTTTCATATGATCCAATACCAGGAGTTTATGCTTGATTGGTTAACTAAGAAACTGTCCTCTGATGATTCTTTAGATAAGAAATATGTTCTAGAAATGGTGCATAACATTCAGCAGGTTAGTAACCATTCCTTAAAATGTGGCTATGATGCACTGGAGGCTTCCTTTAGATCAGCCATGACTGGCACAGTTATAAGAAGGCATGCATGGTTGAAAGAACAGGTCTTGCCGGATCATGTTAAAGCAAAACTATTAGATGCTCCTATGGATAAGGTCAGTTTATTTGGTTCTCCTGCTCAACAGGTACTGAAGAAAATGGAAGAGAAGGCAAAATCTGTACAAACAGTGAAAGATTTCTTACAGGTTCAGCCTCCAAGGTTTAGCAGGAACTGGCCTTCCAAAGATTGGTCCTTTCCAGACTCCTCTAAAACTCAGAGAGGCAGGAATAGGCATTCAAGAGGCAGAAATCAATCCAGAGGAGGTGCCTACAGGGGACGCCAGTGGCAAGGTAACAACCAACGAGGCACAGACACAACTACTACCACTGCAACAGGACAATCACAGTGACTTGGCTCTGGCACCGCCTACCAGGGAACAAATAGCAGCACCCTTAGGCGGAAAGTTAGCTTTATTTTCAAAAAACTGGCACTGTATCATGAGACAAGTGGATTTTGCAAACTATAGACCAAGGCTACAGGTTTCATTTCCACACTTTACCAGTAAAAAGAGGAATGCCAAACCTACCACCAAATCAAAAGACAGAAGCTCTAAAACAAATAGCTCAATTAGCAAAGATGAGAGCTGTGGAAAGGGTACCATCTATGGAACAAGGCAAGGGATTTTACTCCAAACTATTCCTGGTACCAAGAAAAGAGAAAAATTGGAGGCCTATTCTCGACCTGTCCGCTTTAAACTCATTCATCATTGTTCCAAAATTCAAAATGCTGACCCTACAGCAACTTCTTCCCATGCTGGGCAAGGAGTATTGGCTGGTAACTCTAGATCTCAAGGAGGCATACCTGCACGTCCCCATACGACCAAATTGCAGAAGATACCTCAGATTTCTTGCAGGATCAGAGCACTATCAATTCTCAGCATTGCCCTTTGGCTTATCTACTGCGCCCAGAGTGTTCACGAAATGCCTGGCATCAGTAATCGCTCACTGCAGGCTTCAGGGAATCCAAATATAGCCATACCTGGACGACTGCCTGATACAAGCGGACAACAAAAACAAGCTAACAGAAGACTTACAAAGAGTCATTTGCTTACTACAAGCCCTGGGATACATAGTCAATTTAAAAAAGTCAAGACTGATACCATCCCAAAGAATAACCTTCTTAGGTGCAGAATTGGACACAGTAAAACAGATGGCATTCCTAACTGCAGAAAAACAAGAACAACTTCTTCTCTACTTCTTGGCATTAACAAAGCAGAACAAACTAACAGCAAGGAAAGTACTGCAGGCCTTGGGCTTCATGGCATCCTGCATAATCCTGGTCCCCCATGCCAGACTGCATATGAGAAAGCTACAGTGGTACCTAAAGAATTTATGGTCTCAACACAGGCACAGCTTAGAAACCGAAATACCACTAATTCCATGCCTGAAACAAGAGTTCCTATGGTGGGCTCAGGCATGCCAGTCAAACCCAGGTTTGCCCTTCCACAGCATTCAACCAAGCCAAACCATCACAACGGATGCCTCAGACCTCGGTTGTAGGGCCCACATGCTGGACAAGTGCATACAAGGCTTATGGACTCCAGATCAGCTGCACCTGCACATAAATCAAAAAGAAATGCTGGCAGTAAAACTAGCAATCCAGAATTTCAGACCATTCCTCCAAGAAGGCCAGTTGATGATAAGGACAGACAACACCACAGTCATGTGGTACATCAACAAACAGGGAGGCACTCATTCATACCCTCTATGCCGGATGGCACTGGACCTATGGAATATGGCTCTGAGTTACAACATTCAGTTACAAGCAATTTTTGTACCGGGAAAAGAAAACACCCTAGCAGACATATTAAGCAGAACTACCTCGGATGCTCACGAATGGATGCTACACCCGGACATCTTCAAGGTCATCACAAAGAAATGGGGACTGCCACAAATAGACCTATTCGCATCCCCACTCAATCACCAGCTCAAGAAATTCTGCACAAGGATGTACCACCCACTTGCTTGGAAGGTGGACTCTCTATCCTTCAGTTGGAAAGGCCTGTCAGCATATGCATTCCCACCTCTTCCTTTGATGCACAAGGTGCTATTGAAAATCAAAGAGGAACGTCCAAGGATCATTCTGATAGCTCCAGATTGGCCAAGACAACATTGGTACCCATTACTGAGGAGCATGTCTCGGGGGAAAATGTGGACACTACCCCTGATTCCATTGATGTTAACTCAGAGCGACTACAACATCCTGCATCCAAACCTGAAAACTCTGCAACTGACTGCCTGGAACATTACATAAGAGCAACTAACCCAGATTTATCCCAAAGGGTTAAAGACATTATCCTTGAGGCCGCAGACCCTCAACAAGAAGGAACTATGCAGGAAAATGGAAAAGGTTTCTCATTTGGAGTACCGAGAGGGGCAAAGATGTGTCAAAGGTAGACATTGCCAACATCCTGGAGTATTTGGCAGAGCTTTTCCATACAGGCCTGTCCTATTCCTCCATCAAGATACATGCATCCGCTATTTCTGCAGAATACAGCTTGATCCCCTGTCTTTTCAAGATCCTCTACTCAGGCAGTTTCTGAGAGGAATTAAGAATGTAAAACCTCCTAGGAAACCACCATTACCAGCATAGGACTTGAACTTTGTGCTAGAAAATTGACACTCCCCTTTCAACCAGCAGCAACAGCAGATCTTCAACACCTATCCTGGAAAACTGCTTTCCTGCTGGCAGTTACCTCAGCAAGAAGGGTTTCTGAGCTACAGGCTTTAATGGCAGTACAACCCTTCCTAATCTTCCATCAAGATAGTGTCCATGAGAACTAATCCTACATTTATGCCTAAGGTGGTATCCAGAGTGTCTTTAAACCAGGCAATCCACCTACCTACCTTCTTCCCCAATCCACAGAACAGGGGGGAAAGACTGCTGCATACTTTGGATGTACATAGACAGTTGTGCTACTACCTGGACAGAACCAAGGGCAATAGAAAAACTGACCAGCTTCTGGTAGCATATGCAACAGGAAGGGAAGGAAAAGCAATTTCCAAACAGACAATCTCCAAGTGGATAGGAAATTGCATTAGATTCTGTTACTCCTACCATGGAAAGCAAATTCCACAGAACATAAGGCCTCATTCTACAAGGGCTACAGCCACTACCACAGCTTTCTTACGAGGAGTGGCTACCAAGGACATTATAGAGGCTGCTACTTGGACCTCCGTGCATACATTTGCCAAGCATTATAACTTACCTCTATACTCTAGATCCCGAGCAGGGTTTGCCACTGCTGTTTTGCAAGGGATCCTAACTACACCATAATTTCTTCTTCCTCCTCCCCTAGTTTGGCTGTGGTATTCTACCCATTTGTAAGGACTGCAGATGCATCCTTGAAGGACATAGTACAGTTTTGTACCTACCATAAATGTAGATGTCCGAACAGGATTGCATCTGCAGTCAGGATTACCCACCCTCCTTCCCCTCTGTGGTATTCCTAGGGTATTTGCCCACCTAATAGCTAGCTGGGGGGGGGATCTCTTATGGTGTATTTGTTTGTATATATGTACATACATGATTATTTTTGTGTTTGCCTTCTACTATTTGGAAACATTGGCATTTATCCAAAATTTAGCTATCCAAGAGGGCAACTGGCATCTGGGGCAAGAAACACTGAGGAAAATGGCATCGGCTGATGCCTTTATACCCGAAGAACTGCAGCTATGACGTCGGGTGAAGTGCGACACCAGCCGAGGCCAGACCCAGACTTTGGAATCCGGCCGACCGAAGGGCTGCCTGACGACAGGACAACCCATTTGTAAGGACTGCAGATGCAATCCTGTTCGGACATCTACATTTATGGTAGGTACAAAACTGTACTTTCCTGCTTCTCCTGGTCTTCTACCCCTCTCAAGGGAACCAAGGAGCAGGATTTGTCTGAGGAAAATGCTTTTGATTCTGATGAAGAGTCCTTGACTTGTTCCTCCCAGATTCCTTCGCCATTTGACTGTGGTTCTGAGGAAGTAGAGCCTGTCAATCCTGAATAACCCATCCGTTATTTAGTTGCCATACGTCACATGTATGCTTTCCATGTAGGGCATAAAGGTGACATCCAGATGTACCATCTTCAAAACTTCTTTTCCGGCAGTCTGAACGCCATCTTTGATCATCAGTTGCCTGCTGGTTTTACCGCTGTCTGATAATTGCCCCATTGGGGGGGTTTGTTTTTATTATCTTACCTTTGACTTGTTTATGGTTGTGGGTTTTATGTCATCCAGAAAGGGGAAATGCTAGTGCAAGAGACAGATTCCACATAAAGAGCATTACAAGCAGTGTTTGTTCTGTTTAAGTGCTTCCCACGACCATATGACTTGAGAGGTTTGTCCGTCCTTTGTCCTTAAGACTTTGTGGAGTTGGCTTTCTTCCCTAGAAGTTTACCTTGAGAACCAGTGACTTAAATTGTTGGCTAAGGATACCATGGAAGGATCTTCCCAGCCCGAGGGCCAGCTGTCTTTGAAGAAAAAGGCCCAGAAAGTTCAGTCTGATATTTCAGCTGTGCCACCTTCACCGGACGTCTCTCTTGAGGCTGGTGAAAGCCCAGAGGATTATCTGTTTTTTTTCTTGGATTCCTTTGCCATGACTGCTTTGGAGGCTGGCATGGAGCCAACACCATGTACGTTCATGGATGTTTTGCAGACATCTGCCTTGGATGTACAGGGGGAACCGCAACTAGTTGTTACTGAAGGGCCTAGGGGTATTCCTTAAATTTTAGTAAGGGAACAGGTTCCATCTACCGTTATTGAATGTCTTCATGGCTCAGAGCCTCCAAAATTCTTCAAGGCTGATGTCCTATCCAAAAAGAAGCAAAAAACTAAACCTATTTTGCCTGCTCCAAAAGATCCTCTGAGTGAATGGCAAAACATCACTCAAAGCTTGTTTAATGCCCTTATGGTTCTTATGCCTCCACATGATGTTTCTGTTCCTGCTTCTCCTGGTCTTCTACCCCTCTCAAGGGAACCAAGGAGCAGGATTCGTCTGAGGAAAATGCTTTTGATTCTGATGAAGAGTCCTTGACTTGTTCCTCCCAGATTCCTTTGCCATTTGACTATGGTTCTGAGGAAGTAGAGCCTGTCAATCCTGAATCTCCTTTTGAGATTTCCTTTGGTGATACTGTTTCTAGAATGATGGAATTTTTCAACTTAGACTTTGCTCAAGTATCTGATATGCAGAAGAGGTACTATGAGCTACTACAAATAAAGTCTCTTAGACCCTCTGCTGTTCCTTCTGTTCTTGCAGTCTGACTGGATGGATGCCTTTTCATGACGGTACATGACTGACTCTAAGGCTTATGACTCCCAACCCCCTGCTCCTAAACAAACTGATAGGTTTTATAAAGTGGCTGAGGACTGCAAATTGTTTTTATAAGTACCCGTCTGTGGCTTTTGACAAGTCTTCCAAATTGTTGCCTTCCATTAAATTGCTGCTATCTGATAAGGATAGCAGAACCATGGAGAGACTGGGTATGAAGGTGTATATACTTCTGCTACCCTAGCCTTTACAGCTGTTCACTATCGGGCACATAGGATTAGATTTGTTTTGGCTGTTCTCTCTCAAGTCCGTCAGGCTATTTCTGATTTCCTTGATTCTGAGGGGAAGGCCTCTGCTCTTACGTTGCTTGGGACATGCTCCCAAGTAGCTCACCATTCCATTAAATGCAACTATGATGCGGTTGGTGCTTCATCCAGGCTGCTGCTTTTGGTTCTGTTTTGAGGTGTTATTCCTGACCTAGACTTCAGCCTTTGTCTGATTATATCAAGGCCAAACTGGTGGATGCCCCTCTAGATAACAAGTATTTATTTGGTGTTGCTGCTGTGGAGTTGTTTAAGTCCCTGCAAGAAAAGCGCAAGGCCTTACCGGAGGCAAAGCACATTTTTGTTTCCTCTGTGCCCAAGTTTCATAGAAATTATCCTAATAAATCTGCCTTTGTTCATGGACAGTCTCACCCCCCCAAAGGTAAAAAGGGTGGTAGTAAGGCTTACCAAACTCCTCATACTCGTAAGCCTCCTTTTCCTGCCAAACCAGATGCTGTCTGTCTATGCTGTTCAGTCACATTCCTCATTTTCTTTGCCTTTCCCTGTCCCTTCCTATTTTGGTAAAAGTCATGCAAGACTCCTGGGTTCTTTCCATAATTTGCCAGGATTATTATTATTATTATTATTATTATTATTATTATTATAATATGGTTTAGAAATCTCCCACCCCACCCCTTTTTGGGCTTTCCTCAATGTCCTCTGGAACAACTGTCCTTTTTTTCTAGAGGTACGTCAAGGCCTGTTGGCTCAAGGAAGAATTTCAAGAAGTTCCAGCTCCTCTGAGAAGAAAAAGGTTTTACTCCAGAATGTTCTTGGTCCGCAGGAAAGAAGGCACCTGGAGACCCATTGTGGATCTTTCTCAGCCTAACACCTTTTTGAAGATCCCTTCCTTTCGGATGCTTTTTCTTCAAACCTGGTTTCCCCGGTTACTTCCTCAGCTTTTGTAGTTTCCCTGGATCTTAAAGATGCTTATGTACACATTCCTATTCATCCCCTTTTTAGGAAGTGTTTACTTTTCTCTGTTGGTTCCTGGCATTTTCAGTTCTCTGCTTTTGCCTTTGACCTCTCTACTGCCCCAAGGTTCTTCATCAAATGCCTTGCTCCTGTAATTACTTTTTGTAGGCTAAGGGGGATACAGGTCTTTCCGTACTTGGATGACCTTCTTATTTGCCTCTTTTCAAGAGTTCTTATTTCTGCATCTACACTTTACCATTTATTTCTTGCAAAGCCTGGGGTTTACTGTAAATTTCCAGATGCCATTCCTGACTCCTTCTCAGGATCATATTTTTCTGGGTTACAGGATCCAGACTGTTCCAATGCTGGCATACCTGCCTCCTCCTAAGGCCAAAACTGTCATTACTTTCTTTCAGTACCTTCTTCCTCTGGCTTCAATCATGGCCAGAAAATTTCTGAGAGCCTGGGTTATGTGACTTCCAGAATTCATATGCTCCCTCTAACCAAGCGCCACATGAGAAAACTTCAGTGGTTTCTAAAGTCGATTTGACTTCAACATTCTCATCCATTAGATTTTCTAGTCCCTCTACTTCCATGACTCAAGCTGGAATTACAATGGTTGGTTCATCAGTTGTCTCTCAACCCAAGGCTCACTTTTCTACCTCCTATCCTCTCTCAGGAACTCTTCACAGATGCCTTGGACATGGGATGGAGGACCTCCTTTGGCCCTCTTAAGGTACAGGGCCTTTGGTCACCTCAGCAAAAGAAAGACCACATCAGTGTCAGAGTTGAGAGCTTTTCTGGGCATTCAGGGTTTTCATTCTCTTTTTCTTCCAGGGCCCCTTCAAGATTCTCACAGACCATACCACTGTGATATGACATGTCAGCAAGCGAGGGTGGGGGGAGACAAAGTCTTATCTCTTATGCAGTTCAAGTTTGGGAGCTGGCTATCCAATATCAGATGACTCCTCAGACAGTTTACATTCCCTCAGATCAAAACATTGTGGCAGATTCTCTGAGCAGATCCATAACACTATCCCATGAGTGGATGCTTTACAGGGATGTGTTTCTGGACATTGTCCACTGGTGGGGTACTCCTGAAGTAGATCTGCTAACCTCCCCTCTGAACAGACAGCTTCCTTTATTTTGTGCCAGAGTCCCATGCCCTCTGACCTGGAAGGTGACTCCCTCTCTTTTTCTTGGAAGGGGATGTTAATCTATGCCTTTCCTCCCTTTCCTCTCATTCCGAAAGTCCTGTTCAAGATAAAACGGGATGCTCCTAAAATCTTGCTGGTGACTTCCTTTTTTCCAGACAGCATTGGTTCCCTCTACCTTTGCATCTTGCCAAGGGCAATCGCCACAAGTTACTTCACAGGGTGGATCTACTTGCACAAGACAGAGGATCTTGCATCCATACCCACCTGTCCATTCTTCATCTGACATTGTGGATGATAGGGTTTTTGATACCCTAGAGATACCTTTTTTTCTAAGGATGTGCTTCGTGTCTTGCAGGAGAGCAGTAAACCCACTACTAGGAAATCTTACTTATCCAAATGGAAGAGCTTTTCTGTTTTGGTGTGTTTCTTGTAACCTAGATCCACCATCTGTGGATGTTCCTTTCGTTTTCTCTTGTGTGAATTGCTCAATGCTGAGTTGGCATATTCTTCTGTTTTAAGACCCACCTGTCAGCTATCTCTTCTTGTCTGCCTTCGACTCCCCATTTAGCCTGTAGATTTGAGGCCAAACAGTTTTTTTAAGGCGCCCTTCACATTAGGCCTTCCAGGAACCCCTGTCCCTCCTTCCTCGGACATTAATTTTGTTATAGAAAAATTGACTAAGGCTCTCGGCTTCCTTGCATCATTGTTCTTTGAAAACTATTCAGTCGGCCTTTACTTCTGCCAGATGGGTATCTGAGCTGCAAGTCCTTATGGCTGTTCCTCGTTTTTTAGTTTTCCATAAGGACAGGGTGTCCCTTCATACCAGTCTTTCTTTTGTACTAATGTGGTTAATGAGTTGTCTCTTAATCAGTTTATTAATTTGCCCACTTTTCCCTTCTCCGCAGTCTGCTGGTGAGAAGATTTTGGGCACCTTAGATTTATATAGACAACTTAGATATTATTGGGTTACAACTAAAGCTTTTTGTAAATTTGACCAGAAGTTCTCTTTCATCCTAAGTCTTTATGTTTGGCTGTTTCCAAGCAAACCATTTCTTCTTGGATGTCTAAAGCCACTTCTTTTTGCCTTTCTTTTCATGGGAAGAACCTTCCTTCCTTCTGTTAAGGATTGTTCCAGTAAGGTTATGACTTCTTCTGATGTCTTTTTCAGGGGTTTAGATACTAACTCTATTCTTGAGGCAGCAGTCTGGACTTCTGTGCATACCTTTACTAAGCATTAAAAGTTGGATGTGATCTCTATGGCCAGAGCTGGCTTTGCCAGGGCCATTCTGCATGGCTTCCTAGAGGGCTGTGCTGGCCCTTCCCCTTTCAGACTTCTTTCTGATCTTTTTGCCCTCTCCCTATTGTAAAGAATATTGCAACACTGATATGGAAGGACATAGTACAATTGTGTAAAATTTTACCATAACAGTAGATGTGCTTCTCTTCACTGTTGCAGTATTCACTCCCTCCTTCCTTCCCTGGTCTATTTTCCTTCTGGATGTGTTAGTTACCTACTTGTATCCTTGGACTGTTGTTCATACAGGGGCTTATTCCGTTCTGAAGATGTTGCATCTGGACATCACCTTTATGCTCTACACCATGCACAGGGATCATACATGTGACGTACTGTGTACCCTTTGCAACCAAAAGGCTTTGTTTTATACTGGCCAGACATTAGGCTGCATTCAGCAGAGAACTTCCTATTGTAAAGCATGCTGCAACAGTGAAGAGAAGGACATCTAGTGTTTGTGTAAGATTTTACACAACTGTACTTTAGGACCAGGGACACCTTATGATTTTCCTTGGGGATCATGATCGGGTATCAAAAGTCCAGTCTTCACCCTGTTCAGAGGCTAGAATTGATAGGTTGTCACTTAGATTCAGTCTCTCAAACTGCAAAAATTCTGGCTTCCAGGTTTTTAAACCCTTCATTGTCAAGCCATTATATTGCTGTCTTACAGACAGTGTACAGTGTTGCTAATTCTAAAGTTCTTTGGGCACATGGCAGCCTCCATCTGCTTGGTTCCCGTAGTGAGGTACCACACAAGAGTGCTACAATGGACACTTGTGGTCCACTGGTCTTACTTTACTCCTCCGATGCAGTTTCCCATCTTGTTGACACGTGCTGAGATCAAATAAGGTGGTGATTGGAGTCTCCTCTGGTGTCTAGTGGTCGACCATTTGTTCTTCCTCCTCCACTGGGTAGAGTCACAACAGATGCTTTTCTTCTGGGAGGTGGGCATTTTGAAAGGAGGACTGTCCAAGAAATCTGGTCTGTGATTGAGGCCAGTCTTTACATCAAGTTTTTGGAGATTAGAGCACTCCTCCTTTCATTGCAGGCTTTTCAGGTCTTTCTCCCCAAGGGTGTAATCTGCAATGTCTGTCATCTGGCATCTGAACAAACAAGGAGAGACTTGATCTTACCCATTTTGTCTGGGGGCCATGAGAGTTTGGCATTGGGTGATTTCATCTGAACAGTTTCTGGTTGCAATGCATATCTGGGAGAAATCCAACATAGCATACAGTCTGAGCAGGAAAAATCCAACATAGCACACAGTGTGAGCAGGAACATTTTTTTCCTCATGAGTGCTTCCTAAATCCAAGGGTTGCAACTTGGGTTTTTCAGAGTTGGGCACTCCATGTTGCGACCTATTTGCTTCCCCGTCCAAATGGGGCAGCAAGTGTTATGCCTTAGTTCCTCATTGGGGGCAGTCTTCTATATGCTTGGACCCTGGGTCTCCTGTATGCATATCCTCTGGCCATGTTAATAGTTTCTCCATAAGGCTAACTGTTGCATTGCGACTGTGATCCTCATTGCTCCCTTTTGGTCCCATCAGGTTTGGGTCCCCTTTCTTTGTCATCTTCTGAGGTGTCCTCCTTGGATCCTGGATCCCATGCTGGATCTGATTTTTCACCTGGCTTAGATTCAACTAACCTTCAGATTCTCAGGTTAACCACATAAAATTCTCCTGATGGCCAGAGATGCCAAGCCTTAAGACAGAGTGATGCATATTTTGACCTCATATAAGAAGGTATTTACTCGTAAAGTATATGCTAGTAGGTGGAAATAGTTTGCTCTTTGGGCTAATTCTATAGGTTTGGACCTTTTCTCAGCCCCTTTGGAGGTTATTTTGGACTTTCTTGCTGACTTGTTTCACTCAAGATCCAGTTATTCTACTGTTTACAGTACATTTGTCAGCTATTTCCAACGTTCACGTTGGTAGAGATGATATGTCCTTGATGGCTTAGAAAATTTTAAAGGACATTTTGCAAGGGAACTGTTTTTGTTACTCCCTCCAGTCCAGGATCCTGCCCTGCCATGGAACTAGCCTTTTATGTTTCAAGTGTATGCTGCATCCTGTTTGAGCCATGAACTATGGTTGACTTTGAAGTTTTTGTCTTGGAAGACCTTATTCTTGGTAGCTGTTACTTCTGCCAGGCATGTGTCAGAACTGATGACCTTGTCATTGTCGTCTTCATATTTGGTTTTTCATAAAGATAGGGTGCCTCAATGGAAACAGATCCTACTTTTCTGCCAAAGATGGCAGTATAGAACAGTGTGAATCAGACCATTCACTTATCAGTGTTTTATCCCCCCCAAGTGTTCCAGTAAGGGAGAATATTTTACTGCATTGTTTCGACATCCATAGCAAATTGAGGTTTTATTTGGACAGGACCAAATCTTTTTTAGAAAATCTAATCGATTATTTGTCTTTTTTTCAAAAGCCTAGTTGGGTAAGCCATTGTCGAAGGTTACTCTGTCCAAGTGTTCATCTGATTGTATTTCATTTGGGTATAGTTTGAAAGAGAGGGTCTTGCTTTGTAAAACTTAAAGGTCATTCCACTAGAGCTATGGCTACCTCTGTGGCTTTTTTCTACAGGGCTGCATTGGATGATGATCATGCTGCTACTAGTGTAGGTCTTCATATGTTTGTGCCTCACTACAAATTGGATAGTCATTCAAGGTCTAGCGCCTCCTTTGGTTCCTCCGTATTGCAGAATGTGCTATCATAGGACCTCCTTAGGATTTTACATGGCTGGGGACTTTGTACCCCAGGTTGAACCCAGACGGAAAAGACCATGTCTGATACGAAAGTTATGCACTCCCCATAATGATACATCCATCTCTTTCAACCTTCCCTCCCACCTGCTCCCATCATTTTAGTGTGCATCTGTGTCATGGGGTGACAGAGTCAGGGAGGACTGTGCTTCTTCTTTTTTGGGTCTTTAGTGTTTTCTTTTGGGATTAAGTCGTGGAAGCTTTTGCAAAGAGGTGCAAACAATATCTAAAGTAATTCTAGTAAGGCAAGGTATTGTGGGTAGAGGAGGCAGAGTTCAGGGGGATGAAGTCTTTTGGATAGGGCCAGCCTCTGCACCAAGTGAGATCCAGAGTAACCCACAGGTTGAACCAGATGGAAAGTAAACGCATATCTATCCTTCTGATGAGTATGTAACTTTTGTTTAAAAATTTTCATGTGATCTATAGCAAACATAAATGATGGACTTTTGTTTTATTTTTAAATGCCTTAATTTGAGATAATTTTTAAGGTAATGAGTCATTCAGATTATTGGGGCCTTATCACAATTTGTCCAAGGGATTTCTTATATTCCAACATGCTTAGTCTTCATGTCCCCCTGCAGTCAAGTATGACCTGCTGAATTAAAAAAGGACACCAGTCTTCCTTTGTTTGTATTATTTATTTTTATCACAGACCAGTTGAAATCTTTTTAAATCTGAAGAACTACTAAAGGTCGTGTTCTTTTCTACTGCAACATAACGACACTCATGAATAGCTCTTTAACTCATGCGAGACTCTTAAATAGTGCCACTAAGTCTGTTTCCTGCTCTGCCAACTCCATCTTCAGTGAACATGATGATTTTGTCTGCTGATCTTTCCAGCTGTACCCTTCTATTCCTGACCTCAAATCAGAATTATTAAATGCAAAATATAAAATTAATTTCAGTGATTCCAAAAGTTGAGTCACTGCTTTTAACTGCGGGTATAGCTCTCCTCATAGATTCGTAACAGCAGATCAAAGAAAAGTTTTGGAACTCCAATTTGTCAAGTACTTCAGGTGAGTAGCCTAGTTAACCTTGCTGCATGGTTTTATTCTGCATTTAAATTGAACACAAGGTCTACTTCATTATCCTCTGCATTCCATAACAATGTAGTAGTCTTCAGTAGAGTACACGTTTATTACTTACCCCACAAATCAATACTGAGCTCAGTCCTTCTCATCCTTTGCATCCCGTAACAATATAGTACTCCTCTTTCATCACACTTCTCCTCCCCACCCCAACACATACACACCCAAACCCACGCTGATCTTAATCTATCAATTCAGGTAACCATGTTTCCATTCTGTTAGCTATAACTGCCATTATTTTAAAATTATTACTTAGTAGAGATAATAAGTCTATGTAATTACTGTAACTTTTATATGATTTATTGTAATATTTTGCATATTTAACCAAAGTTGTTAAATATTATTTTAAAGCCATAGTTAACATTATTATTACATTCCTGTACTCTAAAGGAGAGGGCCATCAGTCAGTCCCGGAAGGATTTGGTTGCAGTCCAATTTTCCTGTTATCCCTCATATCTCCCAGTTGTATATTTGAAAGATTCCGGAGTGGTAAGATCGCACACAAAACATTTTCTCTTTCTCTGTAGGAAGTAAAAAATGTTCATTAAATGGATCACTGCTGCAGTAGCTTTACGTATTATATCCTACTATGGATGTAACTTCTTGCCAGCTTTCAAAGCTTAGGGGCACCTTCAACACACCTAAACGATTAGTTTGAGCGGAGATTAAGGAAGAGTGGTTTAGGCAGCCAGCCTTTCAGAGTTTTCCTGCTGCTGAAGAGCACTCATCTTGCCGGTTTTCAAGGATCAGTCAGCTATCACTTTCCATTGCAGGGCAGGTAAGTTCTCTTTGGGAAATAACATCTTCTATACTTTACCTTTATGATAGAAACTGACCATTTTCTGTGAAATAATACATTTTAAGCTAGGAAAAAATATATTTATTGAATGTCACTTGACTTTTAGTCATTTCTAAACAGGAGTATTACATTTTACTTTTGTGGGAAGAAGTTGTTAAAATTATTTTAAAACTATTTTTTTTTCTGTGTTAAAAGTTACGGTATGTTACTTCTGAGGGCTGGGGTAGGTGTTTAAAGTGCTTTTATTGTGTTTTTTGGTGAACAAGCGACCTTTTTGTACTACTACTAACCTGCTTTACTGATTACTGCTGCAGGCTGCTCTGGGAATTGGGTGTATTTTTTGGCTTTACCATAGAACATCATACTGGTTCCTTAGTTCTTCCTTCTATTGGGCACAGAAAGAAAAAAGTTAATAGACTTTGCCACAACAGAAGGCTGCTAAAATGCCCCAGCTGCTGTGACCATTTCTGTTTCCTCAGACCTTTTTAGCTATTTCCTTGGCTCCCTCTGGTGTAGTCCCTACAATCACCAAGGACTGGGGGTTAGACACATCTTCTACAGCTGTTGGAGTGCCCTTATTGGGCAAGGGAGAGCCACTCTTATTGGTCCTGGGAGAAAGAAGAGGGAATTTTTCGTTGCCTAGCTAGAATGGATTACCTGTTACTTGGGAGGTCTTGCCTGGCAAAAGTGGGTTTACATCTCTTGAAATCCCTGCCACAATGTAGCAGAAACTTGGCCATATGTTTTCCCCTGTCTCAGTTACTGTGGATAAGCGTAATTTGTTAGGCTTAGCTGATATTTAGTTCAGGCTGTTGACACTTTTAGTTAGTTCAACTGTTTCTGCCAAGTGAAGAAGGGATTATTCATTTTCTGAAGAGGTTCAAGGATTTTGAATCACAAAATGATTGTGACAAGACAACTTTGGTGCTTTCTAACTGGGTTTCTTATTTAGATTCTGAGGAAAACGTGGCTTCTGTCAATACCTTGAAGGATTCCCATTTTCAGAAACTATTTCCGGAATGAAACAGTTGTTTCAGTGGAGACATACATTTATTGCAACTGGATTTTCCAGAACCTACACCCATAGCTCTCAACCTTCCATCTCCAAAATGAGGAACACTCGCCTTCATAATGTGGAACAAATGGGCAAAATGTGGAACAGATACTAATGGTTTATTAACAACTTCAACTAGGAAGGTCATAGGATGGTTAAAATATGCTGGTTTTACTCATAAGGAAGATCCTGTAACGAATTAATATGATTAACTTCTACTTACCATGGATTTCACTTAAAAAAAATTCCTAACACCGAATGTGTGACAGACTCTTTCAGTGTGGAACTTTGAGGAACTTCGAGGAACATGAACTCAAGACCCCAAATGAGGTACGTTCCTCGTAATGAGATACACTTGAGAGGTATGCATACACCAGTTCCTTGTATTCTTTCAACATTGAAGGCTGTTTTTGTGACAGCCCATGACTTGACTGACAGCCAGAACTGCTGCCCCCAAGAAAGCAGTTAGATCGTATAAAGTTCCTAAGTCTTATAAGTTTTTATACGCCAATTCTAGGTCAGATCCAACAGTTGTTTCTCTGGTGAGTATAGCTACTGCTAAATATCTGGTTAATACCAGTCCCTCCTCTTGTGACAAGGTTAGGAAAGATTTTGATAGGTCTTAGGGGGAAGTGTATCCTTCTGCAACACTTCTTTTTAGAATTCTTACCTGTTAGTTTATGCTCACTCTTTTGAGAACATGAATATTATGCAATCTATTTCCTCTCTTGAGAGGAAAACTTCCTTGCACAGTCTAATTGCCTCTGTGTTTTAAGTGGCTACCTGCTGTTTGAAATGTGCCTGTGATTCTGCAGATGCCACTTCCAGGGCATACTCTAAACCCTCCTGAAGATGTCAAAGCTGAAAGTTTGAATTCTCCCTTAGACAGAGAAAGAGTTTTTGGACCATATGCTGCAGAGGTCCTTAAGTCTGATGGGAAAGGTAAGCCGATTCAAGAAATTTCTCAGATTTTTAGCCTTCTTTCTCCAAGTTTGTCAAGGGGTGTAATCCTACCTCTGCAAGCAAAATAAACAACACATCAAGCTGCGGTTAAGCAGCTATTTAAAAAACAATGGCAAGGATGTTTCAAAAAGTTAAGTTTTCTGGTGACATTAGATTTAAAAGATGCTTAGCACATTCCTGTAGATCTAGATATCAGGCATGTCAGTTCTCTGCATTACACATTGGTCTATCCACTGCTCCAAGGGTGTTCACAAAATGTGTAGCTTATGTGATATCCTTTTGCAGACTGGTAAGGTCTTCACATTTTCCTTATTTAGACAACTTGCTTATCTTTGTAGAGTCTTTTTCAAAATTTCAGGAATCTCTCACTTGGACGAGCATATCCTTGCTTTTAACTAACAGGTTCATAGGTAAGTACTAGGCTAGCTGCCCTTGCCGCCCATTTTAAGACCAGCCACGTTCCTTTATTTTGTGGTAGAAGTAACCTATCCAATTTGGTTGTAAACTGGCCTTGTGCAGCCCATGGTCGATAATTATATATTACCCTTAATGAAATGACTGTGATCATACCATTGATAATTTAAGGGGACCCCTGAATCGGATAAACCATTAAGGAGCTGCATCTATCCATTAGTAGTACAGGGGGCAGTTCTGGGACAAATATTCGGTTTCCTTCCATAGAGCTAAGTTGTACTTGAAAATAGAAAGGGTTGAACTTTGTTTTTATGTGAATGGGGAATCGTTCCTATAACAGCAGTATTCTCTGAGAAGTGTATAGCTAGTTGGAGTTAAAAGGATTATTTCTTGTTTATTTAACCCCCGTGTTTGCTCTGGTTTGCACTTGTTTGCACTTAGCACACCATTGCGCACTGCCGACCAACAGTGGTTTCTGTTGGCGGTTATAGACAAACATTTTGCTTATTAAATTTTCCCCTAACACTTTTCTTATGGTCCTCCAGAGGTTTTTATGTGGCCCTGCTGTGCTGTCAAGTGAAATACTAAGTCTAGCCTCTGAGGTACCAACACATCTCTCACCCACTAGCCTTTCCTGAGTGCAACCTGTTTTCCTGACCTCTTCCTATTTCTGACCATACAAATTTATCTAACACTATGGATGGACAATTTCCCACATTTTCTCCAGCCACTTGGTTTACATGGGCATTCTGAGGCAGTGTAGCAACTGCTTCATGTACACAGACAACCCTCTACTCCTAGTCCATACAAACTCAACATGTGAGAGAGGCAGCTATATTAAGAACCTTGAATCCATGCTCTCTCACACACCAGTCAGTACATATGACACTGAACGGGTTGTCAGCATCCATACCTCACTTTCTACTCCACCCAAACCCACATCACACACACCTACATATGCAGAGGTCTTCACCTGAAACTTACCTAAACACCAGAGACCTCCCACACACAAACACAAGCATGCTACACATAGTACTTCCTCTGTAGAGCACAATATACATAAAAGCTCCTGCACCAGTGGCTCACCTGTCAAGCCCATAAGGCAAAACACAAAGCCAAACATATTAGTTTTAGGTGACTCCATCGTGAGACCTACAGATGCTCTTCTCACCAGGCTGGATAAGGAAAAGTTCATTGTCAGGTGCCAGGATCCACCACTTCACACGTGCACTCAAGTCTGTCAACAACTGGTACTGTTATGACTCCGTCATACTCCATGTTGGTGTGAACGACTTGAGAAGTACCTCTCTGGACTATATGAAGAGAGACATGATTGAGTTCTCAGACTGTTTTCAGGCAGGTATGTCCCTAGACTTAAGCAACATTTTACCTTCACTGAAGATGATGCCTCAATACAAACAGAAAATGATTGACTTCAATAATTGGCTTAGTTTCTGGTGTCATTCTAAGGTGATCCAGTATCTGTCAGCCTGGAATGATATGATTGACAGACCTCCTTGCTTTGCCAGAGATGGTCTTCATCGGTCACCCCTGGGATGTTGGCTATGTCTAAGGCTCTTGCCATTCCCATGGGTACCTTTTTTAGGCAGTGTAACAAGGACAAAATTTCTGATGTAAAAATTCCATCTAAAAACGTCATGGTTATGCTGCAAAATGCTAGGAGTCTTAACATGAAACTCCACTCGCTGGAAGCAGTCCTCACCCTAGAAGACACAGACATTTGTGCAGTTACGGAGACCTGGTTCAGTGCCGTGGAGAGCACTCCAGCCATACCAGGTTACACCTCCTTCCACATGATCAGACCACAAACTGAAGGCATGAAAACTAAAGGAGGCAGTGTATTAATATTCATTAAAAATAAATACACCTCCAGATTGGTTAAACAGTGTGGATGTCCTTCAAGGATGCAACTGCAGTCCTGACATATGGGTTGTTCTGCCTCAGGCAGCCCTTCGGTCGGCCGGATTCCAAAGTCTGGGTCCGGCGTCAGCTGATGTCGCCCTTTCCCCGACGTCAGAGCACCTGGGGTATAAAAACGTCAGCCGACGCCATCTTCTTCAGTCTTTCTTGCCGCGTGGCGCCCGAAGCAGAAGCAGTTTGCAAGTGCTGGTCGACCAGCTCCTGTGTTTTCAGCTACTGAAGTCTTCAAAAAAGCTAAGTACCCCGTTTGGGACCTTTTCTTGCCTCAGCCGATGTCAGATAAGTGAAAAAGTTAATTGTTTAACTTGTGGGAAACAAATACCTCATAAGGATTTCCACTCTTACTGCTTACCCTGCCTAGGCCCAGAACACAACGTCTCGGCCTGTGCAGCTTGTGCCTCTTTCAATAAACGCACTCTTAGGTGTCGGTCAGAGTTTGCACAGGATTATTTTGTGGAAGATTTCTGTTGTATCATGCCGTCGGAGCTTCCGACAGCACATTTACCTAAAAAACGGAAGGATAAGGACCGACACCCGCGGTCTCTGCCAACACCACGCTTAGGCCTACCGCGAGTGTCTCGGTCTCTTCTGAGCCGGTTTCGCAACCGCTACAGACCGACGACACAGCTCCACCGGTTACTTCGGTACTGGAGGCCAGCTCGGTGCCGGTTTCTGTTCTCCCCTCTGAGACCGTAGCCCAGGATATTTCTGACACCATTTCAGTGGATAAGACTACTCCAGCATGTGGGGCTGCCAGGCCTCCAGTGTCTATGTCCATTAAGGCCTACACACGTGCTAAGGCTGCCAAACTGGCTAAGTCTCTCCCTCCAAGATCTGTTTCTCTGGGATCCACTTCTGGTTCTCAAATTTTAAGTTTAGCTGAGGACCTTATTTCTTTAATTAGGGGTTCACAGCCTCATCCAGATAGAGGCTCTCAGCCGCCTTCTGACAAGAGGCCTAGGGTTGAGCAGGTAGATTCCCAGTCCTCCGATGAGGCCTCAGGTGATTCTGCACATTCAGACTACCAGGAGGAGGCCTTCCCGGCCTACGAGGATTCTGATGCGGAGGAATCTATTCCCTCTGCTTCTCCTCCTGAGGAGTTTTCCATTGGGGAAACGCTTCATTCCATGAGGGAACACTTCAGATGGCAAGGCCAAGAATACTCAGATTCTAGGAAAAGGTTAAGGGAATTTTTAAAGCTACCTCAGCATAGACCCTTAGCTATTCCTCCAGTTTTAAATGTTTTAGATGATGTGTACTTAGAATCTAGTGTTTCCCCTGACTCCTTCCCCCCTGCTCCTGTCAAGCCAGACAGGTACTACAGGGTCCCAGACACACATCAATTTCTGTACAAGGGCCATACTGCTGACCCTGAAACTATTTCTCAGGGGCCTAATGGGGTTTCCTCCACTACTAAGAACCCACTCCCTTCGGAAAGAGATTCTAGGGCTTTAGAAAGGTGGGGCAAGAAAGTATATACATCTTCCACCCTTTCTATGCGAGCATTAAATTGTCAATTTCATATGATTCAGTATCAGGAATACATGTTGGATGACTTGCAAAAGAAACTGGCTTCCCCTGAACCATTAGATAGAAAGGGGTTACAGGAGTTGGTTCATAATACTAAGCAGGTTAGCAGCCATTTCCTTCAGTGTGGATATGATGCATTGGAAGCTTCATGTAGAGCAGCAATGACAGGTGCAGTCATACGCAGACATGCTTGGTTAAAGGAACAAACATTGCCAGACCATGTGAAAATTAAGCTTTTGGATGCACCACTAGAGAAACATAAGCTATTTGGTGCTACTGCACAAGAGGTTTTAAAGAAAATAGAGGAAAAGGCAAAATCAGTGCAAACAGTCAGAGTTCCTCCAGGTACAGCCTCCAAGATTCAGCAGGAATTGGCCTTCTAAGCATTGGTCCTTTCCTGACACAGACAAATTTCAAAGAGGCAAAAACAGACATGGCAGAGGTAGAGGGCAAACTCAAGGCTCCTACAGAGGACGTCAATGGCAGCCTCCGAACCAGAGAGGTGGGGCAGGACCTTCCACTGCTCTGCCAGGACAATCTCAATGACTTGACTTTGACTCCGCCATCCAGGGCTCAATTAGAAGCACCTTTGGGCGGAAAATTATCTTTATTCTCACAAAATTGGCACAATATTACAAAGGACAAATGGATACTGGAGATAATAGACAAAGGATACAGATTCCATTTTCATACACTGCCAACAAGACATGGCAGGCCAAACCTGCCACCAAATCAAAGGGCAGAGGCACTCAAACAAATAACAAACCTACTTCAAATAAGAGCAATAGAAAAGGTTCCTTCTGCAGAACAAGGACAAGGATTTTATTCAAGACTGTTCCTTGTTCCAAGAAAAGAAAACCAATGGAGACCCATTCTGGACTTGTCCGCACTGAATACTTACCTTATTGTGCCAAAATTCAAAATGCTGACTTTACAGCAACTCCTTCCCATGCTGGGCAAGGGGTCTTGGCTGGTAACTCTGGACCTCAAGGAGGCATACCTGCATGTCCCAATCAGACAAAGTTGCAGAAGATACCTCAGATTTCTTGCAGGCTCAGAGCATTATCAATTCTCAGCATTGCCCTTTGGCTTATCTACTGCGCCCAGTGTGTTCACGAAATGCCTGGCATCAGTAATTGCACATTGCAGACTTCAGTGGATACAAATAGCGGACAGCCAACAAGCCTTGTTAAAAAACTTGGACTATGTCATTCACCTACTGCAGGCCTTGGGATACACAGTCAATATTCAGAAATCAAGTCTTGTACCGTCCCAACAAATACCTTTCCTGGGTGCCACACTGGACACAAACACCCAGATGGCGTTTCTGACAAAAGAAAAACAAAAACAATTACCAGAATACTTCATAAGATTGGCAACACACACCCAGATGACTGCAAGGAAAATCCTGCAGGCCCTGGGTTTCATGGCATCTTGCATTCTTCTGATTCCACATGCAAGGCTGCATATGAGGAAACTACAATGGTATCTAAAAAGTCTATGGTCTCAGCACAGCCACAGCCTGGAAACCTTGATCCCACTCATTCCATGCCTTCAAAAGGAATTTCTGTGGTGGGCTCAGGCAAGCCAGATAAACAAAGGTATGCCTTTCAGCAAGCCTCATACAAGTCAAACCATAACAACAGATGCCTCAGACCATGGATGGGGGGGCGCACATGGAGGGCAGATGCATTCAAGGACAATGGACACAAAAAGAAAAGCACCTGCATATCAACCAAAAAGAAATGCTGGCAGTGATACATGCAATCAAGGCCTTCGAAAAGTTCATGCATCAGGGCCATCTACTAATAGACAGACAATACCACAGTTATGTGGTACATAAACAAGCAAGGAGGTACCCATTCCTACCCTCTTTGCAGACTGGCAATGAATTTCTGGGATATTTCCCTACAATTGAAAATAGAGCTACAATCCCAGTTTGTACCAGGGAAGGACAATGTTCTGGCGGACAGCCTAAGCAGAAGCATCATGGATCCACACGAATGGATGTTGCATCCAGACATTTTCTTACAAATAGCTCAAGCATGGGGAAGGCTGGATATAGATCTTTTTGCCTCCCACTTCAATCACCATCTGAAAAAGTTTTGCACAAGGACATACCGTCCTCAAGCATGGAAGGTGGACGCTCTCTCCTTCAGTTGGAACTCTCTAACACTATATGCCTTCCCACCTCTTCCTTTGATGACCAAGGTGTTACTAAAGATCAAGACAGAGCAACCGAAAGTCATACTGATAGCTCCAGACTGGCCAAGACAACACTGGTACCCACTGCTACGGAGCTTGACACACACCAATCCGTGGCTCCTTCCTCAATGGCCACTTCTGACACAGCACAATTACAGGACACTACACCCCAGCTTGAAAACATTGAAGCTGACAGCTTGGAAGATTACATGACTATTACTCGGGATACACTTTCCAAAACGGTAAAAGATATCATCCTGGAGGCGCGCAGACCTTCCACTAGAAAAACATACTCAGCAAAATGGAAGAGATTTCTTATCTGGAACAGCAAAAAGGGTCAAGACCCATCAGTGATGAGCATTCCACAGATCCTGAAATACTTGGCTGAAATGATCCACAATGGCCTTTCATATTCTTCCATAAAAATACATGCTTCAGCAATATCTGCCAAATATAACACTGATCCGCCTGTATTTTCTCACCCATTGCTAAGACCATTTCTAAGAGATATAAAGAACATCAACCCTCCAAGGAAACCACCAGTGCCTGCATGGGACCTCAACTTCATGCTGGAAAAATTAACTCTTCCTCCCTTTGAACCAGCAGATCTTCAGAGTTGCAATTTCTGTCTTGGAAAAACAGCCTTCCTTCTGGCAGTAACCTCAGCAAGAAGAGTCTCTGAGCTGCAGGCCCTTATGGCAATACAACCATTTCTCATTTTTCACCAGGACAGAGTTTCTTTGAAAACCAATCCGTCATTCATGCCAAAGGTGGTATCCAGGGTGTCCCTGAATCAAGCTATTCACCTGCCTACCTTCTTTCCCAATCCTCAAAATAAAGGAGAGAGACTTCTGCACACCTTGGACATACACAGACAGTTGCGCTACTACTTGGACAGAACAAAGTCTTTCAGAAAATCTGACCAGCTTTTGTAGCTTCGCTGCTGGATTGCAGGGAAAAGCAATTTCCAAACAGACAATTTCTAAATGGATTGGAAATTGCATTCGATTCTGCTACTCTTTTCATGGAAAAACTGTGCCAGCTGACATCAGGCCACATTCCACCAGAGCTACAGCCACCTCCACAGCCTTTTAAGAGGAGTGGCAACAAAGGACATTTTAGAAGCTGCTACATGGAGCTCCGTGCATACATTTTCCAAACATTACAACCTGCCTTTATACTCCAGATCCAGAGCAGGGTTTGCCTCTGCAGTCCTGCAGGGCATTTTAGCTACACCATCTTTGTCTTGGTGCCTACCACCCCCAGGTTGGCTATGGTATTCAACCCATATGTCAGGACTGCAGTTGCATCCTTGAAGGACATAGTACAGTTTTGTACCTACCATAAATGTAGATGTCCGATAAGTATGCAACTGCAGTCAGGTTTTCCCTCCCACCTACCCCTCTGTGGTATACTTTTGGGTTTCTACCCCTCATTTTAGCTACCTGGGGTAATGTTTTATGGTGTATTTGTTTTTATGCTGTTGTACTTCAATTTTTTCTCTATTTTTCAAAATTTATCCTTCCTTAGAGGGCACCTGGCATCTGGGGCAAGAAACATTGAAGAAGATGGCGTCAGCTGACGTTTTTATACCCCAGGCGCTCTGATGTCGGGGAAAGGGCGACATCAGCTGACGCCGGACCCAGACTTTGGAATCCGGCCGACCGAAGGGCTGCCTGAGGCAGGACAACCCATATGTCAGGACTGCAGTTGCATACCTATCGGACATCTACATTTGTGGTAGGTACAAAACTGTACTTTCCCTGGAGATACTTCAGGTGCAATTAACTGTTGGTAAGACATCTATACAAGTCATTGCTAGCTACAGTGCCCCCTCTGCATGAATCAGGACACAAACTCTGCCTATTTGGATCTACTTGAGTTTATCAAGATCTGAACACCATGGTTTTGGCCGAGTTTAACTACCCATCCATTGACTGGGTAAGTTACTTGTGCTCAAACTCACTTGCCCAAAGGTTCCTCGACTTCGTTAACTCCAATGCCCTGGACCAGCTGGTTGACACCCCCACAGGGGGTGCCAACATCCTGAATCTGGTGCTTAACAATATGGGGGACTGCTGTAGCACCTCCACTGTGAGGTCTTCCCTGGTGATCTCATTCGAAGTAACTTCACACCTGACCCCCTCCCCCCAGCAGCAACTAGATTAAAAAACTTCTCCAAAGCAAATTAAAACCTCTTGCAGAATGGTATAAATAGCTTCACTGCACCTCCCCCCTCAGATGGAAATGGGAACTGTGCTGAGTTCTACACCAATGCTTTATACAAACACTATATTACTGCATTAATTCGGCCATACCTGATAGGACCACAGAAGCTCTTTAAGGAAGAGCAAACCTGCCTGGTGGACAACTGCCAGTAACAGGCTTTACAGTAAGAGGAAGAAATTGCTGTCAAAGAGAGAGTGAGCCCTAAACTGGAAACACTCCCTCGTCAGCTTAAACAAGCAAATAAGACTTCTTGTGAAGTCCTCCAAAGCAAACTGTGAATCCAAATTAGCTTCCTCAACTAAAGATAACCATAAGGAGTTGTTTAGTTACATCTGCAACCTAAAAGGAAAGGCCTAGATTTGCGCCGAACTAGTAGTTAATAATACCATGTATACTGGGCCTGTGGACAAGGACAAAATTTCTGATGTAAATATTCCATCTAAAAACGTCAGGTTCTGTGAAAACTTCACTCCCCTGTCCCTGCCACATAATACCCTATGACACCCCTACCACCTGTCCCCTACCTTGTATGTCTAAATAGCAGGTCGTAAACTCCTTCCTCTTACTGTAAAGCCTGTTAATGGCAGTTGTCCACCAGGCAGGTTTGCTCTTCCTTGAGGAGCTTGTTTTGGTCCTATCGGGTACGGGTGAGTCAGTGCAGTTATGCAGGGGTTTGTATAAAGCATTGGTGTGGAACGCTGCATAGTTTCTAGTTCCATCTGAAGGGGGCGTCAACCCACTTATCCAGGGCATTGCCTTTGGGCAGGTGAGTTAGAGCTTGAATAATTTACCCAGTCATTGGATGGGTAGTTAGTCAACCAAAACCATGGTGTTCAGATGCATCTTGATAGACTCTATAGATCCAAATAGGCAGAGTGGGTGTCCTGATTTCATGTTGGGGGTCCTGTAGCTTGGAATGACTTGAATATGTGCCTTACCAACAGTTAATTGCACCTGATGCATCTCCAGGGAATCATACTGTTTAAGCAATCTGGAGGTGTATTCATCTTTAATGAATCAATATACTGCTGTCTTTAGTTTCCACAGCTTCAGTTTGTGGTCTGAACGTGTGGAAGGAGATGTAGCCCAGTATGTCTGGGGTGCTTTCCAGAGCATTGAACCAGGTCTCCTTGACTGCACAAATGTCGGTCTTCTAAGATGAGGACTGCTTTCAGTGAGTGCAGTTTCATGTTAAGACTCCTAGCGTTTAGCAGCATAACTTTGCAGTTGTTTTTAGATGGAGTTTTTACATTGGGAATTTTGTCCTTGAGACACTGCCCAAAAAAGACACTACGGGGGTGGCAAGAGCCTTGGCCAGTAGCTGAAATCCCAGGGGTGGCAGATTTATTTATTTATTTATTGACATTTCTTAACTTTGAAAGTCCACTGGGTCAGTGACCCATTTTCAGTGGAGGCCCATGGAGAAAAGTTCCACATATATGACAAAATTTGCTCTGTATGTCCAGTTTTAACAAAAATACGTGAAATTAGTTAATTAATATAACAACATGAAATTGGAAGGCTACTTCAAGCATAAAAATATAAAAGTACACAAAATAGATAATGAATCTCACATAAAAATATATAAGCTTTATATGGTACATTCATCATAATGAGAATAAAAGTGGTAGTAAGGAAAAGTATAATATTTGTTTGGAGGTAGAGAATGATGATGTAAATAGAAGAGTGCTGTGAGTAGAAGCCTTTGAATAGAAGTGAGTAGATTGGTGGGTGTGATGAGAGAGAAGGAAGTAGAGGGATGGAGATATAAAAGAAAGAGATAAAACGGGTGTGGTTGCAGGAGGATAGAGGTGCAAAAGATGAGAAAAGAATAAGAATAAAGTACAGTTGTGTACACTTACCATAAATGTAGATGTTCGAGTGTATTCACTGTTGTAGTCATTATATTACATTTGGGTAATTTGCTGGCAGGTTGCCCTCATTTGGCCTAAATTCCAAAGTCTTGGGTCCTGCGTCGGTTGCCGTCTTCTCTTCCATGATGTCAGGTCGTCACAAATAGGCAATGAAGAAATAATATATACCAGCCTCAAAATAAACAAAAACAAAACCATCAACATAATTGGATGCTACTTCCCTCCTGGCCAAAACATCCCTCCACTAGAAAACCTCCTCAACTGGTCTACCCACCATCTCCCCCAAGAAACTAATTTTAGGTGATTTCAGTATTGACTGGCAATCCTGTTCTGGCAACCATCCAACCCATCATGTAAACCTTCATGGCTTCACCCAACTAGCCCAGTCACCAACCAGGATAAATAAAAACTCCAGCAAGCACACTACCCTGGATTGGATACTAGTCAGTAAGAGCCCCCAGTCATATATAACAAGCTGCTTATCAAATAGCCTCAGTGATCACTCCTCAACATTCCTACTCAAAAAATACCTATACCAAGGTAAACCTGTCATCTACCATCAAATACGTAAAAAACTAAACTTTAACCCACTCACATTCATCTCATCCCTCAAAGAATGTAACTGGCATCCTCTAAAGTACCTCGTCTAGATGACGCAGTTGAATTTTTTAATACTTCCTTCCTGAGCATCCTTAATTACCATGCCCCCATAAGATTTTCCAGAACCAAAGCACAACTCTCCCCATGGCTACAGAAAACCACGAAGTCAGAAATTAAAAACAGGGATAAAGCCTGGGAGCACTAGCGCAAAACCAAAACCCCCTCAACTAGACAGAAATTCCTACAACTACGCAATAGAGTCAAAAAGCTAATAAAACAGGACAAATTCCAGTACCACCAGTCTGCCCTAGACTCCTCACAACACAGCCCCAAACAATTCTGGTCCTCCATAAACTCCATCCTCCACCCAGGTAAAGTCAGTACCCCTCCTCCTAACATCCCTCACTCCTCAGAAAATATTGCTACCTCATTCAACACACACTTCACCCAAACCGTACAATCACTAGCTAAACAACACAACCCCCCTCCCCTCCAACCCACACCTTCAACTAGTAATCTCCCCACTGCCTTCTCTTATTCTCCTGTACCTACCTCCAACATAAAAAAAAACTCTTAACTAAACTTAAACCCACCAAATTAGAAGCAGACAACCTCCCAAGTGAATACCTACAAATCGCAGCTGATGCTCTGGCCTACCCAGTATCCATCTTGATTAATCTCTGTCAGAAAGTTACATTCCCACACTGTGGAAAGTATCACATATAATTCCCCTCCACAAAGGCGGACCCTCCACAGAACTAACCAATTACTGCCCCATAGCTATTCTCTCTCCACTCTCCAAAATGCTAGAGAAATGCATACACTCTCAGGTCTCAGACTACCTCCTTACTAACAACCTCCTTTCCAGTACTCTGCATGGTTTCCGACCAAACCATAGCACCACCACTGCCTTACTCTCCTTTACTAACACTATCCTTCAGCATAAAAACAATGGCCATCTCTCCTCTGCTACTTTCCTTGACCTGTCTAAAGCATTTGACATGGTCCCACACAAACAACTTATCTCTGTCCTCAATAACCTATCCTTCTCTCAATCAGTCACCAACTGGTTTCAGGGTTACCTGTCTGACCGCCAACAATCCGTTGTATGGCAGATCTCCCCAACTACCTGTCTCCATAGGGGTTCCCCAAGGATCCATCCTTGGACCCCTACTCTCCTCTGTTTACACCAGTAATCTAGCCTCTGCCACCAAACATGGCACACTCATACAATACGCAGATGACTCAACCATCATCTGCTCAGCCCAGTCCCCACCCACTCTGCAAAAAGTCACACAGGAAGCCTTTTCCTCTGCTGAAACTTGGTTATCCGATGCCCAATTAATACTCAACCCAAACAAAACTAAACTATTCATCTTACAACCCACCAAACATGCTCAAAACAACTCTCACTTTAACATCACAGCAAAAGATAACACCACTATATACCCAACTGAACACACCAAATTGCTAGGAGTGGAAATAGACAATAAACTAAAATTTGACATTCACATATCCATGACCATAAAAAAAGTCCACAAAAAAACTAGGAGCATTATACAGAAATAAGCAATTTCTCACCAAAGCAGCAAAGATTTCAATAGCAAATTCCCACCTTATCTCCACCCTACTTCATGCCTCTCCAATATATACCAACCTAAGGCAATGCGATCTAAACAAGCTAGAGACCTGCTACAACAAAATCGCAAAATTCGCCACAGGGCATCCTACCGTAGTCACCACTGTCTCTCACTTGCTGAACTGGGCTGGCTTGAACTCCCTCACCTCCTTCAGTGGTATCAACTCTCACTCGCCCACAAACTAGTAAACCATCCACTAAATGTCCCATCCCTCCAGAATCTACTCCAACCTTATCGCACCACCAGACCACTAAGATCAAGCAACAAAAATCACTTGCAGATCACAAAAGCCAATAACTCTGCTGGTGAAGCACTATTCTCTTGCACCATAGCCAAATTATGGAACTCCCTTCCACCCACAATTACCTTCGTACCATCATGCACTCACTTCAAAACTTTACTAAAAGCTCACCTAAAACATGCTGGCTATGCCCTTGCAACTCCCACTCCAATATCACCCACCCCATCCAACCACTACCTTTCTTTCCACTCCACTAACTACCTTGATTATAGCAAGCTCAGATGCTCATAAGCGTAGTACTTATTATACAGCAGGAACTTCTTTTTTTTTTTAAAACAAGTTTATTGTTTTAACATATAAGAGAAATATAACAATTTTATACAAATAATTAAAAATAGGTATTATTATAATATTCAACAAAACAACTAAAGTATTTACAAAGACATCCACTACAATCAGATCAATTAATTAAACTAAAATACTGTGCTATTGAAATTAGAATTTTTTAACAAATTTTGTAAATTATCCCATACAATAAAATGTGATGTTTTTCTAGTTGTTCTCATTCTAATTGTGCTTATTTCCATATGACACATTATATTCATAACATTTTTAAATTCATTGAACGAAGGAGGTGTATCTGAAATCCAATTTCTAGTTATTATTTTCCTAGCCACTGCTAGGATAGACCATAACAAGGGAAGCTTAATCTTTTAACACATTGAGGTACAGGTGTGTTGAATAATATAAGAGACTTAGAAATAATGAAATTATCTGTAAAAGAGCCTGCAAAATTCATTAATTGACTTCCAGTATTCTTTCAACTTCATACAGTCATAAAACATATGAGCCCAGTCAGCATTAATTTCTACATTACATCTCTTACATAGATTATCTTTATTATTAATTTTATTCATCATCAAAGGTGTATAAAAGATCTATGTAAAAATTTCCATGTATAAAGTCTCCAGACAATGGAAGATGTAGTTCTATAAGCAGATTCAATATATATTGTTTATCTTGTTGAGTTGGTGGGTCCCCATTAATAGAGGTGAAATAATTCCAGTATGAATCTACATTGTAAAAAGTTTCTTGTCTGATAATTTTATGTATATATGAAAGTTTACCTTTATCAGAAACTTTATGCTGTAAATTTATTATCAAGTAATCAATCAGTTTTGGAATAGATTCTTTAACTGTTATAGACATTAGATCTATTCTATCAATGAGATGTTGTCTAAAGATCTGAACCTCTAACCAGCAAGTTTCTCTTAGATCAAATTCTTGTTTTAAGAAATCTAGATTTTTAACTTTATTATCAGATATCAGCTGATACCAGTACTTTAGATTATTATCTATAGCTAAATGAGCTCCTTCAGAAGTAGATGACATACCCTGAGTATAAATTATAGGAATACAATAAAATTCCATTCCCTATACTTAGGGTGCATGAATATAAAGTTACGATAACTAATAATAATATTTAATGGGTAACAGACCATATGTTTAGGTGTAATAGGTGAAGTACAAAATTCCTTTAGCAACCACAACATGGAGTTATTTATAATCATATTTTTATGTGTTAAGGAGATTTTCATGAAGTGCATACTAATTAGCTCCCAATAATCTTTCCATTTTGCGACATATGACCGATCTATTAATAAAGTAATAACTTTTATAATAGAAGAGATAATATATAAATTAAAGTCTGGAAAAGAAATACCCCTTGAGACCAGCTATTAGTATGTTTCTTTAATGCAATCCTAGGTCTATTAGGTGCCCATAAGAAATTTAACATTAGTGTATTCAGTTTCTTGATAGTTATTTTTGTAGGTGAAAGTATTATTGATTGTATTAAGTATAAAATCTTGGGGAATATTATCATTTTAATAATTGTAAGTCTCTCCTCCATAGTAAAAACATATTATTCCAGGTATTAAAAAGATTTTGTATATTAAGAAAACGGGTATTATAGTTATTATATATAATAGATTTAATATCTTTAGATAGTATTATACCTAAATAAGTTATCTGACCTGAGTTGGGTACATATTTAGTAAAATCACTAATGAGAGTATTTTTTCGTATATATAGGTAGTATTTTAGTTTTTCTTCATTGAATATTAAACCAGAAATACTTTTAAAATTCATCATTTTATCAAATAAAGACTGCATAGAAGAATTAGATCCTGCTGATGTAATTAGAACATCATCTGCAAAAGTTGAATTTTTGATGTTGTATTTTCTTCTATTTCAAAACCCTCTATGTCAGTACTGTTTCTAATCAAATTAGCCCAAGGCTCCATTACTAAAGTGAATAATAGTGGAGAAAGTGGACATCCTTGCTTTGTACCTTTAAGAATGGGTATTTTTTGTGAAACACATGTTCCTACCTTAATATAAGCCAGCGTTCCTTTGTATAAATGCTCAATTAAATTTACAAATGCATCAGAGAAATTTGTGCACTTCAGTAAGGTAAACAGATAGTCCCAACTTACTGAATCAAATGCTGAACCTATATCAAGACTAATAAGTGTTAAATCTTTCTTTTTCCTATTTGCAAAATCAATTAATGTTAAAGTTCTTCTTATATTTTCAAAAGTATTTCTATTTACAATGAAGCCCGTCTGATCTATGTCTATAATGCCGGGGATAATTGTCTTCAATCTATCAGCAAAAATACTCATAAACATTTTATAATCAACATTAAGTAATGAGATGGGTCGATATGAAGAACATCTAGTTGGATCTTTATTAGGTTTTAAAATTGGTGAAATAAATGTATATTGCCAAGATGGGGGTTATTAACTCAGTTTGGGCCAGAATAAAACCTTATGTATTAATGAATATGTAGTTTTAGAAAGGATTTTATATATCTCTGGTATAATACCATCATTACCCGGTGCTTTGTTTGATTTAAGCTTATTTATTTGTGTAATAACTTCTGTATATGAAATACTCTTGTCCAATAGTTTAATCTGTTGTTTATTAAGCTTTTTATTCATGTTTGTGGTTATAAACTCCTTTATTTTATCTTTAGGTTCCATGTTAATGTTGTTATGGTTAATCTTGTGAAAGTGATTTCTAAATTCATCCAGTATTTCTGGTATACTAGAAACATTCTTCTTTTTCCTTAGAGAAAAGATTTCTTTGATATGGTTTTGTTTATTCAATCTTTTTGTTTTATTTTTAAGTCTATGTAAGTATTTGGGGCTTATTGAATAAGACAAAACTTGTATTCTCTAAAGTTATTTTAACTTTATGAGTTAAAATTTCTTTGTATTTCTCATTTAGTTTGTTTATTTCTTCAATAACTTTCTTGTCCATAATATTTTCTTTATTATTATGTTTATAAGAGTCTAGTTTACTTTGAATATCTAACAATTCCTTATCCCAAGATTTCCTTTTGTTATTATACCATCTGATACTTTGTCCATATAGATATGATTTTAAGGCATCCCAAACATAGACAATGGAGACTTCAGGAGTATTATTTATGTCTAGAAAATGTTGTACTTCTGAAAGTATATATTCTTTATAGTCTTTTAGCTGAGTTAAGTATGCTGGTATCCTTTTGATCTGAACATTATGAGTATTTTTATCATGAATTCAAAAACAATTGAGTTATGATCAGATATAGGACATGAAATGATTTTGGAATTAATTAAATCTGTTACCATCTGGTTAGAAATAAAGACCCTATCTATTTTTGAATAAGTTTTGTATCTGTTAGAAAAAAGGTGTATGGTAATGATTTTGACTCTATCTGATTATTAATATCATTCAAATGATAAGAATTAGCAAAATCATTTAAATGTTTTGCATTAGATGTAATTCTTCTTTTCTTTATAGTGGTAGTATCACTTTCATGTAGTATACAATTAAAATCACCAGCTAAAATAATATCCCTATAGAGAATGATATGATCTTATCAATATGATGTTTCACTGTATTAATACCAATTCCAGGTATCCAGTATACATTAATTAAAGTGTAAGTCTTCCCATTAATTTGTATTGTAACCATACAAAACATTCCTTTGTCATCCTGATAAGACTTAATGGTTTTAGGAATGGGCATACTTTTATTCCATAAAATAACCACTCCTCTTTTTCTGAGTGTGCTCTGAACTAACCAATACTGCATACTTATTAGTGGCTAGTTTATCAATATCTTTTTCAAGAGATGGGTTTCTTGCAGGAAGACTAGATTGGCCTTGTGTAGATTAATGTATCTTATTAGGCTTGCCCTTTTACATGGATTATTCAATCCATTAATGTTTAAAGAAATTCCTTTTAAAGATGTCATTTGGCATTTTAAAACTCAAGAATCTTATGATCGAAATAACAAATAACAAGATAAATAATGTTACATCTCCTCTTTTAGGTGTACCTTTAAATATAGCTGTATTTATTAAATCTCTTATGGGATTTTGTATAGGATTCAATTTTGTTTGTAGTGACAATGAGTGTACAAAATATATTGTGGATGTCAAAACTATATACATATAACAATGAACAAGTGAAAATAATGTAAGGATTAAACCTTGCATCCCACCTGGAGTTGAAAACTCCAACTTAGAGCAGTATTTACTACTCAAGTTAACCCCTACCCTAAGCAGCAGTACCTCAGCTACCACCTTATCAATTTAATACTAGTTATATTTAACTGAGGTTAACAGTTTTCAATTCAATTATCTATCAAGACAAAACTGCACATTTGGTAAAACAGCATCATATAAACTAAAATAAACTTTTTTTTTTTTTTTTTTTTTTAAACTGTTCATACTATTATATAGATCTATGTAATATATAACACTTGAATTCTAATAGCATTCAAATAATCTTAATGTTAGAAATCAAGAGGAGAAAATTATGTTCTAACATTCATTTAAATCAAAAACTTTGGCTAATATGATTCAGACATTACATGCATTAAGATGCATCTATTTTCTGTCATGTGAATTCTATCAACAGCTTCCAAAAAATCTTGAATTGTTTGTATATGAGCATTTACTTAAACTCATTATTGTCAATAGAGTAAAATATTGTATTCATAAAAATTATTATAAATCATATTGCATAGTTATGCAGATTCTCAGAAACACCTGCGTTATTACCTAAAAAAAAAAAAAAGCCATCACACACATAAACACAGACACACACACATACATATACACACACACACATACATATACACACACACACATACATATACACATACACATATATACATAGATACACACACACACACACATATATATATATATATATATATATATATATATATATATATATGATCTCACTGAGTTGTGTGTTAGTAGAGCACTATCCTACTTGCTGTCCCTAGAATAAATCTGTCTGCTTTATACAAAATAATGCACAGCAAGCGATATTAGTAACCAGATTTTACAATCATGCTAACCTACTGCTTTAAAATATATCACATGACATTTCTTCCAGAATAGAGTTATAAGATTATTTATGCTTGCCAATCAGATGAATTAAATGAGTTATAGTAAAGTATATGTTTGGGACACAAGTTTTTAACAGATTATTATGCTACTGTTAAGTAGATTTTCAAAAACATTTAAATAAATGTTTCATTTTCTATGCCTTCTAAAATAAGATATTTACTTGCTACAAGAAACTACATCATCCAAACTCATCATAACTGACATATTTTATGAATAGAGTATTTTTCCTGAATCTGTGGTGTGTCAGTGTGATAACCTTGTCAATGTTTATACTAACTGCTTTCAGTTTCTCTGTGAAAATTCTGTGAGTGAAGCTTCTGAGGAAACTCATGGACACTATGCATGAGACAGCCCACATCCCAGATTGTCTCCCTTAACATTTTGGCGGGAAACTTATTAAAACTTGTGGCAAACATTCATTTTGTCAATAGAGTAAAATATTGTATTCATAGAAATTCACCAGAAACAACTATTCAGGATACACCACGAGACACCTTCTCTGAGTAAAAACTTTTATTCCAATGGATAAAACAGATGAATAAAGCTTGCTGCTGGCAAGCTTCTTCAGATACAGTTACTTGTATGAAAATGCAGAGTTTTTATATTGAAGCAACGTCAGCTGATCAAATCTTTGCATACACCAATTATACAATTAAACAATTAAATCATTAATTCAATGCCTAATTGAGCTAAACAATTAATCACTCAATCCGTATCCAGTTGCTGCAGGTAGTATTCTTGCAATGGCCAAGGAATACAACAACCGCTGTCACTATTACGGATGTACGAATACTTGTTGGTCGGTCATATAAACGATCAACCTATAATGCTGTACTCATAAAACATTCTCTCTGCGATGCAAGAAAACTCATCATGTTCTAATTCTTAAAATTATTAAGATTGTTTGATTTAAGACAAAACAAATAAGTAATAAAACATCAAAAAACTAACTAAAAGATAAATCACGATTGATTTAACTTCATCAAATAATAAGAATATGTGTATGTAAAAATGTTATATATACAAACACGTTTACAGAAATCTCTGTTAAAATGACATCATCCTAGAATTGATACAAGCTAATAACTTGTTGTAGCTCCTCAATAAATATTTCTTCGTGCATCATCACAATATTAATTAATTACAACTTAAATAATGATGCTTACAATATAAATCTATCTGAACGATCAAAACACACATTGCAAGCAATGTGAACATAATAGAACAATGCACAGATGCTCATGATAAGATGTTGGTTCACAAAGAATGTATACAGGATCCAATAATTAAGTGAACACAATAAATTCCATGTAGTTATTAGCAACAACAAATGCCATGGTGATTTTCCTGATTTCGTTTGCTACAGGATACTTTGGGGAGTAGTGCGGCAATTATTCATAGAAATTCATAGAAATTATTATAAATCATATTGGATAGTTATGCAGATTCTCAGAAAAAAAAGCCATCACACTCACACACACACACACACATACATACACACACACACACACACACACACACATATATATATATATATATATATATATATATATATCTGATCTCACTGAGTTGTGTGTTAGTAGAGCACTATCCTACTTGCTGTCCCTAGAATAAATCTGTCTGCTTTATACAAAATAATGCACAGCAAACACATATTGGTAACCAGATTTTACATTCATGCTAACCTACTGCTTTAAAATGTATCACATGACATTTCTTCCAGAATAGAGTTATAAGATTATTTATGTTTGTCAATCAGATGAATTAAATGAGTTATAGTAAAGTATATGTTTGGAACACAAATTTTTAACACAGATTATTATGCTGCTGTTAAGTAGATTTTCAAAAACATTTAAATAAATGTTTCATTTTTTATGCCTTCTAAAATAAGACATTTACTTACTACAAGAAACTACATCATTTAAACTCATTATAACTGACATATTTTATGAACAAAGTATTTTTCCTGAATCTGTGGTGTGTCAGTGTGATAACCTTGTCAATGTTTATACTAACTGCTTTCAGTTTCTCTGTGAGAATTCTGTGATTTGAAGATTCTGAGGTAACTCAAGGACATTGTGCATAAGACAGCCCACATCCCAGATTGTCTCTCTTAACATTTTGGCGGGAAACTTATTAAAAACTAGTGACAAACATTCATTTAGCAGTGTAAATGTATCTAAACATGACAGAACCTCCACAATGTATTCCACAGATCATCACAGCCTCTATGCAAGTGAAATTAAACTCAAAATTACCAACAAGCAATAAAACTCAGCATTCTTCTCCCAACTCAATTTTCATACAAATCCTATTATTCACTGTGCCAACACAGTCTAAAGCATTTCTATATATTAATAAAGAAAAGAAAAAGAGAGTAGAAAATAAAAGGGAGTGAGGCAGAAATAAAAAAATGTAAGAGAAAGCTGTAAGAAGTATATACAATGGAATGTTACTTACTGTTTATATTAATAGAGTTAAAAATAAAACATATTATTTACTCTTATTTAGTTCTGATTATTATTAGTTAAAACATGACAGATTATTTACAAACAAGCATAAGCAGTATAATCAAGAAAGTATAATTAGAAGTAGCATTTGAAGAACTTATAAACTTTTACAAGAAATAAATATGTTATTATTCTATTAATGATATTTTCATTACTGTTCTCTCCCTGCCCTCCCCCACCCTTTACCCACTACGTAATCTAAATAGAATGTCATTGTTTAAACAAAGAAAATAATAAAAGAAGAAGGAAAAAAAAAGGTAAAGATAAAAAAATGTATCAAATTACTAACCTTACTTTTTTCAGAAAGAAAAACAAATCGAGTCACAGCCTGCCATTAAATCCTCAGGCATTTTGACTGGTTATGAAACAAAACATTTCTTTGCACATAGAGAATAACTTTGATTAAATCTTTTCCAAAATATTTGTGGCTTTCTGGAAATGCAGGAACTTTATTCAAAAAGATTAATAATGAACTAAAATGATGAGAGAGAAAAAAAACATATAACAAATAATTTGTTTTTTAGTCTCTTCTTCTTCTCTGAAGTCTTCCAGGAAGCTTCAGTTGCCAGTCTCTTTAATGAAGAACTAGCCCATTCCATTTCTTCTATTTTATCCAAAATCCTTTTTTCTTTGACAAACAGTAAAGCAGAGTCTAAATCATCGAAGACCTTAGGACCATCAGGAAGGAAGATTTTAAGCTTGGCAGGAAACAGAAGGTATGTTTTAAACTGTGCTTTTTTAAGCTCCCTTATTAGTGGCAGAAAAACATTTCTTTTAGCAATTACCATGGAAGAATAGTCATTGTCAAAGCACAGTTGTCTCATTAAACTTAACAGGAGCTTTAGCCCAAGCAGATTTAAGAACCATCTCTTTATCAAAAGATGATAGAAATCTAACTATAACTGATCTAGGATAGTTTTGTTAGAGTTAGTATTAGCTATAGATCTATGTGCTCTTCGATACCAAAGAGAATGCTTCTGGTAAATCTAAAGTTTTAGGGAGCCATGTTGTTAAAAAGAAGTAATATTGTTACCTTCAATATTTTCTGGCAGTCCAGAAATCCTAATGTTATTAGCCTAGATCTATTTTCCAGGTCATCCAGCTTTGTTTGTAAATGTGTATTTTGTTTCAGCAGAAACTCAATGTTGATTTCCTGTTCTTGTATTTTATTTTCCATGTCATTCACAGCTTCTTCTATGCCTGTCATCTGGATCTTCTGTTGCAGGTCCATATGTAACAAGTCTATTTGTTTTGTAGTTTTTTCTATGAAAGTGTCTATTTTAGTATCCATTTTATCCATCTTAGCAGTAAGTTGCTGGACTATAATTATCAGAGACTGAAGTTCTTTCTTGATGCTGGAGTCTTGAGAATTTGTCTTACTGGAACTCATTTCAGACTGATAAACTGACAGGAAAATTTCCAAAGTAATTTCTGACAGGAATATTAAGATTTCCTTTCTTTTTTAGATATAGTTCAAGAACTATATAAAACAAACATATTTAGAAAGAAAATTACTTCAAGAATTAATTTTTTAAGTAATTAATTCCTGTCAATGTAATGAAATTGGTGGAGCTGAAGAAATCTGCTGCTATCCTGTGTTCATCCTTGGCCACGCCCCATACAGCAGGAACTTCTCATTGTAACATTTGTTAATGTCTGTTATGTACTCCACAGATAAAGATTCTAGTTGTCTACTGATGTACTATGTTCTTCATCTGTAAATATGTTGTAAGTAATTGCTATGTTAAATTGTTAATCGCTATGTAATCCAATGTAACTACTGTCTGTTTATTTTAACTGTGGAGCTTTTCTCCCCGGGCCTCTGCTGAAAATGGACCTACGTCCAGTCGGACACTCCTGGTCAACAAATGTAAATAAATAAATAAAACTTGCAGCCGACGCCATTTTCTTTAGTTTTTCGTGCCCCCGATGTCAGGTGCCCCCAAAAAGGTAGCAATATTATATATATAGATATATATATATATATATATATATATATATAGATCAATATAAACTTTACCTTCATCTACAAGCAAATACACCACATAGGTTGTAGAAGATAGAGAAGGAAAGATAAACTTTAGAATGACTGGGATGGCGGGATGGTAACCTGGACTGCAACAGTGAATACACTCGAACATCTGCATTTATGGTAAGTGTACACAACTGTACTATGTTCTTCGTGTTTCACTGTTGCAGTCATTACATTTGGGTAAAATCCTAAAGCTATGGTTGGGAGGCTGGTGCTAAACAGCATTAGGTGTGGCTATAAGGCCCTGCAGCACTGCAGTGGCAAAGCCTGCCCTGGACTTAGAGTAGAGAGGCAAATGGTAATGCTTTGTAAAGGTGTGAACAGAACTCCAAGTAGCAGCCTCTAGAATGTCTTTGGTTGGTACTCCTCTGAGAAAGGCTGCTAATGTAGCTGCAGCTCTGGTAGAATGAGATCTAATGCCCTTGGGCACAGGTTTACCATGGTGTAAGTAGCAGAAACGGATGCAGTGGCTTATCCACTTTGAAATTGTCTGCTTTGAAATAGCCTTTCCTTCTTATCCTGCATCATATGACACTAGTAATTGCTCAGTTTTTCTTAGAGCTTTAGTCCTGCTCAAGTAGAATTTTAGCTGTCTGTGTACATCCAAGGAATGCAGAATTCTCTCCCCTTTGTTCTGCGGATTTGGATAAAAAGTTGGCAGATGAATTGTTTAGTTAAGAGCCACACTGGAAACCACTTTTGGCATAAAAGTAGGATTTGTCCTCGGAGACGCCCTGTCTGGGTAAAATATGATAAAAGGCTCTACAGCCATTAGGGCCTGTAGCTCTGAAACTCTTCTTGCTGAAGTAATTGCTAGTAGCAGAGCTGTCTTTTTATGATAAGAACTTTATATCAGCGGTAGCAGCTGGTTCAAATGGAGGCAGGGTGAGCTTTTCCAACACATAATTGAGGTCCCATGCAGGTAATGGTGATCTGCTATGAGGCCTTAAATTTTTGGCTCCCCTAAGATACTGCTTTAGTAAAGGATGAGAAAAGATTGGTGGCTCTGTATTGTAATGAGCCGAAATGGCAGAGGCATGAATTTTGATTGATAAGAAATATAGGCCTTTGTCAAGCATTTCAGTTAAGTATTGTAATATCTGAGGAATGTGGTTCTGCTGTATCAGTTCCTTGTGCTTGATTCCAAGCACAGAATCTCTTCCATTTGTCAGCATAAGATTTTCTTGTACTAGGCCTTCTGGCTTCCAAAATGACATCCATCATAGGTTTACTGAGAGGTGTCGTTTGTATGATTACATGATTCGCCATGCTGCCAGGTTCAGAGTCTGTAGTTGATTGTGCAGGATGTGATTGTTTTGCTGGGACAGTAGTTGTGGTCTTTGAGGCGAGGTCCAAGCTGGGTATTTAGACAAGTTCCTTAGGATTGGGTACCAGTATTGGCAGGGCCTCTCCGGGGCAATTAATATCATCTTTGGCTTCTCTTGTCTAACTTTTAGGAGGACCTTTGGTAGAAGAGGCAGAGGAGGAAAGGCGTAAACTGATAGTTTTTTCCAACTGAAGGATAGGGCGTCCACTGAAGGATAGGGCGTCCACTTTCCCATGCTTGTCTGTGATAAGTCCTTGTGCAGAATCTTTTCAATTGATAATTTTGAGGAGAGGCAAATAGATCTATGTCTGGGCTCCCCCATTTCTCTGTTATCATGCTGAAGACTTGTGGATTTAGTTTCCACTCGTGAGGATCCATAAGGTTTCTGCTTAAATCGTCTGCCAGAGTGTTTTGTTTTCCTGGCAGGAATTGAGCTTGAAGATGTATTTGGTAGGTCAAAGCTGTGTCCCACGGTGCCATGGCTAATCTGCAAAGGGGGTATGAGTGTGTGCCCCCTTGCTTATTTATATACCGTCTTTATCAGTAGTTGTCCTGGATGAAGTAAGTCCTTGAAGGCTGTTGGGGCATTTTGAACAGCTAGTATCTCTTTCTGGTTGATATGTAGATGCATTTGTTTTGGTGCCCATATGCCCTGAATGCATCTTCCTGCCATGTGGCCCCCCAGGCATAATCTGATGCATCTGTTGTTAAGGTTTGGCTGGCAGGGGGTAGAGTGAAGGGCCATCCCATGTTTTGGTGACAGGCCATTGCCCGCCATAGAAACTCCTGTGGCAGGCAGGGAATGAGAGGAATCATTGTTTCCAGACTGTGTGAATGTTGACTCCATAAACTTTTTAGGTACCATTGAAGTTTCCTCATATGCAGTCTTGCATATGGAATTAGTAGGATGCAGGATGCCATGAAGCCCAGAGCCTGCAGAATTTGTCTTGCAGAAGACTGGGTTTTTGTTGCCATCAGTTTGAAGTAAGTAGTCAGTTGCCTTTGTTTGTCTGGCGTGAGGTAAGCCATCTGGGCAGGTGTATTCAAGCTTTCCCCCAGGAATGTTATCTTTTGAGAGGGTACCAGTTGTGATTTCTTTTCGTTTATTGTGTACCCTGGGCATGTTAGAAGCCTTTTCACAAACACCAGGTGTCGTAGAAGAGTGTCTTTGTTCTCTGCTTGAATGAGACAGTCATCCAAGTAAGGATATATTTGTATACTTCTTTGTCTGCAAAATGCAATTACTGGTGCTAGGCACTTTGTAAAGACCCTGGGTGCAGTAGATAAGCCAAAGGGCAGTGCAGAGAATTGGTAATGCATTAAGCCAGCCTTGAATCTGAGGTATCTTCTGCACGACTGTCTTATTTGGGACATGCAGGTATGCCTCTTTTAGGTCTAAAGTTAGCAGCCAAGCATTCTTGCCCAGCATGGGCAGAAGCTGCTGCAAAGTCAGCATTTTGAATTTTGGAATGTCCAGGTATGTGTTCATAATTGATAAATCCAGTATTGGCCGCCAGGCCTTGTCCTTTCTGGGTACCAAGAACAGTCTTGAGTAAAAACCTTGTCCTTTTTCTTGTTCTGGTACTGTCTTGAATGACCCCCATATCCATGAGGGATGTAACCTGTTTCTGTGTCTCTGCCCATTGATTTTTTGGCAGATCTGGCCAACCATTTGCCATTGGCAGAGTGTGGAAATGGAATCTGTATCCCTGTGATACGATGTTTAGTATCCACCTGTCCTGGGTTATTAACTGCCAATTTTGACCAAAAAGTGCTAATTTTTCCACTATGGGTGCTGCCAAAAGATACGTGCTTGGTCTAGGCAGTGGGAAGTCATTGGGATTGCTTTCTGTAGGTTTGCGCTTTATCTCCTCCAGATTTGGAGGTGAATGCGCCCCATTGCTTTGACCTGTATGAATCTTGCACCTGGTATCTGGAACCCTTAGGGCGTCTGGATTTGCCCCTTTGAGCTCTGTCTGACACAGGAAAGGACCAATTTTTGTAGGCCAGTGTCTACTGAATCTTGGTGGCTACACTTGTAAGAAGTCTTTAACAGTTTGCATAGACTTGGCTTTGTCTTTCTTTTTCTTTAAAACCTCTTCTGCCTTAATACCAAACAGAGAATCCTGCTGTAAAGGTGCATCTAGCAATTTAGCTTTAACATGATCAGGCAAATTTTGTTCCTTTAACCAGGCATGCCTCCTAATCACAGATCCAGTAACTGTGGCCCTGCAGGAGGCCTCTAAAGAATCATAACCACATTGCAAAGTATGCTTTCCCACTTGTTCAGCTGCATGCAATAATTCCTGCAAGTCTGTATTTTCTGCACATTCTGAAATCAACATAATTTTCTGTTTCAGCAGTCCCATAACATGTTGTTGGTACTTAAGCATATAAAATTGACAGTTTAAGGCCGTGATTGCCAAGGTTGCAGATGTGTAAACCTTTTTTCCCCATCTGTCCAGTGACCTTGAGTCTCTGTCGGAGGAGGTAGGATTTTTAGCTGTTGAGGCCTTAACTCCCTTTGGACCCTGTGAAATTGTTTCAGGATCAGCAGCAGGGTTTCTAAATAAAAATTTCTGTGAGTTAGGGACCCTGTAATATCGGTCAGGCTTACTGGGAGCCGGAGGTAAGGAGTCAGGGGTCAAGCTTGACTCCGAAAACACATCATCCACAATGTCTAAAACAGGGGGAATGGCTAAAGGCTTGTGCTGAGGGAGAAGGAAATCCCTGAGCCTCTTTTTTGATTCTGAGAAGTCTTGACTCTCCCAGTGGAAATGCTCCCTCAAAGTATGCAAGATTTCTCCAAATGAATAATCCTCAGGAGGAGATGCAGATGGAATAGACTCCTCAGCATCAGAATCCTCATAGGGAGGTATAGATAATTCCTGATCAGAAGAAGAATCAGAAGAAATAGAAACCTGATCTGAAGATTCATAATCAGTGTCTTGCCTAGGCCCCTTATCTGGAGGGGGATGTGTACCCTGATCAAGGTAATAAGGTCTTCAGCCATTTTGATCATCTGTTTCTTAGGCATAGAGGCCTGTGCACGTGGCTCAGGCATCAGTATTTTAGTTTTAGAAGTTGCTTTTGTCTTTGGTTTTGCAGCTGCTGTCTGTTAGATATACAAATGTTGAGGTCTGAAAACACCCTCAGAAGCCGGTGCCTGTTCAGCGGCTCCGGACCCATCCGAGGGAGATGCATCTGTCGGTCCAATACCTTGAGTATCTTGCGGCATGCCGGACTCCACATGGGTGTCAGTAGAGGCCTGCGACTCGAAGGTAGCGGGTATCAGGGGCTGCGAAAGCGCCTCACTGAGTACCGGCGACTGGCTTAGGAGAAGCTTCGTCTGTTTTGGATCTTGACTACATTTCTCTGTCATTTTCTTTAAGTTTTTTATGTACTCCGGTGGTCTGATTGCTATCCGATGGCATTTCTGGGTAGTTAAATCTGTTTCCAAAATACTTTGATGCAAAAATATATCGTCGCTTAATAGTGCGTTGGTTAAATCTAGCACAAAACCGACAGCCAGGCACGTTGTGATCAGGGCCTAGGCAAGGAATACAGTATAAATGGAAATCCTTACGAGGTATTTGCTTCCCGCAAGTAATACAATTATTAACTTTTTTTGACATCGGTAAAAAGCAAGAAAAAAGTTTCCCCAACGGGGTATTTAGCTTTAGTGAAGACTTCGGTTCTGAAAGTCAAACTCGAATATTTCAGTAGTTGGCCGATCGGCACTTGCGAAATGCTTCTACTTCGGGCACCGTGCGGCAAGAAAGACTATGGCGTCGGCTGCATCTTTTATACCCCTGATGACCTGACGTCAGGGATGAGGCGACAGCAACCGACGCCGGACCAAGACTTTGGAATTCAGGCCGACTGCGGGTAGCCTGCCAGCAGATTACCCAAATGTTATGACTGCAACAGTGAAACACAAAGAACATCTATAAGTTTATTAATAGTAGCCTATTGTTTTGGGTACAGGGACAGAATGTGGTTGTTGAGAAAGTATTTCTGTAAAGATAGTTTGAAAGCATTTAATGATTCTATGAGGGTGATATCTGGGGGAAGGGCATTCCAAATCTTAGCTATGGTGTAGGGGCTATATCCAGCTCTTTAATTAGGTTTCCCAGTGGTTACAAGTTGTTGTTGGTTGAGTTCAGAATTCGGAGTGTGGGGGGTAGGGTTGTAATATGCCCTGAAGAGTAGGGCAGCTATCTGGTTTATAACTTTGTTTGCGAGCTAGCATTAGTTGGGGTAATTGAGGTATTGTTGGAACTCCAGCCAGCTGAGTTCCTTAACAGCTAGACAGTGACGTGAATGATATGGTAAACCAGTTGCAAATTTAACAGTTTTGTGGTAGCTTGTTTGGAGTTTGTTTTTAAGAGATTGGTGGAGGATGCTAAAGATGGGGGCTCTGTAAAGGAGGGATGGGAGCAAAAGGCTGTTGGCAAGCGCCTTTTTTAGTGGGTTTATCCATTTAGAGTTTGTGTTTCTATAATCTGCAATGTTTAACGTGTGTTTTTTTTTTATTGCACTAAGTATGTGTTGTCTGAAGGAGAGCCTGATGTCTATGGTAATCTGTAATGTAGCATGAGATACTAGTTCTATTTTTGTCTTGTTTTGAGTATATGGTGAAATCCTGTGAGATTGGCTTTGATGAGAATAGCATGAGTTTAGTTTTCTTTGCATTGAGTAGAAGTTGTGCTTTGGTTAACCAGGTTTCGACTAATGTAAAGGCATTGTGTGATAAGGTTTGCAGATGGTGGATATTGTTAGAGGATGTAATGATGGTGGTCATCAATGTACTGGATAAGTGTGCTTTGAAGAGAGGCAGAATATAGTTTATGAAAATATTGAAGAGCAGTGGCCCTAAAATAAACCTTTGGGTGACTCCTGTTTTATTGCATAGGAGAATTCAGGTATACTACCTTGCCATCTAACACTTTGCTGTCTGTCTGCTAAATAGCTTGTAAACCATTTAAGGGTGGATTGAGAACATCCAGTATTTCATAGTTGTAGAAGTAATTTGGGTGAGACACTGTGTCGAAATCCAAGTCTAACAGAAGTACTGAGGTAATTTTACCAGCTTCAAGGGCTTTGTTGACAGTGTCTGTGAAGGAAAGGAGGGCAGTGGTGGTGCTATTTGCTGGATGGAAGAAATGTTGAGTTGGTGTAAGGAGGTTGTTATCCGTTAGATGTTTCATGAGTTGTGTGTGAATACATTTTTCTAAAAGTTTAGATAGAGGGGGAAGAGAGTAGATATGGGTCAAGGTATAAGCTTTTTAAGAAGTTTGTGCAGTAGTGAGGTGGGAACAGTATTGAGAGAGAGAGAACTGGTTGCAGGGGGGTTTAAGCTATATGTAGTTGGTCTAGATTATCACAGGTGCTGGAGAGAGTGTTTGGTGGCTGATTTAAAAGGCTAAGTATACTATTAATGAAGTGGGAGTTGAAAATATGGGCTATTTCATCTGGATTTTGGTCTTTGGCTGGAGAGGGGTTATGGGGGTTCCAGGGTTAAGGAATGTGGACATGTATTTCCAGAATTTCTGTGGGTTGTTTGGTTAAGTAATTGCTGAATTAAATAGTTTTGTTTTATCTGCAATTATTTGTTTTTTGGCTACATTTCATATTTGTTTATATTTGAGATGGGTTGTTTAATTTTTGTTTTTGTGCCATTCTTTCCAGGAAGGGTCTCTAGATAGTAGCAGATGCTTGGTAGCCTTGGGTAACCAGGGTGCATGATTTTGCTTAGCTGTCTTGATTCGGATGGGTGCTAGACTGTTTTGAGGGTATCTAAGAAAAGTCTGTTAAAGTGGCTCACAGCTTCTTCCAGAGGTAATATTTTTAGAGGGGTCTAGTTGATAGATTTTTAGCATGTTATTGAAAATGTTGGTTGAAATTAGCTAGATTTCTAGATGTTTTATAGGTGTATTGTTTTTTGTCATGGGTTAGGGCTCTATAGGTATGTACCAGTGAGTGATTGCTTAGGATATTGGGCAGGGTACCGGTATTTTTATATTTGAGGGTCTGTGACTAGGATCCAGTCTAAGTTTGATCTTTGCTGGTTATTGTGTGTTTGTGTGGAGCTGCTATTAAGTTTGGTTCACCTGTGTAGATTGATACTATGTATGGGGGAATCGGAGATTAGGTCATTCCAGTTAATGTTAGCATTACCTAGAATAATGGTTTAATTGGTTAGATTTCTGGTAGTCCAAGCAAAAAGGTTTTCTAATATGGGGATGTTTTGTCCTCGTGGGATGTATAGCACTGCAATTGTTACTTGTTTGCAGTAGTTTGTTTGTAGGGTTGCTTTAAGAAATTCTGCTGTCTGAAAGGATGGAATACATTTAGAGATGGGGTTATTGTGAGGTGGTTACGGTAGATTAAAGCTATTCCTCCACTTTTTTATGCGTTCTATCGGCTCTTAGAATGTTATAACCTGGAGGAACGATTTTAGTGTCTAAACTATAAGGTTTAAGCCAGGTTTTGGTTATGGCTACTATATCTGGGGAATATTGAGATAGCAATGTATTAAATTCAGTAGTTTTATTGCAGATACTACACGTTTATTGTGATAAGTAGGAGATGTTTTGCTAGGCAGGATGGGAGAGAGGTTTAATGGGAGAGCAGGTCCAGGATTAGGATGTATGTCTCCACTTTTGGACAGTTTCAGCAGAAGATTTAAGAGCAGTGGAAGGTAGTTGAATTTGATGTTATATCTGGGTAGTGAGGGGATCATTAGTTTCGTTCTGGTAAGGTGCGGAAGGATTTGGATTTTTCTAAAGTGTATGGTTGAAAAGGGAGGCGGATACGTTAGAACGCTATCTAAGTGGGTTTTTGAAGGGAGGGAAAGAGTTGGTGTTTTTTAATATAATTGGGATATATGAGATGTGGGTGATGTGGCTTAGGTTAGAATGCATTGTGGTATAAGGAAACCTGTAGTAAACAAGGAGGATTGTAAGGAATGTAGAGATTAAAAGTTTAAGTAGTAGTGATGCAGTTTACGTGATCTAGAAGTGGGATGGGGGTAGTTAGTAGGATATGTTAAAAATAAGATGTAGTGATATGTGGCATTGATTGATTAATTGGTCTGGGGGAGGAGTGCAGTGTAGGGGTTTGTGTTGATTTGCTAATTTGTTTGAGGGGGAGGGGTCTAATCAAGTATAAGGGTATGGAAAGAGGGAGTGCGTGGGAATGGGGGGTAAGGTAGTGGAGTGAGCTTGAGCAGAGCAAGGGCGAACGGAGCAGGATGAACCACATCTCAGTAGAGTGTGAGAGACAATTAGTCACAGAAAACAGTAAGCTTAGCCGGATAGAGAAGGATGTCTGCAGTCAGTAATTAAAGATTATAAATTGTGCTTAAAGTAATTACATAGACTAAGTATGAATTGTATCGTATTTTAGAAACCACCATCAGAAAATAGACTGTTATTTATTACTGAGAAATTATGAACTGTAGATCTTGTAAAGAGAGGTAGGGAAATGCTAAATTGGATGCAGAGGCAAGGTTAGAGAGGGGGGAAGGATGGCAGAGAAATGGCTTGGTGATATGTGGGCAGCTTCTCAAACTACTCACACTCTATTAGATGGCCTTCTCCAACAGAGATGGTTTGAATTTAATGCTCAGAAGTTACAAAACAGACCTAGAAACAGCAAACCTGGAACAGCTGAACTAGTACAGTATATAGTAAAATGTGGCAAAAAAAAAAAAAAAAAACAGTTCAGACAATTCACACAGACAGTAGAATGCAAATACAATTAAAAGTGCTTTGTTTGTGCAAAAACTGTCACTTAAAGTTAGTTGGGTGTAACTGATGCCTCATATCTTTAAGTATCTCAGTGAAGAGCTTGTTTTAGTGCTGAAGTGATGCAAAACAGAATAGTTTCAGGAAGTCAGGAGCACCATAAATCCATAGTGCACACGATCACAATAGCAAAAAAGGTTTAAAGCAGCAATTCAGTAGAATACTGTCCTCAATTTAGTCATCTTACTGACATGCAGTAATGAATGGAGCAGAATAAATTCAGTTGCATACTTTTAATTACAAGCAGCAAAAGCAGCAAAATAAAGTAGGAAGAGGCACAAATACAGTAGGACCAGCTGAATAAACTGTATTTTTAAGTAGAAAGGGAGGAAACAGAATATAATTCAAGGGTAAGAAGCTAAGGAGGTGGGCCTTCACAAATGATGTCACTGTACTCAGTAGAATGAGCTGATGCGATGGGACTGGGAGAAGTGTCCAATATCAGATTTATAGTAGAGGTGGGCAACTCAAACGCTACCAAACTATAAGACCACAACAACAATTGGGCAGGTGGGTGGGGAAAAACTAAAGGAGACTGAGATCAGAACAGATGTAAGGATTCAGTTCTTTAAGCCTAAAATACAGTTGCACGGTTTAAACAGATATGCAGCAAATGTTGTTTTAGTTAATCAAAAGTGCAGAAAGCCGTTGAAAATACGCACTTATCATTTGTAGTCGCACAGCAGGTTTTTGGAAAGTAGCAGAGCAAGGGCATTAGGCCTAACTCACTGCAGTTTTGAGCAAACAAGCACAAAACCAGTTCAGACACTGGCTATTTAAAGCAGAGAAACAGGAACCAGACAAACTTCAAATTATCCAATCAAAACGCCCTAAACAGAGCCCTGCAGCAGTAACTCTAGCTAGATCAGACCAAACTGTAACCTCCTCCCACGAGGGCACAGCTAGCCTCTTCAGACAAAAGATTAACTATTTACAAGCTCCAAAGGTCACAAACCGTACTAGATTCAGCATACCCTGCACCTAGTGTATGCTAGTGTTTTTCAAGTGCATGAACAAGTAAGATGAACAGAACCAAGCAGATGAACAGTAATTGCAGTTGTAAGAGGAATTCAGTTAGCAGACAATCTTAAAAGTGCAGTAAAATACAGTTGCACATTTAAACAAACATGTATGCAGCAAATATTGTTTTAGTTGATCAGAAGTGCAGAAAACAGTTGAAAATAAGCACTTATCTTTTGTAGTGTCACAGCAGGTTTTTGGAAGACAGCAGAGCAAGGGCAGAAGGCCTAACTCACTGCAGTTTTTAGCAAACAAGATAGAGTATAGTGACATGGCTTTGAGTCAGTCCATGTAGGACATGTTTAGGCCTTGTACCCTTTTAGTAAGGTATCTCTGTGGACATTCCAGTTGCATGCGTCTGGACAGATGCATGCCAAAGGGAACATTGTATTTAATTAGTGACCTAATGAGGGCTGTGTAAAGGGGGGACAGTGACATCCCTAGGTTTAGACACAATCCATTTGTTTATAAGCTGTGCAGTATAAAAGGACGTTCTTACAACAATGGATATATGTTGGTCAAAGGTTGGGTCACTGTCCACATAAGTTCCTAAATCCTGAACAACTGGGCTGCTCTTAGGGGTGTATTGTCAAGTGTGATAGTTCCCTAGGATAGATAACTTTTTCCAAAGGCTACAGTAATGCATTTTTTGGCATTTAGTATCAGACCATGATTTTGACACCAGTTATTTGAGATAAACTTTCCTGCAGGATAGACAAGTCATTTTGGGGATTTAGTGGCTGCTCCTGGCTTGTAGTCATCTGCTGACTTTGCTAGCTAGAGCCCTTTGGTATTGGCTTTTACTTCAGAAAAGTGGATGCCAAACAGGAGAGGTTCCTTCACAGAACTACATTGATAGTTTCTCTCTCTTTGAGGAGGCAACATCCCCTATTTTGATTATCTGCATTCTAACTGAGTCAGTTGGCAGTTCAGTGGGTGGCACAGGGATTTATTACTGGTTTATTTAGCTTTTCTACTATGCCTGAGTGGGAAATTTTGTCAAAAGGTTTGACCAGGTTGAGGTAGTAGTGTGTACTGTTTTGCCTTCATCCATTGCTTTGGTGACCTTTTCAAAACAATGTACCAGGTTTGAGTAAGTATGACCTGCCTTTGATGAATCCAAACTGAGATGAGTTCATTGTTTGGAAGTCCCTTGTGTCCTTATTGATAAGTCTTTTCATGGCTTTGCATATAAGGCTGGTCAGACTGCCTGGGTCTGTGCGAGGTCCTCCCTTTATGCAGGTGAATGACTGTTGCTGTTTCTCACAAGATTGTTTTCCTGGAGTGTCTCCTGGACTCCTGGATAACTTAATTCAGAGAGCTTTTCTTCCACAGGAAAAATTAGATCTGCATCTAGAACTGTTCCTGAGATTGTTCACTCAGATTGCTGCTACAACCTGGGAACTTCTGGGTCTCATAGCATTTGTGATTCTTATGATTCCTCTGGCAAGACTGTACATGAGAAAAATTAATTGGTCCTTAAAACCTGTACTGTCCCAGCATAAACATCCTTGGCCCAATTTTGAAATTTGCGAAAAGATTTTTTTTTTTTTTTTTTTAAGAATCCAGCTGTCCCATTTTCTCTTCCATCTTCAGCACAGTCTGTAGCAAGAGATGCCTCGGACATGGTTGGGAAGCAGTGTCTGTGGAGCTAAAGTGCAGGGTCTTTGGAACAGAAAAAACAGACACAGAAACATAAAGAAATGTTGGTACTTACAAATGCTCTCAACATTCTGTCATCTGTGGTCCCCAGGGCCATTACAAATGTTTACAGACGGACACCACACTGATGTGGCACATAAATAAGCAGGGTGAACAGGCCGTACTCTGTGCAGACTAGCCATGGTTGCTGGCAATGTAGCGCAGATAAGCTGAGCAGTATCAGGAATAATCCTCCTGAGTGGAAATTGAATCACGGGGTCTATCCGGAATTGATCTTGTGGTGGGAGAACACCCACAGGTAGATCTCTGCAGTCACAACAATAAGTTGGCAAAATCCTTCTCCAGGATTACATGCAAGAAGGCTTAGAAAATGGATGCTTTTTGCTTTTCTGTGACATAAATGTTCCTATATGCTTTTCCCCCCTTTTCACTAAGCAGAGGATAACCCATATGTTATGAATACTGCTACATGGAAGAGAAGGACATCCTATGGTTACGGTAAGATTTTACACAACTGTTCTTTCTCCTTTCTATTGGAAGTGGCCAGAGGAAGTTGGCACAAGCTTCCTGGACCTACTTGCAGAGGACAAGGAATGTTTGATACAGGATGTAACTAACTGCCTGGATGATAAAATCTTAATACCTTTTAGGTACCTATTTTAAGCTTTATTTGCGGTTCATGTTTGCATTATTCTAACTTGCCTCTAATTTCTCTCTAAAGTGGCTAAAATGTATCTAGATGTTAAATAATTATCATATAACTTGTATCTAGTCTTAACATGTTTTTATATTATGTCTAATTTGGTAGAATTATTTAAACTGTAGATTTTTTTGTATTATGCTGTTCTTTTCTCCCTGGGCCTCTGCTGAAAATGGGCTACTGCCTAGTCGGACTTTCTTGGTAATCAAATGTCAATCAATCAGTAAATAAATATTTTCTGAAAAAATGCAGAAGGTATTAAAGGAGGGAAGAAAACATTATTCTAAAAGTCATATATTGCTAATTGGAAAATATTTTCTAGTTTGAGCAGAGACAAGAGTCAGGACCCTTTCAGGACTAGTGTTTTTCTGGTACTACATTTGTGTGAGTTACTGTCCTCTGACATGTCTAATTCCTCCAACAAGGTTCATTTGTTGACGATTTCAGCATGTCTGCCCATGGATCCCCGTCTTACAGTGCACTCTCATGTGAAAATGTTTTTTGAAAGGAGTTTTGCATACCAAGCCTCCTAAAAAACCGGTGGCTCTGACTTGGGATCTTAATTTTGTACTGGAAAATTTAACTCTTGTTCCATTTGGACCAGCTCATTAGGCTGACGTCCTTAGCATGGAAAACAGTGTTACTGATTGCTTTAACTTCTGCAAGAAGAGCATCTCAGTTGCAGGCTCTTGTGGTGGGTCAACCTTATCTCATTTTCCACAAATGTATAGTTTCCTTAAGAACTGTTCCTTTATTTATGCCTAAAGTGGTGTCCAAGTTTACTTTGAGCCAAGCTATTCATATCTTGGATGTTTGCAGACAGCTTGGGTACAATCTTGACAGAACTAAAACTTTTAGGAACTCTGATCAGTAGTTTGTCTTGTGAAGATATGAAGAAAGGACAACCTGTGGTTGTCTTATGCTATTACCTTTTGTTGTATCCATCACGAGGCTAGATCAAGGCTCATTCTTCTAGGGCCTTGGCTTTATCTGTGACCTTTTGGAAACAATTGGAATCTAGAAGTATTTTCGAAGCAGCAGCATTATCCTCTATACATTCCTTTTATAAAGCACTACAAACTAGATGTTCTTCGTTCCACATTGCTGCAGTCCTAACTATTGGGGTAGTCCGCTGTCCAGTCGGCCCGAATACCAGAGTATATGGCTGACGTCGGTCAGGGCGCATTAGACTGACGTCAGTACGTCAGGGTACTAATGCGCATGACCGACGTCATATCCTCAGTCTTTTTTGCCGCATGGTCCGATGCAGAAGCAGTTTTGCGAGTGCAGGTTGGCGTTCTGAAATTTTCTGAAGTCGGAGTTTCAGACCGAATCAGAGTTGGCTAAGTACCCGTTAGAACATTTTGGTTTTTCTTGCCTCAGTATTTAACCGGATGTCAGAAAAGTGAATAACTGTATTTCTTGTGGGAAACAGATACCTCATAGGGATTACCATACCTTGTGTATACCTTGTTTAGGGCCTGAGCACGGCGTTGTTGGATGCGCTCTTGTGCTAGGTTTAACAAACGCACTATTAAGAGAAGGTTAGACTGTGCCAGGTTAGTGTTTGGGAAGCGTTGCAATTATAAAATGCCGCCGGATGCTCCGGCGCCTGGCCCAAAAGCGCAAGGACAAAACAGCGAAGCCTAGGGTTGATGAACCGGCAGTCCCGGCCGGTTCTTTAGAAAACTCAGTGGGAGCGAGAGGTTTTGCCAGGAGTTTCTTTTGAGTCTCAGGCAGAGACTTTACTGTTACAGGATGTGCCTTCTCAGGAGGTAGGCCAGGCTGAGGGGGCTTCTCAGGTAACTGTTCTTCCCTCTCTTCCCAAGGTAGTTAGAGCCTCTCCTTCTGTTTCCAAAACTTCTTTGAGAGGTAGGCCAAGTTTAGCTTCAGTGGGGGCTTCTCCTAGCGCTTCAGGTTCTGTGCCTAAGAAACATATGCTTAAAATGGCAGAAGATTTGATTACTATGATTAGAGGTTCTATGCCCCCTCCTGATAAGAGGCCTAGGGTGGAACCTGAGTTTGATAGTTTTGAACAGTGTTCAGAGGCTTCTGAGTCTTCTGCGGAAGATTTGCAGGAGTATCCTCCTTATTCTGATTCTGATGTGGATGATTCCACTCCTACAGCTTCTCCTCCTGAGGATTTCTCATTTTCAGAGACTCTGCATTCCATGAGGGAGCACTTTAAATGGGAAGGCCAGGATTACTCTGATTCAGGGAAAAGGCTTAGGGAATTCTTGTTTTTACCCCAGCATAGGCCCTTAGCTATACCTCCTGTGTTGAATGTGGTGGAAGATGTTTTTGCAGAGGCTTCCCTGAACCCTGGTTCTTTGCCTCCTGCTCCTGTTAAACCTGATAGGTACTATAGGGTGCCTGAAGCTCATAAGTATCTTTTAAGAGACCTAGGGCAGACCCGGAAACTGTTTCTCCGGGACCTAAAGGTGTTAAGGCCTCTGTGGTTAAAAACCCTGTTCCCACTGATAAAGAGGCAAGGGCTTTGGATAGATGGGGAAAGAAAGTGTATACTTCTTCCACTTTAGCCATGAGGGCGCTTGAATTGTCAGTTTCACATGCTAAAATATCAAAATTATCTCCTTCACAACAACTGAAATCTAAGGTGGATGCTTTGGCGGAAGGTATTGAGTGTAAAGAGTTGCTGGATTTAGTTCATGTGTCTGAACAAGTGGGTAAGCATTCTTTGCAATGTGGTTTTGATGCTGTACAGGCCTCCTAGGGGTGGCTGCCACTAGTTCTGTTCTTCGCAGGCATGCCTGGTTGAGGATCAGAATTTAGCTGAGCATGTTAAGACAAGGATTTTGGATGCTCCTTTACAGTCTGATGTGTTGTTTGGTTCGCCTGTGGAAGCAGTTTTAAAAAAAATGGAGGACAAAGCTAAGTCTATGCAAACTGTTAAAGATTTTTGCAGGTGCAGCCACAGTTTAGTAGAAATTGGCCTACTAAGGGATGGACATATCCTGCTTATGATTCCCAGTCTAGGGGTAGGTCTAGACGTGGTAGGGGCAGAGCTCAAGGTTCTTTTAGGCCTAGAACAGGGAGTTCACCTGCTCAGACTTCTGGTGAGGGCAGGGGTCAGTCCTTTCAGTAAAACAGACCCAATGACCTGCCTTTTCAGCTGCCAGTAGATTCTCGTCTGGCAGCTCCTTTGGGAGGAAGATTGTCTCTTTTCAAAGAAAATTGGGATTTAATCACTCAAGACAGATGGGTGTTGGATATCATTCACCACGGTTACAGGTTTTATTTCCATACTTTGCCCCCTTTCAAAGGCATGTCAGACGTTCCTCCTCCACAAAGGAAAGAGGCTCACAAGCAAATTTCTCTGTTACTCCAAATAGGGGCCATTCAGCCAGTCCCTGTATCAGAAAGGGGCCTAGGATTTTATTCTCGCCTGTTCCTAGTACCAAAGAAGGGGAACACGTGGAGACCAATTTTGGATTTATCTATCCTCAACACTTATCTGGACATTCCAAAGTTCAAGATGTTGACGTTACAACAACTTTTACCTCTGCTGGGCAAAGATCACTGGATGGTAACTTTAGATCTCAAGGAAGCTTACCTTCATGTGCCTATAAGACTAAGTTGCAGGAAGTATCTGCGTTTTCGAGCTGGAAATTCTCATTATCAGTTGTCTGCATTGCCCTTTGGCTTATCTACTGCGCCCAGAGTATTCACAAAGGTTCTGGCTCCAGTGATAGCTTACTTCAGGCTAAAAGGAATTCAAATCTATCCTTACTTGGACGACTGCCTGATTCTGGCTCAAGAAAAGGAAGACCTTCTACAGCATCTGGAATATGTTATAGCAGTGCTAAGATGCCTAGGGTATTCTGTGAACGAAATAAAGTCCAGTCTAGTACCCTCTCAAGACATGTGCTTTCTGGGTGTGAGACTGAATACAGCAGCCCAGATGGCCTTTTTAACCCCGGACAAACAAAAGAGTCTATCCCTTTACTTCCATCAACTATCTCATCAGTCCGTGCTGACTGCAAGGACAGTCCTTCAAGCATTAGGGTTCATGGCATCTTGTATTCTGGTGCTTCCCAATGCCAAACTGCATATGAGGAAGCTGCAATGGTATCTCAAAACTGTATGGACACAGCACTGCCAGGATTTGGACACTGTCATTCAAATAATACCTTGCCTTCAAAAAGAATTTTTGTGGTGGGCTCAGGAATGTCACCTAAACAAGGGACTCTCTGTGACCCGGCCAGAGGCGAGTCAGATTTTAACGACAGATGCCTCGGACATTGCTTGGGGAGCTCATCTAAATGGAAAGTGGATACAAGACAAGTGGCCTGCCAGACTACAGCATCTACATATCAACATGAAGGAGATGTTAGCAGTCCAGTTTGCATTAATGGCTTTCAAGGAGTTACTTCTTCCAGGGCAGGTGTTGATTCTAACAGACAACACAACTGTCATGTGGTACATCAACAAACAAGGGGGAACACATTCTTATCCTCTATGCAGGCAAGCAATGATTTTATGGGAGACTGCGCTCAGCTTGCAACTAACTCTTCAGGCAAGGTTTCTGCCGGGAGCACAGAACTCCTTAGCAGATGTGTTAAGCAGACAAATCATGGATCCCCACGAGTGGAAACGGGATCTTCATGTATTTCAGAAATTGACAGTGTCATGGGGAACTCCAGACATAGATCTGTTCGCTTCTCCACTAAACCACCAGCTGCCAAAGTTTTGCACAAAGGGGTTTCATCACACAGCTTGGAAAGTGGATGCTCTTTCTTTCAGTTGGAAAAATCTTCATGTGTATGCCTTTCCACCTCTGCCTCTTCTTCCAAAGGTGCTCTTAAAGGTCAAACAAGACAAGCCAAGGATGATTTTAATAGCTCCAGATTGGCCTCGCAACACTGGTACCCACTACTAAGGAGTCTGGTAAGGAAGCCTCCATGGCCTTTACCTTTGATTCCGTGATCTGTTATCTCAGAAGGACGGTCATCTGCTCAATGTCAAGCTTCACTCACTTCATCTAACAGCCTGGCATATTCTGTGTTGAAACACAGCAGGTCTCAACTTCCTCAACAAGTTTTAAATGTGATTATGGAAGCTAGAAGACCTAGTACAAGGAAAGTGCATGAAAAATGGAAGAGGTTTTTATTTTGGAGTACAGCAAAGAATTTGGAGATTTCTGAGCCTAATTTGAATGTGGCTCTTCAATATCTTACTGAGTTATTGGACAAAGGTTTGTCCTTCTCTTCCATTAAGATTCATGCTGCAGCAATTTCAGCTCACTATGATTGTGACCCACCATTGTTTTCGCATCCTTTGTTCAAGCAGTTTCTTAGAGGGGCAAAGAATATAAGACCCCCGTAGAGCTCCTACTCCTGCTTGGGATCTCAATTTTGTGTTGGAAAACTTACTCTACAACCTTTTGAGCCTGCGGCTACTGCTGAATTGAAATACTTGTCATGGAAGACTGTTTTCTGTTGGCTATTACTTCTGCAAGAAGGGTGTGTCTGAGTACCAGGCCCTTATGGCAGTAGAGCCCTTTGATTTTCCATAAGGATAGGGTATCATTACGTACTAATCCTTCCTTTATGCCTAAGGTGGTTTCTAGTGTGGCTTTAAACCAAACTATTCATTTGCCTACTTTTATGCAGACCCCCAAAATAAAGGGGAAAAGATTTTGCACACTTTAGATGTACATAGGCAATTGCGTTATTATTTAAGCAGGACTAAGGATTTTAGGCAGTCTCAGCAGTTGTTTGTTTCTTTTGCTTTGAGTTCGCAGGGCAAGCCTGTGTCAAAACAAACTATTTCTAGGTGGATTGGGTTTTGCATTGCATTTTGTTATTCCCATCATGGCAAGGAGATTCCAGCTGGGATTAGGCCTCATTCCACTAGGGCTACTGCCACTTCAACAGCATTTCTAAGGGGTGGCAACTAAGGATATTTTGGAGGCAGCTACTTGGAGTTCAGTGCATACTTTCTCTAAGCATTATCACCTTCCTCTCTACTCTAAGTCTAGGGCTGGTTTTGCCACAGCTATTTTGCAAGGCATGTTGTCAGCTCCTGCTTCTTTATGATTTGCCAGCCTCCTTACCTCTGCTTTGGGATTCTACCCAATAGTTAGGACTGCAGCAATGTGGAGCGAAGAACATAGTACAGTTTTGTACCTACCATAAATGTAGATGTTAGGATCCACATTGCTGCAGTCAATACCTCCCTCCTTCCTGTGTTTAGGGGTGGTTGTGTAGGTGAGGTTATATGCTGATATTTTGTATATTTTTGTATATATTGTACATATTTCTGGTGCAGGTATATTGGGCCTTGTCTTTTTAGGGTCTTCTGACATCTGGGGCAAGAAAAGGCTGAGGATATGGCGTCGGTCATGCATTAGTACCCTGACGTACTGGCGTCAGTCTAATGCGCTGACACGTCAATCTCCTCTCTGGTATTCGGGCCGACTGGACAGCGGACTACCCCAATAGTTAGGACTGCAGCAATGTGGATCCTCGAACATCTACATTTATGGTAGGTACAAAACTGTACTTTTCATTATCAGGTCTAGAACAGGCTTTGCTAGAACCATTCTTCAGGGGCTCCTGAACCTTCATCTTTCCTACTCCCATTCAGTCTAAGCTGTGATAGTCTCCTCATTTTTATCTAAGGCTACTGCAACAGTGATCAGTATGATGAACAGGGTACAGCTGTGTAAGTAAATTTACTGTAACAGTAGATGTTCAAATGATCGCTGCTATACTAGCTGCTGTCTCCCTCCATCCTTTTTGTTTTCTTTTGTTGCTTTGATGACAACTTCTAACTTTAGTTTTCTAGCTTTGACCATCTCAGGGCTGTAGTCTCCCTCTCTCAGTTGGCATGAAAGCTGTAAACGGCTAGAGCGCTGTAACCATTTTTATCAGCTCAGTTTCATCTGATAATTCTGTGATCATGTGGAAAGCGTCCTTGAAGCTTTGGAAGCTGACAGTCGGTTATATCTTAAGCAGGATATGACCCAAGGTTATTGCAGCAGTGATCATTCAAACATCTGTTGTTATGGTTAAGTTTACCTACACAACTGTACTTTTCCTAACTAGTTGTGAGATGTCACTTAAGGGCTGGTTTGAATTCTTCTTTAGAAGCAGTTGTCCTGACAATAGTTGGCAATTTGTTCCATAGTTATGATATTGTAGTATAGAAAGTGGAATTTCCATGATGTTTTCTACATGTAGGAACTGGAATAAGTGTAGTGATTCTGCTATAATTTGAGATGGGGTGAAATATTTGATTGATTATATGGCTGGGTATGGTAAGTTTGTAAGGTAAGGTGCTCTGAGCTGAAATGAGAGGAAGTGTCTTGTTAAATTATCCAAAAGGAGCTTTGGAAGGTGGGTTAGTAAGAATATTCATATATATATATATATATATATATATATATATATATGTATTTTGCTATATATATATAGCAAAATACATAGTAGCTGCACATACTGTTCTGAACCATGCTTTATTCCTGAGGAAGGACTTTGCTTGATACAGTTTTTATGATTTAAATACTGCATTTTTAGCTTGATGTCCTTCATGGATGCATCTGCAGTCATAACAAGTGGATTTCACAACACGTAATCTTCTTGAGCACAGTTTTTTAGTTCTTTTGAAGTTGGATTCTCGGTCAGATTCTGCGATGCTGCCAATTCCGACACTGGCGGGTCCGCGGTTTCCGCCGAAACCATGGTTAAGTTAAAATCATGAGAATCAAGTCACGAAACCGAGAAAATTAATAAAATACAGCTGAATCTATCTCTACAACTGGAGGTCCCCAAGCAATACCTTGATCGGCCTCCTGTAAAATTTTACCCACCACGGTGCTTATACTTTCACTGGGACTTATCAGACACCATTCTTTGATGTTCCCCACCTCATAGCACGTGGTGCTGCTAGGCCTCCAGCAGCCATGTCCATTAAGGCCTTCGCCAGGGCTAAGCAGCTAAGATTTACTAAAACAGTGCTCATAAACCTCAATCCAGGCCCTCTCTCCAGTTCTCAAATGCTTACTTTGGCAGAAGATTTAATTTCATTAGCTAGGGGATCTCAATTCACTCCAGACAGGGGCCCTCAGCCCCCAGAGACCTAGGGCAGAGCCCCATGAGCCAGAGGGGATTTGATTCTTGATGTCAGGAAAAAGCTAACCCCTTTGTTTGACAAGAAACATCTTTTATGTTGGTGCAGAGTTCAATGGCAGCAACAGGATTTTCTAGACCTGGAAAAGACTTAGGACCTTGCACCTTCCACAGCACAGCCCTTAGCTATACCTCCGTTCTCTTAAGATGTGATTTGGATTTCTTAATTAGCTCGCTAGATGCTCTGTCAGTTTGCATCATACAATTTACAAGTGCCCTCTTGCAGAGCCTCGGCTAGGGCAACCACTGATGAATCTCGATAAGAAATATGTATCTGGTACCATTACAGAGTTACCTATGCTTAAAAAGGTGTGGCTTGCACTGGAGGCTTTCAGACTGGCACTGTAATTAGAAGGCATGCATCCAAATTCTAGTAAGACTTCAGTTCAATACCTGGGCAACAGTGTTGAAAACTAGATCTAAAAAGAGGCACGCCCTTCGACCAATCCATAATTCAGATTTCTTTGCAGGATCAGAGCACTATCAATTCTCAGCATTGCCCTTTGTTTCTATACCCAGATCTGAAATGCCTAATCAGTAATATCTAGACTACAGGAAATTCAAATTTATCTATTGGATCTAATTTGGATGAGGGGACAAATGAGCATCAATGAAGGACAGTTGGTTATCCGAGCTGTTGAGCACCATGCATCACTGCCTTTGATGCTAACTCAGAACTACAATGGAACATTTTCCACCTCCACCTGTTTTTCACACCCTTGCTCAGGCAGTTCCTCAGAGGAATCAAGAAATGTAAAACCTCCAAGGAAACCACCATTGCCAGCTTGGGACTTGAAACTTTGTGCTAGAAAAAATTGACATCATCATTTTGAACCAGCAGCAACAGTGACCTACAACACTGTCATGGAAAACTGCTTTCCTACTGGCAATTACTTCAGCAAGGAGGTGGTTTCAGAACCACAGGCCTTAATGGCAGTGCAACCCTTCTAATCTTCCACCAAGATAGAGTGTCCATGAGGACTAATCCTACATTTATGCCTAAAAGTGGTTCCAGACTAACTTCAGTCCAACATCCATTCTTTTCAATAATACTTCAAACAGAGGGAAAGAATTCCCTAATTTTGATGTATATAGACAGCTACGCTACTACTTGGACAGAACAAAAATAGCAGAAAGACTGACCAACTTCTGTAGCCTATGCAACAGGAAGGGAAGGAAAAGCTATTTCCAAACAGACAATCTCCAAATGGATAGGAAATTGCATACGATTCTGTTACTCCTTCCATGGAAAGCCAATTCCACAGAACATAAGACCTCATTCTACAAGGGCAACAGCCACTACCACAGCCTTCTTAGGAGTGGCTACCAAAGACATTATTGAGGCGGCTACTTGGACCTCCGTGCATACATTTGCCAAGCATTATAATTTACCTCTATATTCCAGATCCCGAGCAGGGTTTGCCACTGCTGTTCTGCAGGGATCCTAAACACACCATAATTTACTTTTTATCCTCCTCCCTAGTTGGCTATGGTATTCTACCCAGTTGTTATGACTGCAGATGCATCCATGAAGGACATAGTACAGTTTTGTACCTACCATAAATGTAGATGTCGAATTGGATAGCATCTGCAGTCAGGATTCCCTCCTTCCCTCTGTGGTACCCTAGGGTGTTTACCCTTCTAATAGCTAGCTAGTGGGGATTTCTTTCATGGTGTATTTGTTTGTATTTATGTACATACATGCTTATTTTTGTGTTTACCTCTATCTTTTGGAAACATTGGCATCTATCCAAAATTTTTTAGCCTTCTATAGGGCTTCTGGCATCTGGGGCAAGAAACACTGAAAAAAATGGCGTCGGCTGATGCTTTTATACCCGAAGACCAACAGAGATGACGTTGGGTGAAGTGCGACATCAGCCGAAGCCGGACCCGGACTTTGGAATCCGGCCGACTGAAGGGCTGCCTGACGACAGGACAACCCAGTTGTTATGACTGCAAATGCTATCCAATTCGGACATCTACATTTATGGTAGGTACAAAACTGTACTTTTGTAACATTTCAGTTCATAATTAGTGGTGTTGCACAACAGTGTAATGCCAGTTTCTAGAGGACAGTTGCTGTTTTTTTAGTGTTTGGAAGTTGGATTGTGTGTCAGATTCTGTAATGCTGGTTGTAAATAATGTGGCATTAATTTCACTGGAGTTGAGGGGGAAGCCAGATGATTTGATTCATGACCGTGTCTGGATAAAGCTACTTTGTAGTTGAGTAGAAACATCTTTTATTATTGAAGCAGAGTGAAATGGCTTCTTATGTGTATTGGATTAATTTGGCTAGATCCCAGTTTGCAGTCATACTATTTACAAGTGGACTAAGCACAGAGCCCTATAGGGCATCCACTTTGGTGAGTCTCAAGTATGATGTGGTGCCATTTCAGAGGTTACCTATGTTTTTTTACCAGGTGTGTCTTACACTAGTTTAAGGACTGTGTAGATGGGGCACATAATTCCAGTAAGAGTGTTCTATACCATGGTTAACAGTGTTGAAAGCTTTTGACAGATCTAAAAAGATGGAGCTTATCATTTATCCATAATTGAGCTTGTTACAGAGAGAAATTCAAGAAGTGCATTTTTGATTCTGTACCCAGATCTGAAGCCATATAGTATAATAACTAGTAAATTATGTATTAGTTGGGTCATAATTTGGATGAGAGTATAATATGAGGGATGAAGAGAGAAGGACAGTTGGTCAGCTGTTGGCACCATGGATTACTGCCTTTATGTAAAGGGACTACAATAGAACATTTTCAGAGTGCCAGGATATAAGCTTCATTTGTGCCTAACGTAATTGCAGAATCTAACCTCAGTCATTGTATTCATCTTTTTGTGTTTCCAAAATACTTCAATCACAGGGAATACCTTTTTAATTTTATGGATGTGGTGATCACCTTTGCTAAAAGAATCTCTGAACTGAAAGCTCTGTGATTTAAGCTTCTGTATTTCAGTTTGCATAAAGATGGCATCACACTCTATACTAATTCATTTTTTATGCCTAAAGTCACTGTAAAATATAAACCTAATCAATATGTTCATATTTGTGCTCTTTCCAGAGTATTTCATTTACAAGGGACTACCTTTCCCTTGTATGGATGTGGACTGTCAGTTGAGATTCTGTGTTGGCAAGACTAGGTCTGTTAGAAATGCTGCATAATTCTACTTACTTCTGCTGCTTTTTCCAGTAAAAAGTGTGTGTGGAGGTGGGATTCAGAGTTCACTTTTGCCAAATGTTTCACTGTATCCACTTTTGTTATTCCAAATACATTACGCCTCTTCCTTTTACTCCATATGCAAGTTTTACTAATACAAGTGCAGTACATACAGTGCTATTCTGCAGCTTGGACAGTGGATTTTGCAGCAGCTGCCCAATAATATTCTCACCCTTACAAAAGCTGGATGTGCTGTCCATGTCCAAGTTCGTCTCTGAGGCCATTGTTATAAGGAGGGTATGTTCCATAAGAGAGAGAGACTGTCCGTGAGGATTACATTGGGAGTTTGTCCTTCTGTTACTGAGGACGGTCCTCCTCTTATCAAATGCAGAAGTTATATACTTACCATAATGGTAAATCCTGGAAGACCATGTCCATTTTGTCTAATCTACTCACCCTCCTCCTTCTGGTTTGGTAGGTTTAGAGGCTATGATGTTAGTAAACACCTTCCACTTCATGCAGCTCATCTCAGCTCTGGGGTGGACTGCCTTTTGGGATAGTGGAGTAATTATGGTAAGTGGGAGAGTTTTATCTGCTGATATTCCCAACACCTGTTGGCCTTAGTCCTTCTGCTAATGAGGGTAAACCTGCTGTTCCACATCCATTGTATGGTAAGTACATAACTTTCATTTAAAGCTGCTATGTCTGTCTTCATCAAAGCTGCAAGCATTTTATTCACAAGACATCCTTGCTTAAGAGTTATCTGACATTTGTAGCAATTCTGAAATGTTTCTGTTCTTGCATGATAAGTGATTCAACATTTTAATGTTTTTCATAGGTGTCCCCATTATCCACTAACACTGCGCCTTGCTTTAGAAAAAGCAAACAATGAGGTTAGCTGGTAAGAAAAATGGCTTTCTTTCTCAAGTGATTTTGTTTTCAGTTTTGTTTGTTATATGACATACATTTGGCCTATACAGTCTGTTTACAAATGCACCATGTCAGAATAATTGGGTATACACAGTACAGTTTACTGTATACATATTGTTTTTGTTACTTCTCTGACCTTTATGATACTGGGCTAATACCCTGATACCTCCCCATGCTGAGTCTACCAGCTATCCTCCCCCCCTCCAGACTTCAGTCCTGTGTTGCTGGGGCCGGTCATGAGCTAGGCATCTGGGGGCTTGGCACTCCTGTGCTTTCCATCCATCCAAATTTTTTTTTTTTTTTTTTAATTAACTTATGACTTACTCATTTTTAGCCTCCCTTAAATACCTAATGGCATGCCTGGGGGGCTGGCATGCAATAGAGAAGTGCAGCATATCACCCCCACCTCAGCAGCAGCAGCTCAGTTATGTCTCTACACTGTTCCCTTTTTAGGTACACCTACCAATGTGCCTTCCCCAGCCTCCACCACGTATTTGACAAGGTAAATGCTCATAGGTCCATTCAACCACTTGGGATGGTAAAGCCTATCCCTCCCTGCCACTTCCGTCAGTCGTTCGAGCCACAACTTGAACTGTAGAGCTATCCCTCTATGCCACTAGAGCAGCTTGTATAATCACTTGGTTTGACTGGACTGGTGTTATGATACAGGTGGGATTGGTGGCAACATTTTTGAGTTTTTTTCCTTCAAATGAATGACAAATAAAACAGAATGAAGTGCAGTGAGAGAATGTTAATGATGTAAGAAAAAAAAGCATAGAGCTAGATGAAAAGCAGTTGCTGACAAGAGAATCTGTAGGAAAATCAAGTAGAATAAAAACAAAGCTTGTAAGGAGATAGAGACATTCCAGAGACTTTTAGGCCCATTTCTCTGAAAAAAAAACACTCTGCAATAGTAAGCAGCTTCCTTATTTCCCAAAGTTAATGCGGTGGTGGTGCTGTGGTAGCGTTGTCGCCTCACAGTTAGACATTGCCCATTCGATTCTCAGTTAGAGCGTCTTCTGTGTAGCGACATGTGTGAGTGGGCGTTCCTTCGTTGAAGGTTGTGCGTTAGGCCAGGCAAGCCAGCACGTAAAAAATCTACTGCCAATCATTAGCGGACCGGAGTTCCGCTGTGGCGACCCCTAACCGGGAAAAGCCGAAAGACACAAGTCTCTAACTCCATATAGTGCAGGCTTCTTCTTTTCTCATCTTGTAGTGTAGTTTATCATGCCATGTACAACATTCACTAATTTGTACTGCAGTTCATTAAAGTATGGGGAAGATTCCCAATAATGAATTGCAGTACAAAGTAGTGAATGTTGAGTGCATTTGAACCAGTGGATGTTGTTGTAGCTGGGAGCCCTTGCCCGAGAAAGCAGGTAAATGGATTGTCTTCTGAAAAAGGACAATGGTGATTACTGCTTGTGAAAGTATGTGCTAGAACTTTCCACAGAATGAGTGCAGAAGCTCAAACACAAGTGGAAACACTGAGGGAGGATATATATGTGCACTTTATGTCTGCATCCGATGAAGTTTGTTATGAACGAAAATGTATTGTATTGTATTTGTGAAGCGTTAATGTGGTTTGTGGAATGTCTGCTTTGGTTGAATAAGTATCTTTTACTGTCATCTGGTTGGTGTTCTTCGTGTCCCTTGGCACTTTTTGCAATTTCTTAGTGTTTTTGTGCCTTGGTGGAACTTTTTCTGGATATCCTTAAAATGATGCAAGATTTTATGTGAGAAAGCTCTCAGATGTTTGTTGTTCTGACAAGGCATTATGACCTCCTTCACAGAAAGTCCCGTACACCTTCTGTAGTGCTTCCTATTCTTGAAGCCCACTTAATACTTTTAGGTCTGCTTCTCAAGCTCTCGAGTCTCAACCTGCTCCAAATTTAAACCGGTTTTGAAAGGTTCCTGAGGCTTAGAAATTTCTTTAAGACTTCCTCTTCAGATTTTTCAGTTATATCTCTTTCAGCTGACCGACCCACAACACTTCTTGCTTCTCCTAAAGTTTTGCCAGCAGATGAAGATAGCAGAGCCATGTGTATGTATGACAAGAAGGTGTATACCTCTGCTTCATTGGCTTTTAGAGCCATCAGTTATTAAGAACATATAACAGCCGAACGATTCCAACCAGCCCAGAATAAATGCAATGCTCAAACAGATGCCCAATGGAGAAGGTAGCTGGAGTAAAGGCAGGACAATGACTTAAATAAAAATCCTCTGTTTTATTACAAAATGGTGAGTGCTTTCGCAATGGTGACCATTGCTTCATCAGACAATTCATTCAGGTTACAAAGGCGCACATATACTTCATTTCAAAACAGACTAACCAGTCCTATCACTCAAAAAATTCAAAAGGTTAAATGCCCTAATTACATCTCATTCAACTAAAAATAATTGATTAGTAAACGCCTAAAACAGTTAAAGGCATATGTACATATATATCATAAAATACATACTAGTAATACACGAGTACATGTGTTAATACAGCTTAACCCCACTAGAATAAAAATGCTACATAAATTTATCATTTTTTATATATATTTTTATCTTAACTTTCTAGATTTTAGTACTGGTTTTAAGGGAACAATGTCATTTAGGCCTAAGCCTTTATGAGCCCCCAATCTCAAAATCCAACTCACTTCCATATTCTCTGTGGTGTTAACTATGTCCCCCATTCTAATGTTGATATTTTGAACATGTAGAACCCGAAATAAAATTCATTACCCTTAGCAAGAGTATGTTTTTTTTTTAGGGCACTGTACTCTTGACCTTTTCTGGTACAGTATAGGTGGTCCCTAATCTGTTCCCTAAGGTGACGGTTGGTCTTTCCATGTTACACAATGGGCCACATATACCACATTACTGGTGTTAGTCAGCTGACTCCTTAAGTTCCCATAGACGCCCTGTTCCTGGATGTTTAAAAAATCTGGACTCATCAGTAAAAGTACAGTAGACACAGTGTCCACATTTGTGGGTGCCTTTCACTGTATTTTTTTCTCATTAACTGTTCTTGGATAACACAATTGCTGTTTTAAATTTCTCTTATTTTTAAATACAAAATGTGGTTCCATGCCAACAACATTAGTGGTATTCTCATCATCCAGCAACATATGCCAGTTCTGATGAATGATTGCTTCAAATTTTTTTCACATCTTTAGTATATGGCAAGACCATGGGAGTATATATTGTTGTACTACCTTTAGTATCTGTCCTTCCATCATAATCTCTATCCGAGTAATAAGGTTTTGCCTTGTTTTCTCTTTCCTTACGTACTTTGTGATATATTTTATTAATTTCTCATTCATTGTATCCTCTACTTAGAAAACATGTTCTTAGATTGCTCAGTTCATTTTCATATACTTCATTCTGACAGCATAGGCATGATATTCTCATTGCTTGCCCCTTGATAATATTGGGAAAATAGTTTGATTATGCATGCTGTCCCTATGCAAAAGGATGGCCTTATAGCACTGTTTTCTGTGCAACTTGGTTAGCCATTTATTACCTTCTTTATAGATGGTAACATCTAGGAAATCTAGGCTTTTATCAGAATAACTTGTAAATTTTAAAAAGTCACTAGTAGTATTAAGATACGAGTGCAAGGTTCATAGGTTCATACTAGGCTATCTACCCTGGGGCATTTATAAGCCTAGCCCGATTGTGTTTGGCTTACGCCACCTCTTGATTTAAGTATACTGTGCCCTTTTTAAAGTTTAGTTTACTATGCCTCTGTCTAATAGTGACACGGAAGTAATCCCCGGGACAAACCTACGATCCCCCATCCACTCATCAAGATTCTTCTTGAAGAGAGTCAGTGAGGTGCTCTGCCCAACATGAATTGGAATTCTATTCCAGAGCGAAGGGAGCCTCTGGGTTATGAGTCTGTCCCTCCAGCATGTTCTATTTATTTCTGTGCTGAGGTTCAAGTCCCTCGAGCGCGTGGCTCTAAGGGATTTAGATTTACTGAGGTGGAGCATTTCCATTAATTCTGGGTTGGACATAGCTTTATATGTCAGGCATAGATCGCCTCGAAGTAGGCGCTATGCAACTGAGTAGAGCTGGAGTTTTATTAACTGAGCAGCATATGGCATCTGTGAGTCCCTTGATCCTCCTGGTGAGGTAATTTTGGGGTCTTTCTAATTGCTGCAGGTGTCTGGTAAGGTACATCCCAAAGGGGGCATTGTATTCTATGATGGGCCTGATGAGGGATGAATAAAGGGGCACGATTACCTCTCTTGATCTAGATGTGAATATATTCGTGATGAGGTGGGCTATGTAGAAGGTCTTTCTAACCACTTTGGCAATGTGGTTGTCAAAGGAGAGATTGCTATCAACTTGGGTCCCCAGATCCCTAATTACTTTCTCTGTACTTAATGGGTTACCACCTATGTGGTAATTTGTGGGCACATTGTTTTTGCCAAAGGGTATGACTATACACATTTTGGCATTTAGCTTTAGACCATGGCTCTGGCACCAGTTATCCGACTCTGCAAGACCTTTTTGAAGAATGTTCGTGTCAGCTGGAGAGTCGATTATGGCACCCAGTTTGCAGTCATCTGCAAACTTAGTGAACCATAGTCCTCCCACGTTGGCCTGTACCTCAAAAAAGTAAATACCGAACAAGAGAGGTCCCAGGACAGAACCTTGTGGGATGCCACTTGTGACCGGTTTCGAGTCTGACATGGCTCCAGCAACTCTGACTCTGTGGGTTCTGTCTTTGAGCCAGTTTGCAACCCATCTTGTGACATAGGGGTTTATATTTAGGCTGGATAGCTTATCTATGATGCCCGAGTGGGGTATTGTCAAATGCCTTTGCGAGGTCCAGATAGGCTGTGTGGACTACCTTCCCTTCATCTATGGCCTTGGTGACAGTTTCGAAGAAGTTGTCCAGGTTCAAAAGGCAGGATCTGCTCTTGACGAAGCCAAATTGGATAGGATCTAGTGTCTGTAGGTCCCCAATATCTTTGTTTATGAGTTCCATGATGATCCTCTCCATAGCCTTGCATAACTAGGCTAGTCAGGCTTATGGGGCGATAGTTTCCAGGGTCCGCAGAGGCGCCACCTTTGTGGAGTGGGACCACTTTTGCTGTACGCCATTCTTTGGGCACATATCCTGTAGTGAGACTGAGATTGTACAGCAGATGTCCTTCATGGATGCATCTGCAGTCATAACAAATGGGTTGTCCTAGCTTCGTCAGCCGGATTCCAAAGTCTGCAGTCTTCTTGCCCGCGGGGCGCGAAGCAGAAGCTGTTCGGTCAGATCCAGAGAAAAAGTCAATAACTGTTTAAGATTTCACTCTTACTGTCTGCCTTGCTTAGGCCCAGACCACGAGCAGAGCAGCCTGTTCGCCTGTGCTTTCAACCCACCGCGAAAACGCTAGGCCCGGTCGGAGTTTGCTGAACAGTTTCTACTACTGAGGCTCCTGCTACCGTGGTTCCTAGTGATTTATCAGACACCATCCCTTTGGATGTCTCTACCCCAGCAAGTGGTGCTGCTAGGCCTCCTGCAGCCATGTCTTAAGGCCTTTGCCAGGGCTAAAGCAAAATCAGTGCCTGTTAACCCCACACCCTCACCCACCCACTTCTTCAAGTTCACAAAATGCTTAGAAGGGCAGAAGATTTATTAGGGGAATTAATCATCCCCCAGGGGCCTCTCTCCCCCCAGCCCCAAGAAAGAGAGAGCAGAGAGTCCCCCGAGCCAGTGTCCTCTGATGATTCTGCGGATGATCATGCCATGAGAGAACAATTCCAATGGCAGGGACAAGATTTCTCAGATTCAAGAAAAACCACAACATAGGCCCTTAGCTATACCTCCTGTACTGCCTGTTGTGAAACCAGATAGATTTTACAGGGTGCCAGACACTCATCACCACCTATACAAGGCCCCACTTGCAGATCCCAAACTATATCCCAGGGGCCCTATTCCTTCTGAAAGGGAATCCAGGTCCTTAGAGAGATGGGGAAAAAGTTTACACCTCTGCTACTCTCTCAGCTAGAGCTTATATGATCCAATACCAAGAGTTTATGCTTGATCAGTTAACTAAAAACTGTCCTCTGATGAATCCTTAGATAAGAAATATGTATTAGAAATGGTGAATAACATCCAACAGGTTAGTAACCATTCCTTAAAATGTGGCTATGATGCACTGGAGGCTTCATTTAGATCAGCCATGACTGGCACAGTGATAAGAAGGCATGCATGGTTGAAAGAACAGGTCTTACCGGATCATGTTAAAGCAAAGCTGTTAGATGCTCCTATGGATAAGGCCAGTCTATTTGGTACACCTGCCCAGCAAGTAATGAAGAAAATGGAAGAAAAGGCAAAATCTGTACAAACAGTTAAAGATTTCTTACAGGTTCAGCCCCAAGGTTTAGCAGGAACTGGCCTGCCAAAATTGGTCCTTTCCAGACTCCACAAAATCCCAAAGGGGCAGGAATAGACGCCTAGAGGCAGAAATCAATCCAGAGGAGGTGCCTACAGAGGACGACAGTGGCAAGGCATAACCGAGGCACAGACACAACCACTGCAACAGGACAATCACAGTGACTACCAGGGAGCAAATAGCAGCACAAGTTAGCCTTATTTTGGCACTATATCACAAAAGACAAGTGGATTTTGCAAACCATAGACCAAGGCTACCGGTTCCACTTCCACACCTTACCAGTGAAAAGAGGAATGCCAAACCTACCTCCAAATCAAAAAATAGAAGCTCTACAACAGATAGCTAAATTAACAAAGATGAGAGCTGTGGAAAGGGTACCAATAACAGAACAGGGCAAAGGATTCTACTCCAGACTCTTCCTAGTACCAAGAAAAGAGAAAAGTTGGAGACCTATTCTCGACCTGTCCGCCTTAAACACATACATCATTGTCCCAAAATTCAAAATGCTGACCCTACAACAACTTCTTCCATGCTGGGCAAGGAGTGTTGGCTGGTAACTCTAGATCTCAAGGAGGCATACCTGCACCAAATTGCAGAAGATACCTCAGATTTCTTGCAGGACCAGAGCATTATCAATTCTCAGCATTGCAGAGTATTCACAAAATGCCTGGCATCAGTAATCGCCACTGCAGACTACAGGGAATCCAAATTTATCCATACCTGGACGACTGCCTGTTACAAGCGGACAGCAAGCTGACAACAGATTTACAAAGGGTCATTTACTTGCTACAAGCCCTGGGATACACAGTCAATTTACAAAAGTCAAGGCTGATACCATCCCAAACAAGAACATTCTACACAGTAAAACAAATGGCATTCCTAACTGCAGAAAAACAAAAAGAACTCCCTCTTTACTTCTTGGCATTAACAAAACAGAACAAACTAACAGCAAGAAAAGTTCTGCAGGCCTTGGGCTTCATGGCATCATGCATAATCTTGGTCCCTCATGCCAGACTGCATATGAGAAAGCTACAGTGGTACCTAAAGAATTTATGGTCTCAACACAGGCACAGCTTAGAAACAGAAATCCCACTAATCCCATGCCTAAAGCAGGAGTTCCTATGGTGGGCTCAAACATGCCAGTCCAAACCCAGGCTTACCCTTCCACAACTTTCGAGCAAGCCAAACCATCACAACGAGACCTAGGATGGGGGGCCCACATGCTGGACAAATGCATACAAGGATTGTGGACTCAAGACCAGCTGCACCTGCACATAAACCTAAAAGAAATGCTGGCAGTAAAACTGGCAATCCAAAAATTCAGACCATTCCTCAAAGAAGGCCATTTGATGATAAGGACAGACAACACCACAGTCATGTGGTACATCAACAAACAGGAGGCACTCATTCATACCCCCTATGCAGAATGACTTTGGACCTTTGGAATATGGCTCTCAGCTACAACATCCAGTTACAGGCAATATTTGTGCGGAAAAGAGAACACCCTAGCAGACATGTTAAGCAGAACCACCTCGGATGCTCACGAATGGATGCTACACCCGGACATCTTCAAGGCCATCACAAAGAAATGGGGAATGCCACAAGTAGATCTATATCCCCACTCAATCACCAGCTCAAAAAATTCTGCACAAGGACATTCCACCCACTTGCATGGAAGGTGGACTCTCTATCCTTCAGCTGGAAAAGCCTGACAGCATATGCATTTCCACCTCTTCCCTTGATGCACAAGGTACTACTGAAAATCAAAGAGGAACGTCCAAGGATAATCCTGATAGTCAAGACAACACTGGTACCCATTGCTGAGGAGCATGTCTCGGGAGAGAATGTGGTCAATACCCCTGATGCCTTTGAGGTTAACTCAGAACAACTACAACATCATGCATCCAAACCTAAAAACCTTGCAACTGACTGCCTGGAACATCACATAGCAGCAACTAACCCTGACCTTTCCCAAAGGGTTAAAGACATTATCCTTGAAGCCCGCAGACCTTCAACAAGAAGGAACTATGCAGGAAAATGGAAAAGATTTGTCATTTGGAGTACTGAAAGAGGAAAAGATGTAACATAGATATTGCTAACATTCTGAAGTACTTGGCAGAGCTTCTACATACAGGCCTGTCCTATTCCTCCATCAAGATACATGCATCAGCTATTTCAGCAGAATACAGCTTGATCCACCTCTTTTTCGTGATCCTCTACTCAGGCAGTTCCTCAGAGGGATCAAGAATGTAAAACCTCCTAGGAAACCACCATTACCAGCATGGGACTTGAACTTTGTGCTAGAAAAGTTGACACTCCTCCGCTTGAACCAGCAGCAACAGCAGATCTGCAACACCTGTCATGGAAAACTGCTTTCCTACTGGCAATTACCTCAGCAAGGAGGGTTTCGAACTACAGGCCTTAATGGCAGTGCAACCCTTCCTAATCTTCCATCAAGATAGGGTGTCCATGAGAACTAATCCTACATTTATGCCTAAGGTGGTATCCAGAGTGTCTTTAAACCAGGCAATCCACCTACCTACCTTCTTTCCCAATCCACAGAACAGGGGAAAGACTGCTGCATACCTTGGATGTACATAGGCAGTTACGCTACTACCTGGACAGAACCAAAAGTAACAGGAAAACTGACCAGCTTTTAGTAGCCTATGCAACAGGAAGGGAAGGAAAAGCTATTTCCAAACAGACAATCTCCAAATGGATAGGAAATTGCATAAGATTCTGTTACTCCTACCATGGAAAACCAATTCCACAGAACATAAGACCTCATTCTACAAGGGCTACAGCCACTACCACAGCTTTCTTACGAGGAGTGGCAACCAAGGACATTATTGAGGCGGCTACTTGGACCTCCGTGCATACATTTGCCAAGCATTATAATTTACCTCTATACTCTAGATCCCGAGCAGGGTTTGCCACTGCTGTACTGCAAGGGATCCTAACTACACCATAATTTTTCTTCCTCCACCCCTAGTTTGGCTATGGTATTCTACCCATTTGTTATGACTGCAGATGCATCCATGAAGGACATAGTACAGTTTTGTACCTACCATAAATGTAGATGTCCGAACTGGATAGCATCTGCAGTCAGGATTACCCACCCTCCTTCCCTCTGTGGTACTCCTAGGGTATTTACCTCCTAATAGCTAGCTGGGGAGTCTCTTATGGTGTATTTGTTTGTATATATGTACATACATGCTTATTTTTGTGTTTGCCTTCTACTTTTTTGGAAACATTGGCATTTATCCAAAATTTAGCCTTCCAAGAGGGCAACTGGCATCTGGGGCAAGAAACACTGAGCTGATGCCTTTATACCAAGACCAGCAGAGATGACGCCGGGTGAAGGGACCCAGACTTTGGAATCCCACCAAGTGCTGCCTGACGACAGGACAACCCATTTGTTATGACTGCAGATGCTATCCAGTTCGGACATCTACATTTATGGTAGGTACAAAACTGTACTTTTTACTTGAGGGATTAGTTCTTCTTGGAGTTCATGTAGGACGCAACCCGGGATGCCATCTGGTCCCATGGAAGCAGTGTTTTTTGCTTTGGAGAGGGCGGCCTTCACCTGAGCATCAGAGATGTTTGGGAGGCTGCACTCTGCCGGGATAGATACTTGCTCTTTTGGGGGGGGGAGAAGTTTGCACTGAACCTGTCTGCCAGGATATTGGCGATGTCTGTGGGTTCTGTGTATTTTTTGTCGTTTAGAATCAACACAGAACAAGTCTGGGAGTTGCATCCCAGGTTCCTAACATAACTGAAAAAAGCCTTATGATTGTCTTTAGTGTCCTGTGCAATTTTTCTCTCAAAGCAGGCCTTGGAGGATTTTATGAGAGATCGTAATTTTTTGCTAGTACTGATCAGAGATGCCTTCCCTTTTAGGGATTTTGCTCTCATGCAGTAGCTTCCTCCTTCTGTTGTACAGTTTATTTATGGCTGAGGTCCACCAGTCTGGACGCCTGCCTTTGGATGATTGGGTCTTGATTTTGTTTGGGATAGCATGATTCATGCATTCCTGGAGATGTCCGTAGAATGCGTTTATATAGGATTCTGCAGTTTGGGCCATAGTTTCCACTGGCCCTGGGGCCTTGAAGGATTCCACTTCGGTTTTGAGAAGTGTGAAGTTCTCTTTTCAATTGCTCCTCAGTACCCTTACAAAAAATAAAAAGATCATCTACAAAGTGCCTATAGAAGGCTATCTTAGAATTCTTCATTAGATATTCCTTATCCCAATTCACCATTACCAAGTTTGCATAAGTGTTGGCACAACTGGTGCCCATGGCAACTCCTGATAGTTGCTTATAACAGATGCCATTGAACATGAAGATGATATGTTCAGTCACCAGCTCTAATAACATTGTTCAATCACCAGTTCTAATAACATGCAAAGAAAGTCTATCTCAGTATTAGAAAATTTTCCATGTCTCACCAACACTGATTTTGCCATGTTATCCGTTGATCATTCGGTATACTTGTAAATAGGGATACCACATCTAATGTAGCCAACATCCCTGTAGCCAGCATTCCCATATCTTTCATTGCCCCATACAAGTCCACTAAAAATGTTCATTGTCTCTCAGGACATAAGTGAATTCTGCAAGTACAGATTTCAGTTCTCTATCTAAATAAATTGAAATGGGTTCCGTTAGCCACCCTGCCGCTGCTACTATTGGTCTTGACTTCGAGTTGAACGGATCCTTATGAATCTTGGGGAGACCATGAATGTGAGGAATAAGTGGGTTTTCAACAACAAAATATTAAGTTTTGTACTTAATCACATACACATGCACTCATGTAAATTACTTGTGAAGTGTTCACTCATATCAACAACAACTGCTGTTAATACTGTTTCATGTACATTTGAATCCAATAACATATCATGCTTAGCAGTGTAATAAAAGTCAGAGTTAAGTACCACTACTGGTCCCCCCTTTGTCAGCAGGTCATATAACTATTTTAACATTCATTTGCAGTTCATGCAATGCATTGCATTCACTTAATATCAAATTATAACCTTGTTCTTCCAAGAAACAATTATTTTCAAAACTGTACTCAGCATTTTCACAAGCTTTAAGGAAGGTTTCTATATTATGTGGTAACTATTTTTCCTAAACTGAATATTCCTTGTCACATTCACATTTCCAAATTGCTGTTTTAAGTGCTACATTTCTAGTGAAAATCTGTAAAGTCGCCAAAACATCACTAATATTCATTTTTACTAAAGGAATGAAACTCAGACCTTTGTTAAGCAAAGAACTTTCAGCTACAGACAATTCATAGTTAGAAATGTTCCACACCAAGTCTCCTGACCATACCCCCACATTTTCTTTAGGGTACGAGTCTGTAACTGACCTGGTGCTTCTTTCCATTTCTGGCCTCTGTAAATGTCCTGTTCCATTGATTTCTTCCTCCGTGCTCGAAATGGTAGAGGTAAAACTGGAAAAACCTGCTGTTGTCCCATTTCCAAGTTGATTTTCAGTCTCGCTACAGGCACTGTGGTAGAATTATTTAATGACTTGTCATTAACCGCTGAAGTGGAAGGAACCTCCATCAGTGTTGAATAAAACAAAGTTACTTCAGTTGGTGAAAGAACACTCCCTCCTTGTTACTGATTCGTAGTTTCTAATGCTTCAATAAGGGTATTGGATGTTTCTTCAGACCGTGTTCGATACTCCTCCCTCGTCCTCTCCTGTCACTCAACGGAGGTAACATGCCCCCTCCTCTGCCGATAGGTCATCTGCTGAATCTCAGGATCTCCATTGGTTGTTCTCTCAAATCGCAAATTGCGATTGGTTATTGATGACTCCATTGACTCTGCAGGCTTCGGCCAAGTAAAAACATGCTGATTTGTTAAGTCTGTTAGATTCCTAACTAATTTTCTTTTAATTTTATTCCAATAGTCTGGTCTCATATCGCAATATTTTATGAATAAGCTCATGCATGAAAAGTTTAGTTTCTGCTTCCCCATGCATTGATGACCGTTCCTGTTGTTGTTGGCATAGTTTCTCATTTAATTCCTGCTCCATCGGTTTAAAGAAATCAAGTAGCAGTTGTAAATATGTAAATATGCTTCGCTGGTATTCAAATTAATTTGTTGCCATTGTGCTAGTAAATCGGGATAAGTGTTCCAATAAATTGGCATATTAAGGACTCTTAAGTCCTCTCGGTATTACATTCAGGCTGAGACATGCTTCAAAGTGAAACCGCTGACTTTGAAGCCGTTTAAACCTGTAGAGATTATTTTCAACATTTCTTTTCATGTTACTTACCTCTGCTTCATTATTGGCAATGGTAACAGTTTCTGAGTTCATGTTGATTGTACCTGTGCACAAAAGCAGATTATCTTGGTTTGTTAGCAGATTTAGAAGCCTTCTTTCCACATTTATGCCAACATTTGCGTTCTCAGTAGCAATCACAGTACCTTCTGCCATTATTAAAAGTAAGATACAACAGCCAAACGATTCCAACAAGTCCAGAATAAATGCGATGCTCAAACAACAGATGCCCAATGGAGAATGTAGCTGGAGTAAAGGCAGGACAACGACTTAAATAAAAATCCTGTGTTTTATTACAAAATGGTGAGCGCTTTCGCAATGGTGACCATTGCTTCATCACTCAATTCATTCAAGTTACAAAGGCGCACATATACTTCATTTCAAAACAGACTAACCAATCCTATCACTCAAAAAATTCAAAAAGTTAATTGCCCTAATTACATCTCATTCAACTAAAAATAATTAATTAGTAAAATTAAAAGCCTAAAAAGTTAAAGGCATATGTACATATATATCCTACAATACATACTAGTAATACATGAGTGATTGTGTTAATACAGCTTAACCCCACTATAATAAAAGTGCTACATAAATATATCCTTTCTTTATATATTTTTATCTTAACTTTCTAGATTTTAGTACTGGTTTCAAGGGAACTGTAGCTGAAAGTTGTTTGCTTAACAAAGATCTGAGTTTCATTCCTTCAGTAAAAATGGATATTAGTGATGTTTTGTTGTCTTTATGGATTTTCACTAGAAATGTAGCACTTAAACAGCAATTTGGAAATGTGATTGTGACTAGGAATATTCAATTTAGGAAAAATAGTACCTTTGTACCAGTGTTACCACATAATATAGAAACCTTCCTTAAAGCTTGTGAAAATGATGTGTATAGTTTTGAAAATAATTGTTTCATGGAAGAACAAGGTTATAATTTGACATTAAGTGAACGCAATGCATTGCATGAACTGCAAATGAATGGTAAAATAGTTATACGACCTGCTGACAAAGGGGGGACCAGTAGTGGTACTTAACTCTGACTTTTATTACACTGCTATGCATGATATGTTATTTGATTCAAATATATATGAAACAGTATTAACAGCAGTTGTTTTTGATATGAGTGAACGCATCACAATTAATTTACATGAGTGCATGTGTATGGGATTATTAAGTAAAGAACTTTTTCAGTATTTTGTTGTTGAAAACCCACTTATTCCCCAAATTTATGGTCTCCCCAAGATTCATAAGGACCCGTTCAACCCGAAGTCAAGACCAATAGTAGCAGGGGCAGGGTGGCTAACGGAACCCATTTCATTTTATTTAGATAGAGAATTGAAATCTGTACTTGCAGAATTCACTTACGTCCTGAGAGACACTGAACATTTTTTAGTGGACTTTTATGGGTCAATAAAAGATATGGAGATGTTGGCTACAGGGATATTAGCTACATTAGATGTGGTATCCTTATTTACAAGTATACCGAATGACTAAGGGATCAACATGGTAAAATCAGTGTTGGTGAGACATGGAAAATTTTCTAATACCAAGATAGACTTTCTATGTATGTTATTAGAACTGGTGATTGAACATATCATCTTCATGTTCAATGGCATCTGTTATAAGCAACTATCAGGAGTTGCCATGGGCACCAGTTGTGCTAACACTTATGCAAACTTGGTGATGGTGAATTGGGAGAATCAATATCTAATGAAGAATTCTAAGATAGCCTTCTATAGGCGCTTTGTAGATGATCTTTTTATTTTTGTAAGGGTACTGAGGAGCAATTGAGCTCCTTGCACTCGTATCTTAATACTACTAGTGACTTTTTAAAATTTACAATGAGTTCTGATAAAAGTCTAGATTTCCTGGATGTTACCATCTATAAAGAAGGTAATAAATGGCTAACCAAGCTGCACAGAAAACAATGGTATAGGCCATTCTTTTTCATAGGGACAGCATGCATAATCAAACTATTTTTCCCAATATTATCAAGGGGCAAGCAATGAGAATATCACGCCTATGCTGTCGAAATGAAGTATATGAAAATGAACTGAGCAATCTGAGAACAGGTTCTCTAAGTAGAGGATACAATGAACGAGAAATTAATAAAATGTATCACAAAGTACGTAAGGAAAGAGAAGGCAAGGCAAAACCTTACTACTCGGATAGAGATTACGATGGAAGGACAGATACTAAAGGTAGTACACCAATATATACTCCCATGGTCTTGCCATATACTAAAGATGTGAAAAAAAATTTGAAGCAATCATTCATCAGAACCAGAATATTTATGTTGCTGGTTGATGAGAATACCACTAATGTTGTTGGCATGGAACCATATTTTGTATTTAAAAAAAAAAGAGAAATTTAAAACAGCAATTGTGTTATCCAAGAACTGTTAGTGAGAAAAAAAATACAGTGAAAGGCACCCACAAATGTGGACACTGTGCCTACTGTACTTGTATTGATGAGTCCAGATTTTTTAAACATCCAGGAACAGGGCGTCTATGGGAACTTAGGGAGTCAGCTGACTGTAACACCAGTAATGTGGTATATGTGGCCCATTGTGTAACATGTTTTCAATTCTATGTTGGCAAGACCAGCCGTCACCTTAGGGAGTGGATTAGGGACCACCTATACTGTACCAGAAAAGGTCAAGAGTACAGTGCCCTAGCTAAGCATACTCTTGCTAAGGGTAATGAACATACATTTTTATTTCAGGTTCTACAAGTTCAAAATATCAACATTAGAATGAGGGACATAGCACCACAGAGAATATGGAAGTGAGTTGGATTTTGAGACTGGGGGTACATAGAGGCTTAGGCCTAAATGATAGTGTTCCCTTGAAGCTAGTACTAAAATCTAGAAAGTTAAGATAAAAATATATAAAGAAATGATAGATTTGTGTAGCATTTTTATTATAGTGGGGTTAAGCTGTATTAACACATGCACTCATGTATTACTAGTATGTATTTTATGATATATATGTACATATGCCTTTAACATTTTTAGGCTTTTACTAATTAATTATTTTTAGTTGAATGAGATGTAATTGGGGCAATTTATGTTTTAAATTTTTTGAGTGATAGGATTGGTTAGTCTGTTTTGAAATGAAGTATGTGTGCGCCTTTGTAACTTGAATGAATTGTCTGATGAAGCAATGCTCACCATTGTGAAAGCACTCACAATTTTGTAAAAAAACAGAGGCTTTTTATTTAAGTCGTTGTCCTGCCTTTACTCCAGCTACCTTCTCCATTGGGCATCTGTTGTTAAGAACATATAACTAGTCATGTGCTTTCCCTTCTTTCCAAACTAGGGGAAGTCTTCGCTGATATGCCTGATTCCAACAAGACCTCAGCTCTTTCTTTGCTCTGTTTAGCTCTCAGGCAGCTAGACATTCGATCAAGTGTAGTTACGATGATGCTGCTGATGCTCCTTTAAGGGCGACTGTGTCACAGTCAGTCAATTGGAGGTAGTCTTGGCTTAGGTTTCAATCCCTTCCAGAAGGTGTCGAAGCTCAATTGTCAGATTCACCTCTGGCTACTCAGAATTTCTTTACATTTTAATTTAAAAGTGTTGCAGTCAAGGGTAAGGTTATGCAAGACATTAAGCAGATTTTCCTTTCCCCATTTCCTAAGTACCAGAGGAACTATTCTTTCAGTGCAGGTCATTTTGAGTTTACACATCATAGGTAGCTCTAAATGTAATTGTAGGGAGCAAAAGTCTTCCTTTCTTGATAAACTTGCTTCCAAGTGACTAGCTTCCTCTTCCTGTCATCTAGATTCCTCTCTCTCAGACTGTTTCTGCCATTTTCCATTTAGCAGTGAATTACAACAGACATGCGGGTTCTGTCTATAATTCATGAGGACTACAGAATGGTGTGAAAGTCCCTTCACTTTTCAGGTATTTCTCAGTCTCCTCCTTGCCATTTGCCACCACTGATTCAGGATCTTCTGTCCAAGGGCACTTTTCAGCCAGTTCCTCCTTGCCAGAAGGGCAAGGGTTTCTATTTCAGGATATTTCTAGTTCTCAGGAAGGAGTAGTCTTGGAGACCTGTTTTAGATTTTTCCTTTCTCTACACTTTTCCAAAAGTTACCTCTTTCAAAATGTTAACTCTTCAGACTTTATTTTCAATGCTTCTGCTTCAAGCCTTTCTGTTTTTGCTAGATTTGAAGGATACTTATCTCCATATTCATATTCATCCTCTTTTCAGGAAATTTTAACATGAGGAAGATATAGAGAACCGTAATCCAGTTTTCTGCCTTGCCATTTGGTCTTTCTGCAGCCCTGTTGACCTTCACTAAATGTCTAGCCCCTGTCTTACCCTTTTTCAGACTTCACGGCTTTCAGACTTTTCCCTGTCTGGAAAACCTTATCATTCAATCTCCTTCTCAGCTGATTCTCCTGCAGGACTTTGAATTCACAGTGGTCCTACTTCGAAATGTAGGCTACACTCTTAATATCAAAAAGTAATTTCTGATGCCTTTTCAGGATTAGGTTTCCTTGGGTATGACCACTTTTCTTCCCCATGTGCTGTTTGACAGCTTTTTTTTTATTACCTACTTCATTTGCAGGATACATCAGCAAAACCATTTCTAAGAGCCTTTGCGTTCATAGCATCTCTGTCTCTAAAGTTCCATTTACCAGACTCCTCCTGAGGAAGTTCCAGTGGTATCTGAAGGCAGCTTGACGTCAACATTGCTATCCTTTGGACTTTTGAATTCCTTTCTTGCCTTGCCTAAGGAAGAAATTTCTTTAACAGATCAACCAGATATCTCTAAATCCAGATCTTCTTTTTTGGTTCCTCTCCCCTCTCAGGAGCTGTGTACAGATGCTTCACATCTAGCCTTGGGGGCTTGTTCCAGCAGTATCAGGATCCAGGGAGTTTGGCCTCCTCAGGAGATGACCGAACACATCACTGTTAAGGAAATAAAGGGTGTGATTTGGCTGTTCTGGCTGTGCAATACCTTTGGTCTCCAGAACCCCTCGGTGTGTTTATGGACAACACTACTGTTATGTGGTATATAAACAAGTAAGGGGGGTGAAGTCTTGTCATCTTTGCAGACTAGCTCTGATAGCAGGGGATTTTGCCATTTGACTCCGGTTGATCCTTTAGGTAGTTTATATTTTTCCTCAGAAAAGACTGTAGTGACAGACACTTTGAGCAGATCCAGGACAGATCTTCACAAGTGGATGTTGCACAGAGAGGTTTTATTGGACATTATTCATCAATGTGGTACTCCTCAGGTGGATCTGTTTGCAAGTTCTGTTCCAGAGTGCTAAATCCTCTGGCTTGGAACCTGGTCGACCATGCCTTTCTCATGAATAGGGATATTCCTGTATGCACTTACCCCCTCTTCCCCCAGGTCCAGAGTCATGTTGGTGACTCCCTTTCGGCTCAGACAGCATTGGCTTCCCCTACTCTTTCACTTAGCGTGGAGCAGCTATGACAAGTTACCCCACAAGAAAGACTTCCTCACACAGGACAAGAGCTCTCATTCCCACTCATATTCTTACACTACATTTGACACTCTGAGTGATAAAGAGTTTTGATTTCTTGCCAGCACTATTTTCTGAGGATGTGCTCCAGGTTTTACAGGAAGCAAGAAAACTCACCACTAGAAAATCTTGTGTAGCTAAATGGAAAATATTTTCTATTTGGTGTCACAGCAATGAACAGGACCCTTTTTTCTGGAAATTCCTACTGCTCTTTCCTATCCGTGTTAGTTGCTCAGTTCTGGTCTTGCCTGTTTTTCTGCTAAAGCTCATTTGTCAGCCATTTCTGCTTGTTTGCTACTGTATCCATTACTATTTTCTAGATTTCAGGTCAAACAATTTCTAAAATGTGTCCTTCATATTAGGCCTCCAGGAAAACACATTCTTCCTCCTTGGGACCTGAATTATGTTTTTGAAAAGCTGACTGAGCCACCTTTTGAACCAGCAGCCTCTTTCTCTTTAAAATTATGTACCTGGAAAACTGTCTTGCTGGTTGCTCTGACCTCATTCAAGAGTCTCTGAACATCAGGCTCCTCTTGTCTAGTTTTCTACAGCGACACAGTGTCTCTTAGAACCAGTCCGACATTTATGCCGAAGGTTGACAGTTTTATATATCTTTGAATCAGACTATCTTCCTTCCTTTATTCTTTCTGCTAAAAATAAAAGTGAGAGGATTCTGTATTCTTTAGATTTGTGTAGACAGCAGAAATGCTACCTAGATAAGCATAAATATATCTGAGCAGCTTTGTGTTCTTTTTCAGGACAAGAAATTAAGTTTGGTATTTTCCAAGCAAACCATTTCTTCTTTGATTTGTAAAGAAATTTCATTTTGTTACGCTGTTCATGAGAAACAACTTCCTACTTCTATTAGAGTTCATTGTACTAGGAAAGTTGCCTCTTCTGGAGCTTTTTTTAAGCGTCTCTATGCTAGATCCATTCTGGAAGCTGCTACTTGGTCTTCTGAGCATACAAGCATTATAAGTTGGATTTGTTTTCAAAGTCAGAGCAGGTTTTGCTAGGTCCATCCTCCATGTTTTTTGGGGGGTTCCGCAGATGTTCTTCGTGTTTCACTGTTGCAGCCATCACCTGTGGGTTGTCCCTGGTGTGGTAGCCCTCGGCCAGCCCGAATACCAGAGTTAATGTTTTTTTTGCGTCTGCTGGTGTCACTTGCTGTCTGATGTCAGGTCGTCCATGCTATAAAGGAAGGCAGCTGACACCATTACATTAGTCTTTCTTGCCGTGGAGCCCGTAGCAGGAGCAGTTCACAAGTGTGCCTGTCAATCGCTACCAGAGTTTGAATTACAGCTGAAAACGTCTAATGCTAAGTACCCCGTTGGAGATCCTTTTTTCTTGCACTAACCGATGTCTGAAAAAGTTGACAATTGTCTCACCAGTGGAAAGCAAATACCACACAGAGACTTCCATTCATACTGCGTCACTTGTTTAGGCCCAGACCACAACACCCCCCATTGCCGGTTCTGTGCCCTTTTTATCATGAGAACCATTTGTCGTAGAGCACTTATTATAGCCAGGTATTTTCATCTTTGCTTTCTGAAATGGTGTCCGTGAGCCAACAATCCATAGACATTCCGAAAAAACGTAAGGATAAAGATAGAGACAGACCGCACAAGGCTAAGCCTTCCGACGACTCTACCGCTAAGCAGGTAGTCATTTCTCCGGAATTCAGTGAGGTGTTTTCGCAGCCCCTGATGCCCGATTTGATACCTTCACAGGCCTCTACTGAGACCCTTTCTGAGTCTGGTATGCTGCAGAAATCTTCTTCATCTTCAGTCTTTGGTTGTCTGAGCCTTTGGTTGTCTCTGCCTTGGTTGGGTCTGGAGCCGTGACGCAGGCACGACTTCTGAGGAGGTTTTTCGCACTATTGAATCTAGACAAAACCAACGACTTCTTTGACTACCGTTTCTCTCAGACCAATGGATACTCTTAGGCCTAGAAGCAAGACCACTCCTAGTAAAGCTACCTCTAGCCACCATTTTACTCCTGCTATACCACCCCAAGCTCAAATGCTTAAAATGGCAGAGGATCTTATCACCCTTGTCAGGGGGTAGTCAGGCCACAACTTCTAAAAGGAAAAGAGCCCTTTCTCCTGAAATACTGACAGAACAGGAGTCTGAGGAGTCTGATTATTCAGATTTTGAAGAACAACCTATGACTGCTTATGAGGATTCAGATGCAGAGGAATCCATTCCTTCTGCCTCCCCACCAGAAGATCTTTCCTTTGGGGAAACCCTTCACACCCTCAGGGAACATTTCCACTGGGAATCCCAGAATTTCTGTCAATCTAAGAAAAGACTAAGAGAGTTTCTAGACTTGCCCCAGCACAGATCCTTCCCTTCAATCTTAGAGGTGGTTGATGATGTCTTCCATGAATCCAGCTTAACTCCTGACGCCCTCCCACCTGCTCCCAGAAAACCTGACTGGTATCACAGAGTACCGTATTCTCACAAATACCTGTACAGAAATCCTGCTGCAGACCCAGAGGTCATTACACAGGGACCAAAAGGAGCTAAGGTTAGTTCTGCAAAGAATCCTTTTCTTTCTGACCAGGACTCCAGGGCTCTGGACAGAAGGGGTAAAAAAGTGTACACCTCTACAACCTTAGCAATCAGAGCACTCAACTGTCCGTTCCACATGTTAAAATATCAACAACACACATTGGAACTATTAAAACAAAAGATTTCAACCTTTCCTGACTGTGCCAGTTTGAAAAAGTTAGCAGATTTACTGCACTCTACTTGTCAAGTGGCTAAACACTCCTTATACTGTGGATGTGATGCCCTAGAAACCTCAAGCAGGGCAGCAGTGTCAGGATCTGTCATTAGGAGACATGCATGGTTGAAGGAACAACCTCTTCCCTGATCATGTCAAATCTAAATTACTTGATGCACCCTTGGAAAAGGACTGCTTGTTTGGAGTAAAAACAGAAGAGGTGCTTAAAAAGATGGAAGACAAAGCAAAATCTATGCAAAACAGTAAAAGATTTCCATCAGGTACAACCTGCTAGGTTCAGCAGGAATTTTCCCTCAAAACACTGGTCCTTTCCTGCACCTAGCAGACGGGCAAGGTAAGCCCCGCAGGGACAGACCACCCAGACTCCTATCCCAGAGACAGCAGAGAACCAAACAGTGGACCACTTCACTCCAAAGTCAGGGAGTTCTAAGCCATCTCTCTATGGCAAAAACTCTCAATGACTCCCTCTCCCCCCTGCCCTCTTTTCACTCACCAAAAAACTAGCAGGAAGGCTCTCCGTCTGCAAAGAAAATTGGCTTTCTGTAACAAATGAAAATGGGTCTTAAAGATCATTTTTCAGGGATACAAATTCTCCTTCAATGAACTCCCATTTTTAAGAGGGTACGCAGACCTACCTCCAAATCAGTGGGCAGAGGCATTGAAACAAGTCCAAACTCTCATATCCCAAGAGACAGTAGAACCTGTCCCCTCAGATTAAACAGGCAAAGGCTTTTATTCCAGACTATTTCTTGTTCCCAGAAAAGAGGGCACTTGGTGCCCCATTCTGGATCTATCCATTCTGAACACTTTCCTGGTGGTCCCCAAATTCAAAATGCTAACTTTGCAGCAGCTGCTGCCTATGCTGACAAAAAATGCCTGGTTAGTTACCCTAGATCTAAAAGATGCCTACCTCCACATCCCTATGAGGGAATCCTGCAGGAAATTCCTTTGCTTCAGAGCAGGCTCACAACACTTTCAGTTCTTTGCACTACCCTTTGGCTTATCTACTGCTCCCAGGGTATTCACCAAATGCTTAGCCCCGGCCATAGCCTTTTGCAGACAGAAAAATGTACAAATTTACCCTTATCTGGACGACTGCCTCATTCAGGCAGATTGCAAAGAAAAGCTCCTCAAGGACCTCCTCTTTGTCAAAACCCTCCTAACATCCTTAGGGTGCACCATCAACAAGAAGAAATCAAAGCAAACACCCTCCAGGAAGATCATTTTCATGGGAGCACTGCTGGACACAGCATCCCAAATGGCCTTTCTATCCCCAGAAAAGCAGAGCTTCCTGCCTCTGTTTTACCCAGCTGGCTTCCAGAAGTCGCCTCACTGCAAGGAAGTTCCTGGAAGCCTTGGGGTACATGGCATCTTGCATCCTTCTAATTCCTCTGGCCAGGCTTCACATGAGAAATCGTCAGTGGTTCCTAAAGAACCTTTGGTGTCAGCACTCTCAACCTCTAGAGACCTCTCTCCCACTGATCCCCTGTATAAGGGCCAAGTTTCTCTGGTGGGCAAACAGACAACACCACAGTAATGTGGTACATCAACAAACATGGAGGGACCCAGTCTTACCCTCTGTGCAGGTTAGCCATGAACCTGTGGATGACAGCCTCTTCTGTGGGACTACACCTGATAGCCCAATACCTACCAAGGCTCAACAACACCCTGGCAGACCACTTAAGCAGAAACTTACTGGACCCCCAAGAATGGCAGCTCCACAGAAAAATCTTTTTACAAACCACTCGGGTGTGGGGGACTCCAAAGGTAGATCTCTTTGCTTCACATCTCAACTATCAGCTGGAAAAATTCTGTACCAGGGAGTATCACCACCTAGTGTGGAAAGTGGATGCCTTGACCTTCCCCTGGAACACACTCTTTGTGTATGCATTCCCTCCTCTGCCTCTTACTCCAAAGGTACTGATCATATTAATGGAGGAGAGACCAAAGGCCATCCTCATTGCTCCAGATTGGCCCAGACAACATTGGTACCCCTTACTGCGCAGCCTGACCTTACAGTCCTCCCAGGCAGCATCCCCTGATCTCAGACTTCTTAACTCAGGTGGTGGGAGGGATGCTGCACCCAGACTTGCAGACTCCCAAACTATCTGCATGGCTAATACTTTAAAGGCAAACAAGGGGGCCCCTGTTAAGCAAACAGGTCCTAGACATTATCACAGAGGCCAGAAGGCCCAGCACCAGAAAATCTTACACAGGAAAATGGAAAAGATTCTGCTCCTGCAGCCAGTCCAGAGGAGGCAATACCTCACAACCCTCCATCCCTCTTATTCTGGACTACCTAGTGGAGCTACTTAATAGTGGCCTCTCCTTCTCCTCTATTAAAATCCACGCCTCAGCCATTTCAGCTCATTTTGATACAGAACAGCCCCTGTTCTCCCATCCCTTGATTAAACAATTCCTCAGAGGAGCTTCTAATATCAGACCTCCCAGAAGGCCACCCACTCCAGCCTGGGACCTGAATTATGTTTTGGAAAAACTAACTTTACCTCCCTTCGAACCTGCTGCTTCAGCAGAACTAATATACCTTTCCTGGAAGACTGCTTTTCTCCTAGCTATCACCTCATCCAGAAGAGTTTCAGAACTTCAGGCACTGATGGCAATTGAGCCTTTCATCATCTTCCATGCAGACAGGGTCTTCCCAAGGACTAATCCCTCCTTTATGCTTAAGGTGGTATCTGATGCAACTCTCAACCAAGCCATACATCTACCCACCTTCTTTCCTAACCCTCAAAACAAGGGGGAAAGAATTCTGCACTCACTAGACGTTCACAGACAGCTCAGATACTATCTGGGCCGTACTAAACCCTTCAGGAAAACAGACCAACTACATGTCAGCTTTGCCCCAGGGGCAGAGGGGAAGTCCATTTCCAAACAAACCATTTCCAAATGGATATCACACTGTATCCATTTCTGCTACAGATTGCATGGGAACCCCCCCCCCCCAAATCTATTTGAATCCATTCCACTAGGGAAGCCTCCACTTCCACAGCATTCCTCAGGGGAGTTCCCACCAGGGACATCCTGGAAGCTGCCACCTGGACTTCTGCCCATACCTTTACCAATCATTGCCACCTACCTCAATTACTAAGGCTAGGGCAGGGTTTGCCAATGCAGGGCATGCTGACCCATTCCTAGTTATCTTACTAATCCTACCCCACCCCTCTCCTCAGCTTTGGGAATCCTCCCACAGGTGATGACTGCAGCAGTGAAACATGAAGAACATAGTACATTTGTATACACTTACCATAAATGAAGATGTTCGAGTGTATTCACTGTTGCAGTCCTGGTTTCTCACCCTCCTTCCGCCTTGTATCTTCTTTCTTTAGGGAGACACAAGTTTCTAACGGTGGCTTTGGGCCACAAGGACCACTTTACCATATTTCCTTGTGCCGCTGACTGGTTAGGGCAAGAAAAACTGATGAAATGGCATTGGCTGCCTTCCTTTATAGCACTGATGACCTGATGTCAGACAGCAAGCGACAGCAGCCGACGCTGAAAGACATTGACTCTGGTATTCGGGCCAGCCGAGGGCTACCACAGCAGGGATAACCCACAGGTGATTACTGCAACAGTGAATACACTCGAGCATCTACATTTATGGTAAGTGTACACAACTGTACTTTCCTTCTTCGTAATCCTCCCATTCTTTGCAGTAGCTTTACTACTATCCCAATAGTAAGGAATGCTGCAACAGTGATTAAGGAAGGACATTGTACAGTTGTGTAAGAAGTTACAGTAACAGTAGATATCCTGTCTGTCACTGTTGCATTTTTCCTTCTCACCATCATCTCCCCTCCACCTCCCATTGGCTTTCTCTTTTCTCCTCTGGCAAGGGGGACTTTTTCTTTTATCTTGATGTACACGTACCATGTTCTTTTGTGCCTCATCTGCTGCTCTTATTCTTTTGAACCATTTCATTTCTGAGGGTTTTGCACTCATACACCACTTGGGTACTTTACTGTTTTCAGGTGTAGGACATGTGTCTGAAATATGGAACATGGAAGGGCCAGGGCTTTGCTATGCTTGACAGATGTACGATTAGCCTTTGCGTGGATATCCCAGTAGAAAGGCATAATGGAAGGTCCCAACCTTTTGTATGCTGTCGGAATGTATGGCTACCCTTGACAGGATATCCCAATAGTAAGGAAGACTGCAGCAGTAATAAGTAGGATATTTACTGTTATGGTAAGTTCTTGCACAACTGTACATTCTTCTGGAATATACTTTTGTACATCTAATGGCTAAACATATACTCTCCAATTGCTAGAACACGTACTTTAATGGATGGATCCGATGTTTATTTTTCTGATTCAACATTTGGGTTGTCATATCTGATCAAATTTGTCTTGGCACCTTCTTCTAGAGCTTTGGATCTGAGGCTTTGACTCCCCCATTACCCACAATTCTGCCATTCTACCCAATTGCTGTCTGTTCCATCCCGACTGCCTAATTGCTGCCTGTTCCATCCAGACGTCTGCCAAGAACTGTCTGGAACATTGACGAAAAAATTAATAATTTCAATGTTTCCCTTCTTGTGACTTTTCCCTTTAAGTTTTTGTAGCATAGGATAATAGTGTAAGTTGTTAGGTTTAGACTACTGTGTTATTTAAGGATATAATACCTGTTTGTTATAGTTAAACTTTAGGGTGTGTTTCTAGATGATTTTCTGGTTTTCTGATTTAATATAATTAGGGTAGTGTACTATTATTGTCCAGGCCGCGGTGGTGCAGCGGTTAGCGTTGTTACCTCACAGCAAGAGGTTCTCCAGGTACGATTCTCGGCTGGAGCGCCTTCTGTGTGGAGTCTGCATGTTCTCACTGCGATTGAGTGACGTTTAAAGACATGCAGGTAGGTGCATGGGTGAATGGGTGTACCTTCTTTGAAGGTTGGGTGTCAGGCTAGCACCTTGGCACCGTAAAAATCCACTGCCAATCATTAGCGGACGTGAGTTCCGCTGTGGTGACCCCTAACTAAGAAAAGCCGAAAGACATTAGTTTTAGGATAGTATACTATTAGTGTAAGTTATTGATGGTATCAGCATAAGTCTGTGTTTGAATTGTTGTGTAGTTTAATAATATAAGTTATTGCTAGTCTTCTGATGTCAGAAAATCTTCAGGTTTTAAAAGGTGTTCACAATATCTTTTCCCAAAATCCACACTCCCTCTGTGTCTTCTGTGTAGGTGCTGCTCATTTACGGCAAATTGTGACATTTGTGCTACTTTTGGTTCTAGAGCTGTACAAGGTAGGAGGGGAAAAACTTGTTATAAAAGGCTTGCTTCACCCACAAACAGGGTCTTCAGCACCAGTTATGTCTTCTGAGTCCAGACCAACATCAATTTCTCACAGCACAGAGACGAGAAAAGAAAAGAAAAAATATATGCCTAAAGAGAAACTGAGAAAATAAGTCTTCAGAAAGAAGGTCAGAGAAAAAGAAGTTAGAAGAAAAGATTCTTGAAGTTGAAGAAAAGGTCCCCCGATCAAGCTATTCTGTTGGGTCCTATACCCAAAACATTGTGACAGTCCTATCCACCTGTCAGTTGCATCCGAACTTCTCTCCTTGAGCTACCTTTTATCCAGAGTTGGTGAGCCCTCGACTCCACTCGTCAATCTTATAAGAAAATGCCCTTCCAGACCCTCTTTTGTAACATCATCATCACTGAGGTCGGTCCGATCCACAAGAAGTTTCATGGAAATGGACATCGACCAAATGATGAAATACTTGAGGACACAGATCCAACTGGGAGTACACACAGTGCCATCTCAAAGGGGGAGTTCAAGGTACAGGCCCTAATGACCCCGTCACATTTTTCTCTGATGCTGGTTCAGTTTTTGGAACCAGTTCCTATGGGTCCAAACCCTTCTGGTGCATCTCACTTGGATCCAACACTCTAAGGAACTTTGGCGTTGACAACATCTTACTCTCTCAACTCTGAAGCTGCTGGATCAAGATGAGTTCTGGAGCCAAAACAATGGTGTCTGGTTCCCAGTGGTGGAATTGACTCAGATTCTGGGGCTTGTCTTTTCCTCTCGGTGCCTTGGCACTTGACAGCTTGGGTCTGAGGTCTTTCTCTGATCTGGCCTCCGTTGGAGCACAGAGACTTGTGCTTTCATGACTCCATTTGTTGCATGTGCTTTTGATGCTCTGGAAAGGGCTTTGGCTGGGCCAAGAAGGCAGATGTGTACACAGAGTTAGGATATGTCTCTACACCTAGTGGAACGTGTTCTTTGTACCTCTCATTGGGATCAACAGGACAGTCAGAGCCCATAAGCTTCGAGACTACTCAACACTCTAGTTCCTGGTCTGATTCTGAGATGTCTCCACCAGAAACCCAGAGGCATGTTCCAAGCAAGTAGACATGCAAAACGAAAGCACAGAGACTCCTCTCCTTAGTCAGTTACCGAGGACACAGATTTGGATGAGTGCAAAGGATCCCCCAGATCCCCTCTGGAAAGGTCACATTTGGAGACATTCTGGAAATGATGAAGCAGGAGGAGGAGGAGGTTGATCTGAAACTACTTCCTTGGATGAGTCTGTGTTTCTTGAAGCTTTTGGGACTGGTTCATCTGTGTCTTGGGTGATTTCTCTTCCAGATGCCTGCATAGATCTCTTGGAACAGATGGCATGTCAGGACCCTGATGTTATAGAACCAATTCCTGAATTTTAGTAGCTACAAAATATATCACTGGGTGAAAGGACCCCGAGTAGATGCCATGGTAGTCGCAGCAGCCACAAAGCAAGAACTGGCAGTGGTAGTAGCTCATCTCAGACTGCAAGGGATCCACGTCTTCCCATTATCTATAACTGCTACTTCCAGGTATCTACTGCTACAACAAAAAGCACTACTACTCCATCTTGCAGCCCTGTTTGGGATTACAGTGAAGTGTGCAAAAAGCCAACAGCCTCCCACTCAGCAGATTAGAATTTGTAGGATGTCATATCAACACAGTTCTACAAATTTTCAAACTTGCAGAAGCAAGAGTGCTGTCCTCAAGACTGGTGGCTTCTCAGGTAATTCAGCATTCTCGTCCACAAGTAAGATTGATTCTCTGTTTGTTGGGTTTGATGGCCTGTACCATCACTTTAGTTCCACTGATGAGATACCACATGAGAGCATTACAGTGGACTCTCTCAGTCCAGTGGTCAGAGTCATCAATCCCTGTATGCCAAAATTCATCTCATTCAGGTCTGCAGAGACTATGTAAAGTGATGGATAACCTCTTGTCAGTTACAGAATGGAGACCCCTTTGCCTGCCATGTCCCCAGGCCACAGTAACCATGGACGCTACCCTTCTAGATTTGGGGGGGCATTTTGAGGGGAAGATGGTTAAAGGTACTTTGTCACCTGTGGAGGTCAACCTTCACATCAGTATTTTGGGGATGAGAGTGGTCTTCCTAGTGTTGTGCCCAAGGATGTGATATCCACCCAGATGGACAATATGTCAGTGGTATGGTACATCAGTAAACAAAAGGAACACGATTATACCAGCTTTGCTGGGAGTTCATGAGAGTATGGTAGTGGGCTGTGTTTTCCCATCATTTTCTGTTAGCAACAGAAATGCCCTGGATGGCAAATGTATTGGCAGACAAATTGAGCAGGTCATTCGTTTGCCTCACGAGTGGTCTGTCAACCAGACAGTAGCAATGAAGATTTTCAGCCACTGGAGCTAAGCTTGCTGCAACCTTTTTGTCCCATACCTCAACAAAAAGTGCGGCGGTTAATTCAGTCACATTCTTCCACAGGAACAGTCACTGAGAGATGCTGTAGTCCACAGTTGGCCCCTGGGTCTCCTCTGTGCATTCCGACCATTATCACATCTGATAAAATTCATTCAGAAAGCCATGAAGTGCAAGACCAAGATGATCCTCATGCTGCTTTCTGGCCCAGGTGGGTTTGGTTTCCCTTCCTTTGGTCTCATTTGCTACACATGCCGTGGATGCTGGATCCCTGTCCAGATCTTCTGAGTCACCCATCTGGGATGCCTGTACTTGAATCTACAAGCCCTAAAATTAACTGTATGGTTTCTCCAATTTTAACAATAGCCAGAAATGCCAGGCTGTCCTCTCTGGTTCACATAATTACTTCTTCACAAGAACAATTTATTTTTATTTATTTTATTTTATATTTGTTGACCGGGCTAGTCTAGCTGGATATATGTCCATTTTCAGTAGAGGCCCGGGGAGAAAAGCTCCACACAATACAAATCAAATTCACATTTACAGAAGTACATATTTAGAATGCAAATACATTATAATGTAAAGATAAGAAGTAAATAAGAGGTTGCAAATTTATAAAGTACATAAAGAAGGTTACATATATTTGAAAAACCGTAGTAGAGTTAATAAGAAGTTATATTTAATTGTTGCTAAAGAATACTAGTTAAGAAAAGAGAAGAAAAACAATAGTGTAGATGTAGATAAGAAAGGAAGATAAAGGAAAATGAAATGGAGTAGCAGTTAGGTAATAAATCTAGAAATAATATGTGTTACTTTTTAATGAATCCAGTAATAGCTAGCACTATGATGGAGAGGAAGTATAGTAGTATTTAATATGAAATAGTTTGAGAGAATAGAAGCATAATAAGTTGTAAAGATGAAATATTTTCAGAGATGAGAAGGTAGGTTGATTAAGGTAATAATGGATAAGTTGGTCAGTCAGGTTTAGAACAGGGGCACATCCAATGTGTTTTCAGGAAGAGCTTAAGTTTATTTTTAAACAGAGTAGTAGAGGGAAGTGCGGTAAGTTCTGAGGGAAGTAGGTTCCAGGTTTTTCCAATAGAATTAGAAAACAGAGTGTCTCCAGCTCTATTATTTGATTTATTGATGTATACAAGAAATTTTTGTGATGATCTTAGGGACTTAAGGTTCTCATAGGGGGTGAATAAGGTTAGAAAAGATGGGTGTTTTGGTAGGCTGATAAAGTATTTTGTGGACAATGGCCAGTTGATTATATTTTAGCTGTTGCTGAAATTCAAGCCACCCAAGATGCTTTAGATTAATACAGTGATGTGTTCTATATGGGTTACCTGTGGCAAATCTGGCTATGCTATTATAGGAATTTTCAAGTTTCTTAAGGTTGTATATTGACAGATTGGTAAATATGGGTGAGGCATAAAAAAAGGGTGGAGATTAAATGGATGTGGGCAATGGTTATTCTTGTTGCAGGAGTGAGGAAGGATTTAATCCTATACAGAGAGCCTATTTTTTATTTGTAGTTTTAGAATGTTCATCATAGGTTGTATATAGGCTAAGGTTATAGGGCATTTATAAGCAGCTAGAATGTGTTTGGCCACTTTTTTTTTTTTTTTTTTTATTTTTGCCCTTTTTTTTAGTATACTGTGCCTCTATCTTGTGCCTCTACACACAGAACAGAAGTGAATACCGGGAACTCCTCCCATCTCCTCCCACTCATCAAGATTCTCAAGAGAGAGAGTCAATGAGCCTAACCCCTAACCTGGATTGGGATTCCAGGTGAAGTGAGGGTTATGAATCTGGTATCCTCCAGTCCCTCCAGCTATCCCTATTATTTGCAGTGCTGAGTCTCTCGTCTTCTGAGTTCGATGGGATTTGATTTTTTGATTTGGTGCAGCATCATTCCATCCGGGTTGGGTTGGGCATGGCTTTATCAGGCACGATCTCTCTGAACACAGGGCATATGCCACTGAGTAGAGCTGGAGTCTTTTTTAACCGGGCAGCATATGTTTGATTGGTGAGGTACTTTTGGGGTCTTTCTGGGTGCTGTGTGTGGCTGGTAATGGGCCATTCAGGCATGGCAAAAGGGCACCATGGCCTATTATGGGCCTGATGAAAGACCCGATTCTAGATGGAGAATCCTTCATGATTAGGTAGGTTAATTCATGAATATAAAAACTTTTACTTTGGCCTTTTGTTGTCAAATGAGGTGAATCAACTGGGAACTTGGTCTGTCTTCCTTCTTCTGCTTCTTCTTTCCTAACTTAATGGATTTCCACCTATGTTTGTGGTTTGTTTTTTTTGCCAAAGGTTTGACTATTTTTTTGCATTTTAGCTTTGAGGCCATGGCTCTGGCACCAGTTGTCTGTTTCTATGCCCTTTTTTTGGATTGCTTGATGCTTGCTGAGGATGCGATTATGGCACCCAGTTTGCAGTCATCTGCGAATCCTGGTCAGCCACAGTCCTTCTGTGTTGGCCTACCTCCCCTCCGAGAAATATATACCGACGAGAGGTCCCAGGACTGAGCCTTGTGGAGGGTTTATATTTAAGCTGGTGAGCTTATCTATAAGAGTGTGGGAGTGTTATTCGAAGGGCTTTTGTCCAGGTAGGCTGGTGTGTGGTGGACCTTCCCTCCTCAATGGCCTTGGTGGTGACTGTTCAAAAGAAACCAGGTTTAAGAGAGGCAGGATCTGCTTAAAGCCCGAACTGAGTAGGATCCAATATCTTAGGTCATCCTCTCCATAGCGCTTTGCACCAAGCGCTAGTCAGGCTTATAAAAATAATAGTTTCATCCGTTGAGGCACCACCTTTATGGAGGAGAGGACACTGTTGCTGCGCCACTCTCTTTGGGCACATATCCCTTTCTTCTTCTTTGAGTTGCCCGCAGCCGGGACACCATCAGGACCCATCTGGCCCTGTGTTTGCTGGCTTTTTTGCTGCTGTGTTTTGGCTCTGTGAGAGGGCTCGGGTGAGATGTCTGAGATGATAGGGGCAGCACTCTTTGGTGGGGAGGAGAAGTTTTGGGGGAGGGGGCAATGTCTGTGGGTGATGTGTATTTGGTGTGTTTTTGTCATTTTTCTTTTTTTGTATTTTATTCTGAGCATCTCTTTCAATTAATTAAAATCCACAAAGAAAGTTTTAATAAAACAACATAAAATCCTGTAGATTTTGTGTGTCTCCCCTTTTTTTTTTTCTCAAGGGCTTTTTTATGTGTGCCCGTAGTTTTTTGCTTTTACTAGTGAGTTTTTGGGATTTTTTTTTTTTTTTTTTTTTTTTATTTATCATTTCCCCTTTTTCTATTGTTTGTTTTTTGGGTGGGGTCCACCAGGGAGGACGTCTGAGGGGGCCTGGGATTTGGTCTTGGTTTTATTGTTTGACATGATCCCATGATTTCTGTTTTCTGAGATAGAATATAAATTAAAGGATTCTGGGGTCTGGTCTATGTATTTTTTTCGGGGGGCTTTGAAGATTCCATTCCTTTTTTTTGAGGAGTAAAATTTGCTTTAGAAGTTTTTTTTTTGTTGGTTTTTTTCTGGGGGGTGTTGTTGATATGGGCTTGAAAGTTTAGGTTATTATCAATGGTGATACCTAGTAGTTTGGTCATTAGATCCTGGGATATAAGTGTACCATCATAGGATGATACAGTGAAGTCTGTTGGGGGAGTTTTACTGGTAGGTGTAAAAAGGAGAAATTTAGTTTTTTTAGGGTTTAATAGGAGACCGCGTTTTGTAAACCATAGTTTTACAGAGTTGAATATGTTTTGAGATATGGAGTGAAGTTCTGATGCAGTTGTGGCTGAGCATATAAGTGTGGAGTCATCTGCATATTGGATACATGTAGCTTGGGGAACTACTAGGTGAAGGTCATTGATGAATATAGAGAACAGGAGAGGGCCCAGTATGGAGCCTTGAAGGAACACCAATATTAACAGGTAGCTGGGTAGAAAGAGCATTGTTCCAGAGTACTGCTTGATGTCTATTATTTAAGTAGGAATGGAACCATTTTATAGCTAATGGGTCGAGAGACAGAGATTTGAGAATGTTTGAGTATAGTGTGATTTACCATGTCGAAAGCCTTGGACAGGTCTATGAATAGTGCAGAGGAGAGCATGTTAAGGTTTCTGTTGTTATTGATGGTGTCAATAAAGGAAAGGAGGGCAGTAGTTGTGCTATGGGAAGGTCGGAACCCATGTTGGGTGTTGGAAAGCAGGTTATTATGGAGAAGGTGGTCTAGCAGTTGCCTATGGATGCATCTTTCCATGATCTTAGATAGAGGAGAAAGTAGGGTTATGGGTCGATAGAGAGTTCAGTGGAGTCTCCTCCTTTATGAAGGGGAATAATATGAGAGACTTTCCAAAGTTTGGGGATATATCCTTCCGTGATGGTTCTATTGATGAGGATGGAGATTGGGTAAGCAATAGATTTGGCTGCTATCTGTAGGTATTCTGAGGGTAGTTGGTCTACAGAAATAGTACATGGTTTCATTTTTTGGATAAGGGTGAGAATAAATGATGTGGGGACAGGTTGGAAGAGAAGAGAGGTGGGTTAGTCAGATTTAGATGTTGTTATGTTTTGAGGAGAGAGCTGACAGGCAAGAGTTTGAATTGCTTTGGTAAAAAAGGTGTTAAAGGCGTTAGCAGTTTGTTTAGGATTGTCTTTGTCAGTGCCTTGTGGGTTAGGTGTGATAGATTGACTTGGATGTAATAATTGATTAATACTTGACCAGAACTTTTGAGGTTTATTATGGTGGGTCTCCTCTGTGCATTCCGACCACAATCAAGAAGGTTTTGCATATGAGCTTCATTGAAGGGGGCTTGAACCCCTTTTCTGCTTCCCTCCTGTCGATATTGAATTTTCTTTCAGAACTTTTTCACCAAGACTCTAGTTTTTCTACCATCACAGTACAGATGGCTGTTGTATCCAGTTTTCACATAGGTCAAAATGATGCTTCTGTTGCTTCTCTTAGAATCTCTAAAGACTTCCTCAAAGGAGCTTTCTTACTCAGACCTCCAATTAGAGACCCAGTTCCCTCCAAGGGATGTCACAATCATGCTTCAGTCATTAACTCAGTAACCCTTTGAACCAGCAGTATCAGCAGATCTTGAGTATCATTCTTGGAAAGCTGTTTTTCTAACTGCAATTACATCTGCTAAATGAATTTCTGAATTACAACCATTCCTATGCAGACCGCGTTTTCCTCATTTTCCATAAGGTTAGAGTGTCAATGAGAATAAATCCTTCTTTTCTCATGAAAATGTCTTCCGAATCAAATTTAAATCACTCCATTGATTTGCCAGTCTTTTTTCCCAGTTTCTCTAACAAAGGTGAACATCTGCTACATACCCTAGATATTCAGACAGCTCAGGATCAGGATGTTCATCGTGTTTCACTGTTGCAGTCATTACTCTTGGGTTATCCTTCTGGCAGGCTACCCGCAGTCGGCCTGAATTCCAAAGTCTTGGTCCGGCGTCGGTTGTTGTTGCCTCTTTCCTGATGTCAGTGCGCCAGGGGTATAAAAGATGCAGCCGACGTCATTTTCTTCATTCTTTCTTGCCACGTGGTGCCCGAAGCAGAAGCAGTTCGCAAGTGCCGGTCGGCTGACTCTGGATCTGAAATTCGAACACGAAAATCTCAGAAGTCTTCATTTAAAGCCAAGTACCCCGTTGGGGAAACTTTTTTCTTGCTCCAGACCGATGTCAGAAAAAGTTAATAATTGTATTTCTTGTGGGAAGCAAATACCTCTTAAGGACTTCCATTCTTATTGTATTCCTTGCCTAGGCCCTGATCACGACGTTGCTAATTGCAGGTTTTGTGCTAGATTTAACCAACGCACTATTAAGCGTCGGTACGATTTTGCATTTCATTACTTTGGCCAAAGATTTAATTGCACAATGTCGTCAGATAGCCATCAGACTACCGCAATTTACAAGAAACGCAAGGAAAAGGACAGGCATCCGAGGTCCAAAACTGACGACGAGGCTTCTTCTAAGCCAGTCGCCGGTTCTCAGTGAGGCACTTTCGCAGCCCCTGATGCCCGCTACCTCAGAGCCGCAGGACGCTTCTGACTCCCACGTGGAGCAGTCTAGGCTTCTGGAAACTCAAGGTATTGGAGACTTGGAAAATATTCCCTCAGATGGGTCCAGAGCCGCTGAGCAGGCATCGGCTTCTGAGGGTGTTTTCCGGCCTACACAGCTATATATAAAACAGACTACAGCTTCAAAGGCTAAAGCACCACTAAAGACAAAGAAACAAGTGCAGCAAGCCCATGGACAGGCCTCCATGCCTAAAAAACAGATGCTCAAAATGGCCGAAGACCTAATTACTTTGATTAGGGGTTCCCATCCCCCTCCTGATAAGAGGCCTAGGCAAGAGACAATATGAATCTTCAGATCAGGTTTCCATTTCCTCTGACTCCTGTTCTGACCAGGAATACTCTCTCCCTCCCTATGAGGATTCCGATGCTGAAGAATCTATCCCTTCAGCCTCCCCTCCTGAGGATTATTATTTTGGGGAAACCCTGCATACCATGAGGGAGCACTTCCACTGGGAGAGCCAAGACTACTCAGAATTTAAGAAAAGGCTCAGAGATTTTCTTTTACTACCTCAGCACAGGCCTTTTGCTATCCCTCCCGTTTTAGACATTGTAGATGATGTATTTTCAGAGTCCGGCCTGTCTCCTGACTCTTTACCCCCTGCACCTGTTAAGCCAGACAGATACTACAGGGTTCCAGATTCACATAAATTTCTTTATAAAAACCCTGCTGCTGACTCAAACTATTTCTCAGGGTCCCAAAGGGGTCAAGGCTTCCACTGCAAAAAACCCTATCCCCTCTGATAGGGATTCAAGGGCACTGGACAGATGGGGGAAAAAGGTTTACACTTCTGCTACCTTGGCTGTGAGGGCTTTAAATTGTTAATTTCATATGCTTAAATATCAGCAATACTTATTGTCACTGCTTAACAGAAAATGTTAACAAATTCTGAATGTGCAGAAAACAAGGAAATGCAGGATTTATTGCATGCAACTGAACAAGTGGGAAAGCATACTTTGCAGTGTGGTTTTGATTCTCTGGAGGCCTCTTGCAGGGCCGCTGTTACGGGTTCTGTCATTAGGCGACATGCTTGGTTAAAGGAACAGAATCTGCCTGATCATGTTAAAGCAAAATTATTAGATGCTCCATTACAGCATGATACTTTGGTGTTAAAGCAGAAGAGGTGTTGAAGAAAATGGAGGACAAAACGAAATCTATGCAGACAGTTAAGGATTTCTTACAGGTGCAGCCACCCAGATTTAGCAGGAACTGACCTACAAAGAATTGGTCTTTTCCAGTGTCAGACAGGCCACAAAGAGGCAGATACAGATGCCCCAGAGGCAGATCCCAGCCTCAAGGCTCATACAGGCCTAAACAATGGGGTGCTTCTACCTCCAAAAGCGGAGAAGACAAATCCCAGCCATACAGGAAACAGTCCCAATGACTTTCTTCTGCCAGAACCAAGCACTTATCTTTTGGCAGCCCCCTTAGGGGGAAAACTAGCAATTTTTTCACAAAATTGGCACATGATCACCCAGGATAAATGGGTCTTGAACATAGTGTCTCAGGGCTACAGGTTCCACTTTTACACCTTGCCAAGGGCAAAAGATATGCCAGACCTGCCACACAATCAATGGGCAGAGGCACAAAAGCAAGTTTCATCCCTCATGGACATGAGGGCCATTCAGTGAGTACCACAGCAAGAGCAGGGACAAGGATTTTACTCAAGACTTTTCTTGGTACCCAGAAAGGACAAAGCCTGGAGAACAAAACTGGACCTGTCTATTCTAAACACTTTTCTGGACGTTCCAAAATTCAAAATGTTGACTCTGCAGCAGCTTCTGCCCATGCTGGGCAAGAAGGCTTGGCTTGTAACTTTGGACCTAAAAGAGGCATACCTGCATGTCCCAATCAGACAGTCTTGCAGAAGATACCTCAGATTCATAGCTGGCTCAATGCACTACCAATTCTCTGCACTGCCCTTTGGCTTATCTACTGCACCCAGGGTATTCACAAAATGCCTGGCACCAGTAATTGCATTTTGCAGACAGAGGAATTCAAATATATCCTTACTTGGACGACTGCCTTATTCAAGCAGAGAACAAGGACATTCTACTAAAGCATCTGGCATTTGTAAAAAGATTACTAATTTGCCTAGGTTACACAGTAAACGAAAAGAAATCAAAACTAGTACCCTCTCAAGAGATAATATTCCTGGGTGCAAGCTTAAATACATCTGCCCAGATGGCTTATCTCATGCCAGACAAACAAAGGCAACTGACTTCTTACTTCAAAATGTTGGCAACAAAGACCCAGTTATCTGCAAGAAAAATTCTGCAGGCTTTGGGCTTCATGGCATCCTGCATTCTATTTCCATATGCCAGACTGCATATGAGGAAACTACAATGGTATCTAAAAAGTGTTTGGACTCAACATTGCCACAGCCTGGAAACATTAATTACCCTCATTCGCTGCCTGCAACAGGAGTTTCAATGGTGGGCACAGGCCTGTCACCACAACAAGTGACAGCCATTCACTTTACCCACAGCCAGGCAGACACTAACAACGGATGCATCAGATTATGCCTGGGGGGCCCACATGTCAGGAAAATGTATTCAGGGCACATGGCCCGCAAGCCAGATGCATCTTCATATCAATCAAAAAGAGATGCCAGCTGTTCAGAAGGCCCTGACAGCTTTCAAGGATCTACTTCATCCAGGACAACTACTGATAAAGACGGACAATACTACAGTCATATGGTACATAAACAAGCAGGGAGGCACACATTCCTACCCCCTCTGCAGACAAGCCATGACTTTGTGGGACACACCATTGACTTATCAAGTTCACCTGCAAGCACAATTCCTGCCAGGAAAAATAAATACTCTGGCAGACGAACTAAGCAGAAACCTCATGGATCCCCACGAGTGGAAACTGGATCCACAAGTCTTCAGCTTGATAACAAGGAAATGGGGATGCCCAGACATAGATCTATTTGCCTCCCCTCACAACTGCCAACTACAGAGATTCTGTACAAGGACTTATCACAAGCAAGCATGGAAAGTGGATGCCTTATCCTTCAGCTGGAAAAACCTAACAGTATATGCCTTTCCTCCACTGCCTCTCCTCCCCAAGGTACTTCTAAAGGTCAGACAAGAGAAGCCAAAAATGATACTGATTGCCCCAGACTGGCCACGCCAGCACTGGTACCCAATCCTAAAGAACTTGTCTCAAGGTCCAGCCTGGACATTGCCTCAAATTTCTCACTTACTGACCCAACAAAACAATTGGATCCTGCACAGCCAACTCAGGACCCTACATCTGGCAGCATGGCGGATAATGTAGCCATTCAGAACACTCCTCTCTCCAAAGCTGTGATGGATGTTATTTTGGAGGCCAGGAGGTCCAGTACCAGAAAATCTTATGCAGAAAAATGGAAGAGATTCTGTGCTTGGGACCAGGCACAAGGAATTGACACGTTTGTACCAAATATTCCTCAGATTTTGCAATACTTAACTGAGATGCTGGACAAAGGCCTATCCTTCTCATCAATGAAGATCCATGCCTCTGCCATTTCAGCCCAATGGGCGTTCCTTCGTTGAAGGTTGTGCGTTAGGCCCGGCAAGCCAGTACGTAAAAATCTACTGCCAATCATTAGCGGACCGGAGTTCCGCTGTGGCGACCCCTAACCGGGAAAAGCCAAAAGACACAAACAAACAATATGGAACCACCTATCTTTTCTCATCCTTTAATAAGGCAGTACCTCAGAGGGGCCAAAAACATTAAACCTCCAAGGAGAGCACCAATACCTGCATGGGACCTCAATTATGTCTTGGAAAAACTCACACTGCCTCCTTTTGAGCCAGCCTCAACAGCTGATATAAAATTCTTATCCTGGAAAACAGCTCTGCTCCTAGGAATAACCTCTGCAAGACGAGTCTCGGAGTTACAGGCACTCATGGCTGTGGAACCTTTGCTCATTTTCCATCCAGACAGGGTTTCTCTGAGGATGAACCCGACATTTATCCCTAAGGTGGTGTCCAGTTTGGCCCTTAACCAAACCATTCACTTGCCTACCTTTTATCCAAACCCACAGAACAAGGGTGAGATACTTCTGCATTCTTTGGACATGCACAGACAGCTACGCTTGTACTTGGACAGAACTAAAGCTTTCAGAAAGACTGAGCAATTTTTAGTGGCATATGCTGCAGGATCACAAGGAAAGGCGATCTCAAAACAGACTACTTCAAAATGGATAGGCCATTGCATTCTTTTCTGCTACTCACAGCATGGCAAATCAGTGCCTAAGGGCATTAGGCCACGTTCAACCAGAGCAGCAGCCACTTCAGCAGCCTTCCTCAGAGGAGTACCAACCAAAGACATCTTAGAGGCTGCAACTTGGAGTTCAGTGCACACTTTTACAAAGCACTACCACTTACCTCTCTACTCTAAATCCAGAGCAGGCTTTGCCACTTCAGTTCTGCAGGGCCTCATAGCCTCTCCTAATCCTATTTAGCCCAGCCACCCATCCTCAGCTTTGGGATTCAACACAAGAGTAATGACTGCAACAGTGAAACACGATGAACATAGTACAGTTGTGTACCTACCATAAATGTAGATGTTCGAGTGTATTCACTGTTGCAGTCCAAGTTACCCTCCCACCATCCCCCTTTCTTTTCCTGGGTCTTATCTCTACTTCTCTATTCTATACAACTTATGTGGTGTATTTGCTTGTAGATGAAGGAAATGTTTACTTAGTCCATGCATGTTTATTGGCATAATTTTTTTAGCCTACCCTTTTGGGGGCACCTGACATCTGGGGCAAGAAAAACTGAAGAAAATGGCGTCTGCTGCATCTTTTTTACCCCTGGCCCACTGACGTCAGGGAAGAGGCGACAGCAACAGACTCCGGACCAAGACTTTGGAATTCAGGCCGACTGCGGGTAGCCTGCCAGCAGGATAACCCAAGAGTAATGACTGCAACAGTGAATACACTCTAACATCTACATTTATGGTAGGTACACAACTGTACTTTCTACTTGCACTGTACCAAAGATATTAGGAAGTCAGATCAACTGTGTGTGCCATTTTCTAAAGTAAAATTAGAAAGATGGGTCAGAAGTTACAATTTCCAAGTGGCATTCGAACTGTATTTCTTTTGTATATAAACATTTGGGTTTATCCCTGCATCAAAACCAAAAATCCATTCCACTAGAGCAATGGCTGCCTCTACAGCATCCATGAAAAGAGTTCTCATCAATGACATTTGTGCAGCAGCAACCTGGTCAAAAGTTCATACAGTTATGTCTTACAAACTGGATGTTCACTCTAGAGCTCACACATCCTTTGGTTCTACTATGTCCTTCCTTGGTACCACCCATGTCTTTTTAAGCTGCATGAGAATCCGTCCCAAATATCAGTCAGATGAAAATAGACATCTGATACAAAAGTTGTGTACTTAACATAACAATAGATCCCTGTTGTCTCATTTTCATCTGGTTCAACATCTCTCCCACCGGGCCCCTTTGAAATTTCTTGTGCACAGACAGGTCTCAACCCACACCCTAACTGCCTTCGGTGACATCACCTATGTTGTCATGCTTAGTAAGCTGTTTACTTTATTCTGTAGGCGTTGTTATACTTTCAAGTAAATTTCTGCATGGTTAGCAAGAGGCAGCAAACTCTTATCTGAGATAAATTAGGTAGGAGGAAATTATTAGTAAGGGAAGAGTCCAGAGCCTTGGAATCAAAGCTGTGGACGAAAGTGCCGAGATCAGATCTAACAACCCAAATGTTGAACTGGATGAAAATGATTCAACACAGCTCTGTAGTTAAGGGAAGTATATAACTTTTGTTTATGTGAAATGATGTTTTAACTGTAACACCAGAGGGGTCATGGGTATTGTTTGTGGTTGTGATGATATGACTGGAGACAGTGACATGGATACCAGAAGAATGGGTAAAACAAATCTTCTTGAAGGTAGTCTTGGGTAGCTAATACTAAATATAAGCATTTAATCACAGCTGGAGTTCTTGACTGCAAATTTCCAAATATAATACTTCTCTCTCTCTTCCCTTATTGGAATATCAAAGCGAGGTTTGGGGATAATTTGGCAGTCAGCTCAGAGAATTAAGGCTATGGACTTTTAATGAGCTGCATCTTGTAATCTGGGGTTTGATTCCTTTCTGCCTTCATTTGCCTGCAGTATGACACTGTCCAAGTTGCTTAATCAGACAGTGCTGTGGGGCAATTGTGAGGTTGAATTAGACTCCTCAGTACTCATCTAGACTGCTTGCCTAGTAACTGCATATGAACCTATGATGGTAAAGAGAAAGCTTATTGGTGACATAAGCTACTGCTGAGGGGAAGTGTAGTAGTTTAGCGGTGTTGAAAGTTTCCACTGTACAATACAGGAATCTGTTTTCTTAATGCTGTTGGTTTTGGATCGGTATTGAAGCCATTGTAACTATTTTATTTATTCCTTTGGAAATAAAATGTTTGAGTTATATTGATGAGGTTTGCACTATTTGCTTACATCATACAGAAGATCAGTGTGAGCATCAAAAATCAGGGCATATTCCGTAAGACATTTCCATTGAAAGAGCAAAAGCCTTCAATAAATTGGTAGAGGTTTACTATCATTTCAACAATCGCACTTTGGGCAAATTATTGTTTCTACAAACCGTAGAAACAAAAACGTGATGACAAAAAGTCGAATGCGGAAGTGGAGAACGTTTGAATTCGACACGATTCGAACATTCACCACACTTCCGCAACTGCTAGTACTGAGCAACACAAAGTAAAGAACGTTTTTGTGGAGGGAGCAAGCCCCCCTGGACCCCCCATGTGGGGGGCTGCCCCCCCCCACCCTGCTACTTATATATACAAACTCAGAGATCGCACTACAGTGAGGGAAAGGGTACATTTCCTTATCCCCACTATAGTCTAATCTGCATTAAAATGTAGAAAGTCACAACAGAAAATACTATAGTGCATTTGCTGTTGTGCTTTTCTACATTTATATGTTCGTTCTTTCGATAATATCGAATGGGGCGTTTCGGACTAACATCGAACAAAGTCCATTCGCCCATTTGATAGTAAACCATTGCTAGAATAGTCATCAGGTTCTTCTTAGTCATACAACATAAAGGAATTTTCCAGGTTTCCCACCTTGAAATTGAATGACCATTGTGATAGTATCAAGTGTCGCTATTCCTTAGAATAGAGGGTCCTCATCAGTGTTTGAATCCAGAGTTGGTTTGTAAAAAAAATAAACTCTGCCGAATGATAAGAATTGTTATCTTAAGGAAGGAAACCTTTATATACTCCAAGACAACAACTCCTAGGATGGATCCTGTATTCTCTGCTGCTAAATTCTGTAATGTTGCTTATTCGGGGTTGAGTAGCTCTTCTCAAAAACCCAGTTTTGCAGACAGAGTATTCATTTCCTTCTAGGTTGTTTTCCAGACCTGTGATATAATAATTAAGTTGTACTTATTTGAATACCTTTCCTGAAACTCAAAACATTTTACAAATAAAATGTCTGCAAAATATGCACAATGCATTCATTGACAGTGGTACATTAAATGCCTAAAATGTCTGTGTATGTCAACTGGGAAATTGTAATAATGGCAGCAAAATTGCACTCAAAAGCTGACACTGGTGGAATTAGAGGGTTTAGCCCTTACTGCAGTGACTGTGACCAGGTTTGAGTAGTGAGTCAGGGAGATGGAGGAGCTGACCAGTAAGGCTAAGAGTGAGTAACCAAAGTCAGCTTTCCTGTTTCAGAGTGAGGAAAGAATTTGCCCAGGTATGAAGTGGACAGTGAAGAAAGCAGCATCACTTGAGTCCAGGATGGGCTGTAGATGTATATGAGGCAGGCCAGGCAAAAGTAGAAGCATGTGTGCAGTGGACAAAAAGAGCTTATTAGCATATGTTACATGTTAAATGCATGACTTAAATCGGGAAAGTGAAAGTCTGGTAAAATCTTGGCTCCCTGTGCAGAAAGATAGTTGCAGCTTTCCTCTGTAGCTGTATGGGAGGAAGCAGCCAGAAAAATAGTGTAGAAGTTTAGGCCAACAAAATGATCTCGCTGTAAAATAGCTAGTTTTTATAACGTCAGAACAACCACTCACAGTAGCCAAAAACCTGGGACAAAGTTGTAAACCTAAACTTTAATCTTCCACAAACAATGTCTGATATGTACAAATGGAAATAATCCATGAACAGGAAAAAAACAGTCAAGCGCTTTCGTCATAAGACTTCATCAGAACTAAGTAGTTTTATAAACACAGGAATTTGGTGTATTTCAACATTTTTTCCCAAGTGCTAGTTAATTGTGTAGGTCTTTAAAGTCTTCAAGTAACATTTATAGAACTTATGGTAATTAAACCATTGCATTTTTTACTGCAGAGCTGTTGATGGAATTTTTGTACTGTAAAAAGCTCTGTTTAGGTTGTTTCCATTGTAATGATTCATTATCCCTCAGCAATTTATGTAGCAGTGTTGACTCTTTGCAGCTGAGGATGGCGGTGATTAGGAGGTTATCTAATGGATGGGTACAGCTGTGGCAGCACTATAGGCATAATTCTGGGCTATGGTGTTTAAGAAGGAGCTGAGTCTTAGAATGAAACTTGTCAGTTTACCAGTCAATGCCCTCATTCTAACCTATGGATCCACTGTTGCCTGTTTTTCTCTGATTCAACCTTTGGATTTTCAGATCCAACCAGGGCTGACCTCTGCACTTTTCAGAACCTTTGGATCCAGGGCTCTGACTCCTCCTCCACCCATAATTCATTCTGTTGCCCAGAATACATTGCATCTCATTTGCCACTTGAACCAGAATAGCATGGTCTTCAAGGGCTCTGGTTATTAGGTAGGCAAGTGCTTTCTTTGTGGTATTTTGTACTGTCTTTGATACTTAATACCTTTAACTAGCTCTTTGCTTATTTTTCTGATACTTCACCCCCCCCCAAAGATTCTCTGATTATTACTATAATAGCTCTAATATTTTAATAGCTTTGCTTTTTTAGGTTTCCTTTAGTCTCTTAGTGACTAGGTATCTGTTTTTTCTCAATCCTTGGTGTATTGTGTTATTGTTGGGGTCTTTGCATCTGTTGCTTCCGTCATGTCGGACGGTGCTGTCCGTTTTAAAAAAAATGTTTGGTCTGCAGACACAAAATCCCACTGCAGGACTCCCACTTGTGTCTACAGCCTGGGAGTGGCACACTTGAATACTGGCTGTGAGGTGTGTGCCTCTTTTGTTCCCAGAGCTCTTCAGAGAACTAAACCTTGTCATCATAATGAACTAAACATGCTGAAAGGATAGGTTCCTGACCCAGAGATTCTCCAGACTCTGGAATAGACTGCCCATACATGTCGAGCAGTGCGCCTCTTTGGCCCTCTTCAAAAGGAACCTTGATGATTGATGGGAGATAGGAAATTCACCCCGGGGATCACATCAGTCACCCTGCTAGACAGGGGTCCAGGGAAGTAAATATTGTGGGAAGAAATAGCCAGGGAATTGTTATGGCTAAGCTTGTATACGCACTAGGGCCAATAGCCTAGTACCAACCTATGAAAGTAGGGATAAGCTAGTTCCAAAGGGCCTTCTTCCCACTCAAGTGGGAACTTTGGCTCCTTTGTCTTCTTCAGAGTGCTCCTTCTCCTTCTAAGAGAGCTGAGAAACCCATACCATCAAAGGAAAATGTAAAAGAGAGAGAAATCCAGAGAGCGAAAAGGAATGTGAAAGAGGGTAGAGAAACCCAGAAAATGGTCATGGGATCCTACAGATCTTTTTGGTCTGGCACTGAAATCACCTAAACGTTCAGATCCAGAAACTGTTTGCATCCATTCTACATCACCCTCTGTGTTTCTCACCACAGACAGTGAGCACTAGTCTTCTATGTCCCTGGAAGGAGAGGCATCCATCTAGACCTCCTTTGATGGTCTCATCTTTGAGGTCTTTCCATTCTGCTAGGACCCTTACAGAAATGGATGTAGATAGGACAATGTGGCGGTACCTTCAGATGCATATTTAACTTGGGGGGGGGGGGGTTGCCTTCCAGCACTGTCCCCATTGGGGACTTCAGGTATGACCTCATCTGCCCTTCCATTGGTTTCTCCTGTTCTGATCCGACCTTTGGATATGAAGCCCACAGACCTGAGTCTCCCCAGTGCACAAATATCTGAGTGGTTAGTCCTTTTAGCTTCAATCCTGACTGTCTCCTTTCTCCTTTATTCTCTCGACTCCAGTATTGTCAGATTGGGATGAGACTCTAAGCCAAAGCCTCAGAGCTGAGGCTCAGGGAGAAGGGTCAACTCTGAAGTTTTCAGATCCATTTCTTCCCTTCTGTGTTTGATAGCTAACTCAGTTCAGTTACCAGTCTGAGTCAGGATTAATCAGAGATGAGGATTTCATCCTAACTCTTTTTTGAATTGGAGGAGTACTTCTTCAGCATCCTTGGCATTTGAAAGGATTCTGTCCACACTGAGAGAAGAGGTGTGTCTGCCATGCCTGGCAGCATCCCAGCCTCCTTTGGATAATGTATCCGAATCCACATGCCTTGGTTGACTGGGACAGTTGGCCTCCTTCAGCTTGGGAGGGTGCTCACCACCCAAGTTCCCAGACTGATTCTGAATCTTCCCCAGAAGCCTATATGGGGCATGTTCTTAAGAAACGGGCTTGCAAAATGAGACACTTAGACTTCTATCATGAGTCCTTCACTGAAGACACAGATGTCAATGAAGGTGAAGGGTCCCCACAATCTCCTCTAGAAGACATCGTCTTCACTGACATTTTTGAGTTTATGAAACAGCAAGGAGTTTGGTCCCTCAACACGCCCTCTCTTGAGTCTTTGTTCCTTGAGTCATTTAGGGCTTGCTGTTCCGCCTCTTGGGTGGTACTGCCTGCTGCCAATCTTATAGACTTAGTTGCACAGCATGCCTGGAAGGAACCTGATATGATGGGGGTGCTACCATGCAACCCAGACAAGATATTGATTTTTCCTAGGACTAGTATGCATTGGGGCAGCGGTGCTCCAGTGAATGCCATGGTTGTGACAGCTACAAAGAAGGAACTCTTGAGGAGAGCACCTGTGTCCATCCCCCTAACAGGGAGTTGAGGGCTTTGGCCAGATTTAGGAAGCGGACCTACATTGAATGACTTTTTTTAGAACACTGCAGGCACGCATCGCTGTTTACCTGCATGCCTGGATGCGCTTATTGCGACTTTATAAAAACCTTCAAGATGATGTTCATCAACACCTCTGTTTTGAAGGTTCAACCTTGTTTGGACCTAAAGTGAAGGAAATGCTCACCAGGAGTGAACAGGAGGATAAAACCCCTGTCTGCAGCAAGAATCTGTTTTCTACTCCTTAAAGAACCTTTTCTGTGAACAAGAAATAGGGAAAACCTGTGGTTCAGGAAATCCCAGGGATTTAGCCAGGATAATCCTTAAAATGGAACCCTCCTGGGGCAAAGGGGGGGGGGGGTAACCTTAACAGATGTTTTCCGAGAGGCAGACCACAGAATTGGGTGTTTCTTGGTCATTTCACCAAGATATCCTGCCAGTGCTCCTGAAGGGTTACTGGACTGCCGTGCTCTGGAGGCAGTTGAAGGGTGCTTATCTCTGCACCTTCAAGCCTGGCAGGCCATTGTGCAAGATTCATGGATGCAGAGGATAATCACCAGAGGCTACATTATTCCCGTCATTGTTTCCTGTCCACGGAGAATGATTCCATATGTACCACCCAGTCAAGTGAAATTCAGAGTAGCAGAAGTAAAAAATTGATAGTCCTTTGGCAAGTCCCCCTGAACAGTTAGGAACCGGAGTCTATTCTGGGTTCTTTTTCATTCCAATGAAAACAGGGGACCTAAGGCCGATCTTGGACCTAAGCTACCTCAACCAGTTCAGGAGACGGACAAAATTCCGTCTGATCACAGTTCATTCCATTTTACCTCTTCTGAGGAAGGATAACTGGATGTGCTCAATAGATTTCCAGAACTGCTACTGTCGTGTCTAGGTAGTGAGACAATCGAGAAAAGTTCTCCATTTATTGCTAGTAGCCAGTCATTTCATTCTAAACATTGCTGTTTGGGCTCACTACAGCTCTTTGGGTGTTCAGCAAATGCATGACAGCGGTAGCAATGTATCTCAGACTGCAGGAGTTTCAGGTGTTCTCATCTTTAGATGAATGGCTCCTCACTGCATCAGCCAGGGATCTATTGGCCCAACACGAGGACAGTCTTACTCCACCTTGCCCTGCATCTGGGGATCAAAGTCTTGCAAAGCACCAGGTAGTACTGACACAACAGATAGTTTATCAGATGCCGTCTGGATGCACACTCTCAGGTAGCCAACCTTCTGCAGTCCAGAATGTTTCCCCTGTAAACAGGTAGCTTCAGAAATTTTTCTACATCCTTCTCTCACTGCAAGACTTTTTCTCAGATTTTTAGGTTTAATGGCTTCTTCAATCACACTAGTTCCTTATGCAAGGTACTACATGTAAGTTCGGCCATGGACTCTTTCAGTTCAGTGGTCCCTGATGTCCAATCCAATGCATGCACTGATATGCCTCACACCAGTCTGCAAAAGACATCAGTTGGCAGTTGACCTCTCCCATTGTATCGATGAGTCAACAGTTCTCTCCATCTCCACTAGCCAGAGTCACTGGGGACACTTCCCTTCTGAGTTTGGGGGAATTTCCAGGGGATGCATGTTTCAAGGTTCTTGGTTACCCACAGAAGCCAGTCTTCAGGTCACTGTCTTAGAGATGAGGGCAGTCTGTCTAACATTGTAAGCCTTTCATAACTTCCTTCCAGAAGGTGTGATAGCTACAGAGACTGACAACATGGCAGTAGTCTACTGTATCAACAAATAGAACCCAATCAGATCCAGTATGCCAGGAAGCCATTAGGGTTTGGCAGTGGGCAATGTCTTCCAAGTTGCTTTCTGATTGCAACACACACAATGCGGCCTTCCAGTGTTCTGGTGGACAAACTGAGCAGATATATTCTCCTGTGACATGAGTGACCCTTCAGCCAGTGCAACACAGATTTTGATTCTTCAACGGGGGAGAGATGTGATGATAGGAGGTACTGCCAGCCATGTCAGGAGAAGTAGGACAGTGGATGTGTGATGTGCCAGCACAGCTAGCTGGAATTTTGTAAATAATTTTGCCATTTGTATATCAAACTGATTTATACAGATGCCTGTGCTGAAATGTGTTTGTGAGGTTTGCTTGTGCGAAAATGTATCAGTAGTGTGCCCTGCTGGAAAGCAAGGAAATGTGCATGCATTTTGTAACTGAATTAAATGTATAAGTTTCAACAGAGGATACTGACAGAGCAGAGGTTAATCACAGTCCAGCTGCAGCAAACTTGAAAATATATCAGAAATGAAATTACTTTATGGGTTAAGTCATAAAAATGTTATCCTACAGTTTTGAATGAAGCCAGAGACACAGTGTCTGTAAGAAGCCTGGCTTAGTAGCTTTGTAGGATGAGTAGAAGTGTTAAAATGGTTTTATGACTTCCAGGAGATCTGAGCAAAGCTCTATCTGTGTGCATGGTAACACACACACACACATGCTAAAACCTTAGCAGTTTATAGTGTTGGTGAGTGTGGGGAAACGGAGTCAGGTTACCAGATGTGATGTCATTGTGTAATCAACTCAGAAATATTTAGATATTACTAGGAGTTTGCTCTCAGCATTCTGCATTCTGTTTTGGATCTGACAACAAGGACTTCTCACCCATAAATTGTCTTGCCTTGCTCTATTCAGTAAGTAACTTAACTAGCGAACAGTAATTATTTTAGATTAGTCAGGAAAATATAGTGGGATTAGAAGTATTGTTTTTCTATAAGTGTGTGAAACTTTTCATCTGTGTTATTTTTAATATATTCACCCAAACCCTGGCCCAACCCCCCAGTCAATAAAGCTTACTTCCCTAACCAACTCTACACTACTCCTCCAAAAAAGCAAGTATCTTTTTATTCCACAAATCTTAGAAACATCCTAAACAAAATGAGTGAGTTCCATGCCTGGATGGCTAACCACACCTGATATAGTCGCCCTGATCGAAACCTGGCTGAAGGCACAAAACCATGACAGCGATATCCTCCCCCCTGGATATAATATTCTTAGACTAGATGAGACAAAAAAAAAGGGGCTGGAGTGGCCATTGTATAGTCAAACCATCTTATTCTTTCAAGTCTAAACCAGCCTTCTCCCTCCTCCTCACCTGCTGAACGCCTGACAGCTAACTTTAAACTTAACAATTACACCACTGTCACAGTCGTAGCTGTCTATATTCTCCCTGGAGATAACATTACCCTTATAGAAAACATTCTGTCTCACCTTTCTCAAAACATCCACAATGAAACTATTCTTCTTGGGGATGTAAATATTAACTGGCTAACTCTTCAGTCTCCAAACACTACTTCATGCATTGACTTACATGGCTTGGTACAACTTATCTCAACCCACACCCATACAAACAGATCACATACCTCCCCCCCCTGCTCATCGATTGGATTTTAGTCAGTTACCCACAAATACTATAACCCTGAGACCCTACCCGATTCTCTTAAGTGATCACTCCCCTGTGAAAGTTCTTAGATACACTCTTCATTTCACTAGGCCTCACAGATACATAACTTGTTGTAAACTATCCACTTTCTGTCCTGAGACTTTTAATGCCCTCATCTCCAGGATAAACTAGACACATCTAACCTATCTCCCCCTTGATGAAGCTGTCCACTCTTTCAACTCTACTTTCCTTAACATCCTTGACTATCTTGCTCCACCCCGCACTGTTCACATCAGATCTAATGTATCCCATCGGCTTACCAATGCCACCTGCACCCTAATGAAAACTAGAGACAGGGCATGGAAAAGGTGGGTAAAAACTAAGCTCCCTTCCCATTTGCAAAAATATAAAGAACTAAGAAATCAGGCAAAAAAACACATCCACAAAGAACGTCTACTTTAACCCCCCCCCCCCTCCAACTGCCCAAAAAACAGATCCCAAGAAATTTTGGAACTCTGTAAACCAAATCCTGTACCCTGGTAACCCTTCCTCTCCCAACCCCTGCCCAAACAACTCACCAGAAGAAACGGCTACCTCATTCAATTCTCATTTCACTGAATCCATATCTAAGTTGATAAATTCCCTCCCCTCTGCTACCACCTCAACTAATGTTTCCAAATCCACTCCTACTCTCAACTTCTCTACCACTTTCTCTCTTACAACTATACCCACTAACTATATAAAATCCTTGCTCTCTAAACTTAAACCCTGATCTCCTTCTACTGACAACCTGCCTTCCTATTTCTTACAAATTGCTGATGAATCCTTTGCCCTCCCTGTATCAATACTAATAAATCACTCCATCTCAGAATCTAAGGTCCCATCTATCTGGAAAGAATTCTCCACCACACCTATTCACAAAGGAGGCAACTCCACTGACATTACAAACTTCAGACCCATCGCGGTCCTCTCACCACTCTCAAAAATACTGGAAAAATGCATACACAAGCAAATCATGAAATACCTTCTACAGGAAAACTTGTTCAATCCTACACAGCATGGCTTTCGTCCTAAACATAGCACTACAACTGCCCTTATATCCTTCATTAATACTATTTCTCTAGCCAGAGACAATAATAAGTTGTCTCTTGCATATTCCTTGACCTTTCAAAAAGCCTTTAATACAGTCTCTCACCCTCTTCTGCTGAACAAACCGGCTAACCTAAACTTCTCTGCCTCTACTACTACCTGGTTTTCCAGCTCTCACTGACCATTTACAATCAGTGAGATGGCTCTCTGCTCTCTCCTCTCCTCTTCCTGTCAAAATGGGAATCCAGAAGGGTCTATCCTTGGCCCATTACTATTCAGTATATTCACTAATCTTTGGAAGGTGTATAATAAAGCTTGCAGGCAGTCGAATTCTCTTCCTTTAATGTCACAACCAAAGCACCAAAACAAAGCTGTGCATTAACGTTCTGAATTACGTTTTCGTTTGTAAAACTTCATCAGATGTGGGCTGAAAAAAGCATAATTAAGTATTTATACCAATCCCAATTAAGACAGAACCTATCGCAAAGCACTTTAGTACACATAATTGATGTTTACCTAAATCCTTTAATAATTCCATAAAATGTACTTTCTATGACAAAACCCTTTTCACAAAATTCCTCTACTTTAAAAAAAGCATTCAATATGTAATTTAAAACAGAATGATTTTTTTTTCTTTCCTTTATATGGAATAGCTTTTATTGCACAATAACATATGTTTTATATTCCAACATATTTATTATTTTAATTGCATTTTAAATTACATATTGAATGCTTTTTTAAGTAGAGGAATTTTGTGATTAAAATACTTTGTGATTCTGTCTTAATTGGGATTGGTATAAATCGCTGTGGCGACCCCTAACCTGAAAGCCGAAAGACAAACAACAACATAAATACTTAATTATGTTTTTTTTTCAGACCGCATCTGATGAAGTTTTACAAATGAAAATGCAATTCAGAACATTAATGCAGAGCTTTTGTGCTTTGGTTGTGACATTTAAAGGAAGAGAATTTGACTGTCTGCGAGCATTATTGTATGCCTTCCCAGGTCTATTGTTTGTTTTACAAGTAATCTTTGTGGACCCAGTGCAATTTTCTTTGGATATTTACTAATCTACTCTACACCTCCTGTCCACAGTCATCCCTTGTACAATACGCAGATGACTCCATCGTCATCACCATTGCAGATACTCCCTCTGACTTTCTCTGCAACTCGAGCATCTTTTAACTCGGTCAAATCCTGGCTGTGTGACAACCAGATAATTCTTAACACTAAAAAGAAAAAACTCTTACTATTTCTCCCAAAGAACTTCACCCACCTTAAATCTACATTTTCTGTACTGTCCCTCAATAACACCCCCATTAATGTTGAACCTAGTACAAAACTACTAGGAGTAATGATAGATGACCAACTTAAGTTTGATCTTCATGTAACAACTGCATCAGAAAGACACACCAAAAACTTAGCCTTCTTTATCGAAACAAAAAGTTTCTAACTAACAAAGCAAAAATAACCCTCTCTCTTGTGTACCTCCTACCAAGCCTTCTCTATAGCTGCCAAATTCTTACCAATCTTAACTCCACACTACTAACTAAACTAGAGTCTACCTACAACAAGGTTTCCAGATTCGCTGCTTACCAAATTTATAAATCGTATGGTCTTTCACTAAGATACCTAAACTGGCTGGAATTACCTCTCCAGCTTCTACTCTAGTCAGCTACAAATATTTCACTCTATACTATACCTGAAATTCTTCTGCCCTAGCCTATCTCCCCTCATCTCCCAGTATCCCCCCACTACGTCCCTATGTAGCTCTGACCTTAACCTACTACAAATATACAAACCTAAGATTAAAATCTGCTGCAACCTCTACAGCTGCAATACTGCCATGTCATGGAACTAATTACCACTAGAAGTCGGGTGCCTCAAACATCCAAATCGATTCGAAACTGCCACTAGAGAGTACCTCCAAACTCACTGGTCCTGCCACTGCACTCATTCTCCCTGATCTAGCCCATTAATTCATATGTAATCACCAAAACGTCAAACTTTTGTAGCTTGTAAACCTCTTCAAAGTATCACTCTCCTTCTCTTATCTCCATTTCTAATGTCATATATCTCATGAAATAACTGCATACACTATGAACTCTTTTCACTGTTTATTGAAAATGTTTTATATTGAATTATGTATGCTTATTATGCTTTTTTCCCCACTATTATTTTTCTGATAAAATGTATTTCATTGCATGTATACATTGTAACCTGCTGACACTGTTAAAACTAAAATTTTAAAACTGTGGAGCTTTTCTCCCTAGGCCTCCGCTGAAAAAGGGCTACTTAGCTCAGTCTGACTAACCCAGTCAACAAATGTAAAATAAATAAATAAAATATTCCCTGTGACTGAAACTCTGGTGTTTGCTGTAAATAGATAATATTTTCTTGTTCTTTTATTATTAAATGTATTTAAACTTTTCATTGTGGCCGGTCCTTTTAGAGAATATTTAAGCTTTGAGAGTATTTGCATATTTATTTGGTGATAACTCTGGCCATTCCTGTAAACTTGGCTGTTTGGTCAACATTACCATTTGCATTAGTATTAATTTCACTCTATATAATTGGGTACCCTTCGGTAGCTGGCTTTGTAGTGCCTGGTGGCGGTGATAACTACTTTGTAGTCTGGGCAGAAGGGGGCTTACTTAGTATACTTGTGCCAGCATTTCCTAGTTGTGTGTCTGTGTGTGTGTGTTAGCTACTTGGAGCAGGGACACTAAGCACTGGTTTCACAGAGAGGGTGCTGGAGAACTTGGCTTGGGCACTTGGCTGAGGACCTAACCCTACAGCTGTACCAGTGGGGAGTCTTATTGGAGACCTGGAAGGGAGACTGAGAGATCCAGACCCCGGGCTAGGTGTGTTCCCTGTGTGCTGTTAAGGGAAATTGTGCTTGATGCAGAGGTCTGCATCTGGAAATACTGAGTGCATCCATTTTTATTCCAAGTGAACATCCCCCTCCAGTGTCAGTGGTGAGGATTCAGATTCCTTGATTACTGGCCCAGTGTGGGGATGTCACAATTAGTCATATAAACAAAAAAAAAAAAACTCAGTCCCATAGCAGAGACTTTCATCAATGGACCTTTTATACAAATAAAATCTACTTAGAGAGACATTTCCATTAAACAAAAACATCTCCTACAGTCTTAATAAACCAAAATGGTATAATCTCTGTGTGCAGATCCCAGCCCTAATGCCAGTAGAAGTATTTGCTTTTATGTAAGTACACCTAACAATGACAATAAAGAAGGAGAAAAACATAAGTTTATTTCCAAAATAATCAACATGAGTCATTAAAAAACATAATAAATATTTAATAACACTACTCAGCTATATGCAGACACCTTCCTCCCCCTCCCCTTTTCAGAAGTGCACAAATTAAATTCTTAAGTTAGGAACACGGTCCCTCAGGAACCTCACTTGGTCCCAACTGCTCTACTTGACCATCCCTTTCACTTGCTTACCTGGCAGTGCTTTCCCCTCCTTCCTTGACAACACTTTCCCCTCCTTCCTGTACCACTGAGATCCTGGCTTTCTCTGTTATTCCCCTAACTTTGTAATCAACTTTTCCCCTAATAATCAAGTTTATCATTTTCTACTTAAGACCTCTTCTTTCCCACTCAATATTTGTTTTTGAAACCATCTGTGTGTTGTCAACCCCTTATCTCCAAATCCATCCTTTATCATATTATCAATTTTAATGTATTCTTCAACTTCTTAACAGGCACAAAACATGTTTCCAATCTCCTACTTGCCCTGATTTGAACTTCCAACAACTTGTGTCTGACCCTTCGAACAGTTTCCTAATCCTTATAAAAATACTTGTGAAGACATTTCCAAGTGAATATTTGGAGCTTCCTCCGTTTTATTACCCGATTCAGACTCTGTCAAATCTTACACCACTGCTTACCACTTATTTCTATCTCCAACACACCACTCCATTGATCAGTCACACCCACTGCATTTCTCTTATTTGTGTCCAAAATGGCCCTGTGCATCTACAAGATTAACCCCCTTCTTTTCCAGTCATTAGATCTCCATTGAACAATCCATTGTACCAACATTGGTTTGTTATCCTTTGGTTCTGTGGCCCAAGGGGCTGTCCTGGCATCCTCTCTGAGGTTAATGAAAGAAACTGCAGTCTGACAAATTATGCCATATTTGCACTTCTTTCCACTCCAGCATCCTTCCCTGCTTACAGGGTCTTCCCAGTATCTAATATTTGTATGGAACATATTCCATTCATACACCACTAAGTACCTCTCACTCCATCTAGGAAAATAAACCATTGATTGATTGATTGATTGATTGATTAATTATTTAATTAATTTAATTAATTAATTGCATTTGTTTACTGGGATAATCTAATTGGCCAGAGCCCCATTTCCGTGAAGGACTAGGGAGAAAAGGTCCACATAAATTTACACAAAACAATAAACAGTGGTACAGCAGAAAGTAAGCAGAAAACTTGGTAAATTATAAATACATATGAGCAGCATACATTCAGAAAAATTTAACAGTAACAATGAGTGCACCTTGCATAGTGAATTGAGAGAGAGAGATTGATTGATTAGAATATCAGCTTGGGTTAAAAGAATAGTTTGCCTCCAGTTTCTTAAATCTTTTTTTCTAAAGAGCCTGCCTTTCTCTACTCAAAGTCCAGTATCTGGCTGAACATTGGGCTAGCATTACAGCCCCAAATTGATTAGGTCATGGCTGCAATTTGGCTCCCAGAAAATATCTAAGTGTAAAGATTTCTCATCTTCTTTTTGTAGATGGTTTAAAACTGTATAGTCCAAAAGTAAAAATGCAAACCAAGTAGTAAAAAAATATAAAGGAGTCCAGGCCACCGTTTTGGGCAATAGTAAATTTTTATAAAACACAAATACAAAAATGAGCTCTTTCGTCTGGAAACTAGACTTCATCTGATGAAGTCTAGTTTCCAGATGAAAGTGCTCATTTTTGTATCTGTGTTTATTTTATAAAAGTTTACCATTGCCCTAAACGGTGGCCTGGATTCCTTTATATTTTTTAAAACTGTATAGCTCATTAGATGAGGAACTGAAAACACAACTGCAAGTGGTCAAAACTTTTTCAGATATAAGAATGGCATTTGGTCTTGCCAAAGGTGCAAAAGCAACTTTTAAAGCAGGAAAGCTGCAGCACCAAGAAAATATCAGTTTGGGACAAGAATGTGATCTAAAAGAACTTGAGCAAGAGGGAGTGAATAAATATTTGGGAATTGATGAAGGATCAACAATTAAAACATGAACACATGCGAATAAAACTTAGTAAAGAATATTTTATAAGACTTTGTTCCTAGATGTCAATGCTATTTCAGTATTAAAGTCCAAGCTGTAAACCAGTTTGCTCTACCTAGCCTAACTTAACAGTTTGAGTGACTAATTGACCCCAAAAGGTGTTGGATAGGTTGAAAAGGAAAATAAGAAGGGATGCTTCATGCTCATCAGATGATTTGTAAAGATCAGTGCATACCAAGATTCCCCATTCTGAACGAGGTGTGGGCTCATTGAAACTGATTATATGTATAGATCTGCAATCGTGGGACTGCATACATATCTGCTGACCTCACAAGACCCAAAGATAGTGAAAGTTTTGAAACATGAGGAGAATAAGTCTAAGATGATTTCCCTGTTTAGTTTAGTAGAGGCATATTGGCATCAAGCAGGAATGGAAGTCAGACCAAAAGCAGATAAAAATCAGGCAGCAACTGAAATTGCCAAAAACAAAAAAGAATATAAGGTGAAGGTAAGAAATGTGGAAAATGCATAAATATAGTTGCAAGTACAGAAAACACTTGGAAGAGCATCATGTTGATCAGGATCGAATATAGGATTGGTTAAGGAGAGGTGAATATAAACCAAAAGATGAAAGGTTAATATTGGTGGCCCAAGGTAGTATACTACATACATGTTGGTTTACAAAGTCCATTGAACATGTGGAAGAAACGGACAAATGTAGGTTTTGTAAAACAGAACTGGAAACAGTCGTACATCGTTTTGCTGGTTGTGATATACTAATGCCAGAAGGACTGTATACTGAAATGCATAATAATGTGGCAAGACTGTTGCATTGGGGATTGTGCAAACATTATGGTATTGAAGTGGCTGAAAAACACTGGAAACATGAGCCACAAAGCATTATAGAAAAATTTGAAGTTTATGTTATATAGGATTGGCCATTACCAACAATTCAAAAAACAGATGTGAGAAAACCAGATGTAGTAGTCCATGAAAAGAAGACAAAAGTAGTAAACTTTTCAATGTTCGAATGTCATATGATCAAAATTTGAAAAGTTCAAAGGTTAAAAGCAATGGCTCCTTATGGTGCAGAATGGGAAAATTTCCCTTTTCTGCACTGAAGTGCGATCTCGGAGTTGGTATATTTAAGTAGAGGAGGTGCAGGGGGGCTTGTCCCCCTGCTCAGAGTGTTCAGGTAAGTTTTTCTTTTTTTTTTTAATTTTTTATTATATTTTCGAAGTTTCAAACTTTGCTCATATGTTGTCGAACATATGAGGTTCGAAGTTTTGAAACTTCGAATATATAATATAGACTCGAAATTGCTACACTCATTGACCACAGTGTCTTACATACAGAGAGTCACAAAATCATAAATTATCAGGATTTGTAGGTGAAACATGGGCAACGTGGAAGGATACCCTGACAGTTCCAGTAGTATTAGGAGCAACAGGTCTTATCTAAGCATGACTATAAATTATTTTTTTATATGTTACTGAAGCAAGTAGACATCTGAGAAGTCATTATGAATATCTCTAGGTCTAGGATGACTAAACTTCCCTGAATCCTAGATAGTATTAATTTTCTCCAACTCACCTGAGGTTTCTCACCTGCCCAAACAAACTCGTTTGTCCTAGTTTTAATTTTCATCATGTCTGCTGTCTCCCAGGTCGTGACCAGAAAGCCTGCATCCAGTGTAATAAATGAGATACAACAGGCCAATGAATAACCTGAACTCTCTTAAGTTCACCATTTACTTAAATTACTTTGGATTTTTTGCTTGGCATAGCAACGAACTGAACAATAATACTGAAACACGGCCCAGTACAGATAACTTTTATTAATAACAAGTGGTAAGCGCTTTCAAGATTACTCTAATTGCTTCATCAAACCATTTAAAGCAACACTGTAAAAACTATGTTTATACATCCCTTAATCGATCAAATTAACCAAACAAAGCTATATATAACCAATCACGTTCAGAACATTCATTCAAAGGATGCGATGTTTCAACTAAATTTGCATCATCTTAAAGCAGAAGCATCATTCATTTATTTAATTATTTTATTTTACATTTGTTAATCGGATCGTGTCTGGCTGGGCAAGTAGCCTGTTTTCTGCAGAGACCCAGGGAGAAAAGTGCCATAACAATAGTAAAGATTACAACAATTTTTACAAAGATTTACAAAGAATATACAAAAAATTTAACAGTTGCCTACAATCACAATTTACAAAAACAGAATGTAAAATGGAAAACATTACATTTCCTAAGCCTTACTACAGACAGTAATATGAAACTCATTAAGATACTTAATTAAAATAAACCATTGTGGTATTTTCATTTGGTAGAAGTAAGACGAGGAGAAAGATAGCAGGAAAGAAACATTTGATTGGCATGAGAAACTAGCCAGGAGTATTACAGGAGCATAGCCATTGTTGAGTAAGGTATTCCTTTAGGAGTTGTTTGAAGCTATGACTATCTGTGCTTTTTATGATATTTTGGGGTAGTAGGTTCCACTGTTTGGCTACTTAAGTTTATCAGATGATCTAAGGATCCTGGAGTTGGTATTTACTTGTACCGGGTTGGAGAGTGCAAGGCAATTTTCAGGTTCAGGTTTGTGGATAATGGGCAGTGGTGAGCTGACTTGATCGATAACAGATTGGGAAAGTCAAGCCAGTTTAGTTTTTGAAGAGCAAGGCAATGATGGGTCCTGTTGGGTATATTAGCAGCAAATGTTGCTATTTTATTATAACAGGAATCAAGTAGGTATAAATCAGATGTGGAGGTTAGTGAAAATTTGAGAACAGTAGAGGAGAGTAGATAGGAGGTGGGATCTGGCTGTGGCTAGTCTGGCATTTTGAGCGAGGTAAGGTTTGGTCCTGTATATTGCACCGAGTTTGATGTGAACTTTTTAAATTGTGAGTGATATGTGATTGTTGAATTTTAAAAGGACAACATATCCATAGAACATTGTACATTTCAAAAAATCCTTAATAGTCAAAAACAAAATCATATGCACTAAGAAATCTCTTTAAATCACATGCTTTTAAGACTGCTTTAAGTGAGACACAACCATTCAAACCTAAGCCTCTGCTTACTCTCAATTATCCATCTAAGTTCAACTTTCTGTGTTATGTTGCGAATGTCACCCCTACGAACATTCTCAAGCAGATTCTCAATTACCATAAATTTTAAAGAAGTGGGTGGCATCAGTATTAGTAAAATGCTTGGCTAAAGCATTAATGTTATTGGACGTCTTGATATTGTGTAAATGTTCCCTAACTCATTCCCCAAGTGTCCTATTAGTTTTTCCCACATAGAACGAGCAACCTATCACACATTGAGCTAGATGCACTATATTCCTAGTATCGCTTTTAGCACATACTTTAAATATACATTTCTCTCTCTCTCTCTCTCCAGATTCAGGATGAACAAAAATTAGTAGAATTTATGTAAGTGCAATACTTACATTTAAAACATGGAGAAGTACCACAGGACTTATCCTCTGAACTACCTACAGCCGCATTCCTATTTCCCAGATAACATAACATTCTCAATTGATTCTCTAAAAATGTCACAAAAGTGCTGAAACTTTAGATGCCTAGGCAAGTTGGTTTTCTCCCTGTGGAGCTCATGCAACCAGCAGCCTCTGCACTTGAGTGAAGGAGTCCAAGGCCTTAGAAGTTTGTCTGGCCGTTATATCCTAGGCAAGATATAGCTAAGGCTATTGCAGCAGTAATTTTAAGAATGAACATCAATAAAGCTGAATGTACCATGTCAAGTACTGTCAAAAGGAAAATGAACAAAGTGACCTAATGCTTCTACTTGAAGGATAAAAGAAAAGTCTGTTTCAGCTGTAAACTGACATTGTGTTTCTACAGAATGAAAAGGAAACTTGTAGCTACAAAAGGTTAACAAAATTTGAGATTAAAAATGAAGTATAAATGTGTAATCTGGTAATGAGTTACTAAAAACACAGCTCCAGAAGACAGAGAACAAAGTAAAAAATTGTGCACAAATTCGTACTCATTTAGTGAAGTGGTCCAGTTTATACACCATAAAATATCTGGTAGTATAATGGAAAGAAAACAGCTGGCACTTTTCACCAAGAAACTCAAAAAGGCTACATGCAAAGAAATAGATAAAATAAGTGACCAAACTACACACAGCCATCACATCCAGGAAATGGAGCAAAAATGCAAAAAGAAAGCACACCTTATTAATATGCTACTGGAAGAAAAGAAAAGATTACAGTACAAAATGGATGTACAATATGATACTATTCTTAACATTGCCACTATGTGTAAAAAAAATCTGGAGGCTGAAAATAAAATACAAAGTAAATAACTGGACAAAGCAAACCGTGAATAAAAATGTCTGTTATCCCTTAATTCTCATGTTAAGCTAATACAAGGAAGTCATGCTAATCTAGCAAAACTCCAGCAGCAAAATAATTTTGTCTAGCAGAAAGAAAATTAAAACACTCAAACCAGCCTTCTAATGCTGGGAGAGGTACCAGTATTGAGAACCACAGAGATGCTCAGTGTCTGAAAGTTCTAGAATCAGTTGAACAGAACTATGTGAAAGGCCCATCCAGCATGCCTGATGTGATTCATAGAACAAAACAAATATAGAGAGCAGTCTAAATCAAAATGGGAGTGTACAGAGTGCCATAGGTATGCTTTATGTAGAGTATAGTCCAGTCATGGACTACACAAACAAACTTGCCTCTCATGTCTGGTGTAAAATCAAACTCGATACTATTACAAAACCTTAACAGAGGTGAAGCTGTGTAAATTGACAAGACTTTGAGAAACTCTATCTACATCTTACGGGATCTTAAACATGATCTCTTGTTTTAAAACCCTCTGACAACAGGGGAGATGTTTCACTGTTGCATTCATTACATTTGGGTAATCTGCTGGCAGGTTGCCCTCAGTCGGCCTGAATAACAAAGTCTTGGATCCTGCGTCGGTTGCTGTCTCCTCTTCTATGACGTCAGGTCGTCAGGGGTATAAAACATGCAGCTGATGCCATTTTAATCCGTCTTTCTTGCCGCGCAGCAGTGCCTGAAGCAGAAGCAGTTCGCAAGTGCCGGTCAGCCGACTCCTGAAATTTTCGTTTTCGAGTTTCAGAACCGAAGTCTTCAAACTAAAGCCAAGTACCCCGTTGGGGAAACTTTTTCTTGCTCCTTACCGATGTCAGTAAAGTCAATAATTGCATTACTTGTGGGAAGCAAATATCTCATAAGGGTGTTCATTTGTACTGTATTCCTTGCCTAGGCCCTGACCACGACGTGCCTTGCTGTCGGTTTTGTGCTAAATTTAACCAACGCACTATTAAGTGTCGGTATATTTTTGCTTCTAAATATGAAATGTCATCAGTTAGCAATCCAACTACCGGAGTTCACAAAAAATGCAAGGAAAAAGACAGATACAGACCATCGAGGTCCATTTTGGGTCAATTCTAAACTCCTTGAGCTCTCTCTCTCAAAACCCAGCTGCCTCATGGTTTTGATGTCTTTTCAGGCTTGCTAGTTGTTGCTGAAGCACCTACCAAGGGGAGAAAATGCCGAGAGAAGAAAAGGAGCCACTTTTGTGATTTTTGAGTATTTTCTTCTGATTTTTGTTAAGTTTTACTGCTTTGCCGCCTACTTTTTGGCATTTTCTGGCTTGCTAAAGTTTATATCTGTAACAGTAACAGTACTTGGAACACATCTAGAGCCTGTTTACTGCATTTCCTATGTTGCACTTAATTTAAAATAGTTTTTTTCTCTAAAAACTGCATTTTACCTGATTTTGGCCTAGCACTCAAGTGTGGGGTCATTTATTGCACTGTTGTGATTATTTTGCTGCTTGTGTATCTCTGCTACCTTTAAACTACAAAAAAAAAAAAAATCTTGCTTTTTTTCCCACTTTCTGAAAGTTAAGAAAGTTCAGTTACAGATTTGCTGTTCGGAACTGTTTGGAAGTTTCTAGAAGGCCAGTGCTTGCTTGGGCTAAAGGGAAGTCTCTGTGTTCACCAGTGGGAGTGATTAACACTGAACAGCCTGCCTGTCCCTGGAGGAGTGGTTACTGCCTAGAAGCTGTAGTTTTATTGGTCATTTTGGGTCAATTCTAAACTCCTTCAGCTCTCTCTCTTAAAACCCTACAACTCTCTTTTGCGTGGTTTTGCGCACTGAGCAGCGTCGGGCAGCGCTGCCTAAACAGGTTTAAATTATTCCAGGCTCCACAAAGTCTGCTCTTCACTTTTTCCCTTAGAACTGTTCAAACTCTCAAAGTAATCACTCTATTCTCTTTCTAAAGCCCTGCACTTGCTCGGCTCTTATAATTAAACACTAACTAACTAAAGCACTACACTCTCCTTGACTTCTCATAAGTATTAGGCTCCTGATTGGTCCTTCCTGATCAAGTGAAAAATCGGTTCCCTTCCCTAATCTGATCAGTAAAAAAAAAAAACAGTTCCCTATACTAATCTGGTATGTCCAAGGGTCAGTTTCAAGGTTATTCTCCAGTCCAGCTGGTGAATCTGGGAATTTTGAGGCAATGTTACAATTGCCTTATGTACACAGACAACCCTCTCCTCCTTCCCACAAACTCTAATACATGTGAGAGATGCAGTTACACAGCCAAGCTGGAGGCAGAGCTCTCTCAACCCGACTGGCACAGTCAGTCAGGAGGAAAAGGTAACCACCCGCACCACAAATCCAGTCTCACACAGACCTATTGCATCTGCATACCCAACACATAAACACACAAAAACATACTCGGAGGCTCTAAATAAAAATCTGCCTAAACAGCAAAGATCTCCTAAGCAGATATCCAAGCAACAGCCACCCCTCAACAATAACCATGAATCACATATCTCACAAAATCAGTGTGCCTCACAGTCACAGCCCTTAAGGCCAAACACACCAAATACACTTGCTATAGGGGACTCTATTGTCCGGCACACTGACGTCCCGCTCACCAGACTGAACAAGGAGAAGGTCACTGTAAGCTGCCTGTCAGGTGCCAGGATCCGCCACATAATGCAAGCACTCAGGTCACTCCAAAGCAAGTACAAGTATGTCTCCATCATTGTCCATGCTGGTGTGAATGACCTGAGACATACCTCCCTGGACTACATGAAAAGAGACCTAGAGGAGCTCTCTGGCCATGTAGCCCAGGCTGGTATGACCCTGACCTTGAGTAGCATCTTGCCCTCACCAAGAATGATGCCACAGTATAAAGACAAAATGATCAGTTTCAACAATTGGCTAAAGTATTGGTGTCATTCAAAGGGGATCCAGTGTCTCTCAGCCTGGGATGACATGCTCGACAAGCCATGTTGCTTCGCTAGGGACCGCTTGCACCTGTCACCCTTAGGCTTTCGTATACTGGCCAAGGCTCTTGCCACCCCCATAATGCCTTTTTTAGGCAAGGGTCAAAGGACAATCCTACCTCCATAGACAACCCAAGGATAAAAAAACTAAAGGTAATGCTACTCAATGCCAGAAGTCTAAACCTCAAGATGCATGCACTCGAGGCTCTCCTCAGTATGGAGAAAATGGATGTCTGTGCAGTAACAGAAACCTGGTTCAAGGCTGCTGAGAACACCCCAGCACTACCAGGTTATAACTCATACCATGCGTTTCGGCCCCAAAACTTGGACCGAAGCACAAAAGGAGGGGGGAGTATCTATTTTCATCAAAGATACCTACACCTCCAGGTTAGTGGCTCTGCACAAAGCTTCGGAAACCATCCATGTGCAACTAACAGGTGGCAAAACTGCCTTTCAGTTTGTAGCCTGCTACAGAACACCCTCCCTATTACAGGAACCCCACTTGGCATTCCTGCGAACACTGGAGAATATGAAGGTCTCTCCAAACACTATGTTATTGGGTGACTTCAACTACCCAAACATTGACTGGGAAAACTACTCGAGCACAAACACCCTCACCCAACGGTTCCTTGAATTTATAAACTCTAACGCAATGGAGCAACTGGTCACCACTCCCACAAGAGGGAACAACATATTGGACCTGGTCATCACCAACATGGGGACTCTATGTTCCACACCAGAGGTAAACCCCTCATTGGTAAGATCAGACCATAAACAAATTTCCCTGGACATCCATATCCCGTCCCCACCCCCAGCCAAGGAAATCACTGTAAAGAATTTCTCAAAAGCCAACTTTGCACTTCTCAAGACTGAGGTGAAATCCTTCAAAGCTCCCGGGCCAGAGGATAATACAGCCCAATCCACAGAATCCTTTACATATGCATTCTATGAGCACCTGCAGGAATGCATGGATTGTGCTATCCCAAATAAAACCAAGACTCACTCCTCCAAAAACAGGAGACTGATCTGGTGGACCCCGGCCATAAATAAGCTATACAACAGAAGGAGGAAGCTACTATATGACAGAGCAAAATCCCAAAAAGGGAAGGCATCTCTGATCAGTATTGGCAAGAAACTTCGATCCCTCATAAAATCATCAAAGGCCAGTTTCGAAAGAAAAATTGCCCTAGACACTAAAGATAATCACAAGGCCTTCTTTAGTTATGTCAGGAATATGGGTGGAAACTCCCAGATATGCTCTGAATTGTTGCATAAACGGTACAAAATATACCGAACTTACAGACATAGCCAACATCCTGGCAGACAGATTCAGCGCAAACTTCTCCCCCCCCCTTCCCCCCCAAAGGAGCAAATGCTTATCCCAACTGAATGTAACCTCCCTGACATCACAGATGCACAGGTGAAAGTTGCCCTCTCCAAAGCAAAAAACACAGCATCTATGGGACCGGACGGTGTCCCAGGCTGAGTCTTACACCAGCTCCAAGAAGAACTGAACCCTCACATTAAGTCACTGTTCAAACTTAGCCTTACTACAGGATATGTACCCAAAGAATGGTGTACAGCTACAGTGGTCCCACTCCACAAAGGTGGTGCCACAACGGACCCCGGGAACTATCTCCCCATAAGCCTGACTAGTCTGGTCTGTATAGCTATGGAGCGTATTATCATGGAACTCATAAACAAAGACATTGGGAGCCTCCAGACACTCGACCCTACCCAATTCGGCTTTGTTAAGGGCAGATCTTGCCTCATAAACCTAGTTGATTTCTTTGAAACAGTTACCAAAGCCATAGATGAGGGCAAGGTAGTCCACACAGCCTACCTGGACCTCACAAAAGCCTTCGACACAATACCCCACTCGGGCATCATAAATAAACTTACCAGCTTAAATATCAACCCCTATATCACAAGATGGGTTGCAAACTGGCTCAGAGATAGAACCCACATGGTCAGAATTGCAGGTGCCATGTCCGAATCCAAACCAGTTACAAGTGGTGTCCCACAGGGCTCAGTTCTGGGACCTCTCTTGTTCGGTATATACTTCTCTGAGGTTCAGGCTAACACGGGGGGGATTATGGCTGACAAAGTTTGCAGATTACTGCAAACTGGGGGCCATAATCGAATGTCCAGCTGACACAAGCATCCTCCAAAAGGGTCTCAGAGATGGATGCTTGGTGCCAGAGCCACGGCCTCAAGCTAAATGCTAAAAAGTGCATAGTCATCCCCTTTGGGAAAAACAAGGTGCCCACAAATTACCACATAGGTGGTAATCCATTAAGTATGGAAGAAGTAATTAGAGATTTGGGGACCAACGTAGATAGTAATCTCTCCTTTGATAATCACGTTGCCAAAGTGGTTCGAAAGGCCTTCTATATAGCCCACCTTATCACGAAAGGGTTCGCATCTAGATCGAGAGGTCATTGTGCCCCTGTAATCGTCACTCATCAGGCCCATAATTGAATACAGTGCCCCTTTTGGGATGTACCTTACCCGACACCTGCAGCAAATTGAGAGACCCCAAAAGTACCTCACCAAGAGGATCATGGGCTACAAACAGATGTCCTATGCAGCTCGACTAAAGAAACTCCAGCTCTACTCAGTTGCTTACCGCCTACTCAGAGGTGATCTGTGCCTGACGTACAAAGCCATGTCAAACCCAGAATTAATGGACATGCTCCACCTCAAAAAATCAAAGTCCCTTAGAGCTACACGCTCCAGGGACTTAAACCTCAGCACAAAAATAAATAGGACATGCTGGAGGGACAGATTCATTTCCCAGAGGTTCCCCTCACTCTGGAATAGAATCCCAATTCATGTTAGACATAGCCCCTCGCTGACCCTCTTCAAGCGAAATCTGGACGCGTGGATGGGAAATCGCAAATTCACCCCTGGGATCTCTTCTCTGTCCCTGCTAGACAGAGGCACAGTAAACTAATCTTAAAAGGGTAGCTTCTGTGATCTACTTTACGGAGGCACAGTAGGCTAATCTAATAGGGAGGCGGAAGCCAAATACACTCTGGCTAGGCTTATAAATGCCCTAGGGCAGATAGCCTAGTATCTACCTATGAACCTATAAAACCGACGACGAAGCTTCTCCTAAGACGGTCGCCGGTTCACCGGTACTCAGTGAGGCACTTTCGCAGCCCCTGATACCTGCTACTTTTGAGTCACAGGCCTCTACCAAGACCCATTCAGAGTCCGGTATGCCGTGAGATTTGCAAAGTATTGAACCCGCGGATGTCTCTCCCTTGGATGGGTCTGGAGCCGCTGAGCAGGCACCGGCTTCTGAGGGTGTGTTCAGGCCTCAACATTTTTATATTAAACCGACGCCATCAACAAAAACAAAGTCAAAAACAACTTCTCTGTCTAAAAAACCGACGGATGAGCCACGTGCTCAGGCCCCTATGCCTAAAAAACAAATTATCAAAATGGCTGAGGATTTAATTACCTTGATCAGGGGTTCCCAACCCCTGCTAAGAGGCCTAGGCAAGGCACTGATTATGAATCTTCAGATCAGGTTTCCATTTCTTCTGATTCCTCTTCTGATTAGGAATTTTCTATTCCACCTTATGAGGATTCTGATGCAGAGGAATCCATCCCATCTGCATTTCCTCCTGAGGATTACTCTTTTGGAAAGATTTTGCATACTTTAAGGGAACATTTTCACTGGGAGAGTCAGGACTTTTCTGAATAAAAAAAAGAGGCTTAGGGATTTCCTTCTACCTCAGCATAGGCCTTTGGCAGTACCTCCTGTATTAGACATTGTGGGTGATGTGTTCCCGGAATCAAGCATGGCTCCTGATTCCTTGCCTCCTGCTCCTAGTAAGACAGACAGATATTACATGGTTCCTGACTCCCACAAATTTCTTTTCAAAAATCCAGCTGCTGATCCTGAGACTATTTCTCAGGGCATCAAGGGTGTTGAGGCTTCTACAGCCAAAAATCCTGCCCCTTCTGATAGAGATTCCAGGGCGCTGGATAGATGGGGTAAGAAGGTTTGTACGTCTGCAACCTTGGCAATCAGGGCTTTAAACTGCCAGTTTCATATGCTTAAATATCAACAAGTTACAGGATTTATTGCATGCAGCAGAACAGGTTGGAAAGCATACTTTGCAATGTGGTTTTGATTCCTTGGAGGCCTCTTGTAGGGCCGCCCGTTACTGGATCTGTGATAAGAAGGCATGCCTGGCTCAAGGAGCAAAATCTGCCTGATCATGTTGAAGCTAAATTGTTGGATGCCCCTTTACAGCATGATACTCTGTTTGGTAATAAGGCAGAAGAGGTTTTAAAGAAAATTGAAGACAAAGCTAAATCTATGCAAACTGTAAAAGATTTTTTGCAAGTGCAGCCACCCAGGTTCCGTAGGCACTGGCCTACTAAAAATTGGTCCTTTCCTGTGTCCAACAGAGCCACTCAGTGCAAACCCAGGTGCTCAGAAGGCTCCAGATATCAATCACTGGGATCTTACAAGTCAAAGCAATGGGGTGCCTCCACCTCCAAATCTGGAGGTAGCAAAGCAAAACCCTACAGTAAGCAGTCTCAATGACTTTCCTCTATCATCTCCATGCACTTATCTTTTGGCAGCCCCCTTTGGGGGAAAATTAGCACTTCATGCACAAAATTGGCAGTTAATTACCCAGGGCAAGTGGGTATTAAACATAGTATCCCAGGGGTACAGATTACATTTACATACTTTGTCAATTCCAAATGGATGGCCGGGTCTGCCACAAAACCAGTGGGCAGAGGCACAGAAACAAGTCATGTCCCTCATGGATATGGGGGCTATTCAGCCGGTACCAGGAAAGGAAAAAGGGCAATGATTTTATTCAAAACTTTTTCTGGTACCCAGAAAAGGCAATTCATGGCGTCCAGTACCGGACTTATCGATTTTGAACATGTTCCTGGACATTCCAAAATTCAAAATGCTGACTTTACAACAGCTACTGCCTATGCTAGGCAAGAATGCTTGGTTAGTAACTCTAGACTTAAGAGGCATACCTGCATATCCCAATAAGGGAATCTTGCAGAAGATACCTCCACTTCAAAGCAGGCTTTTTGCATTACCAATTCTCTGCACTGCGCTTTGGCTTATCTACTACACCCAGGGTCTTTACAAAGTGCCTGGCACCAGTAATTGCATTCTGCAAACAAAGAAACATTCAAATTTATCCTTATCTGGATGATTTTCTCATTCAGGCAGAGGACAAGGACACTCTTCTTCAACATCTGGCGTTTGTAAAAAGGCTCCTAGCATGCCTAGGCTACACCATAAATGAAAAGAAATCACAACTAGTACCCTCTCAAATAATTATATTCCTGGGTGCAAGCTTGAATACAACTGCCCAGATGGCTTACCTCACGCCAGACAAATAACTGCAATTGACACCATACTTCAGACAAATAGCAACAAAATCCCGGTTATCTGCAAGACAAATTCTGCAGGCTTTGGGGTTCATGGAATCCTGCATTATCTTAATTCCATATGCGAGACTGCATATGAGGAAACTTCAATGGTATCTAAAAAGTTTATGGAGTCAACATTGTCACAGCCTGGAAACAATGATCCCTCTCATTCTCTGCCTACAACAGGAGTTTCTTTGGTGGGCAGAGACGTGTCACCAAAACAAGGGACTGTCATTCACTCTACCCCCTGCCACGCAAACCCTAACTACAGACGCATCAGACTATGCTTGGGGGGCCCACCTGGCAGGGATATGCATTCAGGGCAAATGGAGGCCAAACCAAATGCATATCTGCATATCAACCAGAAAGAAATGCTAGCTGTTCAGAATGCTCCGACAGCCTTCAAGGACTTACTTCATCCAGGACAACTACTGATAAAGACGGACAACACCACAGTTATGTGGTACATAAGCAGGGGGGGTACACATTCCTACCCCCTCTGCAGAATAGCCATGGCCTTGTGGAACAGAGCCTTGACTTACCAAATACATCTTAAAGCTCATTTCCTGCCAGGAGAGCAAAATACTCTGGCAGACAACCTAAGCAGAAATCTTATGGACCCGCATGAATGGAAATTGGATCCACAAATCTTCAACATGTTAACACAGAAATGGGGACGCCCAGACGTAGATCTATTTGCCTCCCCTCAAAACTATCAGTTGGACAAATTCTGCACGAGAACTCCTCACAAAAAAGCATGGAAAGTGGATGCTCTATCCTTCAGCTGGAAAAACCTATCAGTCTATGCCTTTCCCCCTCTGCCTCTACTCTCCAAGGTCTTAGTAAAAGTCAGACAGGAAAAAACAAAAATGATTTTAATTTCTCTGGACTGGCTTCGCCAACACTGGTATCCTCTTCTAAGGAATATGTCACACCTTCTTCCATGGTACTTGCCTCAGACACATCACCTACTGTCTCAGCAGAACTATCAAATTCTGCACACTCGGCTCCAAACTCTGAATCTTGCAGCATGGCTAATCAACTAATTATTCAAACCACATCTCTCAGTAAACCTGTGATGGATGTCATTTTGGAAGCCAGAAGGCCTAGTACCGGAAAATCTTATCCTGATAAATGGAAGAGATTTTGTGCTTGGAACCAAGCACAGGGAATAGACACAGCAAAGCCCAATATTCCTCAAATTTTACAATACTTAGTTTCATAGTTTTAGTTCATAGTTTTAGTACTAAGCTAACTGCCCTTGTGAGCCATTTTAAGCCTAGTCAATTATCTCTTGTGAGACTCAACCCCTGCACCTTGTGTTTGTAAGGCAAACACCTTAACCATTAAGCCACCCTCCAAACCCTCCCCACTTAACGGAGATGCTTGACAAAGGCCTATCTTTTTTTTCAATAAAAATCCATGCCTCTGCCATCTCGGCTCATTACAACACAGAGCCTCCTCTTTTCTCATCCACTGCTAAAACCATATCTCAGAGGAGCCAAAAATTTAAGGCCTCCCAGGAGAGCGCCAACTCCCACATGGGACCTCAATTTTGTGCTGGAAAAACTCACCCTACCTCCTTTTGAACCAGCAGCTACTGCGGATATAAAATTTCTTTATTTTGAAGACAGCCTTTCTTTTGGCAGTCACTTCAGCTAGAAGGGTTTCAGAACTACAGGCTCTCATGGCAGTGGAGCCTTTCATTATATTTTACACGGACAGGGTGGCCCCAAGGACCAATCCTTCCTTTATGCCTAAGGTGGTATCCAGTGTGGCCCTTAACCAAACCATTCACCTGCCAACATTTTTCCCAAATCCACAGAACAAGGGGGAGCGGATTCTGCATTCATTGGATGTACACAGACATCTAAGATTCTACTTGAACAGAACAACATCTCTAAGAAAGTCTGAGCAACTACTGGTAGCATTTGCTGCAGAATCAGAGGGGAAGGCTATATCAAAGCAGACTATTTCTAAATGGATAAGCCACTGCATTCATTTCTGCTATTTGCACCATGGTAAACCTGTGCCAAAGGGGATCAGGTCCCATTCCACCAGGACTGCCTCTACTTCAGCACCTTTTCTCAGGGGTCCCTACCAAAGACATTCTAGAAGCTGCTACTTGGAGCTCTGTTCATACATTCACAAAGCATTACCATTTACCTCTCTTCTCTAAATCCAGGGCAGGCTTTGCCACTGCAGTCTTGCAGGGCCTTATAGCTGCCCCTAATGCTGTTTAGCTCCATCCTCCCATCCATAGCTTTGGGATTCTACCCAAATGTAATGACTGCAACAGTGAAACACGAAGAACATAGTACAGTTGTGTACACTTACCATAAATGTAGTTGTTAGAGTGTATTCACTGTTGCAGTCTGGGTTACCCACCCGCCATCCCCAATTCTGTACCTTTTTTTTCCTTCACTATACTCAAAAGCATTTGTGGTGTGTTTCTTTTAGTTGAAGGTAATTTTTTGTTTACAAGGTGCATTTATATATATTTACTGTTTATTTATATATTTTTGCTCTCCATTTGGGGGGCAGCTGACATCTGGGGCAAGAAAAACTGATTAAAATGGAGTCGGTTGCATGTTTTATACCCCTGACGACCTGACATCATGGAAGAGGAGACAGCAACCGATGCAGGACCCAAGACTTTGTTATTCAGGCCGACTGAGGGCAACCTGCTGGCAGATTACCTAAATGTAATGACTGCAACAGTGAATACACTCAAACATCTGCATTTATGGTAAGTGTACACAACTATACTATACTGCAGATGTTTGTGATACTGAACCAAAACAGTACAGCAGCAGGATGCTAGGGTCTCCAGCACAGTAGAAGTGGGACAAAGTAAAATCCATTGAGGAATTTTCATGTCGCACATTACCATGGTCTTTCCCTTGATTAATGTCATCTTATGAAACAGAAAATCAGTAACAAAAAACAAACCAATCATCATCTGAATCTGCTAACTAAAACCTTGCCTGGAATGATGAATCTGAGAGACAGGAGTCCAAGCACCAGAGGACTTTATATGGCAATATGGCATAGGATGACAGAGGGGGCTATGACTGTGCTAAATGAGATATGTTGGCAGCTACTATCCTAAGACTTCAAGGAAGAACAATTCCTCTGCCACTGAACTTGTAGGCCTGCGGAGGTGGGATTTGACAAATGCTGCTCACCATAGGTCTGATGTGAGGTATCATGTAGTACAGTGCCCCCTAACAACTGTTCTGGGTGTGCAGCTGCAGTCTTGGGGCAGTTTGCGAGGAGGATTCACACCTTCTCCAGTTGGAAGAAGCCATGCCCTCCTTTAGTGAAAAGGACCAGCCAAAACCAAGGAAAAGAATCTTGGAGAGAGAGAGAGAGACACACAGAGAAAGCGGTTCTTCTGCCTCCTATGAAGAGGGACTAATGCCTGGAGAAGGGATTATAGGTAACTTTGTTGGATAGAACTTGTGGAACTGTGAATTACTGGAAAATGTGATCCTGTGGATGACTGTAAAAGAGTCAACTCAAAACCTGTCGCTGTATTGAAGTTCTTGTAATATTTGGGCCTGTAGTTGGGGCTGTAGCTTAGAAGGGTGGAGTATCTGACTTAACTTGAATTGAGATGCGAGTTATTTGACTACTGTAAACATGTTGTGGAGCTTTTACAATAAAAGCATTTGTCCTTACTCAAGATACATGTCAGTAAATGTAACTTTTCAGTCCTTAGTATCATGATCAGCTGTTGGATTTTCAAAATATCTGTGTGGTCTCTTCGAGGTTTCCATGTCTAGACACTTTAACATACTAGTCTGAACATCTAAACTTCCCTTTTGGAACAGTTCTCATTGCACTGTAGCTGTTCTTGAAGACACATCTGAAGGAGTCTCTGTATATCTATGTGTCTGTCAGTCTGTCTTTGTGTGTATTCCCTTTCTCTGTGCATCTCTTTGACAGTCATGTTTCTCACAGCCTTTGTTTTCTGGAGACAGTACTGGTTGTGATTCTTCTGGATGTTCATCTTTCCTGAACTTCAGTATGAAGCACAAAGCATCAGAGACTATCCATGTGAAACTAACAGTGGGTAAAACTGCCTTCCAGTTTATAGCCTGCTACAGACCCCCCTCCCAAACCCAGGAACCCCACTCGGCCTTCCAGAGAACACTGGAAAATATAAAGGTCTCTCCAAACACCATTATATTGGGCGACTTCAACTACCCAAACATAGACTGGGAGTATTACTCTAGCTCCAACACCAAAGGGTCCTAGAATTTATAAACTCAAATGCTATGGAACAACTTGTTACCACTCCCACAAGAGGGGAAAACATACTGGACCTGATCATCACCAACATGGGGACTCTATGCTCCAGACCAGAAGTGTATCCCTCACTGGTAAGATCAGACCGTTAACTAATCTCACTGGATATTCACATTCTGACCCCACCCCCTGCCCAGAAAACCACATTGAAAAACTTCTCTAAAGCAAATTTCACACTCCTCAAAACAGAGGTGGAATCCTTCAAAGCGCCCGGGCCTGTGGAAAATACGGCCCAGACCGCAGAATCCTTTATAAACGCATTCTATGAACACCTTCAGGAATGCATGGCTCATGCAATCCCAAATAAAACCAAGACCTAATCCTCCAAACGCAGACGTCCTGTCTGGTGGACCCCAGCCATAAACAAACTATACAATAGAAGGAGGAAGCTACTACATGATAGAGCAAAATCCCAAAAAGGGGAAGGCATCTCTGATCAGTATTAGCAAAAAACTACGGGCACTCATAAAATCGTCTAAGGCCAGCTTTGAGAGAAAAATTGCACAGGACACTAAGGATAATCACAAGGCTTTCTTTAGTTATGTTAGGAACCTGGGTGAGAATTCCCAGATATGCTCAGAATTAGTCCAAAATGACAAAAAATACACCGAACCCACAGACATTGCCAACATCCTAGCTGACAGGTTCAGCGCAAACTCCCCCCCCCCACCAAAAGGGCAAATATCTATCCCAGCAGAGTGCTGCCCCCCTGACATCTCAGATGCTCAAGTAAGAGCCGCCCTCTCCACAGCAAAAAACACAGCATCAGTGGGAACAGACGGTGTCCCGGGCTGCGTCCCACATGAACTCCAAGAAGAGCTAAACCCAAACATAAAACTACTGTTCATTCTCAGCCTTACTACAGGATATGTACCCAAAGAGTGGCATACAGCAACAGTGGTCCCTCTCCACAAAGGTGGTGCCTCAACGGATCCTGGAAACTATCGCCCCATAAGCCTGACTAGCTTGGTCTGCAAAGCTATGGAAAGGATCATCATGGACCTCATAAATAAAGATATTGGTGACCTACAGACACTGGATCCTACCCAGTTCGGCTTTAAGGACAGATCCTGCCTCTTAAACCTGGTCGATTTCTTTGAAACAGTCAACAAGGCCATTGACGAGGGGAAGGTGGTCCACACAGCCTACCTGGACCTCGCAAAAGCCTTCGATACAATACCCCACTCTGGCATTATAGATAAGCTCATCAGCTTAAATATAAACCCCTATGTTACTAGATGGGTTGCAAACTGGCTCAAGGACAGAACCACATGGTTAGAATTGCTGGAGCCATGTCAGACTCCAAACCAGTTACAAGTGGCATCCCACAAGGCTCAGTCCTGGGACCTCTCTTGTTCGGTATATATTTCTTGGAGGTACAGGCCAACACGGAAGGACTGTGGCTGACCAAGTTCGCAGATGACTGCAAACTGGGCACCATAATCGACTCTCCAGCCGACACAAGCATCCTCCAAAAGGGCCTCATAGAAACAGACAACTGGTGCCAGAGCCATGGCCTCAAGCTAAACGCCAAAAAGTGTATAGTCATCCCCTTTGGCAAAAACAAATTCCCCACAAATTACCACATAGGTGGTAATCCATTAAGTACAGAAGAAGTAATTAGGGACCTGGGGACCCAAGTTGATAGCAATCTCTCGTTTGACAACCACGTGGCCAAAGTGGTTAGAAAAACATTTTATATAGCCCACCTAATCATGAAGGGATTCACATCTAGATCAGGGGAGGTCATCGTGCCTCTTTACTCCTCCCTCATCAGGCCCATAATTGAGCACAATGCCTCTTTTGGGATGTACCTTACCAGACACCTGCAGCAACTGGAAAGACCCCAAAAGTACCTCACCAAGAGGATCAAAGGGCTCAAACAGATGCCATATGCTGCTTGGTTAAAGAAACTCCAGCACTACTCAGTGGCATACCGCCTGCTCAGAGGTGATCTGTGCCTGACGTATAAAGCCATGTACAACCCGGAATTAATGGACATGCTGCACCTCAGAAAATCCAAATCCCATCGAGCTACGCGCTCGAGAGACTTGAACCTCAGCACTGAAATAAATAGGACATGCTGGAGGGACAGATTCATAACCCAGAGGCTCCCTTCACTCTGGAATAAAATCCCAGTCCAGGTTAGGCAGAGTCCCTCATTGACTCTCTTCAAGAGGAATCTTGATGAGTGGATGGGAGATCGTAGGTTTACCCCAGGTATCACTTCTGTGTCACTGTTGGACAGAGGCACAGTATACTAACCTCGAAAAATGGCATAGCAAAATTAATTTAAAATGGGTGGCGAAAGCCAAACACACTCTGGCTAGGCTTATAAATGCCCTAGGGCAGATAGCCTAGTATGAACCTATGATTTTTTGTAGAAATGTGTACAGTTTCTATTTTCCCCATGCACCACACATGTAATGGTTAATCTGCCTTACCAACTACTGTCAGCATCATGCTGTGTATTTTTGTAATGCTATTCTATGTCCAGCTCACAAATCCAGTCATTACCCATACTTTTTATCTTCCTGCGATTTTTGTCTGTAATTGTTTTTTCCAGCTTTAAATTTACTTTGTACTGTCATTAGGTATTAATAGTGTAGGTAAAAGTGTGTTAGCCTTATGTCCATTAACAGATAAAGTATGAAAAATTAAATCCCTGCAGTGGAATATTCCTATATTTCAGAAATGTGAAATGGCAATCTCATAGCTCTAGCTACTGTTTTTCATGAGGTTCTTGACAGAATAGATGTTCATCGTGTTTCACTGCTGCAGTCATTACACTTGGGTTATCCTGCCGTCAGGCGGTCCCGCAGTTGGCCAGAGTTCCAAAGTCTTGGTCCGGCATCAGTTGCTGTCGCCTCCTCCCTGACGTCAGTGCGTCAGGGGTATACAAGAAGCAGCCAACACCATTTTCTTCAGGCTTTCTTGCCACATGGTGCCCGAAGCAAAAGCAGTTCGCAAGTGCCGGTCGGCCGACTCCTGAGATATCAATTTCGATTTTCAGAACCGAAGTCTTCAATAAAGCTAAGTACCCCGTTGGGGAAACTTTTTTTCTTGCCTCAGACCGAGGTCAGTAAAAGTTAATAATTGTATTTCTTGTGGGAAGCAAATACCTCATAAAGATTTTCATTCTTACTGTATTCCATGCCTAGGCCCAGATCACAACGTCACTAGTTGCCTGTTTTGTGCTAGGTTTAACAAACGCACTATTAAACGTCAGTTTGATTTTGCTCGCCATTACTTTGGCGAAGGTTTAATTATACCATGCCGTCGGAACAACAGACGACTGGAATTCACAAAAAAACGCAAAGATAAGGATAAGGACAGGCATCCTAGGCCCAAAACTGACGACGAAGCCTCTTCTAGGCCAGTCGCCGGTTCTCAGTGAGGCGCTTTCGCAGCCCCTGACACCCGCTACCTCAGAGCCGCAGGCCGCGACCGACTCCCACGTGGAGTTGCCTAGGCCTCTGGATACTCAAGGTATTGGGCCTACGGAGACTAACCCTTCAGATGGGTCCGGAGCAGCTGAGCAGGCATCTGCTTCTGAGGGTGTTTTCAGACCTTCACAACTTACCATTGCATCTACAGCCAAGTCTAAAATAACATTAAAGACAAAGAAGCAAGTACAGTATTCACCTGGACAGGCCTCCATGCCTAAAAAGCAAATGCTCAAAATGGCCGAAGACTTAATTACTCTGATCAGGGGTTCCCATCCCCCTCCTGATAAAAGGCCTAGGCAGGATATAGACTATGACTCCTCTGACCAGGTTTCAATATATTCTGATTCCTCTTCAGACCAGGGATACTCTTTACCCCCCTATGAGGACTCTGATGCTGAAGAATCAATTCCTTCAGCCTCTCCTCCTGAGGATTACTCTTTTGGGGAATCTATACATACCATGAGGAAGCATTTCCATTGGGAGGGCCAGGATTACTCAGAATCCAAGAAAAGGCTCAGAGACTTTCTTTTATTCCCTCAGCACAGGCCCCTTGCTATTCTGCCAGTGTTGGATATTGTGGACGATGTGTTCTCTGAATCCAGTTTAAATCCAGATTCTTTACCCCCTGCTCCAGTCAAGCCAGACAGGTACTACAGAGTCCCTGGTGCTCACAAATTTCTTTATAAAAACCCTGCTGCTGACCCAGAAACTATCTCCCAGGGTCCCAAAGGGGTAAAGGCCTCCACGGCTAAAAATCTAGTTCCTTCGGACAGGGACTCTAGAGCATTAGACAGATGGGGGAAGAAAGTTTACACCTCTGCAACTTTAGCAGTAAGGTCTTTAAACTGCCAGTTTCACATGCTTAAATATCAACAATATTTACTGTCTCAGTTAAAACAGAAAATGAGTACAAGTGCAGAACAACCTGATTTCAAGGAAATGCAGGATTTATTGCATGCAGCTGAACAAGTGGGAAAGCATACTTTGCAATGTGGTTTTGATTCATTAGAAACTTCTTGTAGAGCAGCAGTTACAGGATCTGTGATTCGAAGGCATGCTTGGTTAAAGGAACAACGCTTACCAGACCATGGTAAGGCAAAATTATTGGATGCTCCTTTACAGCAAGATATTTTATTTGGTGTTAAGGCAGAAGAGGTATTAAAGAAAATGGAGGATAAGGCAAAATCTATGCAAACAGTGAAGGATTTCTTACAGGTACAGCCACCAAGATTTAGCAGGAATTGGCCTACAAAAAATTGGTCCTTTCCAGTGTCAGACAGGCCACAAAGAGGCAGATACAGATGCCCAAGAGGCAGATCTCAGCCCCAAGGCTCTTACAGACCATGACAGTGGGGTGCTTCAACCCCAAAAGGAGGTGAGGACAAGTCACAACCTTACAGGAAACCGTCCCAATGACTTTCCCCTTCCAATGCCAAACTCTACCCTTTTGGCAGCTCCCTTAGGGGGGAAACTAGCACTTTTTTCACAAAACTGGCAAGCAATCACCCAAGACAAATGGGTGCTGAATATTGTCTCAAGGTTACAAGTTCCACTTTCACACTTTACCAAGGCTAAAAGGTATGCCAGACCTGCCACACAATCAATGGACAGAGGCACAAAAACAAATTACAGCCCTTATGGACATGAGAGCAATTCAAAAAGTACCACAGCAGGAACAAGGACAAGGATTTTACTCTCTTCCTGGTCCCCAGAAAGGACAAAGCCTGGAGACCCATAGTAGACCTTTCCACTCTAAATACTTACCTGGATGTTCCGAAATTCAAAATGTTGACACTACAGCAGCTCCTTACCATGTTGGGCAAGAAAGCTTGGCTTGTTACTTTGGACCTCAAAGAGGCCTACCTGCATGTCCCTATCAGACAAAATTGCAGAAGATACCTCAGATTCATAGCTGGTTCAATGCACTACCAATTCTCTGCACTGCCCTTTGGCTTATCTACTGCGCCCAGGGTCTTCACAAAGTGCCTGGCACCAGTAATTGCATTTTGCAGACAAAAAGGAATTCAGATATATCCATACCTGGACGACTGCCTGATTCAAGCAGAGAGCAAGGACATTCTTCTAAAGCATCTGGCATTTGTAAAAAAGTTGTTAGGTTGCCTAGGGTACACAGTAAACGAAAAGAAGTCAAAACTAGTGCCCTCACAAGAGATAATATTCCTGGGTGCCAGCTTACATACAACGGCCCAGATGGCTTATCTCACGCCAGACAAACAAGGAAAACTGACTCAATATTTTCTAATGATGGCAACAAAGTCCCAACTCACTGCAAGAAAAATTCTGCAGGCCTTGGGATTCATGGCATCCTGCATTCTATTAATTCCATATTCCAGACTGCATATGAGGAAATTACAATGGTACCTAAAAAGTGTTTGGACTCAACACTCTCACAGCTTGGAAACAGTAATACCACTAATTCCCTGCCTACAACAGGACTTTCGATGGTGGGCACAGGCATGTCACCTCAACAAGGGTCAGCCTTTCACTCTTCCCACAGCCAAGCAGACTTTAACAACAGATGCTTCGGATTACGCCTGGGGAGCACACATGGCAGGGAAATGTATTCAGGGCAAATGGACCACACACCAAATGCATCTTCACATCAATCCAAAAGAGATGTTGGCTGTACAAAATGCCCTAACAGCTTTCAAGGACCTTCTGCATCCAAGGCAGTTATTATTAAAGACAGCCAACACCACAGTAATGTGGTACATAAACAAGCAAGGGGGCACTCATTCTTACCCCCTGTGCAGGCAAGCCATGACCTTGTGGAAAACAGCTATAACTTATCAAGTTCATCTGCAAGCACAATTCCTGCCAGGAAAGAAAAATACTCTGGCAGACAACCCAAGCAGAAACATCATGGATCCTCACGAGTGGAAATTAAATCCACAAGTTTTCAGCATGATAATGCAAAAATGGGGGTGCCCGGACATAGATCTCTTTGCCTCCCCACTGAATTGCCAATTACAAAAATTCTGCACAAGGACTTCATCACACACAAGCATGGAAAGTGGCTGCCCTTTCATTCAGCTGGAAAAGCCTAAACGTTTATGCCTTCCCACCACTGCCTGCCTAAACGTTTATGCCTTCCCACCACTGCCTCTCCTTTCAAAGTTACTCCTAAAAGCCAGACAAGACAAACCACAGATTATTCTGATTGCTCCAGACTGGCCACGCCAGCATTGGTACCCAATCTTAAAGAACTTAGCTCAAGGCCCACCTTGGATTTTGCCTCAAATTCCACACCTTCTGACTCAACAAAACAATCGGATCCTGCACAGTCAGCTCAAAACCTTATCCCTGGCTGCATGGCATATTCATTAGCCAAACAGACAACACCTCTATCTAAAGCTATTATGGATGTCATTTTGGAGGCCAGGAGGCCTAGCACCAGGAAATCTTATTCAGAAAAGTGGAAGAGATTCTGTGCCTGGTACCAGGCTCAAAGCCTTGACCCTCTTGTCCCTAACATTTCTCAGATACTACAGTACTTAACTGAGATGCTGGACAAAGGACTATCCTTCTCATCCATTAAGATCCACGCTTCTGCCATTTCGGCTCATTACAACACAGATCCTCCTATTTTCTCTCATCCATTGCTAAAGCAGTACCTCAGAGGGGCTGAAAACATGCCCCGGAGAGCACTAACTCCTACTTGGGACCTCAATTGTGTCTTGGAAAAACTCACTTTACCTCCTTTCGAGCCAGCCAATTCAGCAGAATTAAAATATATACCGTGGAAAACTGCTCTGCTTCTGGCAATAACCTCAGCACGAAGAGTCTCAGAACTACAGGCACTAATGGCAGTGGAGCTTGTCATCATTTTTCACCAAGACATGGCTTCCATAAGAACAAGCCCTTCATTTATGCCTAAGGTGGTATCCAGTGTGGCTCTTAACCAAACTATTCACTTGCCAACATTTTATCCGAATCCCCAGAATAAAGGGGAGAGAATTCTACATTCCTTGGACATACACAGGCAATCACGCTTCTATTTGGACAAAACAAAAGCTTTCAGAAAGACTGAACAATTGTTTGTATCTTATGCTGCAAGATCACAAGGAAAGGCTATTTCAAAGCAGACCATTTCAAAGTGGATAGGACACTGTATCCGGTTCTGCTACACACAGCATGGGAAACCTGTACCATCTAACATTAGACCACATTCCACTAGGGCAACTGCAACTTCTACTGCCTATCTTAGAGGAGTACCTACGAAAGACATTTTGGAAGCAGCAACTTGGAGTTCAGTGCACACCTTTACCAAGCATTATCACTTGCCTCTTTACTCTAGATCCAGAGCTATCTTTGCCACTGCAGTGCTGTAGGGCCTCATAGCCACACCAAATCCTCTAGAGAACCAGCCACCCTGACTCAGCTTTGGGATTCTACCCAAGTGTAATGACTGCAGCAGTGAAACACGATGAACATAGTACAGTTTTGTACCTACCATAAATGTAGATGTTAGTGTCTTCACTGCTTCAGTCCTGGTTACCCACCCGCCACCCCCTCTTTCTTAGATGGGTCTTATCTATAACTCTCTACACTTTACTACCTATGTGGTGTATTTGCTAGTTATTGAAGGTTTTGTTTTTACCTTACTGTATGTTTTGTAAGCACTATATGTATTGCCTGTCTTTTTGGAGGCACCTGACATCTGGGGCAAGAAAAACTGAAGAAAATGGAGTCTGCTGCTTCTTATATACCCCTGACACACTGACGTCCGGGAGGAGGCGACAGCAACCGACGCCGGACCAAGACTTTGGAACTCAGGCCGACTGCGGGACCGCCTGATAGCAGGATAACCCCAAGTGTAATGACTGCACAGTGAAGACACTTGAACATCTACATTTATGGTAGGTACAAAACTACTTTCTTTCCATTTGCTTATTAGACTGTGGGTAAGGTGGAGCTGATGACAGAAGTTCAGAATCCCACTCATAAAAGTTCTGAAGTTGTGACATTTGTAGTTTGTACTGTTTGTCAGATATGAAATCACTGGGTATCCCCCATCCTGACACTATAGATTTTGTCTGTTAGTTTGATTGTTTAAGGGAACTTAGAATTACGATCATCAGACACAAAATATATTCATTCCTTTTAACTGAAACCATTGGCCCTCTCTTGCCTTTCAATCCACAGTTGTTTTCAGGTGACAGAGCTCACTGCTGCTTGTTTTTTTTTTTTTTTTTTTATTTTTTTTTTTTTTTTTGGCCAGCATATGAAATTTTGCTCTGTCTTTATACTTTGCTGTTCTCAGATTTGATTCATGTATCCAAGCATTTTTCTTCTCTGTTGATGTGAAATATTTTTAGTTTTCAGCATTAAGACCTTGACACAAGTTGTTCCTTCCTTAAAGGAAATAAAACTATGGATGGTGTTCATAAGCATTGTACTGTGTTGCTTAGGGTTAGTGCAGAGTAAAACCCACATACCCATGCCCTGCATACTTCTCAACCTTGTAGAGTAAAAAATCTAGACAAAGCCATAAATAAAAGTGGGACAAAGGCCCAAAAATAGGGACAATTTTTAAATATTGCTCTTACAAACTTAGAAAGTTAATAGAATAACAGGTTTTATGTTGGCATGGATTTTCTTTTTATGTTGGCATGGATTTTCTTGAATTTTATGACGTCTGAATCTCAAATGTCATTATTTTTTTTTTAACTCTAATCTTTAATGATTTGCCACTAATTTGCTAGAAAACTAAATTTTTTTGAAAAAACGGCCAAAAATATGAGGCAAAAATCTGGACAGTCTGCAAAAATCTGTACAATTGAGAGGTATGATGCCCTGTACAATTCATAAACACCTCTTGAACCCCTCAGAATACAGGCATACCCTGATGTGTACATGGAAGATTCCTGGTGTGTAGTAAGTGTGAAAATTAAGGTCCACAGTAAGATCCGCCAATCATAAACCTGGGAATTGAGGAGTGCAGCATGTATAGAAAGCTGAAACTTAACTGAGGCTATACTCCTAATGTCCCACACAGTTGGTATTGTACTCAGATGCTCCATTTTGGGCAGCACCATCAGCATAACACTGTGTATTACAGCCTAAAACACTTTTTAAAATGTAGTATTTTACTGAGCCTCTCATGGATGGCATGCAAGTGAATGCAACACTGTAGCACACTCACAGCGCAGTCCTCTCACATGTTCAGACAACGGATCTATAACCAATGGGAACGTGTACACCAGTATATCATTAACAGTAGTATGCAAGTAGGTTGAGTTCTGCTGTCGTTCTAAATAACCCTTCAAGTTTTATAATCACTGCTTGGCTTGACAGCAAATCAGTGAAAAGCTGTTTGTGCACTTGCCTTCCAGATGTGTCATGGTGTATGCATTGCTAACTGTGTATTGTTGTTTTGGGAAAAGTGGTGAAGATCTTGATCCCAGCACTGCAAAAGCAAACTTGGCAAATTTTAGTGAGACTATGTACTTTATAACTTGATTACTACTAGACCGGGAATGCATACATTGCTTCTCTGCAGGCAGTTTCGAGTACAGGCTTTTCATCTGTAACATGTTTTTTTATTTTTAGTTTCATGGCTAAATTTATAAATGCTGCACAGTAGAATTCATAGTTGCCTGTTGTGCGCCATTCCACATGTATATAACAAGTCCCAGATGTATTTGAGCACGGAGTTAGCAGAAAAAAATCATAAACTAATCACTTTAATGCAGTAGTGCTGTGGGGTCCAAGTCTGTTGAAGTTGCCATCCCTTCAGCTAAGAATGACACAGTGACTCAGCATTGATTTTCCACAGCCAAGGCTTTCCTAAGGAGTGTGGATTCTCAGTAATTGCATGTAACTACATTTGTACATGGTGTGTCATTAGGATGATTCTTTTTTATGACTTGACACAGTTTTGGGACCATGTATAATCCAGGCATTATACATACCTTGTAAAGTATGGCATATATTGTTTATGAATTTGGTAGCTAATTTCTTGCCTTATTGAATTTTTTTTTTTTTTTTTTTTTTTTTTTTGCTCAGACTATCCTTCCACAGTAATGTCTTTCAGTAATTATGTTCCAACATCCATGTCAGTTCACCTCTGGAATATGTATATATATTTTTACATTTTCCTCTGCCATTTTAAAGTGTGGAATTGAACAAAGAATCTGTAGATGTTCTTCGTGTTTCACTGTTGCAGTCATCACTTGTGGGTTATCCCTGCTGGGTAGCCAATGGCTGGCCTGAATACCAGAGTAAAGGTTGTCCCTCCTGCGTCGGCTGCAGGTCGCCTGGGACTGACGTCAGGTCATCAGTGGTATAAAACAGGGCAGCCAATGCCATTACATCGTCTTTCTTGCCGTGGAGCCCGAAGCAGAAGCAAGTTTGCATGTGCATCGGTTGGCCGTTGCCACAGTAAACTAGAAAACGACTAAAGCTAAGTACCCCATTGGGGATCTTTTTCTTGCACTAACCAATGTCTGAAAAAGTAAATAATTGTCAATGCTGTGGAAAACAAATAGCACACCGAGACTTCCATAACCTGTGTAACCTGTTTAGCCCCCCCCCCCCCCAATGTCGGTTCTGCGCTCTCTCTTTAACGCTAGGACCATCCCCCGTAGAGCAGAATTTTTACCTAGATATTTCAAAGTCCTTCGCAGTACGATATAGGATCCATCGGTCAGCATACAGTGGATATCCCCAAAAGAGAAAAGATAAAGAAAGGGACAGACCACAAAAAGTTAGGTCTTCAGATGTTGGCTCTTCCATGAAGACAGCCACCAGTACAGCGGAATTCAGTGAGGTGCCTACTCAGCCCCTGATGCCCGATGCTATATCTCCGCAGGCCTCTACCGTGACCCATTCGGAATCCAGTACGCTGCCAGATCAGACTACATCTGCTGAGTTTTCGGTTGTCACCCCACGGTTTGGCCCGGAGCCGCTCTGCGGGCACCGGCTTCCAAGGAGGCTTTTCGGATAACCAATGCCAGACAAAGACCAACAGTCACGCCGCCAGCCATAGCCGCACCCAGGCCCATTGAAGCTCTGAGGCATAAAACCAAGACCACTTCCAGAAAAACTATTCCCAGCCGCCATCTTCAGGCCCAACCAGCTCAATCACAACAGCCTCTTAAGATGCCTGAGGATCTTATTACCCTTATCAGAGGTAATCAGTCTACCCCAGCAAAAAGAAAGAGACCTTTCCCCAGAGATTCTCTCAGAACCTGACACTGAAGAATCTGAGTTTTTGGATTCAGGCAATGAACAGCCCCTTACCACCTATGAGGATTCTGATGCAGGAGAATCCATCCCTTCTGCATCCCACCCTGAGGACCTGTCTTTTGGGGAGACCTTACACACCCTTAGGGAACACTTCCATTGGGAAGCTCAGGATTACCCCCAGTCTAAGAAGAGGCTAAGAGTTTCCGGACATTCCCCAGCACAAACCCTTAGCCATTTTTCCCATTTTGGATGTGGTGGAGAGTGTTTTCATGGAGTCTAGCCTCACACCTGATGCACTACCTCTAGCACCTAGAAAGCCAGACAGGTACTACAGGGTGCCAGTGACCCACAAATACTTATTCAAAAATCCTGCGGCAGACCCAGAGGTCATCACCCAGGGACCCAAAGGGGCTAGGGCTAGTTCCTACAGAAATACTATTCAATCTGACAAGGATAGCAGGGCCCTAGACAGATGGGGTAAAAAAGTATACACCTCTGCTGCCTTAGCTATTAGAGCACTTAACTGCCAGTTCCATATGTTAAAGTATCAGCAACATACCTTGGAACTATTAAAGCAGGAAATTTCCTCCTTGCCTGACAGTTCTACTTCCAGGGAGCTAGGGAAACTGTTACACTTCAGCTCTCAAGTGGCAAAGCATTCCCTCCACTGTGGATATGATACACTAGAAGCTGCCAGCAGGGCTGCTGTTACTGGGTCAGTCATTAGGAGACATGCATGGCTGAAAGAGCAACCTCCTGCCTGATCATGTTAAATCCAAACTTCTAGACGACCCCTAGATAAGGACTGCCTGTTTGGATCTGAGGAGGAGGAAGTGGTCAAAAAAATGGAAGATAAGGCCAGATCAATGCAGACAGTAAAAGATTTCTTCCAGGTACAACCTCACAGATTCAGCAGGACCTTTCCTACCAAACACTGGTCCTTTCCTTCCCAATCCAGGCCTGTGCAAAGGAAAGGCTGCAGGGGCAGACTCCCCATGCAACTACAACAAGGACAGCAGAAGCCCAGAGAATGGATTTCTACAACCCCCAGGGCAATGAGTTCTAAGTCTACTCCCTACCCTAAAGACTCGCAATGACTCCTTCCCACTCTGCCCCACCCCCCATCCCAAAGGTTAGGAAGAAGGCTATCCCTTTTCAAGGACAACTGACAATCCATCACAAAGGATCAATGAGTCCTAAAAATCATTTTCCAGGGATACAAATTATCCTTCAAAGAGAGCCCAGTCTTAGCAGGATACCCAGACATGCCATCATATCAGTGGGCAGAAGCCCACTGCCAAATTCAGAAAGTAACTTTGTGCTCAAGGAGCAGTGGAACCTGTACCCCAGGAACAAGCCGTAAAAGGGTTTTATCCAAGATTATTCCTGGTACCCAGAAAAGAGGGTGCTTGGCGCCCTATTCTGGATCTATCCACACTAAACTTTTCCCTGGAAGTGCAAAAATTCAAAATGCTTACGCTCTAAAAACTCTTACCCGTGCTGACCCCAAATGCCTGGCCAGTCACCGTGGACCTAACTGATGCCTACTTCCACATCCCTATAAGGGAGTCCTGCAGAAGGTTCCTTCACTTCAAGGCAGGCTCACTACAACACTTTCAGTTCTCTGCTCTGCCCTTTGGCTTATCTACTGCTCCCAGGGTTTTTACCAAATGCTTGGCCTCTGTCATTGCCTTCTGCAGGCAGAAAAACATTCAAATTTACCCCTATCTGGATGACTTGTCTCATTCAGATAGCTGGGAAAAACTCCTTCTAGACTTCGACTTCGTCCAAGCTCTCTTCACCTCTCTGGGATGTACTATCAACAAGAAAAAAATCCCATTTCAAGCCCACCAGACAGATCACCTTCTTGGGAGCCTCCTGGACACATCCACCCAAACGGCCTTCCTCTCCCCAGGAAAAACAAAGTTTCCTGCCCCAATACTTTTCCCAATTGGCTTACAGAACACACCTCACAGCAAGGAGGTTCCTTCAAGCTCTTTGGTACATGGCTTCCTGCATCCTGTTGGTGCCCTTGGCCAGATGACACATGAGAAAACTGCATTTGGTACCTAAAAAAAAAAACCTATGGTGCCAGCACTGTCAGTCTCTGGAGTTGCAACTTCCTCTGATTCCCTGCTTAAGAGGGGAACTCCTATAGTGGGCAGAAGCCTACGCCCAGAACAAGGGCCTACCCTTTCTAATTCTTCCCCATGGCCAGGCCATCATCACAGATGCCTCAGACAAAGCATGGGGGGCACACTTAGGAGACGTGCACCCAAGGCACTTAGGACCTAGACCTACACATCAATCTAAAGGAAATGATGGCAGTACTCGGGGCTATCACAGCCAAGAGCCATCTAAAACCAGGGGTGCTCCTCATCAAAACACTCACTACCACAGTCATGTGGACATAATCAAGCAGGGAGAACACACTCCTCTCCACTTTGTTGTCTAGCCATGCTTCTCTGGCAGGCTGCCTTGATGATGGGCCTTCACCTGATAGCCCAGTACATCCCGGGGGGAGCACAATACCCTTGCAGACCACCTCAACAGAAGTGTTCTGGACCCCCACGAATGGCAGCTTCGGAGGGAGACCTTCCTCGGCATCACCAAAACTTGGGGGACCCCCAGAGTTAGACCTCTTCGCATCCGTAGACAACAGGCAGTTAGACAAGTTCTGCACCAGGGAGTTCCACCCAGAAGCCCGAAAAGTGGATGCTCTCTTCTTCCACTGGGGCAACGTGTTTGTCTACTCCTTCCCCCCTTGCCAATGATCCCAAGGGTACTGCTAAAGATCAGGGAGGAAGGGCCAAGAGCTATACTAATTGCTCCGAACTGACCCAGGCAACATTTGTACCCCTTGCTACCCAGCCTGACCAAGGAGCCTCCCAGGAATCTGCCCCCTTACAGAGGGACCTCTAACCCAGGAAAAGGGGTCAGTATTGCATCCTAATCTGCAAACTCTCAGCCTATCCGCATGGCTTATACCAACCCTCTGTTGAGCAAGCAGGTCCTGGATATAATTAAGGATGCCAGAGGCCCAGCACCAAGAAATCATAAATATTCAATGCTTGGTGCCATACTAAGGGTACCAGCAGCTCCCTTGCATCTTTCTCTTTGATTCTAGACTACCTGGCGGAGCTAATGCAAAAAGGATTATTTTACTCTTCCATCAAAATGCCTCTGCTATCTCTGCCCATACATAGCAGCCTTTGTTCTCCCACCCCCTGCTAAAGCAATTCCTTAGAGGGGAATCTCACATCGGGCCACCTAGGAAGCCACCCACTCCTGCCTGGGATCTGAATTATGTCTTGGAAAAATTGACTTTACCTCCCTTTGAACCAGATGCCTCAGCAGAGCTAAAACACTTCTCTTGGAAGACTGCTTTTCTGTGGCCATTAACCCACAAGTGATGACTGCAACAGTAAATACACTCAAACATCTACATTTATGTACTTTCTTCTTCTAGCAATTTTTCATGCTACTGTGGTAAATATGCTCTGCTCAACTTGTTTATTTCTGTTTAACATTTGTTTACCAGGGAAGTCTGACTGGGCTAGTTGCCCATTTTCAGCGGAGGCCCTGGGAGAAAAGCTCCACATGCATACAAGTACACAATATAGCAGACCAAAATTATATAGATCATAATAAAGCAAACTATACAATGAAATACTATACAATAATGTTTAAGTAACAGAATATTTTTTGTTCAAAATTATATATCCATTAGAATAGAAGATGAGAAGAAAGAGTTTGAGGGTGGGCTGAGATGGGGAAATGACATTTGTTTAGTGGGGAAAGTCTAACTGTGACAGAAAGTGGCCATTTTCAGTGGAGGCCCAGGGAGAAAAGCTCCACATTTACAATAGTTCAAAAATCAAGTACAGATATTTTAAATCACAAAAGTATCATGTTACATTACAAAAACAGCAAGTACAAATATTTTGAATCATAAAGTATTATGTCATATTACAAAACAGCAAGTACAGATATTACAAAGTATCATGTTACAGTACAAGCATAAGAATGAAAGAATGTTGCAATGAGAAAACCACAGAACGTATGTTTCATAGCAGAGTTCAAAGAAAATTAACATGAGTTGAAGAGAATATGTGAGGAAAAATTCAATAGTCAAATTTGTTACATAGATTAGTATGTGGTAAATGAGACCTGAGACAATTCTGTTAGGATATTTAAAGAGATGTCAGCGATTACATGATAAGAGACAATGAGGTGAAATTGAGTGATGTCTTGGTATGAGAGATGGTGTTCATATTATGGTTATAGAAGGAAGAAGGATGGAGAGAAGGAGATTATAAGAAGAGTGCGGGGAGTGTCTTCAGGTAGCTTAGGTGAGTAGGGAGGAAAGAGGTAGAGGAAAGGTCTGCAGAGATGAATTAAATAAGGTTAGGTAGTAGGGAAAACAAAAAAGTAGTGGAGTAAAAGGCTGTAGTGGGTAGTGAAGTGTGATCTAGGTTTAAGGGGGTGAGTGAAATATGGTTCAGCTAGAATTGGCACAGGAGCAGGTGGGTCCAAACTTTTTTAAGGTATTCTTTTAGGGAACATTTAAAGGTGAGTAGTTTAGAAATAGTTCTGGTGATTAGATGCAAGGAGTTCCATTTTTTTGCTACTGACTATGAGTATAGGCTTTGTCCAGGGGATTTATGTTTGCTGAGAAGTTTTGTCTTCTGATCTAATAGTTCATTTTGGAAAATGCATGTTTATTAACGCAGTAAGAGTTGGGCAGGCTAATGGTTTGTGTATGATTTTATGTACTATTAGTTGAATGTAGGAGAGGTGGAGGGGGAGTTCCAGCCAGCTAAGGGTATGCATAGCTTCATAATGATGGGTAAAGGAGGATGAATTAGTAGCACACTTTGCAGTTTTGTTGTAGCAGCTTTCAAGTTTTTTTATGGCAGATTGTACATTAGTTCCAATTGGTGCTCCATAGATTAGGGAGGATAAAATGCAGGTTTTGGCTAGAGTAATTTTTGTGGGTGTGCTCAGAAAATGATTGTTTCTGTATAGCATGCCTAGTTTCTGGTGGGTTTTCTTGATATTGCTTTGGATGTGGAGGTCAGATTTAAGATCATAGTCTATTATGACTCTATTTCAGTGCCATTTGCTGAAAAGATTTTGAAAGATGCCTTGTTAGGAGTGTGAATTTTTGAGGTAAAGAGGAGGAGTTTTTTTGGGGAGGGGGGGTTGAGTAGGAGTTGTGCTGTTGTAAGCCAGGTTTTAGTGAAGATGACAGCTTGTTGAGTGATTTCTTGGAGGTGAGTTAGTGTTTGAAGAGCAGATGATGGTAGAGCCCATCTGCATATTGAATCAAAGTTTCTTCTTCTCCTTCTCCTTCTTCTTCTTCCTTATTGCTAAAAATATTGAACAGTGGAGGGTCAAGGATGGATCCTTGTGTGACTCCAGTGGAAATGGGAAGATATGCGGAGATGGATCTGGTTATAAGCTGGCAGGTAATCACTTAGTGTATCAGGTGGGGTACCTGAGGATGTAAAATTAGATGGGTTTGTAGCCAGAATCCTATCCAGGACAGATTGTTGGGAGTTATTTTGCCATATGTTGTTGGTGTGTTAATAAGTTGAGTGAATCCAAAGAGTTTCATGCTGTTGATCACTGAATTTGCAGATAAAGATTGCCAGTCCATGTTTACATGACCCAGGAGGATAGTTTCATTTGTGATTGTATCTGTTATCTGTATTGCAATGTTCTGTTGTGGGGGGGGGTATATATCATAGCAGTGCATGTGCTGTTGGCTGTATTAAGTTTTAGGAATGAAATTATAATTTCTGCTTTCCCAAATGTTGGGGTTATGCCTATATAGGGAGTTACTATGAGCATATTTGGAAAGATTATAGCAAATCCCCCTTTTTTATGTTTTCTATCAAGCCTAGTAATATTATAACCAGGTGATAGTATTTCGCCGTCTTTTGTTACGAGCTTTAGCCATGTCTCAGTTGTGGCTAGGATGTCTGGGTTGTGCTGGGTCATTCAGGCATAAAAATCTGTGATTTTGTTACACGTGCTTCTAATGTTTAAAGTGACTATTTTAAAATTTTTGTGGTGTATTTTATGGTTTGGGATTTGAATGAGACCTGGGTTGGGGTTGATTTCACCACAATGATATGTATGTTGGAGAAAGGTTGGTTTATTATGGCATTTTTAGCAGAGATGGATAGAAACAGAAGCATTACCTGAACACTGGGACTGAGATGTTTTAGTATTTTGGGCTTACAGCAGTGGAATGGAGATGTTCATCATGCATACAGCTGCAGTCATAACAGATGGGTTCTCCTGCCGTCAGGCGGGTCCTCGGTCGGCGGAATTCCAAAGTCTAGGTCCGGCGTCGGTTGTCATCGCTTCTTCCCTGATGTCAGTGCAACAGTGGTATAAAAGAACCAGCCGATGCCATTTTCTTCAGTCTTTCTTGCCGCGCGGTGCCCGAAGCAGAAGCAGTTCGCAAGTGCCGGTTGGCCAGCTCCTGAGATTACGAAAAATTTGGAAACCTAAGTCTTCTTAAAAGCTAAGTACCCTGTTGGGGAAACTTTTCTTGCCTCAGACCAATGTCAGACAAAGTTAATAATTGTATTTCTTGTGGGAAGCAAATACCGCATAAGGATTTCCATTCCCTCTGTATACCTTGTTTAGGCCCAGACCACGACGTCTCGGTCTGTCACTTTTGTGCTACATTCAACAAACGCACTATTAAGCGACGGGCGGAGTTCGCCCAGCTTTTTTTTTGGGAAAGCATTTAACTATACCATGTCGGATACTCCGACTCCGGTTTTGTCTAAAAAAACGCAAAGACAAGGACCGACACTCGAGGTCCGCGGCCTCTACCGACACCACGCCAAAGCCGACTACACGTGGTCCGGTTCTCAGTGAGGTGCCTACGCAGCCCCTGGTTACCGACGACACATCTTTGGCGGTGTCTCCTGTACCTGAGGTCGCAGGCTCCTCGGCCCACACCCCGACTACAGATACCGAAGCCACTCTTGGCGTTGAAACACAGAATGTGGACAGGTCCACCTCCACTCAAGGTGTCTTCAGACCTTCCTCTTCTTTCTTCATCAAGGCTTTCACCAAGTCTAAAGCAACCATGCACCCTAAGAGACCAGCTACACAGGGCCCATCTCCTGGCCCCATGCCTAAGAAACAGATGCTTAAAATGGCTGAGGGTTTAATTACTCTAATCAGAGGTTCTCGGCCACCTCCGGACAAAAGGCCCAGAGTGGAGGAAGATTCCCCCTCCTCTGATCAGGGCTCCATTATTTCAGAACACTCTGATGATCAGGAACAGTCTTACTCCCCTTTTGAAGACTCTGATGCAGAGGAGTCTATTCCTTCTGTATCCCCCCGTGAGGATTACTCATTTGGGGAAACTTTACATACCTTAAGGGAACACTTCCACTGGGAAGGCCAGGATTATTCAGATTCCAAGAAAAGGCTCAGGGAATTTCTTTTGTTACCCCAGCACAGGCCTCTGGCTATACCTCCTGTCTTGGACATCCTAGATGATGTTTACTCGGAGGCCTGCCTTAACCCGGACTCTCTACCTCCAGCTCCAGTTAAGCCTGACAGGTACTACAGGGTTCCTGACTCACACCAATTTCTTTACAAAAGCCATGCTTCTGACCTAGAAACCATCTCACAGGGGCCCAAGGTAGTTAAGGCTTCCATTGCCAAAAATCCATTGCCTTCCGAGAGAGATTCCAGATCCTTAGAAAGGTGGGGAAAAAAGGTATATACCTCTGCTACCTTAACCATGAGGGCCTTAAACTGTCAGTTTCATATGCTAAAATACCAACAGTTTCTGTTATCTCAATTGAAAAGTAAAATGTCACAACCTGAACAACCAGACTTGAAGGAATTGCAGGATTTGATGCATAGTGCAGAACAAGTGGGTAAACATACCTTACAATGTGGTTTTGATGCTCTAGAGGCCTCCTGTAGAGCTGCTGTTACAGGCTCAGTTATACGTAGGCATGCCTGGCTCAAGGAACAAGCCTTGCCTGATCATGTCAAAGCTAAATTACTAGATGCCCCTCTTCAAAAGGATGTACTATTTGGGGCAAATGCTGAGGAAGTATTACGGAAAATGGAGGAAAAAGCTAAATCAATGCAAACTGTGAAAGAATTTCTGCAGGTTCAACCCCCACGTTTTAGTAGAAATTGGCCTTCCAAAAACTGGTCCTTTCCTGCCACAGACAGACCCCAAAGGGGCAGATACAGGCGCCCGAGGGGCAGAGGACAATCACAAGGATCGTACAGTGGCAGACAATGGCAAGCTCCTACACAAAGAGGTGGTGAGGACAACTCACAATCTTTCAGAAAGCAAACCCAATGACTTTCCCCTTTGCAGGCCAACCAGGTCTCAAATGGCAGCCCCCTTAGGAGGAAAGCTGGCACTATTCTCAAAAAAATGGCATGTTGTCACAAAGGACAAATGGATCCTGGACATTATAAACAGAGGCTACAAATTCCATTTTCATACCCTTCCAAAAATGAGAGGCATGCCAAACTGCCACACAATCAAAGGGCAGAGGCACAAAAGCAAATTTCAGATCTTATAAACATGAAAGCTATTGAAGAGGTACCTACACACGAACAAGGTCAAAGTTTTTATTCCAGGCTATTTCTGGTGCCAAGGAAGGGAAAAGATTGGAGACCTATTTTGGATCTTTCCATTCTAAACACATTCCTACTCGTACCAAAATTCAAGATGCTCACTCTACAGCAACTTCTTCCCATGCTGGGCAAGGAGTCTTGGCTGGTAACATTGGACCTCAAGGAGGCATACCTGCATGTCCCAATCAGACAAAATTGCAGAAGATACCTCAGATTTCTTGCAGGTTCAACCCATTATCAATTCTCTGCATTGCCCTTTGGCTTATCTACTGCGCCCAGAGTATTCACAAAATGCCTGGCATCAGTAATTGCCTACTGCAGACTTCAAGGGATACAAATATACCCTTATTTGGACGACTGCCTGATCCAAGCGGATAGCAAGCACATTCTTCTGAAACATCTGGCTTATGTAATAATGTTATTAAACTCTCTGGGATACACAGTCAACAAAGAGAAATCAAGGCTAATACCCTCTCGGAATATAAATTTCCTGGGTGCCAGTTTGGACACAAACACCCAGATGGCCTACCTCATGCCAGAGAAGCAGGGGCAACTAATTCCATATTTCAGAACCCTGGCAAATTGCACCAGGCTGACTGCAAGGAAAATCCTGCAGGCTCTGGGATTCGTGGTATCTTGCATCTTACTAATCCCATGTGCAAAGCTGCATATGAGAAAACTACAATGGTACCTAAAAAACATATGGTCTCAACACAGCCACAGTTTGGAAACAATAATACCACTAATTCCATGTCTGCAAAAGGAATTTCTGTGGTGGGCTCAAGCATGTCAAACAAACACAGGTCTTCCATTCAGCAAGCCTCAAGCAAATCAAGTCATCACAACAGACGCCTCGGACTACGCCTGGGCGCACATGACAGACCGGTGCATTCAGGGCAAATGGTCCCAAAAGAAAAGCACCTTCACATCAATCAAAAGAAATGCTAGCAGTAATAAATGCTATTATAGCTTTCAAGGACCTTCTACAACCAGGTCAACTATTGATAAGAACGGACAACACCACAGTTATGTGGTACATAAACAAGCAGGGAGGAACACATTCTTATCCCTATGCAGACTGGCCATGTCACTTTGGAACATGGCCATGGACTTACAAATGGAACTACAAGCACAGTACTTGCCAGGCAAGGAAAACACGCTGGCAGACAACCTAAGCAGGAATATGACAGATCCACACGAATGGAAGTTGCATCCAAAAGTTTTACAGAAATAATCCAAGAATGGGGAAGGCCAGACATAGATCTCTTTGCCTCCCACAAAAATCATCAATTGACAAAATTCTGCTCGAGGATCTTCCATCCAAAGGCCTGGAGAGTGGACGCTCTCTTTCAGTTGGACATCAATGACAGTTTATGCCTTCCCGCCTCTTCCTCTGCTGCCCAAAGTCCTATTGAAGACCAGAGCAGACAGACCAAAGATGATCTTCATTGCTCCGGACTGGCCAAGGCAACACTGGTACCCACTCCTGAGGAGCCTGACGCATTCCCCTCCATGGACCCTGCCTCTAATGCCTCTTCTGACTCAGCACAGCTTCAAAACTCTTCACAGTCAGCTAAAAACACTCAATCTAGCCGCATGGAAGATTCCTTAGCATCACAGCAGGCCCTACTCTCCAAGGAGGTGCAGGATGTCATTTTGGAGGCCAGAAGGCCATCAACTAGAAAAGCTTACTCCGCAAAATGGAAACGTTTATGTGTCTGGAATGAGAAAAAGGGCCAGAACCCTGGAAAACTGAATTTACCTCAAATACTACAATATTTGGCTGAACTACTAAGCAGTGGACTTTCTTTCTCCTCCATCAAAAACCATGCCTCAGCCATTTCTGCAGAATACAACACTGATCCTCCTTTATTCTCTCACCCTCTTTTTAAGACAGTTCCTCAGAGGGGCTAAGAATTTAAGACCTCCAAGGAAACAACCAATACCTTCTTGGGATCTTAATTTCATTCTGGAAAAACTGACTTTGCCTCCTTTTGAGCCAGCTGCCTCATCAGATTTGCAATATTTGTCCTGGAAAACAGCTTTCCTTCTGGCTATCACTTCAGCTCGTAGAGTTTCAGAACTACAGGCTCTCATGGCTGTCCAGCCTTTTATCATTTTCCATCAGGACAGAGTTTCCTTACGAACCAACCCATCCTTTATGCCTAAAGTGGTATCCAGGGTAGCTTTAAATCAGGCCATACATTTACCTACTTTTAATCCCAATCCTCAAAACAAAGGGGAGAGATTACTACATTCCTTGGACATCCACAGCCAAATCTAGAGCAGGCTTTGCCACTGCAGCCTTGCAGGGCATTTTGGCTTCTCCTAGTTCCACCTAGTGCCTACCATCCCTTTTTTAGCTTTGGGATTCTACCCATCTGTTATGACTGCAGCTGTATGCACGATGAACATAGTACAGTTTTGTACCTACCATAAATGTAGATGTTCGAGTGCTAATACAGCTGCAGTCCAGGTTTCCCTCCCTCCTTCCCCTCTAGGGGTATTCTTTTATGGTGTATTTGCTTGCAACTACTGTTTTTTGATTATATTGCATTGCATTACTACATAAATTTATGTATTGCCTTCCTTCTGGGGGCACCTGATATCTGGGGCAAGAAAAACTGAAGAAAATGGCATCGGCTGGTTCTTTTATACCCCTGTCGCACTGACGTCAGGGAAGAAGCGATGACAACCGACGCCGGACCTAGACTTTGGAATTCGGCCGACCGAGGACCCGCCTGACGGCAGGAGAACCCATCTGTTATGACTGCAGCTGTATTAGCACTCGAACATCTACATTTATGGTAGGTACAAAACTGTACTTTATGGGAATTAAGCCTGAAGAGATTATTAAGTAACTAGTGGGAAGATGGTTGATGGGTGAGGATGAAGTAATGGTCAAGGTGTGCTTATTTAATACTGCTACTGGTGATGATGGTAGGAATGAGAGGAGGATGAATAAGGTGATACAGGAAGAAAATAGCATGGTTAGTGTTGCAAAAGTTTAGGTGAGGTAATGAGCAGTGATAATAGAGTAGAGAATAGGTAGGTTTTGGTAGAGAGGGAGCAGAGTGAGATTTGATTTGGAATTCAAAACAGAAGTAGGTGGAGAGGGTATGAAGGGAAAGTTTGAGATTGTTTAGGAGGGTGGGTAGATGAGTTGGAGTAAGTGAGGTACAAGTGTAGATGTGGGGGTGGGTGGAAATTGGAGGTAGGATAGGGGAGCGGAGTGAAGCCCGAGCATAGCAGTTTGGCCCATGGTGGAGTAAGTACCAGGAAAACTGCCTGTAAGACGGCAGCAAAAACAGGAGGCAAAACAAATCCTGCTCATTTTAAGGACAGTAACACAAGCTGGTAAAATGCTGTTAATATACGCCTAAGTTAATTGCAAAAGGCAGTATTGCAGTGACTTTGGCTTGAAATAATGCTATAGTAACTGGAGAAACGACTGAGAGGGGAGGACCAGTGTTATCCTTCAGTGGAATGCAGTTACTCCCCGCCCCCCCACACACACACATACACAGTGGTTTACCAACAAAAACAAACAAAGCAATGAGGTAGAATGTTTATGGATACAAAGACAAGGTCTCTGAACTACTTGTCTTGAGTCACAGCATTTAATTTTATGGTTATGGGCTTTTTATTGCTTTTATATGGATTATTTTACACTGCTAGAGTAAAATATGCTAATTTTGTTTCACCTTCAGCAGTAAAAGGCCTGTGAGTGTTGTGGGTGGGGGCATCCCTCTAGCGGATTCAACACTACAGTAGAGATCACACTAATGCACAAGTGAGGGAAAACACTTAAGTTTTTAGTTTGAGTCTTGGAAATTGCCTTGCATAGATTTTAACAGAAGGCATTGTTTCTTTTGAACTTTTGCAACTGCAGGTGAAATTTAGTTATAAGTTCCTTTGGTAGTAAGATATGTTAACTTTTTCAGCAGTAATTGTCAGACATACTGTGTGCTTGGTACACTGGGGGAGAGAGAAAGAGAAAAATTTATTAGGATTGTTTGATGGTTGAACTAGGTAGATAAAGTACTATTTGTCTATACTCTGCTGCATTAAGTAGTGTTTGGCAAACAGTAGTGAACTATATTTCACAGTTTTTCATTTCTGCTTTATAGCCTTTAAATCGGAAAATAAGGATGCTAACAGGAGATGTGTCTTGGTATGCAGGTTTGGGATTACCTAGCATTAATATCTAGTTTGTGTTCCTTTTTTGCATTTTCAGATCATACCTGTAGATTAACACTGTTGGCAGTCTAGTTTGTGCCTTGTACAAAGACTTTGGGATAATGGTTAAATGGTTAAAGTGTTTACCTTGCAGACATATAATACAGGGCTTGATTCTAACATTGTGAAAGCATGGCTACACTTAAAAAGACCATCTGGAATAATTAATTTAGCAATTGCCTATGAACCTATGAGTAAGCTTTGCAGGGGTTTGTGGTCTCTTTCCACCTAAACATCTTTATCATACTTAAAGTTCTTATTAGTATATAAATACTGTTGTTAACAGTTCCTTTCCTATTGAAGCATCTCTGTATTCTGCAATTTTAAATGATCTAGACACAGTGACAGCAGGCCTTTTCTTTTATAGGTTCACAGTCCTCCTATCATTCTGGCTGACTTCTGTTTGAAGTACAACTGGATTATCCATATAACAGCATTTTAAACATGAAGCATGGGTAACTAGTTCCATGAAAATCTCAAAACTGTTTTCCTCTTCATGATTCCAGTCACAGGCTGTATCCTGCTGTAATAGCTTCTTAATGACACCTAAACGTTTCATTCACTTTGATTCTTGCTCCATTTTAAATTTGAGAGCTGCTACTGTTCTCCTTACAGTGAGCATTAGTAAACAAGACAAACACTCCTTTGGACAGCAGACCAATCAGAAATTAGTTTTGCTCTGTCTGTCCATCAATTGATTACTTTTGTTGTTTGTTTTCTGATTTCACAGTTTGATTTTCATTCCAACTGTTGTTTTTTTACAGTGAGCATTTCTTACATAAGTTTAATTTTTTATTTTATACTGCTAGAACACTTGTAAATTAATCAGCATAGTTATGTTATTGCTGTGACTCTTCACAGCACTCATGCTGTCTTTGACTGTGTGAATTTTTCTGTACACCTGTAGTTTTTGCTTTGACTGTGAAGCAAGTCAGTTTACCATTTCCAACTTCTAATAAGCCAAGTGACTCATGTTTAAGTGCTCTCCGCTGTCTGTTCAGAACCTTCAAACTAGTGCTTTAAAAGTATAGTTAGACAAAATATTGCACTTTGTACTTTTATCTGATCTAAATTTGGATTTTGCTTTTGAGTTCTCTATATTTTATCCAAAAGTCTTACTTACATCCTTTGATGCATTTTCAGTATTCATTATATCAGCTGTGTTTATTTTAGTGGCACCATTCAGAACGGTTGGTTGGCATTATACATCTGCATATTTCGGTTCAACAATACACATGTTCTTTTATACATTTTCAAAAATGCTATTTTTCTACTACAGATTCACCATGATTTATTAAAATCAGGACAATTCTTTCAAAAAAATGTGATACATAAGGCTTGAATTTCATTTGCACAAGTTTTTTTCTGTACCTCCTGGCTGTTTGTCACTATTTTCTCTGCACTTTTTTTCATATCTTTATCTCTTGCAATATATTGTATTATTTCTTGTTTCTCTTCGTATTTGACTCGTACACATCTGTTTCCTTTGTTAATTATTTTAATTGCATGCTATTAATTTCATTTGCTTTGCATACATCCTTATTTTTCATTAAGGTCTGTTTTTTCTTTCAGTAGCCTACCTCCTGTGTAAATGTATGTGGATCTATATTAAATTTATCAAAAGCTCCCATGAATGAACGGCATTTCATTGAAAATGTTCATTGATTTCTGCTCCTGTGGGGGGCTGCGCAACCCCCCCCTAATTATATATACCAACTCTGAGATCACACTACAGTGAGGAAAGGGCAAATTTCCCGATCCTCCCTGTATCACGATCTCACTAGGAAGAGTTCGATGAACCACATGTTCAATGTAAGAGCACCGAAAATGCCATTCGCTGAACAGTCTTTTCCATAATTTAATAGAGACCAAATGTATGTTGCTTAAGTGTAGATCAATTTGTGTGTATGTACCTTTAAGAAGTTATCCAAGGGCTTGCACAAGTGTATAAATACTGAGCATGTGTGAGCCTGACTGCCATTTTGTGTTTAGCTGTTGAGATGCAAGCGTGTATGTATGTAAGGTCTGTTTGTTAACCAGTTTGTTTATATTTTATGATGCTGCTATCCATCCTGATGTGTTTCTATGTATTAAAGCATCTAATCAAAATAACCCACCTGCTTGACAGCTATGTTAGAGAAGGACAAGTGACATGGTGCCAGAAGTGGCATGTGTAAAGGACATGGTGTTAGAAGTGGCATGGCTAAAATGACTTAAGGCACTTGCTTGAACTGGTGGAATATAGAAGAGTAAGTCATCCCTACTGTATGTATACTTTGCAAAACAGGTCAGAAACAAATTTCGGATATTAAAATTTGCTCAACACTATTTCTTCGCAAAATATGAAATGAGGCATACAGAATGTTCTAAATGAAATCCGCATATGTATGATATTAATAAAAATATTCGAATTACTACGGAAAATGTTTGAAATAAAGTCCGAATTGCATAAAACAAATAAAGGAAAATGACCGTATTTTTCAATATGTGCTTAGTGAATCTGTATTTTTCATATTAATCAAAGGTATCTGAGTTGTCAGAAGTCTATAAAGTGTTTGGATGTTTGTGCAGTATTACAGTGAAGTTATTTCACAGAATACAACCATTACAGAGCATGTATCACAAAATACAGTATTTCGAAGAGTTTCATACAGAACAGTTTGTTTGTTTGCATGTACAGTTGCGATAGCCATATTTTCAATTTGTTTGTTACATACTTTTTTGGCATTGCATGTTTGTTTTTTTTGGCAGTGCAGTGCAGACAGTAATATTGCTGATATTGTGTTTTTCTTTGAGGATTGGAGTGCTGAGAGAGCATTTTGTTTATTTTAGTATAACATTTTTGCAGTACAAAGTCCTTTTCTTTTTTTGTTTAGCTGGGAAGTCCTTTGTTTTGCTTAGTTGTGCTGGGAAGAAGCATTTGTGTTGTCATATTGAGCTTGGTGCTGTTGTGTGATTGCTGGTGTGGAAAACTTGAGATATTGTTGTACTTTAAAAGGAAAGGAGTATTTAATTAACAAATTAAAATATAAATTTTAATATGTTATTATGGAAAGCCATGTTAATCAAATTAAAAAATTTAAACAAAAATAAATGAAAAAACCCAACAGAACAGATTTACAAAAAAAAAACAAAAAAAACAAAAAAAAATGTAAAAAAAAATGAAACTATAAGCAAAGGTGGATCATGTATATCACAACATCTCCTTCGCTTCTCATACTCTTCATCTATCATACAACAACAGTGTGCTCCTCCTGTATTTATCTATCACTTTCCATCAACCATTGTCATATTATATTCAGTAAGTCAGTAAGTCATATTTTGTGTGCTTTTAATCAATTCCTCAATCTGTCAATCTATCTCTTAGCTCTTAGCTTAAAAAAATCTTGTAAATATCATACAAAATTTTTTGGGTAATAAAATAAGCAGCAGATAATTATCAATACTCTTAAATGATGAATAATATAATATAAATTTATTTTATACACCATAATATAATATTCTCATTAATTATACATTATTATGATTATAAAAATAAACTGATATTAAATTATTAATTCTCTCTCCTAAGAAGGGCCATTCTTATGGTGAAGCATAGGCATTTTCATCCATTCAGACCATAATAGTATCCAGCCTACCATATTTTTATCTAACTTTGCCCCTTTTTCCTTCTTTCTGCCAATCAAATTTAATATTATATTTAAGTAATTCCTTATGCGCTACACAAAGCTGATTAATCATTAGCGTATATTCATTTTTCAATCATCATGCATCACACATGCACAGATCACAGATGAGTTCTCCTGCCGTCAGCCAGTCGATCGACCCGAATTCCAGAAAGGTCAGGTCGTTCGGTTGCTTCTTCCCTTCTTCAGGTGCGTCAGACGGAGCGACAGGGTATAAAAGAACTTTCTTCCATTTTTTTCTTCTTTCTTTGCTTTCAGTCTTGGAAGCAGAAAGCCGTTGCCAGAAGTGCTCTTGCCGCGATTCCGAAAAATCACGAAATTTTGGAACCGAAGTCTTAAAAAAGCTAAGTACCCGTTTTTCTTTTTTTCTTGCCTCACAGACGACAAAGTTAATAATTAATTTTCTTGTGGGAAGCAAAAAATACCGCATAAAGATTTCCATTCCCTCTGTATACCTTGTTTAGGCCCAGACCACGACGTCTCGGTCTGTCGCGTTTGTGCTACATTTAACAAACGCACTATTAAGCATCGGGCGGAGTTCGCCCAGCATTATTTTGGGAAAGCATTTAACTATACCATGTCGTCGGATACTCCGACTCCGGTTTTGTCTAAAAAACGCAAAGACAAGGACCGACACTCGAGGCCCACGGCCTCTACCGACACCACGCCAAAGCTGACTACACGTGGTCCGGTTCTCAGCGAGGCGCCTACACAGCCCCTGATTACCGATGACACATCTTTGGCGGCGTCTCCTGTACCCGAGGTCGCAGGCTCCTCGGCCCACACCCTGACTACAGATACCGAAGCCACGCTTGGAGTTGAAACACAGAATGTGGACAGGTCCACCTCCACTCAAGGTGTCTTCAGACCTTCCTTTTCTTTCTCCATCAAGGCTTTCACCAAGTCTAAAGCTACCATGCACCCTAAGAGACCAGCTACACAGGGCCCACCTCCTGGCCCCATGCCTAAGAAACAGATGCTTAAAATGGTTGAGGATTTAATTACTCTAATCAGAGGTTCTCAGCCACCTCCGGACAAAAGACCCAGAGTGGAGGAAGATTCCCCCTCCTCTGATCAGGGCTCCATTATTTCAGAGCACTCTGATTATCAGGAACAGTCTTACTCCCCTTTTGAAGACTCTGATGCAGAGGAATCTATCCCTTCTGTATCCCCCCCTGAGGATTACTCATTTGGTGAAACTCTGCATACCTTAAGGGAACACTTCCACTGGGAAGGCCAGGATTATTCAGATTCCAAGAAAAGGCTCAGGGAATTTCTTTTGTTACCCCAGCACAGGCCTCTGGCTATACCCCCTGTCCTGGACATCCTAGATGATGTTTACTCGGAGGCCTGCCTTAACCCGGACTCTCTTCCTCCAGCTCCAGTTAAGCCTGACAGGTACTACAGGGTTCCTGACTCGCACCAATTTCTTTACAAAAGCCATGCTGCTGACCTAGAAACCATCTCACAGGGGCCCAAGGGAGTTAAGGCTTCCATTGCCAAAAATCCATTGCCTTCCGAGAGAGATTCCAGATCCTTAGAAAGGTGGGGAAGAAAGGTATATACCTCTGCTACCTTAACCATGAGGGCCTTAAACTGTCAGTTTCATATGCTAAAATACCAACAGTTTCTGTTATCTCAATTGAAAAGTAAAATGTCACAACCTGAACAACCAGACTTGAAGGAGTTGCAGGATTTGATGCATAGTGCAGAACAAGTGGGTAAACATACCTTACAATGTGGTTTTGATGCTCTAGAGGCCTCATGTAGAGCTGCTGTTACAGGCTCAGTCATACGTAGGCATGCCTGGCTCAAGGAACAAGCCTTGCCTGATCATGTCAAAGCTAAATTACTAGACGCCCCTCTTCAAAAGGATGTACTATTTGGGGCAAATGCTGAGGAAGTATTACGGAAAATGGAGGAAAAAGCTAAATCAATGCAAACTGTGAAAGAATTTCTGCAGGTTCAACCCCCACGTTTTAGTAGAAATTGGCCTTCCAAAAACTGGTCCTTTCCTGCCACAGATAGGGGCAGAGGACAATCACAAGGATCGTACAGAGGCAGACCATGGCAAGCTCCTACACAAAGAGGTGGTGAGGACAACTCACAATCTTTCAGAAAGCAAACCCAATGACTTTCCCCTTTGCAGGCCAACCAGGTCTCAAATGGCAGCCCCCTTAGGAGGAAAGCTGGCACTATTCTCAAAAAATTGGCATGTTGTCACAAAGGACAAATGGATCCTGGACATTATAAACAGAGGCTACAAATTCCATTTTCATACCCTTCCAAAAATGAGAGGCATGCCAAAACTGCCACACAATCAAAGGGCAGAGGCACAAAAGCAAATTTCAGATCTTATAAACATGAAAGCTATTGAAGAGGTACCTACACACGAACAAGGTCAAAGTTTTTATTCCAGGCTATTTCTGGTGCCAAGGAAGGGAAAAGATTGGAGACCTATTTTGGATCTTTCCATCCTAAACACATTCCTACTCGTACCAAAATTAAAGATGCTCACTCTACAGCAACTTCTTCCCATGCTGGGCAAGGAGTCTTGGCTGGTAACATTGGACCTCAAGGAGGCATACCTGCATGTCCCAATCAGACAAAATTGCAGAAGATACCTCAGATTTCTTGCAGGTTCAACCCATTATCAATTCTCTGCATTGCCCTTTGGCTTATCTACTGCGCCCAGAGTATTCACAAAATGCCTGGCATCAGTAATTGCCTACTGCAGACTTCAAGGGATACAAATATACCCTTATTTGGACGACTGCCTGATCCAAGCGAACAGCAAGCACATTCTTCTGAAACATCTGGCTTATGTAATAATGTTATTAAACTCTCTGGGATACACAGTCAACAAAGAGAAATCATGGCTAATACCCTCTCGGAATATAACTTTCCTGGGTGCCAGTTTGGACACAAACACCCAGATGGCCTACCTCACGCCAGAGAAGCAGGGGCAACTAATTCCATATTTCAGAACACTGGCAAATTGCACCAGGCTGACTGCAAGGAAAATCCTGCAGGCTCTGGGATTCATGGCATCTTGCATCTTACTAATCCCATGTGCAAAGCTGCATATGAGAAAACTACAATGGTACCTAAAAAACATGGTCTCAACACAGCCACAGTTTGGAAACAATAATACCACTAATTCCATGTCTGCAAAAGGAATTTCTGTGGTGGGCTCAAGCATGTCAAACAAACACAGGTCTTCCATTCAGCAAGCCTCAAGCAAATCAAGTCATCACAACAGGCGCCTCGGACTAGGCCTGGGCGCACATGACAGACCGGTGCATTCAGGGCAAATGGTCCCAAAAAGAAAAGCACCTTCACATCAATCAAAAAGAAATGCTAGCAGTAATAAATGCTATTATAGCTTTCAAGGACCTTCTACAACCAGGTCAACTATTGATAAGAACGGACAACACCACAGTTATGTGGTACATAAACAAGCAGGGAGGAACACATTCTTATCCCTATGCAGACTGGCCATGTCACTTTGGAACATGGTCATGGACTTACAAATGGAACTACAAGCACAGTACTTGCCAGGCAAGGAAAACACGCTGGCAGACAACCTAAGCAGGAATATGACAGATCCACACGAATGGAAGTTGCATCCAAAAGTTTTACAGAAAAAATCCAAGAATGGGGAAGGCCAGACATAGATCTCTTTGCCTCCCACAAAAATCATCAATTGACAAAATTCTGCTCGAGGATCTTCCATCCAAAGGCCTGGAGAGTGGACGCTCTCTCTTTCAGTTGGACATCAATGACAGTTTATGCCTTCCGCCTCTTCCTCTGCTGCCCAAAGTCCTATTGAAGACCAGAGCAGACAGACCAAAGATGATCCTCATTGCTCCGGACTGGCCAAGGCAACACTGGTACCCACTCCTGAGGAGCCTGACGCATTCCCCTCCATGGACCCTGCCTCTAATGCCTCTTCTTCTGACTCAGCACAGCTTCAAAACTCTTCACAGTCAGCTAAAAACACTCAATCTAGCCGCATGGAAGATTCCTTAGCATCACAGCAGGCCCTACTCTTCAAGGAGGTGCAGGATGTCATTTTGGAGGCCAGAAGGCCATCAACTAGAAAAGCTTACTCCACAAAATGGAAACGTTTTTGTGTCTGGAATGAGAAAAAGGGCCAGAACCCTGGAAAACTGAATTTACCTCAAATACTACAATATTTGGCTGAACTACTAAGTAGTGGACTTTCGTTCTCCTCCATCAAAATCCATGCCTCAGCCATTTCTGCAGAATACAACACTGATCCTCCTTTATTCTCTCACCCTCTTTTAAGACAGTTCCTCAGAGGGGCTAGGAATTTAAGACCTCCAAGGAAACAACCAATACTTGCTTGGGATCTTAATTTAATTCTGGAAAAACTGACTTTGCCTCCTTTTGAGCCAGCTGCCTCATCAGATTTGCAATATTTGTCCTGGAAAACAGCTTTCCTTCTGGCTATCACTTCAGCTCGTAGAGTTTCAGAACTACAGGCTCTCATGGCTGTCCAGCCTTTTATCATCTTCCATCAGGACAGAGTTTCCTTACGAACCAACCCACACTTTATGCCTAAAGTGGTATCCAGGGTAGCTTTAAATCAGGCCATACATTTACCTACTTTTTATCCTAATCCTCTAAACAAAGGGGAGAGATTGCTACATTCCTTGGACATCCACAGACAACTGCGTTATTTGGACAGAACAAAACCTTTCAGAAAATCAGAACAGCTTTTTGTGGCCTATGCGGTAGGAGCTCAAGGAAAGTCAATATCCAAACAGACAATCTCAAAATGGATAGCCCACTGCATACGTTTTTACTATTCCTTTCATGGCAAAACTGTGCCTACAGGCATTAGAACTCATTCTACCAGGGCCACAGCCACCTCTGCAGCCTTCCTCAGAGGAGTGCCCACCAAGGATATTTTAGAAGCAGCCACTTGGAGTTCTGTGCATACCTTCTCTAAGCACTACAACCTACCATTATACTCCAAATCTAGAGCAGGCTTTGCCACTGCAGTCTTGCAGGGCATTTTGGCTCCTCCTAGCTCCACCTAGTACCTACCACCCCTTTCTTAGCTTTGGGATTCTACCCATCTGTTATGACTGCAGCTGTATGCACGATGAACATAGTACAGTTTTGTACCTACCATAAATGTAGATGTTCGAGTGCTAATACAGCTGCAGTCCAGGTTTCCCTCCCTCCTTCCCCTCTAGGGGTCTTCTTTTATGGTGTATTTGCTTGCAACTACTGGTCTTTGATTATATTGCATTGCATTATTACATAATTTTGTGTATTGCCTTCTTTCTGGGGGCACCTGACATCTGGGGCAAGAAAAACTGAAGAAAATGGCGTTGGCTGGTTCTTTTATACCCCTGTTGCACTGACGTCAGGGAAGAAGCGACGACGACCGACGCCGGACCTAGACTTTGGAATTCGGCCGACCGAGGACCCGCCTGACGGCAGGAGAACCCATCTGTTATGACTGCAGCTGTATTAGCACTCGAACATTTACATTTATGGTAGGTACACAACTGTACTTTCTTCTCTAAATTCAACTACTGTCCTTTATTTCTCAACCTTATGGTTTTCAACCCAAGAAATTTATAGCCAGTCATCTACTTTCTATGTTTACCATCCTCCAAAGGTAGAACGAGGACATTTAAGCCATTCATCAAGTTCTTTTAGCACAATTCATCAGAATAATGACCAGTCATCTACTTCCTATGAAGGCCATTTTCCAATGATGGAACGGGAGCATTTTAGCCATTCAAACTCTGTCAGTGTCGTTCTCCAATCAAAAAGATATACAATCAGGGTCACTTTTTCCTTCTTTTCGCCAATCAAAAGCATACTATGTTTAAGTTCTTCCTTGTGTGCTTGCTGCGCTGATAAGGCACAAGCGTATTAATAATTTATTCTTCTATAGATTCAATTATTGTCCTTACTGTTTTCCAACCTAAGAAATTTATGGCCAGTCATCTACTTTTTGCGTTTGTCATCCTCCAAAGATGGAGCGAGGACATTTTCACCATTCATCAGGTTCTTTTGTCACAATTCACCAGTCAGAATAGTGGCCAATCAAGGCTACTTATTCCTCCTCTTAACCAATTGAATTTCCGTTACATTGCTGGTATTTCTTATGCTCTCAAGAAATACCGCTCATCGAGGCACAGTTTCTTTGCATGTTTACTTTAACATTGGATAGGCAAAACATTTAGTGAATTTAGTATTTACTAAATAATTTGATGTTATTCAGCTATTGGATCGAATCCCCATTTACGATCTTTTTCATCAGAGCCCATCACTTTGCAAAGGTTATTTTTAGAACTCCTATTCTCTAAGACAGAGATTGCACGGAGGTGTGTCAGCATGCATCGCTTGTAAACTGCGATGAGAAGTGGATCACTTTTCAGTTACTTTCAAGAGCAATGACTCACTTCCAAGAGGCTACTACATACTTTAATTGCTAGCCTATCGCTATTTCCATTGTCCATTCAATGGATACATTTCCAATCACTGGCTCATTTGTCTATTGTCTTCCAATAGGATTAATATCCAATCATAAATTGCCTGCTACATCAACAGCAAATGGAAGTAATAACCAGTCTAGCAAGGACTCCTGTTCATTCAACCAATCCCAACTGCCCAAAATTTCACTTCACAACATGTATGCTCCTGGGTCTCAATCGAAATGCGCTCCTGTTGCTATGTTTTCATTCATCTAATCTTGCTCAAAATATATGTTATTTGTTAAGAAGTACTTCAAGCATATCCTTTTCTGAAAAAATGTGATATATGAGGGAAAAAAGCAAGTTGTTACTAGAATGTTATCCATTATATTTGTCCATTTTCCAACCAATAAATATATTGACCAGTCATTCGCCCCGTTTATCTGTTGTCTTCCAATAAAATTTACATCCAATCGTGGATTACCTGCTATGTCAACAGCCAATGGGGGTAGTAGCCAATCTGAAAAGGACTTTTACTGATTCAGCCAATCTCAACTGCTTAGCATTTCATAGCATAATATGAGTGCTCTTAGACTTTAATCATATATTGCTGATGTTACTGTATTTTTACACATCTCATCTTACTAGGAATAAGCATTGGTTGTTAAAAAGTACTTCGCTCAAGTCTTTTCCAAAAAAGTTATATAATAAGAAAAACAAGTGATTATTGGGAGGTTATTCCTTCTATTTGTTAAATGACACTCATTCTCCTTGCTTTTAGCATGGGTTTTAATGAGGCAGCGTTGTTCAAACCAGGTAGGCGATTAGCTCGTATATTCGTTATCCAGCTGGATTCACACAGTTCAGTTCTATTCTTCATATCCCCTTCTCTTACATTCCCAGGGACTACTTCCACCACTTTAAACTTGAAATGATGAGTGGGATTATTTGAAACATGCATAGCGAGTGCATTGGTAAGTTCCAGCTTCTTAATGTCCCTTACATGATGCAAAATACGATCTTTAAATCGCTGGTCCATTTTGCCTACATAAAAAGCGGTGCAATGAGTGCAGCAAGCAAGATAAACCAACTGTTTGGTATTACAATCTGCATAAACTTCAAATTTATTCATTCAGTTATATATTCAATTGGTACCTGGATGAAAGTATTTTCACTGTCCAAGTAGCTGCATGCCTTGCATCTAGAAGTGCCTTTTCTGTTTGACACTTCTTGTTTCAGATAACCATCCTTGCTACAGAGCAATCTTTTCAGATTTGTTCTGTTTTTAAAGGTAAAGTGAGGGGTTTCTCCAACTATATTCTTTAGTTTATCACTAATGGTGAAGCTGAACATGACAGCATGTCAAGTGAATCTTAAGCTCAATCCACAGAAATGTAAATTCAGGATACAAGAAGTTACTTATGTTGGTCATTTATTTACTAATACAGGCCTACGACCAGACCCTTCAAAGCAAACGGCCATTCTTGAGATGCTGGCTCCAGACAATGTTCAAGCCCTGCAACGTTTACTTGGCATGATCAACTATCTAGGCAATTCATTCCAGACTTGAGCCAACTTCCAGCACCACTGAGAGAGCTGACACATAAAGATGTATCATGGTCTTGGTTAGAGCAACACCAAAGAGCATTTGATGTCCTGAAACAGAGAAGTGCTAGTCCACCGACTCTCAGATATTATGAAGTTCACGAACCAGTTACACTTTCCTGTGATGCTTCGAACTTTGGTCTTGGTGCAGTCATTCTACAAGAGGATCAGCCTGTTGCCTTTGCATAGAGAACTCTTAACCCAAATTGAGAGAGCTTTTGGCAATTGTTTGCATGTTTGAAGTTCCATAATTATGTTTATGGTAGACCCATCCAGATCGAAACGGACCACCAATTTCTAGTCACTATCTTGAGAAAACCTATGTGTTCAGCTCCAGCCAGACTGCAATGTGTGATGCTGAGATTGCAAAAGGTAGAATTTCAATCTCATCTACAAGAAAGGCAAACTTCTTTATCTTGCAGATACATTATCCAAATCACCCAGAAACACCACTGAAGACCATGAAAATAAAAACCTTGCTTTTGAAGTCATGGAAGCGAGAAATTTTTCTTCCACATGTCTTGATGAGCTGAGAGATCACACCTCCATAGATCCAGTTTTACAGCAGCTCAACCATTTTATTCAACAAAGATGGCCATCAAAGCAGTTTAGTTAACCTCAAGAAGAGCAACCTTATTTTCCATACAATGATGAGATTTTGTTTGAGAAAGGTATCCTTATGAAAGGTCCGAACGTAATTGTTCCAAAGTCCCTGCAACCAGAGTACATTACTGTTTTGCATCGTGGTCACCCAGGAGCCGATTCTAACAAAAGAAGGGCAGGATAGCTAGTATTTTTGGCCTTCTGTGTCACTAGATATTGAGAAGAGCACTTTCATTTTGTTCAGTTTGTAGTAGTACTAAGCCCCATCAGCAGAAGGAACCACTTCAACTAAACCAGATTCCTGAACTACCTTGGTCAACAGTAGCCACCGACATCTTTGAGTGGAATGGTCAACATTATTTAGTGTTAATAGACTTACCCCAATTGGTTTGAGATTGACTTACTTTTTAACCTAGCATCCAATACTGTCATTACTAAGATGAAGCGTCATTTTGCAATACATGGTAGTCTGCACAAAGTTATTTCTGACAATGACACTGAGCTTAAAAGCAACAGTTCAAAAGAATTGCTGAAGAATGGGACTTTACTCACGTCTCAAGTATCCCTGAGTACTTGCAGTCAAATGGTTTGGCAGAACATGCAGTTCAAAGTGCAAAACAGCTAGAGAAATCAAAATAAGATAATAGTAATGATGTTCATCTTTTACACTGCTGCAGTCATTGCACTTGGGTTATCCTGCCATCAGGCGGTTCCCCAGTCGGCCTGAGTTCCAAAGTCTTGGTCCGGCATCGGTTGCTGTCGCCTCCTCCCTGACGTCAGTGTGACAGGGGTATATACGATGCAGCTGACGCCATTTTCTTCAGTCTTTCTTGCCGCGCGGTGCCCGAAGCAAAAGCAGTTCACAAGTGCCGGTCGGCCGTCTCCTGAGATTTTCATTCCGAATCCAGAACAGAAGTCTTCTACAAAGCTAAGTACCCGTTGAAACTTTTCTTGCCTCAGACCGATGTCAGTAAAAGTTAATAACTGTATTTCTTGTGGGAAGCAAATACCTCATAAGGATTTCCATTCCTATTGTATCCCATGCCTAGGCCCTGACCACGACGTCACTGGTTGTCTGTTTTGTGCTAGGTTTAACAAGCGCACTATTAAACGTCTGTTTGATTTTGCCCGACACTATTTTGGTAGAAAATTCAGTTATACCATGCCGTCAGAACTTCCGACGACTGGAATACACAAAAAGCGCAAAGACAAGGATAAGCATCTGAGGCCCAAAACTGACGACGAAGCCTCTTCTAGGCCAGTCTCCGGTTTTCAGCGAGGTGCCTTCGCAGCCCCTGACGACCGCTTCTGTAGAACCACAAGCCGCCTCTGACTCCCACGTGGAGATGGCTGGGCCTTCGGATGCACAAGTTCTTCAGCCTACCAAAACTAACCTTTCAGAGGGATCCGCAGTAGCTGAGCAACTCACAGCTACAGAGGGTGTCTTCAGACCTACTCAGTTAAGCATTAAACCCTCAGCTAAGTCTAAGCCTCCTTTAAAGTCAAAGAAACAAATACAGCATTCTCCAGGACAGGCCTCCATGCCTAAGAAACAAATGCTCAAAATGGCCGAAGACCTAATCACTCTGATCAGGGGGTCCCATCCCCCTCCTAATAAAAGGCCTAGACAGGATGCAGACTATGACTCATCCGACCAGGTGTCCATCTCTTCTGATTCATCCTCCGACCTAGGATACTCTTTACCCCCTTATGAGGATTCTGATGCTGAGGAATCAATTCCATCAGCCTCACCGCCTGAGGACTACTCCTTTGGGAAACCCTCCATATCATGAGGGAGCATTTCCACTGGGAAGGCCAGGATTATTCAGAATCCAAGAAAAGGCTCAGCGACTTCCTTTTATTACCTCAACACAGACCATTCCACCAGTGTTAGATATTGTGGATGATGTGTATACTGAATCCAGCTTAAATCCTTATGCCTTACCTCCAGCCCCTGTTAAACCTGAACAATACTACAGAGTCCCTGACTCACATACATTTCTGTATAAAAGCCCTGTAGCTGACCCTGAAACTTTTTCTCAGGGACCCAAAGGAGTTAAGGCCTCATCAGCCAAGAATCCAGTTCCCTCTGACAGAGATTCCAGAGCATTAGATAGATGGGGAAAGAAAGTACATACGTCTGCAACTTTAGCAATGAGAGCCTTAAATTGCCAGTTTCACATGCTAAAATATCAGCAATTTTTACTATCTCAGTTAAAACAAAAAATGCTTCCAGAATCAGATCCTCCTAATTTTAAAGAAATGCAGGATTTATTTCATGCAGCTGATCAAGTGGGAAAGCCTACTTTGCAATGCGGTTTTGATTCTCTAGAGGCCTCCTGCAGAGCAGCAGTTACAGGCTCTGTCATTAGAAGACATGCTTGGTTAAAAGAACATACGTTCCCAGATCATGTTAAAGCAAAACTATTGGATGCACCTTTGCAGCAGGATGTGTTATTTGGAGTTAAGGCAGAAGAGGTATTAAAGAAAATGGAGGATAAGGCAAAATCTATGCAAACGGTGAAGGATTTCTTACAGGTTCAGCCTCCTAGATTTAGCAGAAACTGGCCAACTAAAGAATTGGTCCTTCCCAATTACAGACGGACCTCAAAGGGGAAGATACAGACGTCCAAGAGGTAGAGGTCAAACACAAGGTCCTTACAGGCTTCGACAATGGGTTGCATCAGGCCAGAAAGAAGGGGAAGACAGGCCCCAGCTATATAAAAAGCAGCTCCAATGACTTCCCACTACAGCTGCCAAACAAATCCTTCTTGGCAGCCCCCTTGGGAGGAAAACTGGCACTCTTCTACCATAATTTGCAAATGATCACCAAAGACAAATGGGTTCTCAACATTGTATTTCAAGGTTACAGGATCCACTTTCACACTCTGCCAAGGTTAAAAGGAATGCCAAATCTGCCACCAAATCAATGGGCAGAGGCTCAAAAACAAATTACAGCACTCATGGATATGAGAGCTATTCAAAATGTATCATCACAGGAGCAAGGACAAGGATTTCACTCAAGACTATATTTCTGGTACCCAGAAAGGACAAAGCCTGGAGGTCCATTCTGGATCTTTCATCTCTAAACACTTATCTGGATGTTCCGAAATTCAAAATGTTGACATTACAGCAGCTTCTTCCCATGCTGGGCAAGAAAGTTTGGCTCGTGACTTTGGACCTCAGAGACATACCTGCATGTCCCTATCAGACAAAACTGCAGAAGATACCTCAGATTCATAGCTGGTTCAATGCACTACCAATTTTCTGCACTGCCCTTCGGCTTATCTAGTGCGCCCAGGGTCTTCACAAAGTGCCTGGCACCAGTAATTGCATTTTGCAGACAGAAAGGAATTCAAATTTATCCGTACCTGGATGACTGCCTGATTCAAGCAGAGAGCAAGGACATTCTTCTAAAGCATCTGGCGTTTGTAAAAAAGTTATTAAGTTGCCTGGGGTACACAGTAAACGAAAAGAAATCAAAACTAGTGCCCTCACAAGAGATTATATTCCTGGGTGCCAGCTTGAACACAACGGCCCAGATGGCTTATCTCACGCCAGACAAACAAGGACAACTGACTCAATACTTTCAATTGATGGCAACAAAGACCCAACTTCCTGCAAGAAAAATTCTGCAGGCCTTGGGTTACATGGCATCCTGCATACTACTAATTCCATATGCCAGACTGCATAGGAGGACACTACAATGGTACCTAAAGAATGTATGGTCTCAACACTGTCAAAGTTTGGCAACAGTTATACCACTAATCCCTTGCCTTCAACAGGAGTTTCAATGGTGGGCTCAAGCTTGTCACCTCAACAAGGGACAGCCTTTTACACAACCCACAGCCAGGCAGACACTGACAACAGATGTATCGGATTATGCATGGGGAGCACACATGGCAGGCAAATGTATTCGGGGCACGTGGCCCGCAGAACAAAGGCATCTTCACATCAATCAAAAAGAGATGCTAGCTGCACAAAATGCGCTTATAGCTTTCAAGGACTTGCTCCATCCAGGACAACTACTACTAAAGACAGACAACACCACAGTTATGTGGTACATAAGGAAGGGGGCACTCACTCCTACCCCTTATGCAGACAAGCTATGACCTTGTGGAACACAGCTATAAACCTTCAAGTTCATCTGCAAGCACAATTCCTGCCAGGAGAGAAAAACACACTGGCAGACTACTTAAGCAGAAACATCATGGATCCCCACGAATGGGAGTTGAATCCACAAATATTCAGAATGATAACACAGAAATGGTGGAGCCCGGACATAGATCTGTTTGTATCCCCAATAAACTGCCAGCTACAAAAATTCTGCACAAGGAGTTACCATCCACAAGCATGGAAAGTGGATGCCCTCTCATTCAGCTGGGAGAACCTACAAGTATACGCTTTCCCACAACTACCTCTCCTGCCAAAGGTACTCATAAAAGCCAGGCAGGAAGAGCCAAAGATGATCCTGATTGCACCAGACTGGCCACGCCAGCACTGGTACCCAATCTTAAGGAGCTTAGCACAAGAACCACCCTGGATTTTGCCTCAAATCCCACATCTGCTGACTCAGCACAACAAACAAATACTACACAGCCAACTACACAGCCAGCTAAAGACCTTAAACCTAGCTGCATGGAAGATTCCTTAGTCAAGCAAGCAATGCCTCTCTCTCCAAAGCTGTTGTGGATGTCATTCTGGAGGCCAGAAGGCCTAGTACCAGGAAAGCCTACTCTGATAAATGGAAGAGATTCTGTGCCTGGAACCAAGCTCACAGCCTTGACCCTCTTGTCCCAAACATTCCTCAGATACTACATTACTTAACTGAGATGCTGGATAAAGGACTCTCCTTCTCATCCATCAAGATCCACGCCTCTACCATCTCTGCTCATTACAACACGGATCTACCAATTTTCTCTAATCCTCTGTTAAAACAGTACCTCAGAGGGGCTAAAAACATAAGACCGCCCCGTAGAGCACCTACTCCAACTTGGGACCTCAACTTTGTTTTGGAGAAGCTAACTTTACCTCCTTTTGAGCCAGCCAACACAGCAGAATTAAAATATATCTCTTGGAAAACTGCTCTGCTCCTGGCAATAACATCAGCACAAAGAGTTTTCAGAATTACAGGCACTAATGGCAGTGGAACCTTTCCTTATTTTCCACCAGGACAGGGTGTCTTTAAGAACTAACCCTACTTTTATGCCAAAGGTGGTATCCAGTGTGGCTCTAAACCAAACTATTCACCTGCCAACTTTTTATCCTAAACCACAGAATAAAGGGGAGAGACTACTGCACTCTTTGGACATTCACAGGCAGTTAACGCTTCTACTTGGACAAAACCAAAGCTTTCAGAAAATATGAGCAATTATTGGTAGCATAGGCTGCAGGAGCACAGGGAAAAGCAATTTCAAAACAGACTTTCAAAATGGATAAGACACTGTATACGTTTCTGCTGCACATACCATGGAAAACCTGTACCTAGCAGCATTAGATCTCACTCCACCAGGGCAACAGCCACTTCAACTGCCTACCTCAGGGGAGTACCTACCAAGGATATTTTGGAAGCAGCAACTTGGAGTTCTGTACATACCTTCAAGCATTACCATCTGCCTCTATACTCTAAATCCAGAGCTGGCTTCGCCACTGCAGTGCTGCAGGGCCTTATAGTCACCCCTAATGCCTTATAGAACCAGCCACCCTTCCTCGGCTTTGGGATTCTACCCAAGTGCAATGACTGCAGCAGTGTAGCACGATGAACATAGTACAGTTTTGTACCTACCATAAGTGTAGATGTTCGAGTGTATACACTGCTGCAGTCCAGATTACCCTCCCTCCTTCCCCTCTTACTGGCTGGTACGTACCTATGTCTTCTACCCTTACTACCTATGGGGAGTATTTGCTGGTAGCTGTAAGTTGTTTTTTGCTTTTCTTATGTATGTTTTATTAGCAATTGGAATTGCCTACCTATTTAGAGGCACCTGACATCTGGGGCCAGAAAAACTGAAGAAAATGGCGTTGGCTGCATCTTATATACCCCTGTCTCACTGAGGTCAGGGAGGAGGTGACAGCAACCGACGCCGGACCAAGACATTGGAACTCAGACCGACTGGGGAACTGCCTGACGGCAGGATAACCCAAGTGTAATGACTGCAGCAGTGTATACACTCGAACATCTACATTTATGGTAGGTACAAAACTGTACTTTTTCCTGACTTTCTTGAATCTCAGAAATGTTCCTTGTGATAAACATTTTGGTTCACCTGCTCAGAGACATCTGTCAAGACAAACCAGAACCACACTACCAATCAATATTCAATTGTTGGTTCCATTTGTCAAGAACAACAGGTCAGTGCTCCCCTCTTTACCCAACATACAGGCCAATCTTAAATCCAAACTAGATTCATGCTATAATAAAATTGCCAAGTTCATCACAAATAGGCAACATCTCTGTCACCACTGTACCTCTCTTCAACTATTAAACTGACTGGAACTTCCACATCATCTTACATACAGCTAACAACTGCCCACAAACTAATATTCAGTCCATCCACCTGCCCTTCTCTCTCTTCTCTTTTCACTCTATACCACCCTAACAGACCTCTCCGCTCTGAAAATCAAATGCTTTTACAAGTAGGAAAACCTAATCTTTCCGCTGGCCAAATGCTCCACTCCATTTCCACTGCTTGCTAGATTATGGAACTCACTCCCTCCTCAGCTCAGATCCACTAGCAATGCTTCCCTCTCAAAAAAAAAAAAAAAGCTTTTGAGACATCTGTCCTCCAGATGGCTATGTTCATGTAAAAGTTCCTCACAAGCTATAACTTGACTTCTCTCTCCTACTGTTCCATTGCTTCAGTAAAATAAGTACTGTTTGACTATACTAAAATTGTGTACTGTGAAACTTTTCTTAGTATTCTATTATGTTGTCTACTATTTAAATGTATGCATTGTTTAAATCATTGTACTGCTATGCTAATGCATGTTTTACTCTGCTTGAATTACTGTAATGTTTGTTTTGTTCTTTGTGGAGCATTTCTCCTCGGGCCTCACCTGAAAATGGGTACGTGTTGGCCCAATGGACCTTCCCGGTAAACAAACAAATGCAAATAAATGAATAAGTGTTTAACCCAGAAGTCCTACTACTACGATAAAACCAGCAAACCACTTGATCCATTACGAGGAGTAGTACTAAGGATGTAAAAGTCCAGAGGTTATGATCGGATTGGTGTTGTGAAGAGTATTTGCCTAGAACCGAATTCATACATTGTGGAATCACAAGGAGCAGACTATAGACTGAATCGGAAGCATTTACTACTGGTGTCTGAGCCTATACAATAGCACATAGCCTGTGAGAAAGACTCTATCTCAGAGTGAGTTGTCCGGTGTTCAAATTCCAGAGAATATTACCATTCCTGTGTTGAATCCAGAAGTTCCTGATACGAGTTGTTCACCGAAGTCTGTCCCTGTTTCTAAATTTGGTCCAGATTGTTGTGAGATACGGTCACATCTCTAAACCCTGTAACAGATGCAAAGCAACTTGGATATGAACATTGTGTTTTGTTTCTAATGTCTATAGTAATCCATATCTAACTGTAATGTTGCTTTTACAAAGGACAATCTTTTTAAGAGGGAGGATGTAGATCAATGTGTGTGTGTATGTATCTCTAAGAAGCTGTCCAAGGGCTTGCACAAGTGTATAAATACTGAGCACAAGCGAGGCTGACTGCTATTTTGTGGTTAGTTGTTGAGATGTAAGCATGTATGTATGTAAAGTCTGTCTGTTAACCAGTTTGTTTATATTTTATGATGCTGTTATCCACCTTGATGTGTTTCTGTGTATTAAAGCATCTAAACGAAACACTCCGACTGCTTGTCATCTGTGTTAAAGAAGGATGAGCAGCACTAAGTGTTCTTTTTTTTTGTTATTAGTGAGTCTTGAAGCTCACCAATTTGTCTTTGACTTTTTTCTTTAGGTTAGCAATGTATGTATGTATATATGTATGGTCTGTTTTGTACCTTGATTTTTTTGTAAAGAACACACAATGATTCAGTTGTGGATTATTTCTAAGCTCACAATTCCTGAACATTTGCCATATTGTGGTTTGGATTACTAACATTCTTTCTTCTCATTACTAAAAGTAAGAGTTGGATATCTTCAGCATTCCTTTCCCAGTGATCTACAGGAATGAAGCACACTAAACCTTTTCAGGCTTTTTTGCTAATCCTGTAACAGTGAGGACAGACTTTAATTTCTGGTTCAAAAATGCACAGTTTTCTACTTACTTGTCTTCACTGGATAAAATTATTGGTAGTTGAAACTAGAGAATTTTTCCATTGAGCAAGTTGTATTTCTATATATCCAAACACTTATACTCTTAATGGCAAATATATTTATTCTTTCCTGAATAAATACCTTTACTAAATCGCAAAGAATCCTCTCTCCTCCATTCTTCTCTCAGACCCTTCCTCCTGAGATCATTTTGTAACCAGTCCATTAGGCACGTTCCAAAATTAAAAACACTGCTTCCATAGAGCTTGACAATATCCCTGGATGCCTGCTAAGAAATGTAAGGTTCCATTTAGCAGAATCTCTCGATCAACCTTTATCAAGAGTCTCTCTACTGATTGTGTTCCCAAGAAGTGACGAATGACTGTTGTGGTACCTTTGCATGGTGGTGTTCCCTCTGCTGACACTTGGAATTAACAGGCTTGTGAGTCTTACTAGTAGTTGCAAAGCTGTGTAATGCATTACGACTAAACTCATAAACAATGATATAGGTAACTTTCTGTCCCTGGATACATACCAATTCTGCTTTGTAAAAGGTAGATCACACCTGGTTGATTCTTTGAAGGGGTTATTGAGACCATTGATAAGTGGCATATGGTTTGCATTGCTTATCTGGACATTACCAAGACCTTTGACACTGTCATCCCATGCTGGGATAGTTAAGAGTGCAGTCTAAAAAGCTGAACTTAAAAATCATCTCAGTTAAAAAAAAAGTTCCTTGGTGCCACCCTAAATTAAGCTTTGGAAAAGGTTTCCTTTGACAGGACTGGATAGATTGTGTGTTACTTTCCTGTGAGTATACTCATTTTCAGCCAGACTTGTTAGCTAGAATATTTTTAGTTACTCCAGGATTTATATTTTCACATTTTATAATGGTACCAGATTGCAAAGCACATTACACATGAGGGAAATGCAGTGGTACCTTAAAATCTTTAAGCTCAGCCGAAAGATTCACTGAATACCAGCTTTCTGCTAATTTCCTTTCTTATCAGTGAGTTAAACTAGTGGAATTTACAAATCCAAAGTTGTAGCAAACTTCTCCAGCACATTTGCTGAAGACAGATGCATCAGTCCTAGCTTTAAGGGCCCATTTCAGGATTAAAAAAATATCCATGGCAGTTGGTCATTTTACCAACTGTAAGCGTACATCAGCATGAATGATGTCTGTTCTTCGTAGGCATAAAGTCTTTACAGTCTATATATACTGCAGTTAGTGCTACAATAGTTTAGTACCTGAAAAGCATAAGTAGTTATTCTTGTCCTTCCTGGAGGTAGCCTGATTAGGAACAGTTTCTCTGGAATGATTTTTTTTGGCTATTTATATCTATTCCCTCTTGGACACCTGGATAGATTCCTTCATCAGCAAAAATTATCTTTCTCGTGAATATCAGCTGTACATTGTTTATCCAAATCAAAGAACTGCAGGCAGTTTATCACAGAACTGTTGGAATCCAGGTTCAATCACCAGTTACCAAAGCTTTGCACTCTGTATCCTCATTACAGATCTATAGCCACAGATGCTTTGGGAGCAAGGTGTGAACGTTTGCTTAATCCATTGCTCATGGTCCTCTCATTTACAAAACATTGCTGAAGGCAAAAGTCTTTTTTTTTTTTTTTCCCCCTCCTATCACATTTCCTTTAAGGCAACCATGATTTTTTTTATTTATAGCAGGTAACGCACAATTTAGATGTTTCCACTAGATGTGTTTCCTGATTTGTTGACCCTTCTGCAAAGTGAATTCTTTCTTGCCAGTGTGATAGCTGTCAGATAACAGCTTGGAGGATTTACAACTAATTCCTAATTATCTTTTTTTGCTGATGATGTATTGTTTGTTTTAAGACTGTAACAGAATATACTACTAAATCTCTAGCAAAGCTTATTTAACTAAATGGAAAATGTTTCTTTATGGTTTGGGCCCTTTTCTTATTTTATACCTCAGGTTTTCCAGTGTTTGACCAGCCTTTTTGAAGTCTAGCTTGTCATATTCCTCCATTAATGTCCATCTGTTTTCTATTTATGCTTGGATAGCCATTGTTGTCATAAATGTTCTCATGTTATTTGGTAACCAGTTTTTTAGCCATATATAATTTCAGGCTTCCTAAGAAAAATGTCCACCTCCACCCACTTTGGATTTGAGTTTTATGATTAAAAAGTCAACCCTACACACCTTTGAGTATGCATTCCTTGTAGATTTTTTTATAGGTGATGTTCTAATTGTGATTGTTAGACACCTGTGGGTCTTCCCTGTCACTTGATCTGTCTAGTGAGGTACATCCCAAAGGGGGCATTGTATTCTGTAATTGATCTGATCAGTGCTGAAAATACAGGGACAATAGCATCTTTACATCTGAATGATATTCCCTTGGCATTCAGCTGCAACAAGTAGAAGGATTCCTTGAGAACTGTTGTTACATGCTGATCAAAGGAGAGAGAATTATTAATCAAGGTTTCCCAGATTTCAAACTAATTTTTCATTTTAAAGTAGGTTATTGCCAATGCCGTGTGCTGGGGAGATGGTTTGCCTGCCAGATACAAGAAGTTTGTATTTTTTAAGATTTAATTTAAGCCCATTTTAATAATGTAATGTAAATGTAACTTCATGCAGGAGGGCTTCTGGGTCAGAGGAGAATCTGACATTGACTGTTAGTTTGAAATCATCTGTAAACTTGGTTAGCCATGGATCTTTTTTTTTTCTTCTTCACATTAGTTCTCACTCCTGTACTGGTTTACTAAATATCAAAATCCAGAACAAAATGCGGTCACATCTTTGATTCAATTGAGCGACGTGCTGCATATTAATTAGGACAGAATGTCAAAGTGCACATAGTGAAGCATTCGCACATTCGATATTCTGTTTTGCACTGGCTGTGCCCCCCGCAAATAATATATTCCAACTCAGAGATCACACCACAGTGGGGAAAAGGGTAATTTCCCGATCCCCACTGTACTGGGATCTGTAGTTATAACTCCGATGACATATGCGCGAATGCACAATGGCGTTCACTGAACTGCACACTCACAGTATTGCAGGTCAGCAATACGGGAATCAACCACATGAAGTTAGCCATTCCTGATTTTGCCGACCGTGCACTCAACATTCTCATAGTAAACTGCTATACTTATAGATAACAGAGTAAAAAAACATACCAGAAAGCATAATCACTATTTCCTGTGCTGTGGAGTTAGAAAATGAACCCTCTAATTAATGTTTTTTTTTTTTTAGGTCCATTACGGATCTTGGTGGTCCTTGTAACTGTTGGCCTCACATGGATTTTGGCAAGTGTAATGTTTGGAACCGGGAATGGCTTCTTCAAAATACATCAGTTATTAAATTGTAAGTTTACCTGATGTGTCTGAATGCTGCATATGATTTACTGCCTGTCAAAAAGAATGATGAGATTATTATTGGTATGCGTTTCAGAAACTGCTGCATTTTCCCCCTCCGTGTATGTTTGATTTGAATAAAGCATTCTTGTTGTTGGAGTTCTTGGAACCTAGTTAGAAAACCACACTTATCTGTCTGATGCTTGAGATTTTCAAGTTTAGTTGCAATATTTTAGTTTTGAAATTCTGGTTTGTTCAAAGCAGTGAGAGGATCGAAGACTGTAGGGGTAACTTTTTTCTCCAGTTGCAAGGCACCTCTTGCAGCTTCTGACCTGAAAGATCACAAATAATATCTCAACACGGCACAGTGAATAGCACTGTCTCCTTACAGCAATAGATTCCCTGGTTCGATTCTCGGCTTGGGTGCCTTCTTTGTGGTGTCTGCATGTCCTCCCTGTGTTCACATGGGTTTCCTCCCTGTGCTCCAGTTTCCTCCCACATTCCAAAGGCATGCAGTAGGTTGATTGGACACTCTAAATTGGCCATAGGTGTGAGTTTACATGCAATAGTATGTATGGTGTAGAAGAACTACCAAGGCAGTGCTAGCCATCTGGCAGTGTAAACCTTGGCTCTAGATGATTGTTAATGTTCAAGTGACACCCTGACCCCATGTGCAGAAATGGGAAAAAGGGATTATGGATGGACGGAATTTAAAGCAAGTAAACAAATAAAAAGGAGGCTTTTTGAAGGCTGTAATTGGGTGTAGGGGCTACATGCGCCAATAGTTCCATGCATGCTCTTTTGACATACTTAGAGGTGTGTTGCAATAGGGAAATAACTGTCTGTGTCTTGTAGGCCCCATATGCCATCTAAAGGGTGGATCTTCCAAGATTCTAGAGCAATTAAGTTAGCATTCATCTTTTGCCATACCTAGGAGTGGAAGAAGAAATAATGTTGCAACATTTTCAGGGTTGAGTGTACTAATTAAATAAGGATGTGTTGCTTTATTGTGCAGTACTGGATATATCTCTTTCTTTCCTAATGACTGTAACAAGTCTTGTATGTCAGAGATGATGCACTGCCACAGTTAAACTATTAATAAAGGATAGGCAATTCATTGGGGATGTAAGCCAAGTTCTAGACCTCTGCAGTTGTACACAAAAAAGTGAATTTATTTTGTTTCCTGCACCTTAACAGTTGCTATTACTGTACTGCCTGAAGTGGCAGAATGTGAGTGAGCAAGGGAACCTTTTACAGCTGTCCGATCATAGAGGTTGAGGGCTATGCAACTCTGTAGTGAGTTTTGGCGCTCCCTTTGCCCCTGTCCATCCATGTTTGTGATTGCTGTTGTGTCATGTAATTATCCTGCCAGATTAATTTGCTGTCTTCCTTGTATCCTAGCAGTGTGGGAGCTGAGGTTGTACAAATGTTTCTATTCTGAAAATTACTTATCTAAGGTTACAGCTGATTTGCTATGCTGTTTTCTCCAACTTCAACATGAAGAACATTGCTAGAACGCATCACCCCTTGTATCTCAAAAGTGGTCTATTTACTTGTTGCTAAAACGGTATACTACAAATGTGACTGGTTGCTTTAGAAAGAGTAATTTCCCAGATGTTTCTGTTTTTGTGATTAACAGTCTTAAGTTTATATGTTTAGCTTGCCCGTGTTAAAGTTGCTGCTTACTAACCACTTAGCAATGTGTGCTCTTCTACTTAACATTTAAATTAGTAAGTACAAAAAGACCTATAAAACTAATTGTATCATACATAAAGACCTTTAAAGCTAATATCATGCAAGTTTAATATGTTTTAACTGTAAAAAGCACTTTTTGTTTTAAATATTGGGCTGCTGGAAAGATAAGTTTGCCTTCGACCATTCTACTGTTACAGATGCTGTTGCAGTAAAGTAATTGATGTTAAGTTAATTAGCTGTTAGTCTAATTGAAAAGACTGCTGTGCCATATACACAAGTTGAGAAACTGCAATCTAATATAGTCTTCTACAAACACAACTAAGGATGCATATCATGGCAGATGCTTTAGCAAGACTCTTGAACTTATAGCATGTAATTCTCAGTGCTGCAGAATTTTGCACTTTCTGCATTTCTTACTGTTGCCCCACTGACTTTGTTTTTTTTTTTTTAATGTCTTTTTGTTTTCCATAATATTCAGGACAAGAAAAAGAAAACAGAACAAAACTGTTGATGTATCTGTTATACACATTGAGCAGATTGTTTAAACAGGATATTAAAACATTTGATACAATATATTGCAATTTAAAATAGAATTTACAGTAAAGAAATGTTTTGTTGTTGAGATTGTGTTGTGACGCACACTGTGATAAGAATACACTGTAGCAAATTACCTGCAATACAAAGGAAATGATTTTGAAATTCAACATCACATAGCAACATCCAATGAAAAAAGAAGGGAGAAATTAAAACTACCTATAAAATATAATATACATATGTACATAAGTTGTCACCTTGACTCCTGTTGTTTCTACCTTTGACTAGGGAATATAGTTAAGGACTTTATGCATCTTCAGCGTATTTTGCCATTCACTCTGAAATATCAATCTGGATTTACAGTAGTTTTGGTAGTATGCTAGGTTCTTTTGGCTTTTTGTATAAAGTTTCTTAGCTAATTCGTGTTTAGCTATGTTTTTAAACTCTGTCCACGTATGTTTGGATCCGTCCAATCAGTTTTTAACTATGTAAGATTTTAATAGAGCACGTAGAGTTATTGTAATGTGCTTGGTGAGACTGTTGATATTGCCCGTAAAGATATGTAATATTGCTGTTTTCCGTGAAAGTAGTTTTAGAGTAACCTGTTTTTTCTAGCAAGGATCTTAGTGAACACCACAATTTATATACCGTTTTGCAACTCCAGAATATATAAATTACGTCCGCTTCTATGTTGGGATAAACTGGGCAAAATGGTGAATTAGATGGATTGAATCTGTTAAGATGGACAGGTGTGTGATATGCATTACTAAAAATCATGATCTAAGTGTAGATACTTTTCTTAAAAGGTGTTCATTTCATGGTGTTTACAGTGGCTAGTTTCTTTTGATTTACTGTCATATTGCTACTTTTTATGTCCCAATATTTTGAAAAAAGAATTCTATCTTGAAATTTTATTTATTATTAATTTATAGGTGTTTGAGAGCATTTTTTTCTTGTATAAAAGAATCTTTTGAATTTGCTGTGCTAATTTGATATCCTGCTCATTAACTATGATGTCTATAGTTAGTTTATTGACTAAGTATAACATTTGTTTAATTATTAATTGGTGTTTATTACTTGCTTTTAGACGGGTCTTGATATCATCCATTGATAAGTTTTGTAATTGGTTAAAGTCCCATACCGTATGATTCTTTATTAAGAGATAATTGTGTAAGTTTAGCATGGGATTGGCAAGTTTTGTATCAGGATAAGTTATGTATGGGTTGTAAAAGAGTGATAGTGTCTTTTAGTTTTAATGATGTTAAGAGTGTATTAAGATTGGGGGAATTTTTAAAGTCTTGAGAGTTTCTTGATGTAGGAAGGGAATAGCTCTAGGATTAATTTTAGATGATATATTTTGTTGAAATAATTGAATCCATAGTTGATTCCAGTCTTTCCCCAGTAGGTCATAGTTTGCTTTTTGAATAATGCGACTGGCACTAATGATTTCATGGTACAGTTGGAAGTCGGGGAGGCCTAGTCCACCTTTTTCTTTGGGAAGCATTATTTATGGTAGCTGATTCTGGTACTTTTTGGATACTAAATAAATTTTGCTAATCGAACTTTTAACTTATTGAAAAATGTTATTTGAATTTTAGTGAATGTGGCATTCAGTTGATATAAAATTTTAGGGAGTATGTTCATTTTGACGATTGAAACTTTCAATAGGGTAGAAAGTTTACTTTTTTCCCATCTGTTAATATTGCAAGCTATATTAGACCAAGTTTTATAGATGTTATTTATCATATCTGATTGTGTATGCCCAAAGAATACGCCTAAGTATTTCAGAATGCATTCCACTTTGATTTTAGTCTCTGGAAAATAAAATTCCTTATGACCTAGTAGATTTAATGGATATATAATTGTTTTGTTAGGATTAATTGTGTAATTTGATACTTTGGAAAATTGGTGTATAGAATCTAGGATTTTACCAAGATCAGTATTAGGGAACTGAAAATAAATATTAAGATTATCAGCAAAGGCTGTGTATTTTATTTGGATTTTTGATATTGAAATACAATGGTGATATGTTCTTTGACTGATTAATAATAATAATTGGGCTTCTATATAGAGATTGAACAAATATGGGGAGAGTGGGCAGCCATGTCTGGTGCCATTTACAATTTTTATCAGGTTTGATGTTTTCTTGTTAATATAGAATTTTGTAGATGCTTTATTATAGAGTGTTTTGACCATTTTTATAAATACTTGTGGAAATCCGAATTGAAGTAAAAAGAAGAGAAAGTTTTGGTTGACTCTGTTGAAAGCTTTTGTAGCGTCTACTGATAGTGCATATTTAGGGGATTTGTCCTTGGCACAAAGGTGGGATAGGGTGTCAGTGGTAAGGGTATTTTCCCATACTTGTCTCTGACTCATAAAGCCTATTTGCTCTGGAGATAATATAGGAGGAGTACTTTTTTATATATTTTCCCATACTTGTCTCTGACTCATAAAGCCTATTTGCTCTGGAGATAATATAGGAGGAGTACTTTTTTATATCCTATGTGCTAGAATTGTTAAAAGTATTTTCATATCTATGTTAATCAGAGCTATATGTCTGTAATTATTTGGATTAGCTGAGTCAGTGTTTGGTTTTGGGATAAAATGATCTTGAAGTTAAGTTGGTCTGATATCCCAAAATCTGTTATATAGCTGTATATTTTAACAAGCATTGGTGAGATTTTCTGTTTGAAGTTTTATAGAATTCTGCCACATACCCATCTGGACCAGGGGCTTTTCCTGGTTTCAGCTTTTTCAATAGCCATCTTGACTTCCTCTACTGTTATTGGAGTTTTTAGGTTGCTTGAGTTTCATTAATATGGATGTATTTTAGGTTGCCTACAAAATCTTGATAAAGGTTGTCCTGGATATGATCATGCGGACCATAAATGGACTGAAAAATTTCTTCAACCGTTTCCCTATCTGAGTTTTATCTTTATTTCCTCAATTTTACAAGGAGAATTTCTGATGTTGATAATTCTGGCTAGCATTTTGGAGGGGGTCTGAGCCCATTCTGCATATTTGTGTAATGTTTTCAGTTCTATGAATGAATATTGTTTTGTCTGAATTTCATTTAATTGTTTTTGTAGATTTATCATTTTCTCAAGATTAGGTGTGTGATTCTTTTGGATTTCTTACTCAACTAGTCTTAGCTTGCCTTCTAAGTTACTTATTTTTTCTCTATTTATCTTTTTATAATATGATGCTTTTTGAATTAGGGTACCCCTAGCCATAGCTTTGAAGGCTGCCCGTTGAAAATCTAATGGAGTGTTTGTAGTTGCAAGGTTTTTGTTTAAATTTCTTGTTCCACTTCTTTGATTTTAATTAGGTTTGTGCTGAGGGTCCAGTACAATGTATTTATAAGTACTGCAAATTGATTTATTTTGTGTTATTTTTATGTTAATTTTTGAGTGGTCAAACAGTGCTCTGGGTTCTGAGTTATACTTAACTTCATTGAAGTCATGCTTTTAGAGATAAAAAAATGTCAATTCTGGGCCTGCCTTATGAAAGGGGGAGTAATATGTATATTTGCTATTTGAGTTATCTGCACCGTTTAGTTCAAAGGGATCAACCAATTTAAAATCTTCAATTAGTTCAGATAGAAGAGTAGTGACTTGGGACGATTGATTATTATTCTTATTCAGTCTGTCTTTATTTGGATTTATTGTTCTATTCCAGTCCCCACCAATTATGAGCAGATGATCTGGGTACTTTAGTAGCAAGTTGTACATTTCAATCAAAAAATCCTGTTGATAGCTGCAAGGGCCATAAACATTACAGAATAACAAGGGTTGTTTATATGCTGGGTGTGAGCATGTGAAGTAACACCACCTACCTTTTGTATCAATATTATATTTGATTATGTTCACATTAAAAGATTTCTTAATTATTATGACTGTTCCTCTAGATGAAGTACTGTCCCCAGCTGTTATTATTTTATGTGTCCACTTGATGTATTTCTCATTGTCCCATTGTTCTTTGGTCATGTTTCCTAAAAAAAAAAGTTATGTCAGAATTGTATTGGTATATTTGGTGCATAATTAGCTTTTTATTTTTTATGTTTTGTATGCCATTTATATTTCATGAGGCTGTACTGATCATCTTAGAGACTTTTTAAATTAGATATCTATGATACTGTAATATCTGTAGGTACCATAGGAGGGGTGTTTGGTGAAATGTTATGATTAATATGTAATATATGTTGTGAAAAGGTGACCATGTACTCTTTCAGAAATTCCTCTCTGCCTAACCACTTACTACTACTACTACCCACTGAAAGAGAGGAGTTTGACAGATAAACATTTAATATGATTTTATTGCTATAATTGTAACATTTAAAAACACAAACAATTGTAACTGTTATGCAATTAAAAATTAACATTCCAAGGAACATCACTACTCTGCCAAGGTACTTGCTACTCAGTCAGCAGCTTTACATTATAAGTAATTAAATACTACTAACCCAATTAGGAGTTGAGTAAATAATACAGTGGAAACTCCTGTGTTTGGCAATAAGAAACAACCCTGAGATTTATTGTAGGTAATTAGAAGTACTATATTAAAATAAGATATCTCAGGGGTTAGTTAATAAATTCCAAGCTTCATCTATTTTGCAAATGAAACACAAGTGTTGGAAGTGAATAAAGTTTTTGCACGCTTGTGAAGTCTACATATTTCCCAAATCAGATATACTGATATAGCTTGCTAAATATGGAATATAACCAGCATTAATATTATAACAATACACTATATACTTCGGTGCTTATATCTACATATCCAAATGATACCAGTTCAATATGACTGTTTGAACGTAACCATAGTATTAGAGCGAGTTAACTGATTTTGACTTCTACAACAGCAGACATTAGAAAGCTAATTTGCTTAATAAATTGTCACTGATACTTATTTACCATAATATGCCAATATCTAAAATAGATGACATATGAAAAGTTGTAGCACCATTAGAGATTACACCACAGAGTTGGCTTTCTAGTGTTACCTGGTTGCTACAAATTTTTGAAAGAAAGAAATTAAAAACTCAGTATATTATTTACAAACAAAGTATTTACTGTACTGTACCAGCACTACCTTAAATTGCATACTTATTACTTTGTATTGAGAGCCCTTACAGTCGTGACCATATACACAGAAGCACTGCAAACCAATGCCAATAAGTAGCATAAATGAAAAAGTGTATATTGTATTCCATATATTAACAGTATAACCAGAAACAGCGTAAAAAGTTGACATTATCTGTTGTTGTATGTATTCAGGAGGTTAATCTGGTAAGAGTTGGCCGGGGTGAAGGGCTGAAACACTACAATTCATCTCTTTTGAGATCTGTTTTACTTAGTTAATGCGCAGGTGCCAGTTCTAGTAAGGGATACAGTACTATGTACTGATCCCAAGGATATTGCCAATATCCTGGCAGATTGATTTAGTGCAAATTTCACCCCCTTCTCACCCCCTAAAGGGCCCATCTCAATACAAAAAGATTGCCAAATTCCAGTAATCACGGCCACACAGGTAGAAACTGCACTCTCCAAAGCTAAGAATACAGCATCCATGGGACCAGATGACATCCCGGGCTGTGTACTAAATGAACTACAAAATGAACTGGCACCTCACCTAAGTGTCATGTTTAATCATAGCCTCACCTCAGGCTTCGTGCCCACTGAGTGGTGCACAGCTAGTTATCCCACTCCAGAAGGGGGATCCACCTTGGATTCTGGGAACTACCTTCCCATCAGTCTGACGAGCCAGATCTGCAAAGGCATGAAACGCATTATCATGGAACTTATAAACAAAGACATTGGCAACCTTAAAACACTGGACGCCACCCAGTTTGGGTTCGTGAAGGGCCGATCTTGTCTACTGAACCTGATTGACTTCTTCAAATCAGTCTCCAGAGCTGTGGACGAGGGTAAGGCGGTCCACACAGCCTATCTGGACCTCGCCAAGGCCTTCAACACCATCCCCCACTCTGGAATCATAGATAAACTTACTAAGCTGGGCATAAATCCCTACATCACTCAATGGGTTGCTAACTGGCTTACCGACTAAACCCTGAGGTACTCCACTTGTCTGGAGCTGGATTTGGAGTCTGCTACTTTTACAGTCTGGGTTCTGTCCTGGGACTGCTCTTGTTTGGCATCTACCTCTCTGAAGTGCAGGCCAACATAAAGGGAATCTGGCTAACAAGGTTCGCAGATGACTGCAAACTGGGAGCCAATATTGAATCCCCAAATTGTGTGGATATTCTACAAAAGGGCTTTACAGAAACCGATGCTTGGTGCCAGAGCCATGGGCTCAAGCTTAATGCCAAGAAGTGTATAGTTATCCCCTTTGGGGGAAAAACATGTGCCCATGAATTACCACATAGGTGGTAGTACACTAAACACTGAAAGTGTGATGAGAGACTTAGGGACACAGGTGGACAGTGGTCTCACCTTCGATAACCACATCGCCACAACAGTCAGGAAATCCTTCTATGTGGCACACCTCATCACTAAGGGCTTTTCATCCAGAAAAAAGGAGGTAATTGTCCCTCTGTACTCATCCCTTATTAGACCCATTATCCCTCAGAGCCACACGCTCCAAGGATCTAAACCTTGTCATCACAATGAACAAAACATGCTGGAGGGATAGGTTCCTGACCCAGAGACTCCCCATACTCTGGAATAGACTGCCCATACATGTCAAGCTGAGCGCCTCCTTGGTGCTCTTCAAAAGGAACTTTGATAATTGGATGGGAGATAGGAAATTCACCCTAGGGATCACGTCAGTCACCCTGCTAGACAGGGGTCCAGGGAAGTAAATATTGTGGGAAGAAACATCCAGGGAATTGTTATGGCTAGGCTTGTATAGGCCCTAGGGCTGATAGCCTAGTACCAACCTATGAACTGTTTAACCAAACACATTAGGAAGCATCAATAGAACTGCCAAGCGAAGCATATCAAAAGTACTGCCAAGAGAAGCATAGCAATAGTACTACCAAGAGGGTGAGAGAGAGAGGAAAAAAAAGGAGATCAGAGGTTCATAAGTAAAAGAACAATGTCACATTAAGTCATTTTCTTTTTTCATTCCAGTGAGGCTTTCCTTGCATGGGACATACTGTTCTAATGAGAACTGGATAACAGTTTCCCTTTCCCTCATTCTCCTTCAGTTAACTTTCAAGTTTCTTCCTTTCATTTTATTATTAAGTTGCTTCCTTCTTCTATTTTCTCTTTTTGCTTCTGCTTTAACTATTTATATTATGCTAACAGTGCCTGTTGTTCATGAAGTTAGAATTAAAATCCTGTTCTTTGGGTGCAGTTTTCAGCGGTTTTCTTCATCAGCTTGCTTCACCGTACTTCCTGGATGACATCCTTCATGTCCGATTGGTTCTTCTGTTGTAGCAACACTTTTTCCTTTTATTTTGGATCCCCCTGGTTGCCGTCTGCTTGTGCTGGCTCTTTCATCACTCATTGATTTGAATCACATGTGCGACGTGGGGTTAAAGGTTAAAGTGGCGTTGGGCCGGTCCAGCATACTGAATATTGCAACGGAAAGAAAAGCACAAGGAGACTTTTTTCATGCAATACTCAGGTAAGCACCTTATTTAGCTGTAAATTAAGTGTATAATACTAGCAACCCGATTTATAAGTCATCTGCAGCGCAGTTAAGTTTTTTAATGTTATTGGAGACATTTTTGTTACTACACATTTTTTACTTTAACAGTTTATTTTGACAGAATTTCGTTGAATGCCTTTAAAAAGGCAGATTTTGCTTCATCTTTGTTTGCTTGATTTGAGGAGCCTTTGTATTGAAAGTGTAAGGAAGCAGGATACTTAATTTAAAATTTTATCTTATGTTTTAAGTATGCACAGAAGGGAGACCTTTCTTGTCTCTGTTGCTTAATGGCTAAGGGTACATCTTGTGCTACTGTTATTTTATTTCATTCCCATGCAATTTGTGTTTGTGTTGGCAGCTTGTATGATCATGTTTGCATGTGATGCATTCAAGATTCTCACATAGACTTGTCTTGGAGCCTCTAGGGTTTGTGATTTTCTTAAGGCACAATGGAAGCTCTCTATGGTAATATTCTGAGCTGAAGCATTGTTATCCAGGAATAAATCAATAATTTGTTTTATTGTATTTTGTAGTTGAGCTTGCTCATAGGATTCTGGTATCCATCTGATAAGCACATTGTTATGTCTTGATCTGGCTTCTAAGTCTATTATTTTTGTTGGATTTCATACATTGACTTTTCTGTGGATTTAGCTTTCTTCTGGATCTCATCTATTTTCATTTCATTTACCTCGGTCTTCACTTCATTTTTCTCCAGTCTAGTTAGTATTTGATCCAGATTATTTCCAAAGGTATTTAGTTTTGTGGAAAAAGAATGAAGTTCTTCTTGCAAGGGAGCTAAACCTCCCTTGAGTTCATCCATAAAAAGGGGTTGTTCCATCTTTTCAGTTTAACAGCTTGTTTTTGCGAGTTCGGTTGCTGTTTTGCAGTTTTCTGTCTTTTAGGACAGACTTCTTTCTCTGGTGTAGTTACTTGTGAGAATCTCGTTTTTGAGTTTGAGCTTCCCATTTTGATCCATAGTTAAATATTTATCTGAAACTTTCTTCTTTTTGTAGCTTCCTTTGAATTACTGATGAGGCCTGTACTGTTGAAAGGGTCCCAGATCAGCATATGTTACTCCTACAGTTAAGTATGAAAATTATTTATATTTTATCCAAATTTGTTGCAGTATTGGTTTAGGATCTTGTATCTGATAGTTATATCAGTTTTTGGATAAAATAGCAGAAGTGCTGATGCCCTGATTGAGTTAGATTGAAGAATTTGTCAGGAGCTGACTGAAAAGTGTGCTCCCTAGCTGGTAACCCTCTTGGAATCAGCCCCATTGACTTTGTTCCATTTGAACATTCATAGTTCATCAAAGACCTTACATTGCCTTTTTAATAAGTAATGCTACTGAACATGGTTCTTTTTAGTAGCAGCACAGTTCAGTATAACAATGCACTAGAAAACAACCAGTAGTGCCTCATAGAATTTCTGGCTCTTTTCAGAGCACTATTGAATTTGAATAGGCACTTTCTGTGTCCTGAAGAGAAAGTAGTTTACAGCATATTAGGTGCCAAGGACCAGTAGCATCTAGTTCAGCACTACTGGGATAGTCTGTTTGCTTCACAGTACTCATCCTTGCACTTAAATGGGTTTGCTGCCTGCAGGATTGCTTGAACAGAGGTATACTGTCAGTGGCTGCATTCAGTAAATGACTTGTGTCTCCTTTCTGCACAGCTGATGAATGAATTTAGTACTGCTAATTCATTCTTTACCTGTTAACTTACAGCATTTATAGTGTCTTGTTATGCACAGTTCACATCTGATAATATATTGCAGTTGAGAGGTTTTGGAATCTTTTTCAAAATATGTTTTTGACATTAGAGAGAGGGAAGTTAGCTGCCTGAGAGTGTATGTGCAAATGAAAGTTGTCTAAAATATTAGCTAATACTGACAAAATGATACTCCCTTCACTACTGAAAAGTATATAGTAACTACTATACACTTCATGTGCCAGCATATTCACTTTGATTGTAATGTATGCTCTGTGGGTCACAGTTCATAAATCTGCATCTTATTGTTGCAGTCCACAATCTTCCTTTTTATTTGTTCTGTCCTTTTAATACTTTTTGTGGTAAGAGGAGCTTTGCTATCTTTAGTCACATGTTGACACTGAGGAATCAATCCTACTTTGGCAGTTCTAATGCTGCAGCCATGCCATTTCAGCTAGTGAAAATAAATGGGTCTATATTATCGGAATGAAAGTTTCAAACTCCGAATACCATATGGACGAACGACACCATATGGTCGAAGTTTGAAAATTTCAAATCCATTAAATAAAAAAACTAAAACACGAAAACTGTTACTAACTGTTTTATGCCCCCCACACCCCCGCTACTTAAATGTACCAACTCCGAGATCACACTCCATTGAAGTAAAGAGAATTCCCTACGGCGATCTCCATTCACTCTTGTGATATTCGCACATTTGGTGTCACTCAATCGGGATTTGCTCAATGCAGTTTTCGCTGTAGTACTATAGACCCAAAATAAATCACTAGTTCATCTGAGATGAGAAGCAAATTAAAGTGCTTTGCCAATGTTTGTATACTTACCTTTGTACCCCAGCATGGGGTACATAGACTGCTGAACAGTACTTTTCACCCAAGGGGAAATGTTATTACTTCTTTTTTTCCTAGAAAAAATACTAAAATTTTTTCTTTTCCCATGAGCTGACATCACTGCTTTTCCTCAGTGATGTCAGCATAGGAAAAATGTGTTGTGTGCATAGACTTTATTTAGCACTGCACATATGCAGAGGTGCCACTTTTATGCCAGTGGATGCACCATGTTACCCTAAGGTAACATCACAATAGGAGAAGCTAAAATTTGGAGGCAGTGTTTTAATTAAAACTTTGTGATGCTTTTTATTAATAAATGGCACAGAAATGTACGCTAGGACAAAATGGAAATGATGTATATTAAAATATTGGCAAAGTACTTTAAAATTCTCATTATGGTTTCTTAGTGCTTTCTCATGTAGTCATCTTATCTACATTGACTGTTTCTGTATAACAGTTATTCTTACAATGTATGTTCAAAGTCCAGGGAAACTATTACTAAATACCTTCCACATAATGGTACAACAAGCTGGGAACAATTTAAATCCTCTCTAAGAATGGCATTTGACTGTTATGCCTATTGCTTACCTGTTATGTAAAAGACCAAAGCTGGGCATAATTTGGGTAATGTTAAATTCCTTTCTTAAATATTGCTGGCTTGCTACTTAAGCACTGCAGGTCATTAATAATAGTATAATCATCATCCATGTCTTAAATCTTAAAAAACATTTTTGGTTGTTACCCTGATGCACAATGTAGTTTTGGTTGCACCTCCATTTAGCATAACCCAAACCCATGACCTGTGTTGTACCCTCTTCAGATCTCCAAATTATTCCTTCAAGATGGACACAGCTTTTATGACACGTATCTGTCTTTCTGTTTATTTACTTGTTTATTTGTTTATTTATTTATTTGCTGTTTGTTGAGTAGATAGATGGACTGATCCATTGACCGTTTCCAGCAATGACATTGCATCAGTGAGCAGCAGTACAGATGCAGTACGCGTATAATAAAAATGCAGAATAAGCATACAAAGAAATTCATAATAAAGAAAAAGCAAGTCATGGAATACAAATTCTCAGTATTAGTACACTAGCAGTTAACAGGAGTTAACAAGTACAAATGCATTGACTTATAAACACAAGATATAAGAAAGAGTTATATATATGCATACAGCAGGGAATATCAGATAATATTTAGGACAATATGTAAACATCAGATTTGAAGTAGTTGTTTTCATTTGCTTTTCAAACTGTAGGTCGCGGATCCGAGACAGATCTGACTCGGCCGCATTTCTCCAGCATTGGATCCAATCTCCAAGCTCCTCCCCTACCCATAATACCCCAGTCTCCTTCCTCCCTTCAGATCTCATTTGCCATGTTCATAGCAAGCATCATGGTCTGCTGCTCCAGGTTTTTTTGGGTAAGTGAGTTAGATTTTCAAACTATTTTTCATCTTTCTCTCCCTTTTTCTTTCCCCCTATCTTTTTCGTGCTCAGGTGTCAGATCTTTAGTAAAAAAAAAAAAAAAAAAAAAAAAAAAATTCTCATTCCTGTTTCCCTCTATCTTAGGGTGTGTGTGTGTGTGTGTGTGTGTGTGTGTGTGTGTGTGTGTGTGTGTGTGTGTGTGTGTATCTCTCTCTCTCTCTCCGCTGTGGCAGAGACACCCAAACCAGGGTTTAGGAAGTGCACAGTGTGTGGCCATAAGCTTTTCCCTGTAGATGGCCACACTCTGTGCATTGTGTGCTTATGTTCCAGCACTTCGAGCCCTTCTGCTCGGGGTTCATTCCCCGCACATTGACAGGAGGAATAAACTTCTATTTAAGGGCCTCCTTCCACCTTCTACTGTGGAGGCCCAGGCTTCCTCTTCTGCCACTTCTGGTATTCCTTCTACCCCGGCCTCTGGGACTCGACTTTCCGCCAAGAAGACCGGGGACATAGAGAAGCGCAAGCACTGGGGTAGGCCGAGGAAGCAGTCCCCCAACCACTCCTCCTTGGCTGAGCCACTGATGAAATCTCACCTGGGTCTTGACTCGAGTACCCCCCCCCCCCCGCTCCATTCCCCTTGCTTCTTCCCAGCGCAAGAGATGTCGCAGAGCCATTTATCAGTGTCAGCTTCACCTCACCGTCTGTCTAGGCTGATGTTGGTGGCCTCTTCCGCTAGGTCCACTTGCAGCCTCTCCGAAGCCGAGGTGGACAGGATGATGCGGAGGTCCATCCACAAGCAGATACATATGGGAGTCTTGCCTGCCCCATCTGGGGCTGGGGACATGCAGTCTGCCTTCATCCTGATAACTCCTTCTCCAATCTGACCCCCAGTTTTGGAGCCCTTGAGTCCAAGGACCATCTGTGTTGAAGGGTCGGTGCCGACGTTACCATGATACTGACCATTGCCTTAGGCAGGTCGACTTAACGAGCTTGGAGCCATCTGGCTCTCAGAGCCATAGCCATGGTGCCAGATCAGAGGGAGTGGTTTCTGTTCCAATTTTTTTTGGAGCCATGTATTCCACTCGGAGTCTTCGTGCCTGGAGGTTCATGTCTGGCTCCCCCATTGATCCACTCTATTATGGACCTGATCGTAGCTCCAGCTCCAGGGGTTTGTTCTCCTTCTGTCTTTGAGATGGTGGAGAGGGTTCTCTCGATCCCATCAAGACTCTTGATGATCTTGTCCTGAGAGTCCATACTGGCTCCCTCTGTCTCTGGTCTGTATTCTGCCATCCTGCCCCCTCCGGGACAGCCTGCCGCCTCTCTGCCCCAGGGAGCTCCCCCATCAGAACAACTGGATGTTTTTGAGTCCTTCCTAGAGATTCCCCCTTAGGAGGTACCCAGAAAACGCACTTGTAAAAGGAGACAGACTCCCCGACTGAGTCCCTCACTGAGGACACCAACTTGGAAGAAGGGGAGAGTTCCCCCCTGATCACCCCAAGAGGATGTCTCATTTAGAGATACCATGGATATCCTTCATCAGCATGGTGGGTGGTCTACCCAAAAACCCAGCCCTGATGAGTCAGTGTTCCTGGTGGTGTTTGGCGCATGACCCTCTACATTCTGGGTGTCCCCTCCTGCAGATCCTGATGTGGATCTTATTACATCTTGGGCGTGGAAGGAGCCCGACATGGTGGAGCCCATCTCCATATGCCCCGACAAGGTCCTCTGTTCCCCTTCTGATAAACTCATTGGTCTAAGGGATCCCCGGTTGATGCCATGGTGGTGACAGCAGCCACTAAGAATGAGCTAGTACACAAGAGCTCCACGGTCCATCCTTCGGACCGAGAGTCTAAGACCATGGACCATTTTGGGGAGCGGGTTTACACTTGAGCAATGTTCTGTGTACATGCGCTGAACTACATGGCACACATCATAAGGCTCCAGCGTGACCTGGTTAAGGAGGTCGCAGGCTCTGCCCCAGCGTCCATGTCGGCACAGTAAAAGATTTTTTCCTCCTGGATGGCCCTCCCCTCCATCTCCAGTACTTCTATGCAGCTCCTATCCAACGTGACTGAAGGCACGACTAGAGCGTCCGGAACAGGTCTTGCCATCAAGCGTCATGTCCGGCTCTGACTTTGTAACTTTTTGGAGCCCTTCAAGGTGTCTATTATGAATGCACCACTGGCAGCTCACAGATATGCTCTGAGCTAGTGCAAAATAGCACAAAATATAATGAACCCACTGATATTGCCAACATCCTGGCAGATAGATTCAGTGCAAACTTCACCCCCCTCTCACCCCCAAAAGGGCCCACAACAATACCGGAAAAGTGTAGTGTCCCGGAAATCAGACGCACAGGTGAAAACAGCCCTTTCAAAAGCCAAAAGCACAGCATCAGTGGGGCCAGATGGTGTCCCAGGCTGCGTCTTGCATGAACTACAGAACGAACTAACTCACCACCTAAACACACTGTTCAACCTCAGCCTCTCCACAGGCTATGTGCCCATAGAATGGCACACAGCAACAGTTATTCCGCTCCACAAAGGAAGGGGCCACAACTGACCCTGGTAACTATCGCCCCATAAGCCTGACTAGCCTGGTCTGCAAGGCTATGGAGTGCATCATCATGGAACTAATTAACAGACATTGGGAACCTCCAAACACTTGACCCAACCCAGTTCGGCTTTAAGGGCAGATCATGCCAACTAAACCTGATTGACTTCTTCGAGACGGTCACCAAGGCCGTAGATGAGGGGAAGGTGGTTCACACAGCCTACCTTGACCTCGCCAAGGCTTTTGACACATTCACCACTCGGGAATTATAGAAAAACTCATCCGCCTGAAAATAAACCTCTACATCATGAGATGGGTTGCCAACTGGCTTACAGACAGAACTCGCACGGTAAGAATAGCGGGCTCCAGGTCCGACTCTAAACTAGTCACAAGTGGTGTCCCGCAAGGCTCGGTCCTAGGACCCCTACTGTTCAGCATATACTTCTCAGAAGTACAGGCAAACACAGGAGGACTATGGCTAACCAAGTTCGCCGATTACTGCAAACTGGGAGCCATAATTGACTCTCCGGCTGAAACTGACATTCTCCAAAAGGGCCTTACTGAGACAGAGACCTGGTGTCAAAGTCATGGTCTCAAGCTAAATGCCAAAAAATGCATAGTCATCCCATTTGGGAAAAACAAAACACCCATGAATTACCACATAGGTGGCAGCCCCCTTAATACAGAAGAGCTAATAAGAGATCTGGGGACCCAGGTAGATAGTAATCTCTCCTTTGACAGTCATATTGCCAAAGTAGTTAGGAAATCCTTCTATGTAGCCCATCTAATTACTAAAGGGTTCGCATCTAGAAATAAAGAGGTGATAGTGCCCCTCGTCACTCATCAGACCCATCATAGAGTACAATGCCCCATTTGGGATATACCTCACAAGACGCTTCCAACAGCTGGAAAGACCATAAAAGTACCTCACCAAGAGGATTACTGGCCTCAAACATATGTCCTATGCAGCCCGACTGGAAAAACTCCAGCTGTACTCAGTGGCGCATCGCTTACTCAGAGGTGATCTCTGCCTGACTTACAAAGCCATGTCCAACTCAGAATTGATGGACATGCTCCATCTAAAGAAATCCAAGTCACTGCGAGCCACTCACTCTAGTGAGCTAAACCTCGCCACAACAATAAATAGAACATGCTGGAGGGATAGATTCCGGTCACAGAGACTCCCCATGCTTTGGAACAAAATCCTAACTACATTAGGTAGAGCCCCTCACTAACACTCTTCAAGTGAAACCTTGACGAGTGGATGGGTAACAGAAAATACGCCCCTGGGATCACTTTATTGCCTCTTCTTGACAGAGGCTTGGTTAATTAATCAATGGGGCGGCGAAAGCTGACACACTCTGGCTAGGCTTATAAATGCCCTCAGGCAGATAGCCTTGTACCTACCTATGAACCTATGGTTCCATTCTGTTTGGAAAGACTAACTTTTTGGTCCAGAGTGAGAAAGATGGGAAGACCTTGTCGGCCATCGAAATCCACTTCTCAACTCCTCAGTGAATCTTTTTCAGGAATCAGCAAGGGGTGAAGAAGATGTAGTTCTGGAAGTCTCAGGGTTATTCCCAGGATATTCAGGACTCGTCTTCCTACAGAGACAGAGCCATCAAAATCCACTTCTCAACTCTTCAGTGAATCTTTTCCAGGAATCAGCAAGGGGGTGAAGAAGATGTGGTTGGAAGTATCAGGGTTATTCCCAGGATGTTCAGGACTCGTCTTCCCACAGAGGCAGAGGGGGATTTGACAGACGCTGCCCTCACAGCAGAGGGGGTCCGAGGGACCATGGGTCTCGGGATTCCTTCCTGGACAGGCCCACACAGCAGCCCTAAAGTGTTGCCTGGCTGCTCGTCGCTGGTGGCATTTGGGGGTCGACTCTTACTTTGCCTAGCAGCCTGGGAGTCTATAACAGAAGATTGTTGGGTGTTGCGAATCACATCCAGAGGATATTCATTCCCCTTCTCTCAAACACCTCCCCCTCTCAAACACCTCCCAGATGTTCCACCCACACAAAGGGAGGATGCAGCACTGGAATTTTCCAAGTTGCTTGAAAAGTCATCCAGCCCATCCCCCATTTATTCCAGGTTTAGTGCTAAAGAAGGGGGACTTATGACCAATTCTGGATCTCTCTACCCTGAAGCTGTCCATTGCCGAAATGAAATTCCGGATGGTCACACTCCAATCCATCCTACCCTTCCTGCAGGAGAATGACTGGATGTGCTCAGTAGGCCTGCAAAACACTATCACATCAGAATGGACAGATGCTGGGGACCAGTCATTACTAATTTAGAGTGTTACCCTTTGGTCTTACCACAGCCCCTAGGGTGTTCACCAGAGTGATAATGACGGTGGTAGCGGCTCACCTGCAGCTGCAGGGCTTTCAGGTCTTCCTTTACCTGGATGATTGGCTCCTTTCCGCTCCCTTCATGCTTGGCCCTCCGGTCTTCTATATGCTTATCCTCCACTTTCCCTGATCCCAAAGCTCATTCAGAAAGTGCTACGGCTGGGGAGCTCAGTCATCCTCATTGCCCCTTTCTGGCCTCGCCAAATACGTTTCCATTTTCTGTGGTCTCATGTAGTGTGTCCTCCCTGGATGTTGGATCCGGTTCCAGATCTGATTTCACATCCCTCAGGGTTCCACATCCAGATCTGGCCAGTCTCCAGTTCCCATGATAGTTAGGACTCCTGGGCTATCTTCTCTCATTAAGATTTTGGTAGCAGCTCATAAATCTTCCACAAGGAAGGTTTATTTGAGTAAGTGGAAACATTTTTCGATTTGGGCATCTCCGTGTGATTTGGATCCCTTCACTGCTCCGGTTCCTGTTATCTTACAGTTTCTGGCAGGTATTTTTCAACAGGGTGCCAGCTTTTCTGTGGTTAAAGTTCAGCTGGTGGCTGTTTCTAACTTCCACATAGGGGATAAATCAGCTTCTGTGGCCTCTTCTAAGCTCTGTAAAGCTTTTCTGAAGGGTACCTTTCTTCTTAGGCCACCAATCAAGGACCCTATTCTCCTTGGGACCTTAGTTTGGTCCTTCAAGCCTTGGTTTCTTCACCCTTTGAACCCACTGCTTCAATGGATCTGCAGTTTCTGTCTTGGAAGACCGCCTTCCTGATTGCCCTTACTTCAGTTAAAACAGTGTCGGAGCTTCAGGCCTTATCGGTTAAGCCTCCTTATGTGATCTTCCATAAAGACAGGGTATCTTTGAGCACTAATACTTTCTTTTTGCCAAAAGTGGCTTCAGAATGAAACATTAATCAGGTTATCAATCTCCCTGTCTTCTTTCCAAACTTTCAGAATAAGGGAGAGTATAAATTGTACCTGCTGGATGTTCATAGACAATTATGTTTTTACATACACAGAACAAAGGCCCTTTGCAAGTCCGATCAACTTTTCGTTTCCTACACTAAGCCCTTTTTAGGGAAACCTGTATCAAAGGTCACCATTGCTCTTTGGATCTCTCAGTATATACTCTTGGCGTATTCAACCAAGGGATTGTCTCTGCCAGGTCAAGTTAAGGTGCATTCTACTAGGTCTGTGGCTACTTCAGCTGCCTTTTGGTCCAGAGTTTCCTTGGATGACATTTGCTCTGCAGCTGCCTGGGCATCTTCACATACTTTTGTTTCCCATTACAAGTTGGATCTTCTCTCCAGAAACCAGGCATCCTTTGGCTCTGCCATGTTACAGAATATCCTTCCATGAGGGCCTCCCAGGGTTTTAGTAGCTGGGAACTCTGTCCCACACGTTGAAGAGCAAATGAAAACAACTTCAGATAAAGAAGTTATGTACTCCCCATAACATTACATCTGAGTTGTTGCTTTTCATATGTCTTCAGCCATCCCTTCCTCCTTCTCCCTGCCTTATGTGGGCTGTGTGGTGGTCTGGCTGGAAAGGACATGGCCTTTTCTTGAGCATAACTGCTTAATGTGAAGTAGTTTACTTCATTTGGTCTTCAACCTGTGGGTACCGGATCCAAGCCAGCAAGTTCACTAGTATCTGCTCTGAGCTCCAAGCTCCTCCCCTTACCTATAATACACCTCCACTACCTTCAACCCCCAGATCTCATTTGCTGCGGCTTGACTGAAGCATCATGATCCTGAGCTCCGAGTTAGTGAGTTGGGTTTCTAATAAAGTAAGCAGTTTTTTGTCACAGTTGTTTGAGTGTAGGTGTTGGTGTAGGTTCCCTCTCCTCTTCCCCTCACTGGTGCATCATGTTTAGGGCTTTTTCAGTAGTTTTTAGTGTTAGCTTGTTAGTGTTTTGCTTCCCCTCCCCCCTCAGCATTCTGTGTGCCTTTGAGTGTGTGGTGAGTGGGTCCAATTAGGAAATAGTTTTTTTTCACTCTTTTCCTTATCTTGTTGTGTGTGCTGTTTATTCTTTAGAGACATGGCTGACTCCAAGCCTGTCTTCAAGAGGTGCACAAATTGTCACCAGCTGATGGCCACACACTTTGCGTTATGTGATTGGGTGTAGCACATTTAAGTACCGACTGTACTCTTTGCGCGGGTTTTAACCTGCCCGCTATTAAGGATAGAAAGGCTACGTTGGCCCTGAAAGGCCTTCTACCCACTACTGAGGAGGCTGCCTCTTCCACTGTTTTGGTCACAGCGGCTGCTGTGGCTGCCTCTCCTTCCTCTCTTGCCCTGGCTTTTCCTCCATTTCCACAGGCTTAGAAAAGGGAGGTTGAGTCCCAGCCTGGGAGGGAGCGCAGAAGAGGCAGAGAAAAGGAGAGAGAGCATAGACCAGGGAAACGCAAGAGGTCCCCGGACCTTTCTTCTACTCCCGCCAAACGTCAGGCTAGGATCCATGACTCCCCTTGGCTCTGATCTCCGAGATTTTCCCTGGAACCGGAGGAGCCATAACCATTTAGGGCCTTGGTTCCTTGACCCGCCAGGTTGGAGTTCGTGGCCTCCTCGAGATCCACTCAAAGCTTATCTGAAGTTGACCTGGATAAAATGAGGAGGAGGTTCATTTGTACTCTGATCCAGATGGGAGTCTTGCCAGTCCCCTCTCCCTCTGTAGGGGGGAGCTTTCTTCACACCAATTTCTTCTACTCTGATTCGTCCACCGGGTTTGGAGTACTTGGATTTGAGGATGACCTTAGTCAGGGGGTCAGCGCCGATGGTACCTGTCTCCTGAACATTAGCAGCTGCCTGTAACATGTCAGATCCAACCAGTTTGGATCAGAGTGGCTTTCGGAGCCGGAGCCTGGGTATCTGATCCGAGGGAGCCGATCTTTTTCCATCGGCTCTGACGTTGTTGGGCCAAGTTCCCCCTTGCAGTTCTGTCCACTGGGTCCGGCTCCAGTTCTTGCGTCAGATCCGTGGAGAGCTGCCTCCTTAATGGTGCCCAAGGAGGCTCGTTCTCCCATGGCATTCGTGGTAAAAAGGGTTCTCTCCACTGAAGACCCTTGACTATTTCCTAGGACTCCGCCCTGACTCCCTCGGCTGTGTCTACGAATCCCATCATTTTACCAGAGGGACAGCCCGTGCTTGAGGAGCCCCAGCCGGTTCCCCCTAAGGAACAAGTGGCTTGTGAGTTCCCCCCGGAGAGCCCCACCGGAGACGTGCCTCGCAGTCATATGTGTAATAGGAGGCACTTTGACTCCCCTGAGTCCCCTCACCGAGGACACGGATTTGGATGATGGGGAAGGTTAACCCAGGTCACCTCCCGTGGATGTCTCCTTTGAAGACATCATGAAAATGCTGACGAATCAGTGTTCCTGGAGACTTGTGGCATGGGCCCATCTACTTCCGGTTGCCCCCCCCCCTGCAGATCCCCTGGTGGACCTGGTCACCTCGTGGGCCTGGAAGGAGATGGACCACCATGGAACCAATCCCGAAATGTTCTGACAAGATCTTGAGTCCACCTCATATAGACCAGCATGGAACAAGGGCTCCCCTGTAGACACTATGGTGGTAGCAGCAGCCACTAAAAAGGAACTAGCCCCGGAGGGTTCCTTGGTTCATCCCCCTGACCGAGAGTCTCGGATGATGGACCACTTAGGGAAGAGGGTTTATGCATCAATGACCTTTTCCATCAAGGCGCTGAACTACCAGGCCCACGTTACTAGACTACAGCGTAACCTGGTCAAGGAACTGGCTGAGTCTCCCCCAAGTCCATGTCGCAGGAGGACAGAGACACGTTCTCTGCGACAATGGCCACTTTAAAAGCAGTTTCCAATACATCCATGCAACTCCTTTCACATGCTACTGAAGGAGCGGTTAGGGCAGCTGGGTCTGGCCTGTCCATGAGGCACAACACCTGGCTCAGATTATGTAAATTTTTGGAACCTTTCAAGGCATCTTTTGCCAATGCCACTTATGACGGCTCTACCCTTTTTGGTAAGACTGTCAGAGACTTTGGTCCAGAGTGAGAAAGATGGGGGAATCCACTTCTCGAACTCTCAAAGATCTTTTTTCTCGGAATCAGAGAGGGCAAAAGAAGATGTGGTTCTAGAAGTCTTAGCATTCCCAGGATACTGAGAGTTCTTCTTCCCCCAGCGGCAGAGGGGGACAGGATAGATGCCGGCCGAGAGGCAGAGGGGGTTCAAGGAATTTTGGGTCTTGAGAACCATTCTCTGACAGGTCTGGACAGCAACCCTGAGGGGTTGCCCGACTGCTCTACTCTGGAGGCAGTCGGGGGTTGATTGTCATTGCACCTGGTGGCATGGGAGTCCGTAACATCAGACCGCTGGGTGCTTCAGATCATATCCAGAGTATACTCTTTCCCTTTTATGGTTCCTCCCAAACCTCCCGGATGTACCACCCATGCAAAGGGAGGCAGCAGCAGCACTGGAAATCTCCAAGCTACTAGAGAAACGAGCCATAAAACCCATCCCCCCAGATCAGTCCAGATCGGGCATCTACACCAGGTTCTTTTTGGTGCCAAAGAAAATGGGGGGCTTAAGGCCCATTCTGAACTTGTCTACCCTGAACCTGTCAGTTGCCAAAGAAAAATTCCTGATGGTCACATTACAGTCCATCATGCTGTACCTCCAAGAGAGCAACTGGATGTGCTAGGAGCTAGTCATTACCAATGTCAAGCCCTACTCTTTGGTCTCATCATAGCCCCCAGGGTGTTCACCAAAGTGATGGCAGTAGTAACGGCTCACCTGAGGCTTCAGGTGATTCAGGTCTACCTGTACTTGGACGATTGGCTCCTCACTGCTCCCACCAGGCATCTACTTTGTCAAACCAGGGATTATTTCTTAAAGCTTGCACTTCACTTGGGGATTACAATCAATGCATCCAAATCTCTTCTAAATCCTGTCCAGGTGATAGACTACATTGAGGCATGGATAGACACACTACAGTGCAAAATCTTCCTGACCATGGAGAGAGTTCGAAACCTGAGGATGCGTGTTTCCTTGATCTGCTGTTCTCATCTTCCCTCGGCAGAATCAGTTTTGAGGGCCCTAGGTTCTATGGCAGCGACCACAACGCTTCTTCCGTGCGCCCGGTTACACATGTGAATACTACAGTGGACTCTAGCAGTGCATTGGTCCCTGTTGGATCTTCCATTATCGTATCCAATACACCTCAGTTGAGTCTGCAGGTCGTCCCTTCTTTGGTGGATGTACTCTCCGGAAATCTTGGAGGGATGACCTTTTGTTCCATCCCCTGTCCAAGCCACAATGACCCCGGATGCCTCCTAACTTGGGTGGGGGTCATTGTTTGGGCAGGACAGTCAAAGGCTTGTGGTCCCCTGCCGAGACCAGTTTGCATGTAAACGTTCCGGAGATGAGGGCAGTCCTTTTGGCGTTGCAGGCCATTCATGCCTTTCTTCCTTGGGAACCATTGCAATTTAATCAAACATGTCAGTGGTCTGGTATGTCAACAAACATGGAGGGACCTGATATTACCCCCTTTGTCACGATGCCATGAGAATTTGGGAATGAGTGATCTCCACCGGTCACTTTCTCATAGCAACGCACATTTCGGGATGGTCCAACATCCTAGCGGACAGGTTAAGTCGGACTATTCTGATGCCTTACGAGTGGTCTCTGAATCATTCACTAGCCGAGCAGATCTTTCTGGAGTGGGGTCAGCCTTGCAGCGATCTCTTCGCATCTCCTTCCAACATGAAGTGCAGTGAGTTCTTCGCTTTGAACTCTCAGCGGGGAGAGTCCCCCAGAGATGCTCTAGTCCATGTTTGGCCTCCTGGTCTTCTGTATGCTTACACACCAGTACCTCTTATTCCGTGGTTTCTTCAGAAAGCTTGTCGACTGGGGAGCAAAGGGATCCTCATTGCCCCATTTTGGCCTTGCCAGGTATGGTTTCCCTTCCTTTGGTCTCATCTTCTGGCTCCATCTTGGATCCCATTCAGGATCTTATTTCACACCCCTCAGGGGTTCCTCATCCAAGCCTAGACAGTTTGAAGCTCACGGCTTGGCTGCTCCAGTTCCCCTGATTGCTAGGACTCCTGGATTATCCTCTTCAGTCAGGTGTGTTCTGGTGGCAACTCATAAGTCTTGCACCAGGAAGATTTACCACAGCAAATGGAAATGTTTTCCTTTTGGGCTTCTCAAAGGAGTTTAGACCCTTTCACGGCTCCTATTTCTGTCATTCTCTACTTCCTAGCCAGTATTTTTCAACAAGGAGCAAGCTCTTCACTATCAAAGTTCAATTAGCTGCCATCTCTCATTTTCACTGGCTGAGAATTGTGCTTCTCTGGCCTCTTCCAGACTGTGTAAAGCCTTTAGTAATGGTACTTTCCTGTTACGCCCCCGGTCAAGAATCCTGTTCCCCCATGGGACCTTACTGTGGTTCTTCAAGCTTTGGTCGCTCCCCCATTTGAACCTGCAGCAACCACATATCTTAAGTTCTTGTCTTGGAAAACAGTATTTCTAGTCTCTATCACATCTACTAGAAGGGTTTCAGAACTGCAAGTTTTGTCTATTAAAGTTCCATATATGATTTTCCATAAGGATAGGGTTTCCCTTCGGACCAATCCATACTTTCTTCCCAAGGTTGCATCACAAGTTAACATCAATCAGACCATTAACTTACCTGTTTTCTTTCCAAATTTTGCTTACAAAATGGAATAACGACTTCACTTGTTGGATGTTCATAGACTGTTATGATTTTATTTACACAGGACTAAAGCCTTTCGTAAATCTGATCAATTGTTTGTGTCTTTCTCTAAACCCTTTTTGGGTAAACCTATCTCCAAGGTCACTATCGCTAGGTGGATTTCCTTGTGCATCCTTCAGGTCTGTAAGGATAAAAGTTTGTCTCTTCCGGGTCAGGTGAAAGCTCATGCCACTAGGTCAATGGCTACTTCTGCGGCCTTTTGGTCTAGTCTTATTGGATGATATTTGTTCTGCAGCTACTTGTTCCTCATTTCATACCTTTATTTCTGACTACAAATTGGATTTGACTTCTAGAAGGAGAGCATCCTTTGGTTCTGTGGTGCTCTGGAATATCCTTCCATGAATACACACAAGTGTTTAGTAGATGGGGACTCTGTCCCACAGGTTGAAGATCAAATGAAGTATACTACTTCAGATAAAGAAGTTATGTACTCACCATAACGCTCCATCTGAGTAGATGTTCTTCGTGTTTCACTGTTGCAGTCATAACTGTAGGGTACTCCTGCCGGCAGGCAGCCCGAGGTCAACCAGAATATCAAAGTCTGCGTCCGGCGTCAGCAAGTACCCTGACGTCAGAACGCATGGGTATAAGGCTGACAGCCGACGCCATCTTCTCCAGTCTTTCTTGCCGTGCGGTGTAAAGCAGTTCGCCAGTTGTTGGTTGGCCCTCCAAAAATTGGTCTTTTCCCACTTCTGACAGGCCTCAAAGGGGAAGATATAGACGCTCCAGAGGTCGGGCGCAGGCTCAGGCCTCTTACAGATCTAGACAGTGGACTGCTTCTTCCCCTAGAAGGGGAGAAGACAGACCTCAAACCCAAAGAAAGCAGACCCAATGACTCCCTCTGTTGGGCTTCAGGTCCTCTCTCCCTGGATGCCCTCTCGGAGGAAAACTTTCTATTTTTTTACCAAAATTGGACTCGCATTGCCCAGGACAAATGGGTGTTAGACGTGATTTTGAAAGGCTACAGATTCCACTTTCACACTCTGCCAAGGCCTTCCGGCTGGCCAGATCTGACAAAACATCAATGGACAGAGGCCTTAAATCAAGTGGACGCTTTATTAGCCTTAAGAGCCATAGAACCTGTTCCACCTCTAGAGGTGGGGAAAGGTTTTTACTCAAGACTTTTTCTGGTCCCAAGAAAACAAAACTCCTGGAGACCTTTTCTGGACCTCTCAGTATTAAACACCTTTTTGGAAATTCCAAAATTCAAGATGCTTACACTTCAAAAACTTCTTCCAATGCTCTCACAAGATGCTTGGATGGTAACATTGGACTTAAAAGAGGCTTACTTACACGTCCCCATAAGGCAGCAATGCAGAAAGTACCTCAGATTCAAGGCAAGCTCGAGGCGCTTCCAATTCTCTGTACTGCCATTTGGCTTATCTACTGCGCCCAGTGTTTTTACCAAATGCCTGGCTCCAGTAGTAGCTTACTGCAGACTTCAGGGGATTCAGATTTACCCCTATCTGGATGACTGTCTAATTCAGGCAGACAGCAAAGACCTTTTACTTCAACACCTGCATTTTGTTCAACGTCTTCTCCTACTACTGGGATTCTCAGTGAACACAAAAAAGTCACATTTGATTCCTTCTCAATGAATGACCTTTTTGGGAGCTCTTCTAGACACAAGTTTACAGATGGCCTTCCTTACTCCAGAAAAACAGTTACAGCTGGCTTCAATCTTCAAGACCTTGGCAACATTGACTTGGCTCACTGCAAGGAAATTCCTGCAGGCTTTGGGCTACATGGCCTCTTGCATCCTGTTGATTCCAAATGCGAGGCTTCACATGAAGAAACTTCAATGGTACCTAAAGAGTGTATGGTCTCAGCATTGCCACAGTCTGGATACAATGATTCCACTGATTTCCTGCCTCCAGAAGGAATTCCTTTGGTGGTCCAGGGTGTGTGTTTTGAACGAAGGAAAGCCATTTTGTCTACCTCAACCTACTCAGATCATAACCACGGACGCCTCGGATTATGCTTGGGGAGCTCATTTTCTAGACAAATGCCAACAGGGCTCTTGGACAAACAAACACCTTCTATGGCACATCAACTTGAAAGAAATGTTAGCAGTCCAAAATGCTCTTCTAGCTTTCCAGACTCTTTTGAAGCCAGGACCTCTGCTAATTCGAACAGACAATACCACAGTCATGTGGTACACAAACAAGCAAGGGGGCTCTCACTCTTACCCCCTTTGCAGACTTGCCATGACTTTATGGGACACAGCCCTAAATTTGAATCTGGATATTCAGGCACAGTTCATTCCAGGAAAACAGAATCTCTTAGCAGACAGTCTAAGCAGAAACATTTTGGATCCTCACGAATGGATGTTGGACCCCAACTTATTCAGCAAGATAACTGCAGTTTGGGGCTGTCCTCAGATAGATCTGTTTGCATCCCATCTCAACCATCAGTTGCCTCTCTTTTGCACCAGGTCCTTCCACAAGACAGCTTGGAAAGTGGATGCCCTGTCCTTCAGCTGGAGGAATCTTTCGGGATATGCCTTCCCTCCTCTTCCTCTTCTGCCTCTGGTATCTGGCTTATTGCTAAAGATAAAGCTGGACAAACCCAGACTGATCATTTTGATAGCTCCAAATTGGCCTTGTCAGTTTTGGTACCCAACTCTACTTCACCTTTGCTTGGAACCCCCTTGGAGTCTTCCTCTGACCCATTCTCTACTGTCCCAGCATCAGGGTCAGGTATTTCACTCTCAAATCAAGACTCTCTGCCTGGCAGCTTGGCTCATCAAAGGCAATTGATTCCTTCTTCTCTTCCTAAACAAGTTTTGGATATTCGTTTGGAAGCTAGGCATCCTAGTACAAGGAAATCTTATGCTTCTAAATGGAAAAGATTTTGTATTTGGATGCAGGATCATGGCTATGATCCTTTATTACCCGATATTCCCTCTATTTTACTTTATCTCTCAGACCTTTTGATTAAAGGCCTTTCCTTTTCCTCCATTAAAATTCATGCTTCTGCTATTTCAGCTCATTTCAGTTGTGATCCTCCCATTTTTTCCCACCAGCTGGTTAGACCATTTCTGAGAGGAGCTAAGAATTTAAGACCTCCTAGATCTCCTCCTGTCCCTCCTTGGGATCTCAACTATGTCTTGGAGAAACTTACTTTGCCTCCTTTTGAGCCTGCTGCTTCTGCGGATATTAAGTTCTTATCCTGGAAGACAGCTATCTTGTTGGCCTTGACTTCTGCCAGAAGGGTGTCTGAGTTACAAGCCCTCATGGCCGTGGAACCATACCTCATCTTCCATCAGGACAGAGTTTCCTTGAGGACCAATCCTACTTTTATGCCTAAGGTAGTTTCTAGAGTGGCTCTAAATCAGTCTATTCACCTTCCTACCTTTTTCTCAAAACCCCAAAATAAGGGGGAAAGGATCTTGCATTCATTGGACGTACACAGGCAACTTAGTTTTTACCTGGACAAGACTAAAGATTTCAGAAAATCAGATCAATTGCTTATCTCATTTGCTTTCAGTTCTCTAGGTAAAGCTATTTCTAAGCAAGCTATTTCCAAATGGATTGCTCATGGAATAAGATATTGTTACTCTCTTTATGGAAAACAGATTCCAGGTACCGTCAGGACTCATTCTACTAGAGCAGCTGCCACTTCAGCAGCCTTTCTCAGAGGAGTTCCTACCAAGGACATTCTGGAGGCTGCCACTTGGAGCTCTGTGCATACCTTTTCCAAGCACTATAACCTCCCTTTGTTCTCTAAGTCTAGGGCAGGCTTTGCCTCTGCTGTTTTGCAGGGTCTTCTAGCTGCTACTTGTTCTTCATAACCTCCTCCCGTGTTCTCAGCTTTGGGATTCTACCCTACAGTTATGACTGCAACAGTGAAACACGAAGAACATAGTACAGTTGTGTATACCTACCATAAATGTAGATGTTCGAGTGTCTTCACTGTTGCAGTCGGTTTCCCTCCCTCCAGACCCCTCTTATTTCTTTTTGCTTACTGTGTTTCCATTTCCACTACCTTTCTGGTGTATTTGTGTTTCCCTTGGGACACCTTTTGGTTTTAGGGGAGCTTCTGACATCAGGGGCAAGAAAGGCTGGAGAAGATGGCGTCGGCTGTCAGCCTTATACCCATGCATTCTGACGTCAGGGTACTTGCTGATATAGCCGACGTCGGACCCAGACTTTGATATTCTGGCCGACCTCGGGCTGCCTGCCGGCAGGAGTACCCTACAGTTATGACTGCAACAGGGAAGACACTCTAACATCTACATTTATGGTAGGTATACACAACTGTACTTTCTACTTCATTTGTCTTCAACTGTCCCCCCCCCTCCTTCCCCCTGGCCTGATCATATGGACAGCCTGTTTGGCTGAATTTTTTAGGTCATAAGGTATTCTTTCAGGTAGGGTTCTCAGTATAAGTGGCAGCAAACTCAATCTGGGGGTTGTAAGGTAGTGGAGGTGTATTATGGGTAAGTGGAGGAGCTTGGAGCTTAGAGCAGATGCTAGTGAACCTGCCGGCTCAGATCCGAAACGGATCTGATACCCACAGGTTGAAGACAAATGAAGTAGAACTACTCAGATGGAACCTTATGGTGAGTACATAACTTCTTTTTTCTTATGATAGTGTCTGGGTTATTGTGCGAAGGGATAAGGCAATGAGTAAGGTTGGGATGCTGTGGTGGGCAGCAAACTTGATCTGAAGGGAGGAAGGGGCATTATGAATAGGGAAGGAGCTCTGATCCAGTGCTGGAGAAATGTGGCTGAGTCGGATCCGTGTCCCACAGGTTGAAGACAAATGAAAATCACAACTCGGATGGAACATTATGGTGAGTACATAACTTTTTTTATTTTTTTTTTTTTTAAGAAACTGAAGGAAAATTAGTTTTTGTGTGCAGTAAGGGAAGATGAATAGGCATGTCTGAAAATGTTAAGGGTGCATATGTCTGAAACGGTGTATACACTTGACCTTAACTGGAACTGTTGGTGCTTTTACTGGTTCTTTGTTTTAAAAGTAATGTATCGGGAATTTGTGTGTTTTTTATTTGGTCAATAATTCTGCTGCTCTTTTCTGTCAGGGTTATAAAAACATTCATACTGTGATGGTAAGAAAAATGCAGCTTCTCGTATGTTTGTAAAACCCCAATAAAACTAGTTTGTAATACTTTTGTGTAATAGCTATGTTGGTAAGTTTAGCTATTACTGTTTCTCAACAGTAGTTTTTCTTTTTCTGCTTAGTTTTGCTGAGGAAGTCATTCTTTGAAAGTTTTCAGAACTGATGCATAGGGGCCATTTCCTCCATCAATTTCTGAACCCCCCCCCCCAAATATGCAAGTCAGTAAAATTAAGAATGAAAAGTTTCTGGCACTGCTTTGATTAGTGGGGGGTCCCAGACTTAATGTGCACTACAACCTGATCATGTGCAAAGTCATTAGTTGAGCTGTAGTTTTTAGATAAACGTATTCCTAACTCATAAAATTAAATTTTGGTTCACAAAGTTAATGTTGCACTTTTTCAGTAAAATAACAATGCATCCTTTTAATCTGAATATTTATCTGTCTGTAGTGCACAGTGTAAGGTAAATTCTCTCTCCAGAAATATTTGTGGAAGGTGTGATTCTGAATACATTGACTGAGAGACAAATGAAAAAGGAGGAATTCTGTCCTCTAGGTGATGTAAGTTTTACTTAGAGTTCGAACTTCAGTGATGTACATGGATCTGTCAGATCATGGAGCCACATGTTTTATAAGCTTAGGGTAGCTCTGCTTGAGAAATGTAGTGTCTTGTCTTATATCTGAAGCTTTAAGAGAAGCAGTGTGTGTTCATGCAGGGATGATTTCAAGGTTGTTCAAATGTCTAGACGTATTCCTACTTTTAAAGATTCTAAATGCTGGGTTAAGTCCCATTCTTTTTATGTTTTTTGAGCAAGTTAATTTAGCGACATAAAATAGCAACTTGTCATTGACAATTACAGCCCTAAAAATGAGAAATGTTATCTTTATGATTAGGCTAAGAGATTACATTATCTTGAAAATATGTCTGCAAAAGGTTTAGTATTTTAATATTTATTATAAATTAGCACAGTATATCTACACTAAGAATCTTGAATCCCTGCTCTCTCACACTCAGAACAGCAACACTGAAGAGGCTGTCAACTCACTCACCACTATTCGTGCACATAGTATGCGTCCAACACATCAACATATGTGGAAGTTCTCTCAAAAAAATTACCAAAACACCAGAGACCTCCAAAACAAGACTGTTGCAACTAACACCGTTCCCACAGCACCCAATACACACAGCAACACCAGTGACTCACCTACCAAGCCCTTAAGGCATAACACTCAAAAACAAATTTTCTTGTCATTGGAGACTCCATAGTGAGACACACAGATGTCCGACTCACCAGTTTAGATAAGGAGAAAGACACGATCAGCTGCCTGTCTGGTGCCAGGATTCCTCAGATCACACATGCACTCTGGTCTCTCTGCAACAAGTACCATTATGACTCTGTCATAAATCAAGTTGGAGTGAATGACCTGAGATGTACAGCACTGGACTGCAGGAAGAGAGACGTGATTGTGCACTCAGAGTATGTGTCCCAGGCAGGTATGTCTCTAGCCTTGAGCAGTATATTACCCTCACCTAGAATGATGCCACAGTATAAACAAAAAATGATCAATTTCAATAATTTGGTCAGCTTTTAGTGTTATTCAAAGGGGATCCAGTTTCTGTCAGCCTGAGATGATATGGTTGACTAACTTTGCTGCTTTGCCAGAGATGGTTTGCACCTGCCACCACTAGGTTGTTGGCTGCTGACAAAGTCTCCTCCATAGTTCCTTTTTTAGGTAAGGTCTCAAACAAAATTGACAACATGAAAATTGTCAAGCATAACAAAATAAGGGTTATGCTGCTAAACGACAGGAGCTTAAACCAAACCTGCACACCTTTGAAGCATTTCTATCACTGGCGGATGTAGATGTCTGTGCAGTCACAGAAACCTGGTTCAAGGCCTCAGAGAGTACCCCAACCTTGCAAGGCTACAGTGTCTTCCACACCTTCAGACCACAAAATGAACATTCTCTCTCTCTCTCTCTCTCTATGTATGTGTATGTGTGTATATATATATATATATATATATATATATATATATATATATATATTCGAGATAAATTCACTTCCCGACTAGTTAGACTGGACAACTCCATGGAGTTACTCCAAGTTCAGATTATTGTGGGTTAGACTCTCATTCAAGTCATAGCTAGTTATAGATACCCTCCATGGATCATGATGCACATGAGGCCTACATGACCAAACTGGAGTCAATCCAAATATTGCCAATCACTCTGGTCATGGGGTTTTTCAATTATCCCACCATCAACTGGGAAACGTACTCTAGCCCTAACTCACTAGTGCAAAGGTTTATTGACTTTAACTCAAATGCCCTGGAACAAATTCTTCAAACCCCAACAAGAGGAACAAACATACTAGATCTGGTTCTTATTAACATGACAAGCAGGTGGACCACTGCAGCTGTCAGACCCTCATTAGTTAAAATCTGACCACAAATCAGTCGCCTTTGAACTGGCACTAATACCAGACTTTACAAAGGGCAAAGTTAGACTAAAAAACATCACTAAAGCAAACCATACCCTCCTAGGGGAAGGTATAAATCCATTCCATGCCCACCCCCCAGCTAGAAGTGGTAACTACACTAAAGCTCTGTACAGTCACTTGTATAAGTGTATAGACTCAACTGTTCCAGAGAGAATCAAAGCAGACCCCCGAATAAAAAAAAAAAAAAAAACTGCCCTGGTGAACATCCAGCATCAACAAACTTTACAAAAACAAAAAAAATTGCTGTATAAGAAAACTAAGGCGAGGCCACAACAATGAAAAAGCACCCTCTTCAGCCTCAACAGCCAAATAAGATAACTTGTCAAATTCTGTAAGGGTAACTTTGAAAAAAACTTGGCAATCACAGCCAAGGATAATCATAAAGTCTTTTACAGCTACGTACATAGCAAAAAAGGTAGGACCCAAGCATGTGCTGAGCTAGTGACTAACAGTGTCACAAACACTGATCCACCAGAGATAGCAGATCTACTAGCGGACCGATTTGGAGGAAATTTCAATCCCTTATCTCCTCTAAACTTTTCACAAACCTTGCCCCCTAATTCCGCCCCTGCACACACTACGTATTCGAAAAGCAGGTCATTAAAACCTGGTCTAAGACCAAAAATACAAACTCTATGGGACCAGTCTGCCTCCCATACTGTCTTCTAAACTAAAACATGAACTAGCATCACCATTAAGTACCCTATTCTATCACAACCTAACCACTGGCTTTGTTCGTGCGGACTGGTGAACAGCAGCAGTTATTCCCCTCCACAAAGGTGGCTTATAAACAGACCCAGTGGATTGATTATAGACCCACAAGTCTGAGCAGCCTCATCTGTAAAGCCATGGAACGTATCATCATAGACCTCATAAATAAAGACATAGGCAAAACCCTGGATCTGATCCAATTCGACTTCATCAAGGGAGATCCTGCCTGTTAAATCTGGTGGATTTCTTCAAAAATGTGACCAGGGCAAATCTGTACACACAGCATACCTCAACTTGGCAAAGGCCTTTGGCACAATTCCACACTCTGGTATTACCAATAAACTTAGTAAACTTAATGTAAACCCCTTTGTTGTAAGATGGGTTACCAACTGGCTCACAAAAGTGGGTGACTCCACATCAGACAGCAGACCTGTCACCAGCGGGGTGCCACAAGGGTCAGTGCTGGGCCACTTACTGCTTGGTATATATTTCCCAGAAATTGAGGCCAAAATGGCCATAACTAAGGGGCTGTGGCTGACCAAGTCTGTGGACGACTGCAAACTGGGTGCAATTATTGAATCCCCAAGTGATGTTAGTACACTTCAGGAGGATCTTACGCAGACCAGTGACTGGTGTCTTAGTCATGGTCTCAAAGTGAATGCAAAGAAATGCATCCTCATTCCCTTTGGTAAAAATGTTCCTCCACACTATCAAATTAACAACAATGCCCTATGTACCTATGAAGTGGTAAGAGATCTGGAATCACAAGTAGGCTGCAACCTTAACTTTGACCACCATGTGTCTACTGTAATAAGAAAGGCTTTCTACATAGCACACTTCGTTAGCAAAGACATCACCTCTAGAGCAGAGGAGGTTATAACCACTCTGTACTCATCACTAATCAGGCCAATAATTGAGTAACACCCCTTTCGGCATGTACTGTACAAAAAGCACCTATAGCAATTGGAGAGACCTTAGAGGTTTCTAACTTAGAAGATCAAGGGACTCCAGCACGTGCCTTACACAGACCAACTAAAGTCCCTGTAACTGTACTCTGTCATGCAGACTTCTTAGGGGTGACTTATGCCTGGCTTACAGAGCAATCTCTGCTCCTAACCTAATTATTTGCTGCACATCCGTAAATCAAATTGGACCAGATGTACCTTTTCCAGGGAGCTATGTATGGCCTGCAACTTGAATAGGATGTGCTGGAGGGATAGATTTGTCTCCCTGCAACTGCTGTGTCTTTGGAATAGGCTGCCAATTCATGTGAAGCAGAGCACCTATTTGACAGTGTTCAAAAGGAACATGGATGAGTGGATGTGGCACTGTAAATTCTTGCTGAGGATAGTGCCCACAATCCTCCTGGACATGAGCAGACATTACTAAATACAGTCCCGGGTATTAAATGGAGCATCTATGGTATTACATTGGGATGAAACGGCTAAGCTTAAAATGACCTGCGGGTCGATAGGCTAGTAACCTCCTATGATCCTGTGAAACGAACAGTTGAGTTTACATGGTGCAGAATTCTGCCTTAACTGTGACTGACAGTAAAATGCTGAGAAACTGAATGTGAAAATAAGGTTTTCAGGTGATTTTTATTTGACCAATAAGGTATTTGTTTAAATACACATTTCCTTTGGCAATTGCAGTACTCCTAATACTGTGATACAGTGCTCTGGTAGTTGATAATATAATAAGTAAAAGTGGCAAAGATTTTTCTGAGATGTTGATTGAGTAGGCAAAACAGTTTTATATTTCACTTCAGACTTGAGATTTCTTTCAAAAGTGAAACATGATTTAAAAAAAAACACTTCAGTTAGACATCTTGGATCATTTGAGCACTGCACAGTTTGCATATTTTTCTTTGTCTGCAGCTGCTTCTTCCCATGGAGAGGTCTATTTCTGTATACATTCCCTCTCATATATTTCTTTTCCAGGCCAAAAGTGGTCTTGATAGCACCCTTTTGGTAAATTCAGCATTGGTTTCCCTATTGCACAACATGAGCTTATGAGAGCCATGGCTGCTTTCACAAGATATAGACCTTCTGACCCAGAACAAGAGAAACACTATACACACCAACCTGGCCACCCTGAACTTAGCAGCCTGGAAGACATTTTCCTTTTTTCTAAGGGTTAGTTATTGAACAAGGATATATTTATTTTAAAAATGGCAAGAAAGCCCAGCTCTAGAAGATGTTCAATCTCAAAATGGAAGAGATTTAGTCAACTTCCAAGATGGATGCATAATGATTAGCAGCTTAATTTCAGCTCTCCCAATGTGAAAAAAGAAACTGAGAAATAAGAACTTGCAATTCTGACATCTTGAGTAAAACTCAGTTACTGTCTTGAAAATACACTTACTGGATGCCAGCAAAGATGAACATTAGAGAACTTGAAGGAAAATCAGCTAGAAAAGGTAAAGAGGAAACACTGATTGGGAAGATGTCTGCTGTTCATCAAAAACCTGTTCAAGCTTCAGCTTTGGTATAAGAGGTAGCTTCCAGTAATTTAGAGGAAAAAATAAATCAAGTGTACTCAGAGGTGATTAACGCTGAAGGAGTATATTGACTCAAATAACAAAAGGCTGGAAAAATAGAAGAAGCTTTAACTAGCTATTCAGATGAAGTGATAAGACTATAAAATCAGAGGATGAAATGAATAAAAGGCTATCATCTGAGTAAGAGACTTCCCAAGAAGAGCTGTTTCAACCCAAATGGTAGAGTTAAAAGACAGAGCACACAAAGAAAACCTTTTTTTTGCTGCACCAGAGAAACTGGAAGGAACAGACTGTATTAATTTTATGAAGGCACAAATAAGCAACTAGACTGATATTCCACAGCAGGATTTGTTAATTGAAAGTGCACATTGAATGCATGCTTCAAACCTGGCCATTAGAAAGCAGCAAAGAGTTGTATTAGTAAAGATGTAATCCTACCAGCAGAAAGAGTTTATCCTGAGAAAACTGTGGAAGAATAGAAAAGTATTAAAAATTAGAGCCAGCAGAGTGTTTGTGGAAAATGATTATTCATTGTACACCAGGCATAAGAGCAGCAACATTATCCCAGCAATAAAGGAATGTTGAGAGACAGGTGTGATATTTAAGCTGCTGTATTCCGCTGTCTTTAGAATATTTTTTGTGTGGAGAATCTCGGACTTTTTTTGTTGCAAAACAGGCTAAAGTGAAAATACAAATGTTTATCCAACAAAAGATGATTCTTCTCATTCTTCTGACATTAAAGCTCATAGAGAACATTTCCAGTGAAACCTTTCCAATGTTACAAAGCAAAATGCTTATGCTTGAGAGACAGGAAAAAAAATCACACTAGTTCACTAGAAGAATCAGGAGTACCTTAGACTTGAACCAGAGTCTTATGTTGGGAGACGGAGATGAACAGGAAGACCAGCAACACTGAAATTAGTGAATAAATGTATGATTATAAAGCATCAGATGCACTTGTGAATTATAGTTTTGCAAGAAAAAGTGGCTGAGAAAGATTGTACCTTTGTTGACTTTGTTAAACTTGTGGGTGAACTGAAAAGCACATAACCCCACTTTGCCACTAATGTTTAGAAGGATACTGAAAGGGGAAAAAGTAACTGTAAGTAAAACAAGTTTTGTTCTTAACAGTATTTGCGTAAAACACTTTGTGATATAGACTGCATATAGTAAAGTCATTTGTGTAGTATCAGGTATTTTAAATGTGGGGTGGGGGTAAGTCTTTAAGGTGATGTATGTGATAAAAATTTTTAAGTAAACAAGTACTTTTTTTAGTTATAAAAATATAGGTTTTACCATGTAAAAAGAGAAGAGAGGCTGGACAAAAGCAAGTTTGTTAATGTGCTGTAATCTTGGGCTGCTGTGGTGAGGATAGGGTATAAAAATGCACCGACTATATTCTATAATATGTAGAGTTTAGATGTTTTCTCTTATTATTCCAAAGGTGAATGTCTGTCTGGATTTGTACCCTTGGGTTAATCTAAAACGTGTAGGCTTGAAAAATAAGACAGTTGAAGGCACTGTACATTCTGTTTTTTGCTCCAAGTGAAATTGACAAAAACTTCTTCATGCATCTGCTTGCTTACTGTTTCCATAGAAATGAGCTGTCTACAGGTGCAAGCAATTAATCTTGAAAGTTGTGAGCATTCCTTGCTGAGGGAAATGCAAAATGTAAAGACCAGGCAGTTGAGTAAACAATAAAGTTTGGAATTATTGGAAGTAAATAGCTTCGATAGCACTGCTAACCTTAATACGTTAATACATTTAATAGAGCAGCATATAATTTAGTTTTATTTAAATTCTAGCCTGTGCAGTTTTTCTTAGGCCTAAATGTTAATGTCTTCTGAAAGCATACAAGCTATTTTTCACTGGGAGGAGTAGAGATGAGAAAAGAACAGACACCAATTAGTGTAAATGGGAACACAGGCTGTACATGCACTTTAGCATGGGTAACCTTAATTTTAGGTTAGGTGATGGCTTTGGGTGCAACTGTCATTTTGGAGACATTTTTCCTATATGGAGGGTTATTTCTTTGAAGATGTACATAGTTTTGTGTTTGTGTTCTATGTTAGTAGGTTATGGAGGTGCTCTGAAAATGTGTTCAGTTTTTTTGAGGGTTTTCATTAAAACAAAAAGTTTGAAAAATGTGATGTTAGTTTAAATGGAGATGACAAGAAACATCTGTGTAAAATATTATTCTGCCAAACATTAGTATGTGTATGTAACACAAAATTTGGAAATGTACATTCAAAAAAGCTATCCTGTATAATAGGTGAGGATAGTATCTTATCATGATGGCTATACTATCCATAGTTTCTTGGACTGTAAATGACCTTACAAATATAGAAAAAAGGTAAGAATATTAAATTATATTAAGAAACGCAGAGTGCAAATATCAATGCTGCAGGAAACACATTTTGTAAGAAATAAACATATGAATTTGGTAAAGAAACACCACATTTCCGGATGGATATTCATCAGAGTATCATTACCAAAGGTAAAGGAGAGTAATTGTCCTAATTGCTAGAGGAGAGGCAATAGCGATAAAAGAGGAAAAAGTAGTAATGGTAGATTTATGGTAGTAATGGCTGTTGGCAAAGGCAGAAAATTATGCTTGTGTGTGTGTGTGTGTGTGTGTGTGTGTGTGTGTGTGTGTGTGTGTGTGTGTGTGTGTGTGTGTGTGTGTGTGTGTGTGTGTGTGTATATCTATATATATATATATATATATATATATATATATATATATATATATAGATATATATATATATATATATATATATATATATATCTATATATATATATATATATATATATATATATATATCTATATATATCTATATATCTATGTATAGATATATATCTATATATATATATCTATATATATATATATATATATATATATATATATATATCTATCTATATATATATATATATATCTATATATAGATATATATATAGATATATATATAGATATATATATATATATATTCCACCAAAAACTGTTCCTATGGAGCTTAAGAAAACCGTGGGAGAAATAATCAGCTTTCAGCAGGGAATATTACATATAGGTGGGGACTGGAACTTGATTTGCTACAGTGAGGCTGTATCTGAGGGACTTAGAAGGGAAAATATAACAAGTCTGTAGATTTCTTAAACATATGAAAATATTTGGTATGAAAGACTTTAATTCAGTGGTAGGAATTCTGAGAGAATTTACATATTATTTCTCAAGGTACAATAACTGAGCTAGACTAGATAGAAATTACATTTCACAAAAATATGTGCATTTAATTTAAAACTTTAACACAGATGTAATAATTATTTCAGACCCTGCACCTATAAAACTAAGATAAAAATGCAGTGTGTAATGAAGTAAAAATAGGTCACTGATGCTTTTCCACCTACCAGTTAAAATCAGAGGAATTTAAGGAATGGGTAGGGAAATTGAGTTATTAGGGAGGACAGACATTTCTTCAGAAGCTATAGCTAGAATGGGACAAAAAGAAAACAAAGTTTAAAACTAGGACAAAAATAAAAGAAAAAGAAATATAGTTAATAAGTAACAGGAATTATCTATAAGGGCTAACAAAATTAAAATACTGCAGAAGACTGAATCTCACAGAACAAAAAGAGGTGCAGCTGTAGAGAGCTAAAGCGAAAATAAGGGAGTGTCTGGATAATATGCAGGAATTTAAAAATATTGCTGTTAAGCAGCTGTTTTTGATAACTTCAGAGCACAAAATGTTTTATTACAAGAACTTATGCAACAGAAAGAAAGGGTTGTTGCCAAACTTTGGGAGCCAATAACAAGAAAAATAAGCAGAGATCCTTTAGAGGTATTAGAGATATTTCAGAAGTTTTATGAAATTTATATAAAGTAGAGAAATGTGGTAATCGAGAAAGATTACAAATGGGAATATTTATGGAAGGCTTAAGTATACCAAGGTTAGAGGTAGATAATTAGCATTTATGATAAATGTCGTCATCATCATCATCATCATCTTTCGGCTGTTCTCGTTAGGGGTTGCCACAGCAGATCACCTGTTTCCATTTCTTCCTGTCCTCTGCATCTTGCTCTGTCACACCAACCACCTGCATGCCCTCTCACCACATCCATAAACCTTATCTTAGGCCTTCCTCTTTTCCTGTTACCTGGTAGCTTCATCCTTAGCATCTTTTTCCCAATATACTCAGCATCCCTCCTCAGCACATGTCCAAACCAACGTAATCGTGCCTCACTGGCTTTGTCTCCAAACCTACCAACCTGGGATGACCCTCTAATATACTTATTCCTAATCCTGTCCACCCTCGTCACACCCAGTGCAAATCTTAACATCTTTAATTCTGTCACGTCCAACTCAAACTCCTGCCTTTTTGTCAATGCCACTGTCTCCAACCCATATAACATAGCTGGTCTCACTACCCCCTTGTAGACCTTTCCTTTCACTCTTACAGGTACTCGTCTGTCACAAATGACTCCTGACACTCTTCTCCACCCACTCCATCCTGCCTGTACTCTCTTCTTCACCTCTCTTCCACGCTCACCGTTACTCTGAACTATTGACCCCAAGTATTTAAACTCATCCGCCTTCGCCACCTCTACTCCTTGCATCCTCACCATTCCTCTATCCTCCCTCTCATTCACTCATTCACATGCATATATTCTGTCTTAGTCCTGCTGACCTTCATTCCTCTTCTCTCTAGAGCATATCTCCATCCCTCCAGGGTCTCCTCCACCTGTTCCCTACTCTCACTACAGATCACAATGTCATCTGCAAATATCATAGTCCACGGGGACTCCTGTCTGATCATGTCTGTCAACCTGTCCTTCACCATTGCAAATAAGAAAAGGCTCAGAGCTGATCCTTGATGTAACCCCAACTCCACCTTAAACGCATCTGTCACTCCCACTGCAGACGTCACTGCTGTCACACTACCCTCGTACATATCCTGTACCACTCTTACATACTTTTCTGACACTCCTGACTTCCTCATACAATACCACAACTCCTCTCTAGGCACCCTGTCATATGCTTTCTCTAAGTCTACAAAAACACAATGCAACTCCTTCTGACATTCTCTGTACTTCTCCATCAACACTCTGAGCAAGGATCGCAGTTGTAGTGCTTTTTCCTGGCATGAAACCATACTGCTGATCACTAATCATCACGTCCCTTCTTAACCTTGCTTCCACTACTCTTTCCCATAACTTCATGCTGTGACTGATCAATTTAATCCCTCTGTAGTTACTACAGCTCTGCACATCACCCTTATTCTTAAAAATCGGTACCAAAACACTTTTTCTCCATTCCTCAGGCATCCTCTCACTTTCCAAGATTTCATTAAACAATCTGGTTAAAAACTCCACTGCCATTTCACCTAAACACCTCCATGCTTCCACAGGTATGTCATCTGGGCCAACAGCCTTTCCATTCTTCATTCTCTTCATAACTATCCTTACTTCCTCCTTGCTAATCCATTGTACGTCATGATTCACTATCCCTACATCATCCAACCTTCTCTCCCTCTCATTCTCTTCATTCATCAACCCCTCAAAGTACTCTTTCCATCTCCTCAACACACTCTCCTCACTTGTGAGTATGTTTCCTTCATTATCCTTTATCACCTTTACCTGCTGCACATCTTTCCTAGCTCGGTCCCTCTGTCTAGCCAATCGGTACAGGTCCTTTTCTCCCTCCTTAGTGTCCAACCTTTCATACAACTCTTCATATGCCTTATCCTTCGCCACCTCTCTCTTTGCCATGCACCTCATCTTCTTATACTCCTGTCTACTTTCTTCATCTCTCTGACCATCCCACTTCTTCTTTGCCAACCTCTTTCTCTGTATACTCTCCTGTACTTCCTCATTCCACCACCATGTCTCCTTGTCGTCCTTCCTCTGTCAAGATGTGATACCAAGCACCTTTCTAGCAGTCTCCCTTACTAGCTCTGCTGTAGTTACCCAGCAATTTGGTAACTCTTTACTGCCACCCAGTGCCTGCCTTAACTCATCCCTGAACTCCACCTTACAATTACCCTTTTTCAATTTCCACCAATTGATCCTTGGTGCTGCCCTCACACTCCTCCTCATCTTCTTGATAACCAACGTCATCCTACAAACCACTATCCTATGCTGCCTAACTACACTTTCTCCGGTCACCACTTTGCAGTTTCCAATCTCCTTCAAACTGGCCCTCCTACATAAGATATAATCCACCTGTGTGCATCTTCCTCCACTCTTGTATGTCATCCTCCCTCTTGTTAAAGTACGTATTCACCACAGCCATGTCCATCCTTTTCGTAAAATCCACTACCATCTAACCTTCTGCATTCCTTTGTTTAACACCATATCTACCCATCACTTCCTCATCCCCTCTGTTCCCTTCACCAACATGCCCATTGAAATCTGCTCCAATCACCACACTCTCACCCTTGGGTACAGTCATCACCACTTCATCCAATTCACTACAAAAATTTTCTTTCTCATCCATTGCACACCCAACTTGTGGAGCATACGCACTAACAAAATTCATCATTACACCATCAATTTCCAGCTTCATAAACATCACTCTATCCGACACTCTTTTCACCTCCAAAACACTCTCAGCATACTGTTCCTTCAGAATAACTCGTACGCCATTTCTCCGCCCATCCACACCATGATAAAACAGTTTAAACCCACCTTCGATACACCTAGCCTTACTCCCCTTCCATCTGGTCTCTTGCACACACAATATACCAACCTTTCTTCTGTCCATCATATCAGCTAGCTCTCTCCCTATACCAGTCATACTGCCAACATTCAAAGTTCCGACCCTCACTACCACAGTCCTAGCCTTTCTCCTCTCTTCCTGCCTTCGGCCATGTCTTCTGCCTCTTCTCCTCCTTCGGCCAACAGTAGCCCAATTTCTCCCAGCACCCTGTAGGCTAACAGTACTGGTGGTGGTCGTTGTTAACCTGGGCCTCGACCGATCTGGTATAAACATTTTTCTTGGTATCTGCATGAAATGTTTTGGTGAAGTTTTACGCTGGATGCCCTTCCTGACGCAACCCTCCCCATTTATCTGGGCTTGGGACCGGCACAAAGAAATGCAATGGCTTGTGCATCCCCAGTGGCTGGGTTTGCATTTATGATAAATGTATGTAGACAAAAACAGTGATGCATCAGTCTGCAGGAATGTCACCATGAACAGACAGCATTCCTGTGAAACTTGTAAAACTCAGACCAGGCTCCATGATATGATGAGATCCACTTTATTCACAACACCATCAGACATAAAATAAAACCGATAATTCTGTAGTAACAACAAAACACAGGATATACTAAGCGCTTTCACCCTTCCAAGTTTGAGGGCATCATCAGAGTACAAAGCTTTTAGGTTACACAGCAGAATAAATACTCCTCAGTAATGTAAAACAACGCCCACTGTTAATTGATAAATTAATCTGATGCTATATAAGTAAACCACTTAATTATTCGAGTACGCGATACATAAATGACAAGTTGTATAAAACATACTTTTTCAGTTGATAATGTGTATATAAATATATAATTATATAAATGTTTAAAAATTCTTTTGACTTAATAAAAAGGACTTTACATAGTAATAAAACTCTGTTTACAAGAAATAATGCAATAAAATAAATAAAATGATGTATTATAGTGTTCACAATAATGTATATGCATATACATAATAATTACTATGTCATAAATACCTTTATATCATAAATTAATACATAAATATAGATGTAAATTGATGATTAAAAAACATAGTAAATAATTATATATCTGAATATAAAATATAGAATAAATATTTATAAATATATCAATTTGTGAATAAATAAATTTATTAAATAGATTTGTATATATATGTATTTTTGTACAAGTGCAAAAAATAATAATATTAACTTGTAGTTAAATTGCATCGAACCTAATTCATTATTGTTTGGTTCTAAATCTATAATTTGTGATCATAGTAGTTAGACTATACACAGTATGATCTCCATTTTAAAATACTGGAGATGGAGATGTTCCCATTTAGACCAGGTAATACACTTGCATTTAACCTTAGTTGCCACAAACATTCTTTAGTCAATAGTAGGTTGTCACAATTGCCTCCCTTATCATACTGATTGGGAATACGATCAATGACAAAAAATACAAATCTCTTGAAATTAACACATTTAGTGCTGTGCATATATAGAGCATTTGTTATCTTTCTATTTTTAATGTCCCTGTTGTGTTCTAGAATACGGTCTTTCAACTTTCTGGTTGTTTTGCCTACATAGTAGGCCGTACAAGAAACACATGTAGCAATATATAACTCTTTTGGTGTTACAGTTAACATGACCAGGACATTGCAAAGATCTACCGTATCCCTGTACCATCGTGTATGGACCATCATTTATAAATTTACAACTCTTACATAGACCACACTTACTCATTTTTGATGTACAAAATTTTGTCATATTTTTACTACCTTCCATGATTTCCTTCAAATTCCTTCCCTTACTATATGTAATTTTGGGATAATGCCCTAAAATCTCCTTATAATCAGTGTTGTTGGAAAAAACACAAGACTAAGTGTCATATAGTGTCTTGGCTATAGTACTAGATAGTTCATTGTGTGGAAGAATAAATGTGTCGTAATGTTTGTCTGTTTTATCTATAATTCTGTTCTCATTTGATAGACCGTACTTAATAATAGGTTTAAAAATATTGTTTCTTTTATTTGTCACTTCATCCTTAATAGAATTAATGAGGTTCAAAGGGTATCCCCTATCCAGGAACATTCCAATTATGTTCTTAATTTCTTTTTCAAAATTAATGTCCTCACTAATAATACGTGACAACCTTACCATCTGGCCTTTTACCAGATTCTTTTTCTGAAGTTGTGGGTGGCAACTACTGTAGTGCAAATATGAATTGGAGTATGTCACTTTTCGATAAATACTGGATTCTACTATATTGTTTTTCAAATACATCCCTATGTCCAAGTAATCACATCTCTCATCATGTATCTTTATCGTAAACCTTAAAAAAGTTGTAGATGTGTGCAAATAGTTCATAAATTCATTAATTTCTTCCTTTGTACCTCTCCAAAACATTAAAATATCGTCAAGGTACCTAACATAAAAGGATATCTTGGTCCAAAAATCAGATGGGAAAACCGTCTCTATTTCCCACTGTGCTAAAACTAGGTTAGCATAAACAGGGGCACATCTGGCCCCCAGTGCTACTCCAGTACACTGTTTGTAATAATCACCTTCCATGTAAAAATAATTATTGAGAACCATTTCCATCATTTCCACCAGTACTTTTTTCTTCACCGTATGGTATCCACTATGGCAATTTATTAACTTTTCAAATTTTTCCAAACCTTCTCTGTGTGGTATTACTGAAAATAAATCAATTACGTCTATGGTAACCATGAGAAATTCACCTTTTTGCATAATGGTATTGTATTTTCTTAATCTGTCCAAACAATCCCATGAGTCTTTAATAATGTGTGTGAACAAATGCAATATTGTTTTACAATGATGATCAATATACTTTGCAATAGCCTCCAACTTGGAACATTTAGCAGAGACTATTGGTCTAAAAGGTGGATTGGCAATACTCTTGTGGGTTTTAGGTATACCAAAGATAGATGGAACAACTGGGTGTTCTACTAATAGATATTCATATTCGGTTTTCTCTATTATATCTTCCATCTAATATTCGAATAACAACCAATCTATCTTGGTATATGCTTTGTTTACCTCAAATTTGTTTACTTTTTCATAAGTTTCTTCCTCATCTAACATGTTAGTCATCTTAGTAATATAATCTATTTTTGCCATAATCACCACCCCACCCCCTTTATCCGGCTTCATAATTCTATATTTGTCACCTACTGTGAGTTCCTTAAGATAGAATCTTTCAGTACTACTGAGGTTGTCTTCTTTAAAATTTGTTAGTTTTATTAGTCTACGGAACTGAGTTTCACATAAGCTCTCAAATAAATGTATAATGGGGTTGTGGGGTGGTATAAATGTACTAGTTCTGTTTAATGTTGTTCTCCCAACATCCATATTTGCATCATTTTTTTGATTCGCAAAAAAGATTTTTAAATTCAATAATCTAGTATACAACTTTAAGTTGACTAGTACCCTGGCAATGTCAAGTTTAAAATTTGGAACAAAAGTAAATCCTTTTTTGAGAAGAGTAAAACAACCACTTTCAAAGTCTGTATCAGTGTAATTATATATTGCAAATCCTCCTTCCACCTTTAATATGTCTGACTCTTTTTCACTCAAATTGTTTAATGTATGCTCTACACATACTGGGGTGGAAAAATCCATACCATCTCCTATCTCTATCAAACTATTTTGTGTTCCCACTCTAAACAAAGAACATCATTCTGAATATTCATTTGTGTCATTCACATTGTTCACATCTAAATCTTTTAATAATGAGTGCTGTTCCTGTATGTAGTGTTCTCCCTCGTAAATTTGTTCTGGTAGTATCTGTCCTAATTGTGGTCTCTCAACCTCTCCGACCGCCTCAGGACAGGTTCCTCTAAAAAAACAGTGTCATGATCATTCACACTTGAATTAAGATTGTGTCCTACCTGCACTTTGTTTGGATACTGCTTGTCATAGTGTTTCCTAAATCCATTATGTTTATCGCTTTCTATAATATTCATTGTACCAGTGCTTTCAGTGTTTGTATTTTGTTTGGAATATTTATATTCTTTAAAGTGACAATGCACCTTTTTGTTAGCATAATCAGTACTATCCCTCAACAATTTTTTGTTTTTAAAATCCAAACCCTTCATAACAAAATTGTCCATGTCCTTTAAAATATTATCCAATCTATGCTTATTCATGTCAAACAACAAGTCATTTCGAATACTCTTATCAAGTTCAATAAGTGTAACATTAAGTTTACCTAATTCAATATTGTTGTTCCTAATAATCAATTTTACAAGTTCTAAACCTGTTTTGTCAAATAGGTCAGTTAATTCATCGAACAAGTCACTGTTTTCATAAAAGCCGAAGGGCAGCTTGAATATTCGCAGCCCTTTCGGCACTTGTCCAAGCTCAACTGACCTTTCTAAGAAGGCGTTGTCCATTTGGAGCATTTTGTAACGTTTCAGCGTTTTTTCGAAATCCAATATTGGCTTGTTTAAAGATCCCATGTCCTTAGCGTTCCCTTTTAACACTGATGAAAAGCTGGGTGCTTTTAAAATGTCTTTGATGTCTGAAAATCTACGAGTGTAAACATCGCTTCTATTACAGTCCCTAGTGTTTGTAGCAGCGTTCGGTAGTGGAACATACAATCTGCAGTTTCCTGCTGTGCTTCTCTTGTCCCCTCCTATTGAACCTGCGGAACCATTGCTAGCGGACTTGCAATTCGGACTATTTCCTGGAGTTGAATGCAGTGTAAATAACTGCTCCTGGGAATCCGTGATAGTTACGTTGTTATCAAGCCGTACCAAATTTTGGTTTTCTTTCATAAGACTAATCAAACGCTGTGTAACCTCAATGTGTTGCTTGATTAGTTGCTCCATAATGTTAAATTGAGACACAATCCACAGCAAAATAAATAGGATGCACACCAAATAATGGCAAACGGATGGTCCAGATAGAACATATAAAGCCAGATGGAAAAGTAAAAAAGCAGTTCAGATCTTAATCGAAGAACCCGGAAAAGTTCAAAACAACCATTAATTCCACAGGACAAACTTGTAAAACTCAGACCAGGCTCCACGATATGATGAGATCCACTTTATTCACAACACCATCAGACATAAAATAAAACCGATAATTCTGTAGTAACAACAAAACACAGGATATACTAAGCGCTTTCACCCTTCCAAGTTTGAGGGCATCATCAGAGAACAAAGCCTTAAGGTTACACAGCAGAATAAATACTCCTCAGTAATGTAAAACAACGCCCACTGTTAATTGATAAATTAATCTGATGCTATATAAGTAAACCACTTAATTATTCGAGTACGCGATACATGTTTATGCTAACCTAGTTTTAGCACAGTGGGAAATGGAGACTGTTTTCCCATCTGATTTTTGGACCAAGATATCCTTTTATGTTAGGTACCTTGACGATATTTTAATGTTTTGGAGAGGTACAAAGGAAGAAATTAATGAATTTATGAACTATTTGCACACATCTACAACTTTTTTAAGGTTTACGATAAAAATACATGATGAGAGATGTGATTACTTGGACATAGGGATGTATTTGAAAAACAATATAGTAGAATCCAGTATTTATCGAAAAGAGACATACTCCAATTCATATTTGCACTACAGTAGTTGCCACCCACAATTTCAGAAAAAGAATCTGGTAAAAGGCCAGATGGTAAGGTTGTCACGTATTATTAGTGAGGACATTAATTTTGAAAAAGAAATTAAGAACATAATTGGAATGTTCCTGGATAGGGGATACCCTTTGAACCTCATTAATTCTATTAAGGATGAAGTGACAAATAAGTGACATATCCTGTAGTAAGGCTGAGATTGAACAGTAGTTTTATGTTTGGGTTTAGCTCTTCTTGGAGTTCATGTAGGAACAGCGGGACACCGTCTGGTCCCATTGATGCTGTGTTTTTTGCTTTGTAGAGGGCAGCTCTTACCTGAGCATCTGAGATGTCAGGAGGGCAGCACTCTGCTGGGATAGATATTTGCCCTTTTGGTGGGGAGGGGGGGGGAGTTTGTGCTGAACCTGTCAGCTAGGATGTTGGCAATGTCTGTGGGTTCGGTGTATGTTTTGTCATTTTGGACTAATTCTGAGCATATCTGGGAATTCCCACCCAGGTTCCTAACATAACTAAAGAAAGCCTTGTGATTATCCTTAGTGTCCTGTGCAATTTTTCTCTTTAAGCTGGCCTTAGACGATTTTATGAGTGCCCGTAGTTTTTTGCTAATACTGATCAGAGATGCCTTCCCTTTTTGGGATTTTGCTCTATCATGTAGTAGCTTCATCCTTCTATTGTATAGTTTGTTTATGGCTGGGGTCCACCAGACAGGACGTCTGCCTTTGGAGGATTGGGTCTTGGTTTTATTTGGGATTGCATGATCCATGCATTCCTGAAGGTGTTCATAGAATGCGTTTATAAAGGATTCTGTGGTCTGGGCCGTATTTTCCAAGGACCCAGGGGCTTTGAAGGATTCCACCTCGGTTTTGAGGAGTATGAAATTTGCTTTAGAGAAGTTTTTCACTGTGGTTTTCCGGGCAGGGAGTGGGGTCGGGATGTGAATATCCAGTGAGATTAGTTTATGGTCTGATCTTACCAGTGAGGGATACACTTCTGGTCTGGAGCATAGAGTCCCCATGTTGGGGATGATCAGGTCCAGTATGTTTTCCCCTCTTGTGGGAGTGGTAACAAGTTGTTCCATAGCATTTGAGTTTATAAATTCTAGGAACCTTTGGGCTAGGGTGTTGGAGTTAGAGTAATGCTCCCAGTCTATGTTTGAAGAATATAATGGTGTTTGGAGAGACCTTCATATTTTCCAGTGTTCTCAGGAAGGCCGAGTGGGGTTCCTGGGTTTGGGAGGGTGGTCTGTAGCAGGCTATAAACTGGAAGGCAGTTTTACCCACTGTTGGTTGCACATGGATAGTCTCTGATGCTTCGTGCTGTGCCACCAACCTGGAGGTGTGGGTATCTTTGACAAATATTGATACTGCCCCTCCTTTTTTGGTTCGGTCCAAGTTTTGGGGCCGAAAAGCATGGTATGAGGTATAACCTGGTAGTGCTAGGGTGCTCTCAGGAGCCTTGAACCAGGTTTCTGTTACTGCACAGATATCGATGTTCTCTATGCTAAGGAGAGTTTTGTCATCCTTAGCATCCTTTTCCCAATATACTGAGCATCCCTCCTCAGCACATGTCCAAACCAGCGTAATCTCACCTCTCTGGCTTTGTCCACTGCCTGGCAGCTTCATCCTTAGCATCCTTTTCCCAATATACTGAGCATCCCTCCTCAGCACATGTCCAAACCAACGTAATCTCGCCTCTCTGGCTTTGTCTCCAAACCGTCCAACCTGGACTGACCCTCTAATATACTTATTCCTAATCCTGTCCACCCTCATCACACCCAGTGCAAATCTTAACATCATTAACTCTTCCACGTTCAGCTCTGACTCCTGCTTTTTTATCAGTGTCACTGTCTCCAACCCATGTAACATAGCTGGTTTCACTGCCCTCTTGTAGACCTTCCCTTTCACTCTTACTGATGCTAGTCTGTCACAAATCACTCCTGACACTCTTCTCCACCCATTCCATCCTGCCTGTACACTCTCTCTTTTTCACCTCTCTTCCTCGGAGCTGTTAATTCCAAGTATTTAAACTCCTCCTCTCCTCTCTAGAGCATATCTCCACCTCTCCAGGGTCTCCTCAACCTGCTCCCTACTCTCACTACAGATCACAATGTCATCTGCAAACATCATAGTCCACAGGGACTCCTGTCTGATCTCTTCTGTCAACCTGTCCATCACCATTGCAAATAAGAAAGAGCTCAGAGCTGATCCTTGATATAATCCCACCTTAAACACATCCGTCACTCCCACCGCAGACCTCACCACTGTCACACTACCCTCGCACATATCCTGTACCACTCTTGCATACTTCTCTGCCACTCCCAACTTCCTCATACAATACCACAACTTCTCTCTGGGCACCCTGTCATATGCTTGTCCACAAAGACGCAAGCAACTCCTTCTGACCTTCTCTGTACTACTTCATCAACACTCTCAGAGCAAACATTGCATCTGTAGTGCTCTTTCCTGGCAGGAAACCATACTGCTGATCATTAATCACCTCCCTTCTTAACCTAGCTTTCACTACTCTTTCCCATAACTTCATGGTGTGACTGATCAGTTTTATCTTTCTGTAGTACTACAGCTCTCCACATCACCCTAATTCTTAAAAATCGGTACCAAAGCACTTTTTCTCCACTTATCAAAGTATAGAAAACACACTGCCACAGCTAGGAATCACCCATCGATACTTTATTGAACAAAATCACAAACAGATTGAGCGCTTTCTTCCCTTTAACCAGGGATTTCATCAGAATCTACTTACATTCAAAATTTCCCCCTTTTAAATACTTTATAATAGTAATGATGTCACTCATTAAAAACTAATGAACTAAATTTAAAGTGGAACAAGCATAAAAATGTTTTTTGTCTATTATGTGTTCATTAAAAACATTCATAAAAACTTTATAATAGTACAAAACCTCATTTAAAAGTGTTATTCACCATTCCATTTTCTATCTTTAAAATAACATGTTGTTTAAAATTCATTTCTTAAGGTCCACTTTTTTATTTAATATAGGCTTTATAGAGATAATTTCATTTAAGCCTGGGGGTAAACTTGCTTGCAGTTTGATTTGCCATTTAGTTTCCCTCTCTTCTATGTGGCTCCTGTAATCACCACCCCTCGGGTTTTTTACAACTTTTTCTAAAATCATAAATCTGAATTCTTTACAGTCCTGGGAGATAGTAATATGCCTATATAGGGCATTATTGGTATTTTTAGTATTGATTTGGTATGTGTGTTCATATATCCTGTCCCTCAATCTTCTCTCAGTTTTACCTGCGTAAAAACTGGGACAGGATTTACACATAGCCAAATATATTACACGAGTAGTCTGACAATTCCCTTTCTCAGGTCTTACTACAGTTTTTAAAAAGTTATTAATTTTTATCTTCTCATCTAAACAAATGTACTTACATTGTGTACAGTTACCACATTTGGTGGTACCATACTTATTCATAGGTTTAGAAATCATTTCAAAATTCTGTTTCAAGTTTGGGCCTACTTTACAAAGTTTGGTTTACTACCTCCAATATTCCATAATTTTGGATTGTTTTTAAGAATAGCCCAGTTTTTATTTACAATTTTTTCTACCTCTATTGCCTTACTACCATATGGGACAATCATAGCTCTTTCATACCTTATGTTTTCTACTTCTTTTGTACTTTTACATTCTTGTGAAGTACTACTGTTCCCTAATAATGGTGTGTATTTCTTGCCCCATTCACCTCTAACATAGTCCACATATTCCTTTATTATTTTCACAGGATATCCCCTTTCATGAATCATGTTAGCAGCTTCAATTAGTTCACCTTCTAAATCTTCTTGGTTCGATGTCATTCTGGCTATTCTTATTAATTGGCCCTTTATTATACTATTCTTTTGTCTGACTCGATGGTCACTAGCGTATTGCAGATAAGAGTTACTAAAAGATGGTTTTCTGTAGACTTTAGATTTGAAACAATTAATGTATTTTTCTATATATGTGTCCAAATAGTTTATTCCTTTCTTATTGTATACATATGTGAACTTTAAGAATCCTGTACTTTCATTAAGATAGTCAACTAAATCTACAAAAAATCTACCAAAGCACTTTTTCTCCAGTCATTGGACATCCTCTCACTTTTCAAAATTTCATTAAACAATCTGGTTAAAAACTCCACTGCCATTTCTCCTAAACACCTCCATGCCCACAGTAGCTGAATGGTTAGAGTCATGGCCTTGTGTGCAGTAGGTGCATGGTTTGAATACATCCATGCTTCCACGGATATGTCATCTGGACCAACAGCCTTTCCATTATTCATCCTCTTCATAGCTATCCTTACTTCCTCCTTGCTAATCCATCACCTTCCTGATTCACTATCCCTACATCTTCCAACCTTCTCTCTCTCTCATTGTCTTCCTTCATCAGCCCCTCAAAGCACTCTTTCCATCTGCTCAACACACTCTCCTCGCTTGTGTGTACGTTTCCCTCTGGCTAGCCAGGTCCTTTTCTCCCTCCTTAATGTCCAACTTTTCATGTAACACTTCATATGCCTTAGCCACCTCTCTGTTTGCCATGCACCTCATCTCCTTATACTCCTGTCTACTTTCTTCATCTCTCTGACAATCCCACTTCTTATTCGCCAACCTCTTTCTCTGTATACTCTCCTGCACTTCCTCATTACACCACCAGGTCTCCTTGTCCTCTTTCCTCTGTCCAGATGTCACACCAAGCACCTTTCTAGCCATCTCCCTTACTAGCTCTGCTATAGTTATCCACCTATTCGGGACCCTCATTCAGTATGCTGATGATTCCAGCATAATCTGCACTGCTCAATCACTACCTGAAATACTCTCAAAAACTCAACAGTCCTTTACAGCAGTTGAATCCTGGCTAAGAAATGCCTAACTCTTTCTTAATCTAAAGAAGACAAAACTAGTACACTCTCATTCCAAAAACACCTCCCTTGTCAGTGATCATTTCAACATCCTTGCATCTGACAACACCGCCATAGAAATAGTGCAGGAAACCAAACTTCTAGATATTATCATTGATAATAAACTTTAATTTGACCCCCATGTACAGCAAAATATAAAGAAAACTCATCAAAAACTGGGACTCTTATAGAAACAAACTTTTTTTTTTTTTTTACTGCAGCAACCAAAACTACCCTTGCAAAAACATTTTTACTTCCCTGTCTTCTGTATGGTGCCCCTATCTTAACTAACTTATAAAATTCTACCCTAAGCAAGTTGGAACAGTGCTACAACAAAGTTTGCCACAAATTCTAAATATCACACACACCACTGTAAACCACTCCTAGAATTAAACTGGCTTGAGCTACCTAACCAACTTGCCTTTATTCAGCTATCCACCTTGCACAACCTTATTTTCAAGCCTACTGCATGCCCTGCACTAGCCAATCTAGTCGCACCTTACACACCAAATCGATCCCTACGATCAGAAAACAAAAATCTCTTAACGATTTCAAAACCCACAAGAAAACCTGGTCACTCTCTGTATTCATACTCTTTATCTATACATTGGAATTCACTACCTCTAGCTACCAGGTTTATTCCTGGCCTAACCCATTTCAAAGCCTCTTTAATATTGTTGTGCTCCTGCATAAAGTCTGCCTAATGCTCAGGTCTTCCTCTTCTCTCATATTTCAATCCCTCACAGACTGCAAGATCCTAAAGCTCTTCTAACTCCTCCTCTGCTTCTATACCATATCCTTAAGCTGCTGGTCATGCTTTGCTTCTATTCTTGTTAGCTAGCTATATGTCTGCATCACTAATTTTCTGGCTGCTATTTCTACATCCACGGCCGGCTTTAGGCATAGGCGAACTAGGCGACCACCTAGGGCGCCGTACAGGCCAGCCTCAGAAAGGGAGCTACTTTTAACTATTTATTTATTTTAATTAATAAAATTCCTCTCGCTCTGCTCCCTGTTCAGGAAGCCTGATCCATAGCAAGAGAGGGGTGAGCGCCCTCCCACTTAACAGCTGCAGGTTGGCTTGGGGAAAAAAAAATAAAAATACGGTACATGAGTCTGTTACCTTAAGGAGTCCAGCCCTGACGCACAACCTTCAACGAAGGTACGCCCCTTCATGCATGTCTCCACACAGAAGACGCTTTAGCTGAGAATCGAACGGGACTACGTCTTACTGTGCGGTGACAACGCTACTGCAGCACCACCACTGCAGTATGAAAAGCTCATTCAGTTTGTTTGTGTCTTTCAGCTTATTAGGGGTCGCCACAGTGGAACTCCGGTCCGCTAATGATTGGTAGTGGATTGTACCCATTAACTAGGTTTTATAGATGAAACTACAAGGTCCATAGATTGTACTTTCAAATAAGACTTTAATAATAGGTGCAGCTATTGATGGATCTCAGTGAAATTCAGGATGTGATGCTGCTGTTTTGATATTCTGGGTTAGCTACATAGAAGTTTGCAGTGCCTTTATTTACGTCCGGCCAATAACAGTCTATTTAATATTCTAGCTTTGGTTTTGTCCATCCCAAGGAATATTTCCAAAATAGGTATTTCTTCTTTCTTTACCATGCACAGCAAATCAAAACTGAACTCATAGTATGGGCCTGGGGTGGGAGCATGGCATTTGTCTGTGTCCCGTTCAGTTCAACCTATATTTTCACTGTGTCTGCTTAATGTACTGTCTTCCTTCTGTATGTTCATAGAATTGTAATTACTTGTCTGCTAATTGGCCAAGTCATGAAACCTTTTGTCATCTGAAAATACAGCTGTGGGCATTTCTTCTTTTTCTTTCTCTACAAAATGTGACTCACTACACTGACTTTTTCAAGTTTTTGTTTTGTGCAGTTACTTTACTGTTACTTCAATAGCTTGTGTCTTTTTGCTGTGAATCCTTTTTCTGACTAGCTTTCTGTTTACACACTGCAGAGGGCAACCTAGGACTTTGTTCAAGTGTCTTCTTTTAGTGGTATTATCATTATGTGCCTCTCCCTCTCAGGTTCCACAAAGAAAACTTTAATGGCTGTAATCTTCTGACAGAGATACATAATAATCACTATTGTTTTTTCTATTTCAGATTTTGTATTGAATAAATCTCTGCACCAGTTGTTTAACAGTATGCCGAATTTATACCTTCTGAAGTTTCACCACCTATCCATGTCTCAACTGTACATATTGTACAGTGTGCGATATTGTTGTTGTCATCCTATTTTTACTAGGTTAATATTCTGGTCTGCAGGACTGTGCATTCTTTACAGTATGTTAGGCTGCAGTTCTCCATCTGATTTATATGTGGGATATTATTGTCTAGTGGTCCATTCAATCCCTTTTCATCCACCAGCACCACGCACTTGTCTAACTCGGAAGAGGTACAGAAAAAGTATCGTGTTTCTACTGTTCTAGTTGTCACTTGATTACATTCCTTTGGGACACTGTAATTATCAGAATGTTGGTTGCAAATTCATTTTTGATAGGCACAAAAGTTACATTTCCTTTACCTGCATGTTAGTTACAAATCACTTTTTACTATTTATAGCATTCCTATTAATAGTTAAAACATTTTTCAGTTGGAGTCCAGTTTTGTGAGTCCACAAACATCAGCACATTCTTATAAGGTGCTCAGTAATAAACATTGCTTCAATAACTGGCAACCTTTTATTAAACCTGAGACTAGCTCTTCTGGTTGGTATTTCAAATGCAGCACAGTAGACTTCAGTGCCATAATCATTAGTTATGTTCTTTAATAATTGATTGGTCTTTGCAAGAGCCAACACGTTGGTTATCATAGCCTCCGTAGCCTGGTATTTACCTATGATCCTATTAAACTAACTGCCACCAGGGCCTATATAAGCCTAGGTGTGCACCTCAACCCAATTGTATACCTATATATTATTAATGAGGAAGGGTTATTTTAGTTAGGAAGTTCCTATAGGTTCTGTGTGTGTGTTGGGGGTATGTTAGCTTGGGCATAGTTACTGGCTGCCACTGTGTATCAGGGACATGGGGCCAGACCCATGGTGAATTTCTGATTTCCCATCCATTAATCAACGTTGCATTCAAAATGGGCTAAGGATGGACTCTACTTCACATGGATGGGGATCCTCTGGGACAGATCTGTCTCATCAACATGTCCTATTTATGTCACAAGCAAAATTTAAATCCTCAGATCTAGTGGTTCTGATGCTGTTTGTTTTGCTATATTCTGATGGTCCATCAGAGCTGGATTTGATTATACCTTCTATGCCTGGCTATGCAATCGCCTCTCAGAAACTGAGCTTTATGGAGATCCATACAGTACAATGTGTTTATACCCTGGATTTTCTTGGTAGGGATCCTTTTTGGGTGTTCCAGCTGTTGCATATGTCTTGTCAGGTACATTTTGTAGGGGGCATTGCACTCAATGATGGGTCTAAGGATTGAATAAAGTGGCACTAAGTTTATTGGACCTCGAGGTCATGCCCTTACTTTTACATTGGGAGACCCAGAATGATTTTGTTGCTACCATGGCTATATGTTGTTCAAAGGACAGATTGCTGCCTGCATATGTTCCCAGATCTCTGATTAATCGGTCAGCTCTTAGGGGGTTCTTATCAATGGAGTAATTAGCCTGGGTGGTTGTTTTCCCAAAAGGCACTGTAATGCATTTATTGACATTGAGCTTTCATCCATGCCTTTGGAACTAATCATTTGTCTGTGTTACACTGTCTTGTAAAATGTTTGTGTCATGGGGGGAATTTATGATAGCTCACGATTTGTAGTAGTCTACAAACTTGATCAGCCAAAGCCCCATAATATTTACCTTTACCTCTGAAAAGTAGATGCCAAATAGGAGTGGTCCCAACATAAAACCCTAAGGTATCTCACTGGTGGCTTTTCTTTTAGTGGAGGAGGTCTCAACAATCCAGATTTATTGGTTCCTGTGTTTGATTCAGCTGGCAATCCAGAAAGTTAGGTAAGAATTTATTCCCAAGTCACTGAATGTCAGCCATACCTGAGTGAAGTATTGTATCATATGCCTTAGACTGGTCCAGGTAGGAGGTATGCACCATTTTCTACTCATCCATTGCTTTTGTGACCATCTCAAAGAATCTCTGCAGTTTAGTAGGCATGACCTTCAGTTGGCAAAGCCAATCTGGATTGGTTCTAGTGTCTGAAGATTGCCTATTCTTTTGTTGATGGTTTTCATGATAATTCACTCCATGACTTTACATATTAGAGTAGTCAGGCTAATGGGGTCTGTAGTTTCCAGGGTCAGCTGATATTGCACCCTTGTGAGGCCAAAAATCTTTTCTGGTCCTCCATTCTCATGTTACAGTGCCTGTTTTGAGGTTCTAGTCGGTGACTCAAGTGGACCAGAAACATCATGTTTCAAGCTATTTAGGAGAACCCTGGACATAGTTGGGCCCCACTGCGACTGTGTTTTTAGTTGTAGCTAGTGCCACCAGGACCTGTTCACTGATAATATGGGGCGGGGGGGGGGGGGTAATGCTAACAGGTATTTCATGCTGGGAGCTAAGATGAGACTGGGGGTTGGAGATTCAGCTGAATTTGTCAGCCTGTAAAAGGTTGAGAAGTATGCATATCTTTCAGCTGTACAGATGTTTGCAGACTGTCCAAATTCTTGCGTCATATTTTTAGCCTATTCCTCATAAAATGTGTGTTTTTCTGGAAAATCCCTAAAGACTGAAATAAATAAATGTCATACATTTGAGTTTCAGTCTTCATTTCCTTTAGACAATGTCTGCTAAGATAAATGCTGTTATTCTAGCAACTCTTTAAGTCTATAAGAGCAATATTTATAATCTGTCCTTTTGGAGCCCTTGTCACCCCCACCCCCCCCCAATATTTTAGGCTTTGACAAGCTCTCTTGTGCTAAGAAGTTGAGAGGTATGGAGGCATTGTATGTAATGCCCTAGATGACAATTATTTGGTGCATTTTAAGGTGAAGTAGTGGTTCTGCATTCCCGAGTGTGTCTTCCTTTGCTTAAGATGCTTAGTGACTATGAACTTGTTTTCTCAGTCATTCCCTGTTGTAGTATTACCAGCTTACCAGTTTTTTTATGTAACAGGCAATTAATTCTTAAAGGGCAGCAAGCACTGAATTTGTAGATGAAACACTGAAATATAAAGTTGCTTGCCAGTTACAGCCTCTTCATTAGTTACAAATCTCTTTAATGTGGAATTATTCAGATGAAATTTACTTCTGCAGAGATTGTGCTTACTGACTTATACTGATGGATTGTAATGATAGAAGTCTTGAGTGACCTTTTATGGTTAAAATATTCTGAAATAGGCAGTTATTTCATTATTGGGAAATGCATTGTTCCATTGCTTACTGGAAAATTGTTCAAAACTACAAATTTAAAGCACAAAGCTACAAATTCAAAACACACACTAACAAGTGGTGCCTTATTGTACAGGAAATTTGAAAGCAGTGTTAGTACCATAATTGCCTTTGGTGCAGAAGGCTGTGGATTCTACTACCACACCATGTAGATGGAGTGCTGATATTGCAGTGCCCATATGATTGCATTATAGGGGGGGGGGTAGTGGTTTTACACTCCTGAGTGTGTCTCCTTTGTATGAGATATCTAGTAACTATGAACTTCTCAGTTTTAGTCATTTCCTTTTGTAATATTACCAGTTTATCACATTTTTAATTGTAATATAGGCAATTCTTCAAGGGCAGCTTACAATGAATTTGTAGATGGAGCATTGAGATGTAAAGTTGTTTGCTAGTAGCAACCTCTTCATTAGTTGCATGTTTCTTTAATGTGGAATTATTCAAATACTTTTACTTCTGCAAGATTGTGCGTTGTGTGATATTGGTGGATTGTAATGACAGACGTTTACCCTTTTATGGTTGAAATTTTCTGAACTGAATAGTGTTGTCATTATTGATTTTATACATAATTTCATTGTTTATTAAAAGAATGTTAAACTGCAATTTAAAACACTTTCTAACAAGTGGCAGTAGTATTATACAAGGAATATAATTTACTATAATCGGGAAGATGAATCAAAGAATGAATACATGCATGCATGGCCCTAAAAATGTGCGCAAGGAGTCTATTTTGAAAACAGCCCAAAGATAAACTTAATGGCCAGATGCATTTTCTATGAATGTGGGTTTTCATGCCATTTCAATGGCAGAGAAGTTTAATGCTTATGCTAAGTCTGTTTTCATTGCGAGATTGTATTGTTTAGCAAATAGCAAAACATCTGTGTTTGTGCTATTCTTACTTAAGCTACTGTACAGAGGTAGGAGAGAGGTTGCTATTTTACTTTCACTGAGCTGTAAGACTCACTCGCCTACCTCAAAGTAAATTAAACTGTAAGTTAAGCAACCCTTTGAAACAAGGCACATGGTCTTCTATTTTTTGAGGACATGACTTTTATAGTAAAATATGTGTGAAGGAGCAACAGATACAGCAGGTTTATTAAAGGAAAATTCCACCGTCCTTCACTTGCAGTTTAACTACATTATAAGATATCTTTTTTTTCTATGCATTTAAATAATTGAAGGAAAAGACTGAAGTGGCCTTCTTGGAGAGTGGCCTACCTGTGGGTGTGGCTTATAGGGGTGTGCATTAGTATGGAGTGGATGGGGCTTAAGGGGCGCTGGAGTACTACTTCGCCTAGGGCGCCATTTCAGCTAAGGCCGGCCCTGTCTACATCATGTATGATGAGTGACTTATCGTTTGTAATGTTTTAACTGTATAGAACTGTTTAGATGTGTAGTAATATATTACAACATCTTGTAGCAGTTTGTTCTTTCAACTTATTTTTTTGTATAGTATTTCTAATGTAATCTTTATTGTATTGAATTATGTTGTAATTTTATTGTACTGTATATGGAGCTTTTCTCCATGGGCCTCTGCTGAAAATGGGTTCTGTAGACCCAGTCAGACCACCCTGGTAAACAAATGTCAAATAAATAAATAAATATTAAGATGACAGTGACTGACACTAATCCCATTATATGTCAATGGAATGGGAATACACCACTACTTGTGTCTAGCATGACTCGTATAAAGCAGACGTGAAATGGATTATGGGAAGGAGAAAGGCTTGAAGAAAAATAAGATCACATTGATAAGTCAAGTCACCTTGACAGCCATTTTGCAGAAAACATTAAAATTCTATATAAAGCAGTCAGAGTGATTTTTAGATGTTAAAATAACTCAGAAAACAGAGAGATAATGAAAAAATAGATTTTTTTAGTTCTAAGGTGGAGTTTCCCTTTAATGTAACTGAATTTGTAGCATTTAGTGGTAATGCTAAACTACTTATATGTAAAAGAATAAATTCAATTGAACAACCATGTAACTCTAGCATAGTGGGATAAAACGCTGACTGTAACATAGCTGAAATGAATTCAGCTAGTAGCTCGTGTACTAAAGGTGTTGGACAGGAAGAGAGAGAGAAATGATGATGGACAGCCCACTTGCCTCTTTCTGATATGAGGAGGTTGCAGTGTCATCAAGGGGATATCTCTCTTGGAAGCTGGAAACATGCCTCTTCCATTATGCCCATTGCACAGCACCCTTGAGATTTATTAGGTATGTACAGTGGAACTGTTAGGACCATATAAGACCCCTCCCACGATTCCCCAGAGAGATGGATGACCGCATCACTTCTGCCACATACCCTCACCTCTAGAATGAATGCATGGGCTATAGGGCTTTTCCCTGTAGGGAGAATGAATGGTCTTATTGGGTGAGCAGGAAGAAGGCTTTGTTGATCAAGTGGGGTTCATACCTTTCAACCTCATAGGGCAAAAAATCAGGACAAAGCCATAAGTAATGGGGGGAGGCCTACAAACAGGGACAATTTTTAAATATTGCTCTTACAAACTTAGAAAGTTGATAGAATAACAGGTATAAAATCTGAAACTCAAATGTCTGTCATTATTTTCTGACTTCAGTCTTTAATGACTTGGCAGTGTTTTGCCAGAAAATCATAGTTTTATGAAAAATGGACTAAAAATATGAAATAAAAATCTGGACATTCTACAGAAATCTCCACAGTTTAGAGGTATGGTGGTGATTAAAAACTGATAAAGTGAAATAGAACACTTGGGATAACCTCATCTTATGAGGCCTAAAAAGTCACTCTAGCTATTTTGCTGTTCCCTTAGCCCAAGATAGTTCTTGTCTCATATTTACCCTATGCCAGTCAAAGTAATCACAAACAACTAAATAAATGAAAAACAGTTCCAGACTGCTAGAAGGAATAATCTCTTAGAGATTTATTATAAATTCACCAAACCATGAGCGTTTCATCTCAGAATGAGACTTCATCAGATAAAACAATACAGTGCTACACCTACTATATATAATGCCATAAATAACTTTGATTAACTAACCAATTAAGAACTTAAAGCAGCACTACCAGCTGGTTTTAAAATAAACATATAATATTGTTATAAACCATAAGACAATTTACAAAAATACATTGAAGTTGAATTAAATTAATAAAATAAATGATTAAGTAAAAAACTTCCCTACATTATAATAAAACTTAAATAATGTATAATGAAACTTTTATGGAATGGTACTATTCTCACCTATAATTCAAACATTTGCTGCTCTCTCAATGAGTGTAGCCTTAATGCTGATGTATTCATTAAAACCTGGGGGAAAATTGGCCTCAAGTCTCAGTTGCAATCAGCATTAAGGCTACACTCATTGAGAGAGCAGCAAAGGTTTGAATTATAGGTGAGAATAGTACCATTCCATAATAGTTTCATTATACATTATTTAAGTTTTATTATAATGTAGGGAAGTTTTTTACTTAATCATTTATTTTATTAATTTAATTCAACTTCAATGTATTTTTGTAAATTGTCTTATGGTTTATAACAATATTATATGTTTATTTTAAAACCAGCTGGTAGTGCTGCTTTAAGTTCTTAATTGGTTAGTTAATCAAAGTTATTTATGGCATTATATATAGTAGGTGTAGCACTGTATTGTTTTATCTGATGAAGTCTCATTCTGAGATGAAAGCGCTCATGGTTTGGTGAATTTATAATAAATTTCTAAGAGATTATTCCTTCTAGCAGTCTGGAACTGTTTTTCGTTCACATTTACCCTATGTCCGGCTCATTTGAAGTGCCAATGCTCAGCAGTTCAGTTTTCTCATTTGTAATAAGCCCAACAGTTGTAATTGGTCTCCCACAACACTGTGAATAGTGGTACATTTGTTTATTGTCAGTAAATGTTCCCTGTTTCAACTGATGTATTTAATCTTACATTTTTTTCTCATTAGTTTCTTGTTGTCATTCACTTTGGTCAGCAGTTGTACTTTGTTTTGATTAATAGCTGTACCTTGCAGAAGTCTACTCGATTTTGGTATTTGACCAATTTTTTTTTTTGTGTGTGCCTATACCTGGGGTGTGGTTATGGCTGAAAATGTTCCTTGAGCCATTTCACTTACCTGGTTATTAAGCAAATAAAATCTACTTTGCTGTTTAGTTTAATGCTTTTCTTTCCTTTTAGATGCAAGTATTTTTCTATTTCCATTCCCAGGATTACTGATTTGCTTGGCAGCACAGAGGTATTTCACCCTTCTTCATTGGAAGTGCTAGCAGGTATGAATGAGTTAAGGACAGAGGCCTTATCCTCAGGATGTTAACACCCAAATCTTTTATGTTCCTGTCATCACAGATGCTCTGTTTGGTAAACCTGCTAATGACATGTCAGGTGATTCAGCGAGGAAGGAGAAAATGAGATCTGCAGTTTAGCAGGTGTTTCACATTCCTATCAACCTCTAGAAAGCAGAAGCATGCCCAGAAGCATATAAAAGAAAACAGTCCCAATTCTGCATCTACTTCTAGATGCAGGGGCAAATATCAACAGAGAAAATGGTGATGACCTTTTCCTGTATCTACACTCCATCCCCAATACCTTTGGGAGCTGCTCATGACACCATGTATCAGTTTAGAATAATGTTACATTAAACCAAGTGACTATTTCAGACTATTCATCAGGGCCTCTCAGTAAAATTTCATCAAATACCTCATTTTAACAGTTCCACAGACTACATCACATTGGATTCAGGGTGCTTTGAGTTTAATGCAAGTGTTACTTCAAAAGAAGGCATACTATGGGTTCCAGACCACCAAAGAGCGACAAGACTTTTATTTTAGACTGTGTCTCATTCCCAAGGAGGACAAGACATTTTGGCTTGTATTATACCGGTCAGATCTGAGCCAGTGTGTGCTTTCCAAAAAGTTCTGAATTGTAGCCTTCAGGACAGTTTGTAGAAATGAATTCCTCCCATGGCTTATCACCATATCTTAAAAGGTCTGTTCACAGGAGGTGATGTTCATTTTCAAGTGACCATTTACAATTTCCAGTCTGCGGCTCTTCATTTGGTTTGTTAACAGCCAGAGAATATATATCCAAATGTTTGGCCCCAGTTTGGTGACAATTTAGAAGCAAAAACTGTTACTTTAACATTTAAGAAAAGTTATTACATTATTTTACCCTCTGGATATTACTGTAAACGTCAGTCAAGTCTTATCTTGCCCAGGCAGTAATTTCCTTAGAACAATTATAGGCTCATTTTAATAAAGATCTTTTTGGTGTAAGAAAAGCCATCTGTAGTTCATAATCTCATGAGATTATTTGCTGGCGATGCATATCATTCTCCCATTAGGGAATGTTCTCATTGCCGGCAATTAGAGATGGACATCAGGGCTCTGAGGTACATACCATCCTGCATTTTTTGTTTCCCAGTGCATGGCTTTACATAAGGAAACCACATTGGGTTTTGAAAAATGTATGGAATTAGTCCATAGACTGTAGAAACAATGATTGCTGTCCTGAAATTGGTAAAGAAAAGTTGGAATGGTAGCAATGTACCCCCAAACTGCCAAATAAAACATTGATTTTCTCTCTTCCTATCTCGTAACAACTGTGACAGCAGACTCCTTGGATTATACTTCGGGTACACACTTCACGAAGCATTCAGTGCAAGGAGATGAAAGGAGGTACAAAGGCACTTTTAGCTTTTCAGCATATGTTCTTCCAAGATCTCTACCCAGACAACACCACACTGGTGTCCGAGATCATCAAACAAAGGGCACCAGGTCCTACCAACTGTGCAAGAAAGAATTACAAATATGGAACTGGGCAGTACAGCATAAGTTATTTTCTTTCTGCAGTTTGTCTTAGTCAGAAGAATTTTCTTGCAGATTTCCTCCAAGATAGATTTTCCTAGTTCACAAATACCACCCAGAGCCTATATTTGTTCAGCAAATAGTGAAACCGTAGAGCACATCAAAGGTGGGAGGTTGACATTATGGTTAAGGAGTTTACCTTACAAGCACAAGGTTCAGGGTTTTATTCTCACATGAGGTAAATGGCTATGCTTAAAATGGACCCACAAGGGCAGTTAGCCTAGTATGAATCTAAGAACCTGTTTGTCAATTATCTGAGTACTCGATTTCCATCAGTTTGCTCATTCTTTCAGCACCGTGTAGTCTGGAGGCTGAGTACTTCGTCATTCCTATGGCTGTAGGGCCTTATGTATATGTTAACACTTACACATTTGTTCCAAAAAGTCCTTCTGTCCTTCTCAAGTCCGACTATGACAACTGGTTTAAGGAGGGACAAATAGCGCATTTGCCCTAGGGCTCCCTCTCTTGGGGGGGGGGGGCTGCACATTTAAGTGACACAAAATGACTTTAAATTTTTTTATTATAGTGCTTAATGCACTTTCTAATACATGTTGCTGTGTATTGCAGTAAAATGAGGGTGATAAAGCTTTAAATGTTCCTTTTTAAAGGAGCATGAAGCCATCAGGCAAATTACCTTTAAATCTGCTTTCTCTGGCTGCACAAAGTTGCAGTGATGTTAGTAACTCCAGTATAAAAGTGTTGACATCAAAATGCTATGGACAAAGGATTTTCACTGAAGACCAAAAGAGAGTACAAGCCAGTGTTTGTGGTTAAGTGGAAGGGGGGTATAGGATGTCGATTGTTAAAATGATAATTGATGGTGCTTGTCAGCTGACATTGAAATGTATGTTCCAACCAAGCAGCTTGGTCATTGCCCTTTGCAATGCAGTGGCTGGAAGAAGTAGAATCTGCCTCATGATGTCATTGCTATCAAATTCATTTAATATTTTCACCATTCCTGTATGCTTGTATTGATTCTTTTTCATTTGTGACTGCTTCCCTTATATGCTGAAACCCATGTTATCATGAGTATTGTTCTGAAATGACCATAAAGTGCTCTATTTAAAACCTGTAATTTAGAGATTTTTTTGTAGAAGTTTGAACAACATAGGTACAGAAATCCAAAAAAAGTAATCTGTCTAGTTCAGTATCTTATAATTCATATTCTGTGTACCAGACCCTGTCTTTGCGTCCTAGTAACAACTGTAAGCTTTTGGTTTTGTTCATAAGGTTATCTGCATATATTTTGCTTAATTATCCTAGAACACAGATGATAAATAAATTCCTTTTGTTTTGTTTGCAGATGTTGCACTTTATTGCAGTTCCCTGCTTAAAACCTGTAATTCAGAGCATCGTGTATAGAAAGATTTGAACTTAAAACAGTAAAGTTGACTGTTTTTGAACATAAACAGTAAATCTAAGACTGTGCAGCTACAAAAATCCTGTAATTCAGAGCAGTTATGTATGTCAAGGTATGATTAGAACCACCATATGTCATAATGATGATTCTCATTTTGCTTACTAAGCCATATGATAAGAAAAGTAAGGCCAGTCTGCAGAGGAAGTGGCATGTTTTGAATGTGTGGAGGCTGTAATTGAAAAAAAACTGGGTATGATAAAAGTATAATTGATATGGCTTGTTTGGGCCAAGCATGGAGGTTGCATTGCATGTGTCCTTGAATGACCAGTTTTAAACACGTTAATGTGCATGCTCATAATTTATTTCACTTTTCAGCACAATTGAACGCGAGTGCCGTACACAGACACTGAGTATCTTTAGGAGGAGATTGTGTGAAAAAGTGACTGACCATCAGACTGGCTTGTCAGGGGAGAAGCAATTAAATGTATTTGTGTGTGTATATGTATATGTGTGTGTGTGTGTGTGTGTGTGTGTGTGTGTATATGTGTATATATATATATATATATATATATATATATATATATATGTGTGTGTGTATATATATATATATATATATATATATATATAATTGTGTGTGTGTATATATATATATATATATATATATATATATATATATATATATATATATATATATATGAAGCTATTTGAAATGCACTGTTGTTGCCATTATTCGTTTACTTTCAGTCAGACAAAGAAGTGTGAAAATGTGACTTTTTGTGGTGGGGCAGAAGCAGTCTGTGAATGAAACTAACTTAACCCTGCTGTCATTAGATTACAGTTAAGCAGTCATGGGTGTGTCTTAGCAGGGACATTGTCTGTGCCTGTGTGTTTGTTTATAGGCTGTGATAGATGTTGGATGTGTGTGAATAAAGTAATATTCCAACTTTTATATGTATGTTATGCAACACCTTCACAGTTACACTAGATGTACCCTATCAGAGTGAGCATATTCATTTCTGTAAAACTGTATGAGCAGAGGACTAGAAATTAGAATAAACAATATTTTGTGACGTAGTGAAGATGCAACACATTTTGACTTTCTGAATGTTACTTTATTTTTTCACAGCATTTCTTATGCAAATAAATTAATTTCATAAGAAATACGCATACCTCCTTTTTCTTACACAGGCAGTTACGTGCTACATAAAATCAACATCCACTGTTTATTTTTCCCAGAAAGTGATATTTTCAAGCATTTGAAATGCTCATAAAATTGCAGTATTTGAGCTGACTTGTGACAAAAGGGAGGAGTCTTGAATAATATGAAAATGTAACTTTGTTTTCAAACCACCAAAGTATATGAAACCTGAAACTGCCCGGTGGAAACACTGGATTTAATGACACTCAGTAAGCACATTTGTTCTCACTTGAACTTACAACAGACTTCATCAGACTGATTAATACATAAGCACATTTAAGAACACTCAAATATTCTGACACATGATTTAATACATCCAGTCCCATAAAACTTTCAATAATGAAATGGTTTCAAGTTACTTAATTTGCCACATTAATTTGTCTTTCCACCAATACATCCAACCCCCCATCCAGTTTCACTCCTTAATACTGGATGTATTAAGTCATGTGATGTAATATGCGAGTATATTTAAATGTGGTTTGAGTATATGTAAATGTGGTTTTCATGATGTACAATTCAGTCTGATGAAGTTCATTGTTTGTTCAAGTAAGAATGAAAGCATTTACTGAGTATTATTAAATCTAGTGTTTCCACTGGACAGTTTCATATATTTCAGTTTTGCTTTTAACATGTTACTTTAGAGTTTATTTTTGCGTATTTGTTTTCAAAACACATTTCATTGATTGCATCGTTCAGCAGAGTAGTTTCCCTACTGAAATTCATGTATCATTTTTTGTTACTCAGAGTATTAACTGCGATATGCGTTTTTGTCAATACAATGGTGTTTTGGACACTATTTGTAACGGATGTTAAGTGTATAGTTTGAGGGGTCGCATAACTTGTGTAACATCAGAAAAATAAACCACAGACTAACACACACATCTGTGTGTGTGTGTTAGGAGCATTTTAGGATTTTGTTTTTATAACGTTTAACAGTGTCAATTTTATGTTGTTTATATGCTTAATCTTGACTAAGAGAATCACAGTATTAGATTTTCTGACATATTAAAAATAAATGTGTTAAAAAAAACTACCACCTCTGCAGTAAATGTGGTTATAGAATAGTCTTGTACTCAATCCCTGCATATAAAAAATAGCACGTATGTTGTGTTTGGTAATATGTCATAAAATTTTCCCAGTTTCCATCGGCTACATAGAAAAAAATTAACGTGTTAAAAATGAGTATGTGCATGGAAAAAAAGCTGCTACTATGTCATTCTGATTCTATATATACTAGGGTTGCAGTGAAGTAATTCATAAATATGATCTGTATTTTGGTATAAACATGTAATTCAGACATTGTAGAAAATGCTTGCTGTTTCATTAAATTAATACAGATGCTTAAGCCCTCTCAGCATTGTTGTTAACGGCAATCAGATTGCATTAGTCATGCCGCAAACTTAGTAACTGCAAAAAGCTTTACCTGAGGGACATTTACTGTGGAATAGTAACAAACACTAATCAGAAAAGTCTGCTCATTGAAGCAAGTGGGGCCCTGTCTAGTAGTATTTACAAACACTGATAAGTGATTCTGTTTAAAAACTAAATTTAATTTGATTTTAAGGTCAGCTTTGTTGGAGTAGATGGATAAATCCCTGACAATAACCCAGGTAAACAGGTTTCAGCATAGACATGTGAATACTTGGAGGATAGACTGGGACAATCCAGTCCAATAGTCCCTTGTAGGAGGAAAAGCAGCACAAAGGACAGTCCAGGTACAGGTGTTCAGCCACCAAACTGGTTCAGCGGTAACCTTCATGACAAATGCACAGGAGCATGCATTTACAGAGTTAGGCATTGTCCCTGTGATGATGCAAAGGATGTTCTTCATGTTTCACTGTTGCAGTCATCACATTTGGGTTATCTGCCTGCAGGTAGCCCTCAGCCGGCCTGAATACCAGATTTCTGCATCGGATGCTGTTGCTTCTTCCATGACGTCAGGTCGTCAGGGATATAAAACATGCAGCCGACGCTATTACATCAGTCTTTCTTGCCGTGCGGTGCCCGAAGCAGTTTGCAAGTGCCGGTCGGCCGACTCTTGAAATTTTTGTTTTCGGGTTTCAGACCTGAAGACTTCAAAAAGATAAGTACCCTGTTGGGGATCTTTTTTTCTTGTTCTAACCAATGTCAGAAAAAATTAACAACTGTCTTGCCTGTGGAAAGCAAATACCTCATAGAAATTTTCATTCTTACTGCGTCACCTGTTTAGGCCCTGACCACAACATCCCTCACTGTCGGTTTTGTGCCTTGTTCAGCGCCCGAACTATTCGTCGTCGGGATATTTTTGTAGCTAAATACTTCCGTTCTCGAGCTCCGTACTCCGAAATGGCCTTGTTAAGCCATCCGACTACCGATCTCCCTAAAAAATGTAAGGATCAAGACCGAAGACAATACCTATGCAATTTTCATTCTTACTGCGTCACCTGTTTAGGCCCTGACCACAACATCCCTCACTGATGGTTTTGTGCCTTGTTCAACGCCCGAACTATTCGTCGTCGGGCTATTTTTGTAGCTAAATACTTCCATTCTCGAGCTCCATACTCCGAAATGGCTTTAAGCCATCCGACTACCGATCTCCCTAAAAAACGTAAGGATAAAGACCGACTGACAGCATAGGTCTAAAACTGCCGACGTTGCTTCCGTTAAGCTAGTCGCCAGTCCACCATTACTCAGTGAGGCGCTTTTGCAGCCCCTGATACCCGCTACTACAGATTCACAGGCCTCTACTGAGACCTATTCGGAGTCCGGTTTGCTGCGAGATGCTTCTTTAACTATAGAACCTGCGGGTGTCTCTACCTTGGATGGGTCCGGAGCCGCTGTTTAGGCATCGACCTCTGAGGGTGTATTCAGGCCTACCAACTTTCATATTAAACAGACGACTTTGTTTCAAGCTAGAAATACTGAATTCCTCAGGCCTAAAGCTCACACTACTCCTAGAAAACCGATGACCAAACCGCATTCTCAGGCCCATATGCCTCAAAAATCAAATGATTAGAATGGCTGAAGACCTTATTACCTTAATTAGGGGAAGCCAGCTTTCCCCTTCTAAGAGACCTAGAACTGATTTTCTTTCTGATTCTTCTGATCAGGAATCTGATTTTTCTGCTCCTTCTGATTACCAGGATCTACTTATGAGGATGATGCAGAGGATTCCATTCCATCTGCCTCCCCTCCAGAAGATTTTTCTTTCGGTGAAATCTTGCATACTCTTAGCTAGCACTTCCGTTGAGAATGCCAGGATTAATCTGAGCCCAAAAAGAGACTTAGGGAATTCTTACTCCTGCTTCAACACAGGCCTTTAGCTATCCCTCCTGTTCTGGACATTGTAGATGATGCTTTGTTGGAATCTAGCCTTACTCCAGACACTTTACCTCCAGCTCCCAGAAAACCTGACCGGTACAACAAGGTACCTGACTCTCACAAGTTCCTCTCCTTCTGCGGATCCAGAGACCATCTCCCAAGGACCAAAAGGCATTAAGGCTACTGCTGCCAAAAATCCTACCCCTTCTGATAGAGATTCTAGAGCCTTCGATAGATGGGGTAAGAAGGTGTACACTTCTGCTACTTTGGTCATTAGGGCTTTAAATTGCCAGTTGTTTCATATGTTAAAGTATCAGCAACATATTATGGGACTACTTAAACAGAAAATTATGTTGATTCTTGACTGTGCTGAACATAAAGAATTGCAAGATTTAATGCATTCTGCAGTACAAGTTGGTAAACATACTTTGCATTGTGGTTTTGACGCTTTAGAAGCATCTTGCGGGGTTGTTATCACTGGGTCTGTACTTAGAAGGCATGCTTGGCTTAAGGAACAAAACTTGCCAGATCATGTTAAAGCTAAATTACTGGATGCTCCCTTAAACCAAGGCTGCCTTTTTGGCAACAAAGCAGAAGTCCTCAAAAGGACGGAGGGAAAAGCTAAATCTATGCAAACTATTAAAGATTTCCTACAAGTACAGCCTCCCAGATTCAGTAGGCATTGGCCTTCAAAGAGCTGGTCCTTTCCAGTCCCTTCCGGGCCTCCTCAGTCCAAACCCACGAACAGCAGACCACCTAGGCTACAGTCTCAGGCTATGCACAGATCTAAGCAGTGGGAGACTCCCACTTCCAAAGCAGGGGGGAGTAGTAAGCCCACCCCCTACAGAAAAATGGCACAATGACTTGACCTTAACCCTTCCAAGCCCTGCTCAACTACCTGCTCCCTTAGGAGGAAAGCTAGCCCTTCATGCAGAAAACTGGGAACTCATTACCAGGACAAATGGGTTTTAAGCATAGTTTCCCAAGGATACAGATTCCACTTCCACACACTACCAACCCCAAATGGTTGGCCAGACCTACCCCCAAATCAATGGGTGGAGGCCCAGCAGCAGGTTCTCTCTCTTCTCAGTATTGGGGCTATTCAACCTGTCCCAGTAGAACAATGGGGACAAAGTTTTTATTCAAGAATTTTTCTGGTGCCCAGAAAAGACCACTCCTGGCATCCTATCCTGGAACTCTCTATTCTCAACGCCTTTCTTGTGGTTACAAAATTCAAAATGCTAACTCTTCAACAGCTTCTTCCTATGCTAGCCAAGGATGCCTGGCTGGCAACCCTAGACGTAAAGGAAGCCTACCTGCACATCCCAGTAAGAGGATCCTGCAGACAATACCTACATTTCAGGGTGGGCTCCATGCACTTTCAGTTCTCTGCACTTCGTTTGGCTTATCTACTGTGCCCAGGGTGTTCACAAAGTGTCTGGCTCCAGCCATTGCATTATGCAGGCAGAGAAATATTCACATTTACCCATACTCGGACAATTGTCTGATTCAAGCAGAAAGCCAGGACTTGCTATTACAACACCTGGCATTCGTAAAGAAACTTTTAACCTCACTGGGGTACACCATCAACAAAAAGAAATCTCACCTAGTACCCTGCCAACAGATTGTACAACTGGGAGCAAGCTTGAACACAACTTCCCAGATGGCATTCCTCACTCCAGAGAAACAAGTTTATTTGACAACCTACTTCAAACTATTGGCCACAAAACCCCAGCTATCTGCAAGGAAAATACTGCAAGCTCTGGGGTTCAAGGCCTCTTGCATTCTACTAATTCCATATGCAAGACTGCATATGAGGAAACTCCAATGGTATCTAAAAGGCCTATGGTGTCAACATTCTCAGGACCTGGAAACAATGATTTCTATCATTCTTTGTATGAAGATGGAGTTTCTTTTTGTGGGCAGAGGCTTGCTACCACAACAAGGGACTCCCTTTCACTCTACCCCCTGCCGCCCAAACCCTAACAACAGACTCATCGGACTATGCATGGGGGGCTCACATGGCAGGGCAGTGCATTCAGGGTAAATGGAACCTGGGACAGGTGCACCTGCATATCAATCAAAAAGAAATGTTAGCTGTTCAGAATGCTCTGACAGCCTTCAAAGACTGCATTCTTCCAGGACAAGTATTGGTAAAGACAGACAACACCACAGTTATGTGGTATATAAACAAGCAGGGGGAACCCACTTTACCTTCTCTGCAGACTAGCCATGGCTCTGTGGAACACAGCCTTGAGCTACCAAGTACACCTACAAGCACAATTCCTGCCAGGCAAACTAAATTCACTGGCAGACGACTTAAGCAGAAATCTCATTGACCCACACGAATGGAAACTAGAACCCAAAATGGTCAACCTCCTGAGGAACAAATGGGGACTCGAGGTAGACCTATTTGCCTCTTCTCAGAACTGCCAGTTGAACAAATTCTGCACAAGAACTCCCCACAGTCAAGCTTGGAAAGTGGATGCCCTGTCCTTTACCTGGTAAAGCCTCTTGCTTTGTCTTTCCCCCTCTGCCTCTCCTCTTGAAGGTTCTACTAAAGATCAAACAGGACAAGCCAAGGACAATACTGATTGCACCAGACTGGCCACACCAGCACTGGTGTACTCCCTCTTGCTCAGTATGACACTGCTACAACCATGGCACCTGCCTCAGACCCCTACCCTGCTGTCCCAGCAGGCGGGCCAGATTCTGCACCAAACACAACCTTGCAGCCCGGCTAATTCCTTGAGCTCTCCTCTAGCATCCCTCAGTAAGCAGGTGCTGGATGTCATTCTGAAGGCTAGGAGGCCTAGTACTAGAAAATCCTATGTTGAAAAGTGGAAAAGATACTGTTCCTGGAGCCAGGCTCAGGGGATGGGCACACCGGTGCCTATCTTACCTCATATTCTGGAGTACTTAACAGAAATGCTGCACAAGGGCCTATCCTTCTCGTCAGTTAAAATTCATGCCTCTGCCCTTTCAGCACATTATAATACTGAGCCACCCCTCTTCTCTCACCCCTTGCTAAAGCAATTCCTTTGAGGGGCCAAACATTTTTAAACACCCCCCAGGAGATCTCTCACTCCAGCCTGGGACCTTAACTTTGTATTGGAAAAGCTCACTCTTCCCCCCTTTGAGCCAGCTGCAAGAGCAGAGTTGAGATTCCTTTCTTGGAAAACAGCCTTCCTTCTAGCCATCACTTCAGCAAAAAGTGTGTCTGAATTACAGGCCCTCTAGGCAGTGGAACCCTTCATTATTTTCTATGCGGGCAGGGTTTCCCTCAGGACTAATCCCTCCTTTATGCCCAAGGTGGTGTCTAGTGTGGCCCTAAATCAGTCCATTCATTTGCCTACTTTTTTCCCTAATCCACAAAACAAAGGGGAATAAATTCTGCATTCCCTGGACGTGCACAGACAACTTAGATTCTATTTGGACAGGACTAAGCCTCTCAGAAAATCTGAACAGCTGCTAGTTGGCTTTGCTGCAGGGGCAGAGGGGAAGGCCATTTCAAAGCAAACCATTTCCAAATGGATAGCCCATTGCATTCATTTCTGCTACAAGCACCATGGAAAACCTCCCTCACAGAGGATAAGATCACATTCCACCAGGGCTGCAGCTACCTCTGCGGCATTTCTCAGCGGAGTCCCTACCAGGGACATCCTAGAAGCTGCTACCTGGAGCTCTGTACATACCTTCACCAAGCATTACCACATGCCTATCTTTTCTAAATCCAGAGCTGGATTTTCCACTGCAGTCTTGCAGGGCTTAATAGCTGGCCCTAATGCTCTGTAACTTCTGCCTCCCTTCCTTAGCTTTGGGAATCAACCCAAATGTGATGACTGCAACAGTGAAACATGAAGAACATAGTACAGTTGTGTGAACTTACCATAAATGTGGCTGTTCGAGTGTATTCACTGTTGCAGTCCTGGTTACCCTCCCTCCAGCCCCCTGACTTCTCTTGGCTCTACCTTTCCTTCTTGTTGGTGTATTTACTTATTTTTTCTTGTGCATTTGCTTTTTGATGGGGGGGCGTACCATATTATATAATTGCTTCCTATTGTGGGGGCAGCTGACATCTGGGGCAAGAAAAATTGATGTAATGTCGGCTGCATATTTTATACCGCTGACGACCTGACTTCATGGAAGAAGCAACAGCATCCTATGCAGAAATCTGAAGACTCTGGTATTCAGGCCGGCTGAGGGCTACCTGCAGGCAGATAACCAAAATGTGATGACTGCAACAGTGAATACACTCGAACATCTACATTTATGGTAAGTGTACACAACTGTACTTTACTGGGAATCATGAACAGCAGAAAGAACAACTGAGAAGCTGGGTTTATTTTTTGTTTCTACCTCTTGTCCTGTTAAAGGCTATGGGGAAGCAAATTTATTCATTTTGTTTTTGGGCTTTCTACAGGTCTTTTTTAAAATGCACAGGATGCACATTTTATGTTTTGATTACTTCTGTTGTAGTTGGCTGTGTAACAACCTTGAGAACCAATAGAAGGCTGTGCCTTCTCCTTAAAACAGATCCACATTGAGCAGATATCTTGTGCATTGATACAAAGAGACAAGGACTCACTTGGCCCATCTTTGGTTGATTAGCAGGTGGAGGGAACAAGGGAATTTTGGCTTGACAGTTGTTAAGGAAATTACTGACAGTTCAGTTGACATGTAATTTAAATTTTAGATCTTCAAGAATTATCATTCTTACCAACTGTACTGAGATATAAAGAACATTACTTTGGAGATCTCCTGTCATATCCGTTACTTTGAAGATGTTTTCAGATTTGGGATGTGACGATTAGCTATACTCGTGGGGTTTTCCTTTGGCCTCGTATATTTAGTTAAAAGGAACAACATCTTCAAGTATTTGTAACAACTGTTATAGAGAATGAATATTTACTTGTCCTCCTAAAAGGAGCAGGTAAATCTAGCCTTGGCTTACCATTATCTCAAGGGTTTCAAGCATTCATTTGGCAGTAAGGAGAAAGGGTAACCCATCTGAGATATGTGCTTTTGCTAAAATACCAATTTTTTTCCCAGCTATTTTTTTTTTTTTTGCTTCCTTTTTAATGAAGAACTAATGTAAGGTGGTGTCAGCATCCACTGTAAGTGGAGTGTTTGCTTGGATGTGTTGTATCGCTTCTTGGTGTTAAAAGTTAAAGTTAAAACATAATAATTAGTGCAACTGATGAGGTGATAACTTATTAGTGTTGTATTTGCGCTGTGTCTTAAATGAGACTGTTAGACTATGTACCACAGGGTAAGTCCACATAATTTTTAAAGGGGCCCAGTTATCTCTCGTGTGTGCACATATTGATTTAGATGTGGTGTTCTAGCTTGGTTAGTAATATTTTGTATTAAACTTCTTTTGGAAAGTTGCTCTGGTCTGATATTGGCTTGATTACAGATGTATTTGAATAACAAATCTTGATGTTTTTGACCATCATTTCTTTCACCTAGTTGCTTGTTTCTTTTCTTCTATTGTTCTTATTCCTTGATTAAAAGTGATACCCTAGTTTGGTTTTATATATTTTTTGTATTGGCTTACCTTTGAGATCTGACCCTGGTGTAACCCAGGTTTAATCACAAATATATTGAAGTAATGAGTTCTCAGACTTTTTGACCATCGTTGCCTGCACTTACTGCTTTTCTTCTTCGTCTGTTTTCCCTTACGTTATGGGGCAATTCTTCAAATTTATCTCAAAGATTTGGTGCAGATGGGATGTTTAATTGTAAAAACTGTGACATGTCTTCTAACATTGCCATCTTTGGACAGGATAGCATTATTTGTAGTAAAGGTTATGAAGTGATAAGAATTCAAAGAATTTGATAGTGTAAGGTAAACCAAAAAAAATAGTATAGCTAACCTTTCAGTAATAGCAGAAGCCCACAGATCAAGCACTGATATGTTGGACAAAACAGTTTCCACTCAAGAAAAGGAACAGGAGGTTTGTAATTCTGAATTTACCAAGCACACAAATGACAGTGAAAGTGAAAATTGAGTCCTGACTCCAGAAGGTTAGAAAAAGGAAAAGACGTAATACACTCTGTCAGTGACACTGCTACTGATGAAAGTCTTAGAATAACAGTTGAGGTTAGTATTCATAATGATTGGGAGAGGGGGTTAAAAAATAACAGACCAACATATATTAGGTTTGGAAGCCAGTAGAATTTCTGTTATGAATAATTATGAAAATAAATGTGATAGCCCTCAGAAGCAGTCATTCATGAAGAAAAGGGGACCTAGGGCAAGGCCAAGAGTTGGTAATAGGAGATGCCATGCTTCAGGGACTTGGGAACTGTATACCAAGATTAGTCAAGGCTCAAGTTAGTGTTCCTCACTTAGAGGATGCAGATTGAAGGATGTAATGAAAGTACTACAGACCCTCCAATGTCAATTTTCTGATGTGTTATGGGTTGGTAATAATGATGCAGAATATATCATCTGATGTTGTTAATCTTCATTCATTCCTTACTGATGGGTTTCTGTTCCGTCCTCTGAACCAAGTCGGACATTATAAAAAGCTTGCGCCAGCCAAAAAACTCTCGAGCTAAGCTTTACCCATAGTGCCCCTCTCAGTATTACCTCTGATCTCGTTTGCCACGTACTGAATCAAGACGTGTCAGGGCAGCTCTCAGCTAAGTCATTTAAATTTTTTTCAATACTTAAACCTTTTTTTTTGGCTTTCTTTCATATATTTAATTAATCCTTTGTTTATCACATATTTTTTGCTTATCTGCATGAGTGTCCCTGTCTTTCTTTCCTTTTACCAAGTTTGATACTCTTCGTACCATTGCTGGTACAGGCCTTCCCTTACCTCTGAGGTAATTCCCAATACTATTGTTGGTATTCCCCATTCCCCTATCTCCCCTCTACCAAAAAAAAAAAAAAAAAAAAAAAAAAATGTATGTATATATATATATATATATATATATATATATATATATATATATATACACACACACACACACACACACACACACACACACTTTGCTGTAATTCCCCCGCAAGGGGGAGTCCCCAAGGGACACTTTTGCACACGATTGGTCCACCAGACTTCTTTATGCTTACCCTCCCCTTCCTCTGATCCTGCAATTCTTGAAGAAGACTCTTCAGTTGAAAAGCAGAGTAATCCTCTTTGCACCCTACTGGCCCCAACAAATTCAATTTCCCTTTCTTTGGCCTCATCTTGTACATCAACCATGGATTCTGGATCCAACTCTGGAATTGCTGTCACACCCACCAGGGTTGATACATCCGAATATACTGAGCCTCAAGCTGACAGCTTGGATGTTCTTCGTGTTTCACTGTTGCAGTCATCACATTTGGGTTATCTGCCTGCAGGTAGCCCTCAACTGGCCTGAATACCAGAGTCTTGGATTCCTGCGTCGGATGCTGTCTCTTCTTCCATGACGTCAGGTCATTCAGGGGTATAAAAAATACAGCCAATGCCATTACATTAGTCTTTCTTGCCATGCAGTGCCCGAAGCAGAAGCAGTTCGCAAGTGCCAGTCGGCCGACTCCTAAAATTTTTGTTTTCGAGTTTCAAAACCGAAGTCTTCAAAAAAGCTAAGTACCCCGTTGGAATCCCTTTTCTTGCTCTTAACAGATGTCAGTAAAAGTTAACAATTGTATTACCTGTGGAAAGCAAATACCTCATAAAGATTTTCATTTGTACTGCATTTCTTGCTTAGGCCCAGACCATGACGTCCCTCGCTGTTGGTTTTGTGCCTTCAACCCCCGAACTATTCGTCTGTCTATATTTGCAGCAAATTAGTTTGGTACTCGGCATAACTATCCAGAAATGGCTTTGGTAAGCCGTCCGACTACCGATATTCCGAAAAAACGTAAGGATAAAGACAGAAACAGACCGCATGGGTCCAAAACTGCTGACTACTCTTCTGTTAAGCTAGTCGCCAGTCCGCCAGTACTCCATGAGGCGCTTTCGCAGCCCCTGATATCTGCTACTTCAGATTCGCAGGCCTCTACTGAGACCCATTCGGAGTCTGGTATGCCGTGAGATGCTTCTTCGACTGTGGAACCTGCGGATGTCTCTACCTTGGATGGGTCTAGAGCTGCTGTGCAGGCACCGGCTTCTGAGGGTGTGTTCAGGCCTAGAGACTTGCATTTTAAACCGATGCCATCTTCTTCATCCAGGCCTAAAACTCGACCCACGCCTAGAAAACCGATGTCCAAACTGTATGCTCAGGCCCATATGCCTAAAAAACAAATGCTTAGAATGGCTGAAGACCTTATTACCCTAATTAGGGGAGGCCAGGCGTCCCCCTCTAAGAGACCTAGAACTGATTTTCCTTCGGATTCTTCTGATCAGGAATCTGATATTTCTGTTTCTTCTGATTACCAGGATTTGCCCATATCTACCTATGAGGATTCTGATGCAGAGGATTCCATTCCCTCTGCTTCACCTCCAGAAGATTTTTCTTTTGGTGAAACCTTGCACACACTTAGGGAGCATTTCTGCTGGGAAAGCCAGGATTACTCTGACTCCAAAAAGAGGCTTAGGGAATTCTTACTCCTCCCTCAACACAGGCCTTTAGCTATCCCGCCTGTTCTGGACATTGTGGATGATGCTTTCTTGGAGTCTAGCCTTTCCCCAGGCACTTTGCCTCCAGCTCCCAGAAAACCTGACTGGTATTAGAGTACCTGACTCTCACAAGTTCCTCTTCAAGAATCCAACTGCGGATCCAGAGACCATTTCCCAAGGACCAAAGGGCATTAAGGGTACTGCTGCCAAAAACCCTACCCCTTCTGCTAGAGATTCTAGAGCCTTGGACAGATGGGGTAAGAAGGTATATACGTCTGCTACTTTGGCCATTAGGGCTTTAAATTGCCAGTTTCATCTGTTAAAGTGCCAGCAGCATATTATGGGACTACTTAAACAGAAAATTACATTGATTCCTGACTGTGCTGAACACACAGAATTACAGGATTTAATGCATTCTGCAGAACAAGTTGGTAAACATACTTTGCAATGTGGTTTTGACTCTTTAGAAGCATCTTGCAGGGCTGCTGTCACTGGGTGTGTACTGAGAAGGCATGTTTGGCTTAAGGAGCAAAACTTGCCAGATCATGTTAACGCTAAATTACTGGATGCTCCCTTAAACCAAGACCGCCTGTTTGGCAACAAAGCAGAAGAAGTCCTCAAAAAGATGGAGGAAAAAGCTAAATCTAATCAAAATGTTAAAGATTTCCTGCAACTACAGCCTCCCAGATTTAGTAGACAGTGGCCTTCAAAGCATTGGTCCTTTCCAGCGTCTTCCAGGCCTTCAGTCCAAACCCAGGAACAGCAGACCACCTAGGTTACAGTCTCAGACTACGCACAGGCATAAGCAGTGGGGGGCTCCCACTTCCAAAGCAGGGAGTAGTAAGATACTCCCCTATGGGAAAATGGCATAATGGCTTAACCTTAATCCTTCCAAGCCGTGCTCAGCTGCCTGCTCCCTTAGGAGGAAAGCTCGCCCTGCATGCAAAAAACTGGGAACTCGTTACCTAGGACAAATGGGTTTTGAATATAGTTTCCCAAGGATACAGATTCCACTTCTACACCCTACCAACTCCAAACTACCAACTCCAAACGGTTGGCCAGACCTACCTCCAAATCAGTGGGCAGAGGCTCAACAGCAGGTTCTGTCTCTTCTAAGTATCAGGGCTATTCATCCTGTTCCAGCAGAAGAAAGGGGACAAGGTTTTTATTCAAGACTTTTCCTGGTACCCAGAAAAGACAGCTCCTGGCATCCTGTCCTGAACCTCTGTATTCTAAACACGTTTTTGGTAATCCCCAAAATTCAAGATATTAACACTTCAACAACTTCCTACGATAGGCAAATATTCCTGGTTGGCAACCTTAGCCTTGAAGGAAGCTTACCTGCACATTCCAATAAGGGAATCTTGCATGAAATACCTACGCTTCAGGGCAGGCTCCATGCACTTTCAGTTCTCTGCACTTCCCTTTGGCTTATCTACTGCACCCAGGGTTTTCACAAAGTGTCTAGCTCCAGCCATTGCGTTTTGCAGGCAGAGAAATATTCAAATATACCCATACTTGGATGATTGTCTGATTCAGGCAGAAAGCCAGGAATTGGTATTAAAACATCTGGCATTCATAAAGAAACTTCTTAACTCACTGGGATACATCATAAACGAAAATAAATCTCACCTAGTACCCTGCCAACAAATTGTATTTTTGGGAGCAAGCTTGAATACAACTTCCCAGATGGTTTTCCTCACTCCAGAGAAACAAGTTTATTTGACAAGCTACTGGCTGCAAAGATCCAGCTATCTGCAAGGAAAATTCTGCAAGCCCTGGGGTTCATGGCCTCTTGCATTCTACTAATTCCATATGCAACACTGCATATGAGGAAACTGCAATGGTATCCAAAAAGCCTATGGTGTCCGCATTCTCAGGACCTGGAATCAATGATTCCTATCATTCCTTGTATAAAGACAGAGTTCCTTTGGTGGGCAGAGGCCTGCTACCACAGTAAGGGGCTCCCTATCACTCTACCCCCTGCTGCCCAAACCCTAACAGACGCCTCAGACTATGCATAGGGGGCTCACTTGGCAGGGCAGTGCATTCAGGGCAAATGGAACCCGAGACAGATGCACCTGCATATCAACCAAAAATAAATGCTAGCTGTACAGAATTCCCTGACAGCCTTCAAAGACCACATTCTTCCAGGACAGTTATTGGTAAAGACAGACAACATCACAGTTATGTGGTACATAAACAAGCAGGGGGGAACCTACTCGCACCCTCTCTGCAGACTAGCCATGGCTTTGTGGAACACAGCCTTGAGCTACCAAGTGCACCTACAAGCTCAATTCCTGCCAGGCAAGCTAAATTCACTGGCAGACGATCTAAGCAAAAATCTCATGGACCCACACGAATGGTAACTGGAACCAAAAATATTCAACCTCTTGAGGAACAAATGGGGGACCCCAGAGAATGACCAGTTTGCCTCCCCTCAGAACTGCCAGTTGGACAAATTCTCCACAAGGACATCCCACAGTCAATCTTGGAAAGTAGATGCCCTGTCCTTTACATGTGAAAGCCTCCCAGATGTTCTTCGTGTTTCACTGTTGCAGTCATTACATTTGGGTAATCTGCTGGCAGGTTGCCCTCAGTCGGCCTGAATTCCAAAGTCTTGGGTCCTGCATCAGTTGCTGTCTTCTCTTCCATTATGTCACGTCGTTAGGGGTATGAAACATGCAGCTGACACCATTTTCTTTTGTCTTTCTTGCCGCGTGGTGCCCGACGCAGAAGCATTTCACAAGTGCCGGTCGGCCGACTACTGAAATATTCGAGTTTCAGTTTCAGAACCGAAGTCTTCACTAAAGTTAAGTACCCCGTTGGGGAAACCTTTTTCTTGCTTTTTACCGATGTCAAAAAAGTTAATAATTGTATTACTTGTGGGAAGCAAATACCTCATAAGGTTTTCATTTATACCGTATTCCTTGCCTAGGCCCTGATCACAACATGCCTGGCTGTCAGTTTTGTGCTAGATTTAACCAACGCACTATTAAGCATCGGTATATTTTTGCAAATAAGTATTTTGGAAACCGATTTAACTATCAAGAAATGTCATCGGATAGCAATCCGACTACCGGAGTACATAAAAGACGCAAAGAAAAGGACAGAGAAAGGCAGTCGAGATCCAAAACCGACGACGAAGCTTCTCCTAAGCCAGTCGCCGGTTTGCCGGTACTCAGTGAGGCGCTTTCGTGGCCCCTGATACCCGCTACCTTCGAGTCGCAGGCCTCTACCAACACCCATGTGGAGTCCGGCATGCCGCAAGATACTCAAATTATTGGACCAATGGATGTATTTCCCTCAGATGGGTCCGGAGCCACTGAGCAGGCACCAGCTTCTGAGGATGTATTCAGACCTCAAAATTTATATATCAAACTGACGAAAGCTGCAAAACCAATGGCAAAGACATCTTCTAAAACTAAAAAAACAACGCCTGAGCCATGTGTACAGGCCTCTATGCCTAAAAAAACAGATGATCAAAATGGCTGAAGACCTTATTACCTTGATCAGGGGTACCTATCCCCCTCCAGATAAGAGGCCTAGGCAAGACACTGACTATGAATCTTCAGATCAGGTTTCTATTTCTTCTGATTCCTCTTCTGATCAGGAATTATCTTTACCTCCCTATGAGGATTCTGATGCAGAGGAGTCTATACCATCTGCATCACCTCCTGAGGATTATTCATTTGGAGAAACCTTGCATACTTTGAGGGAGCATTTTCACTGGGAGAGTCAAGACTTCTCAGAATCAAAAACGAGGCTTGGGATTTCCTTCTTCTCCCTCAGCACAAGCCTTTAACCATTCCCCCTTTTTTAGATATTGTGGATGATGCGTTTTCTGAGTCAAGCCTGACCCCTGACTCCTTAACTCTGGCTCCCAGTAAGCCTGACAAATATTACAGGGTCCCTGACTCTCATAAATTTTTATTTAGAAACCCTGCTGCTGATCCTGAAACTATTTCACAGGGTCCAAAGGGAGTTAAGGCCTCAACAGCAAAGAACCCTACCCCCCTCCGACAGAGATTTAAGGGCACTGGACAGATGGGGGGGAAAAAGGTTTATACATCTGCAACCTTGGCAATCGGGGCCTTAAACTGTCAATTTCATATGCTTAAGTACCAACAACATGTTATGGGATTGCTGAAACAGAAAATGATGTTGATTTCAGAATGTGCAGAAAATAAGGAATTGCAGGAATTATGGTGCTGCGGTAGCATTGTCGCTTCACAGTTAGACGTTGCCAATTCGATTCTCAGTTAGAGCGTCTTCTGTGTAGCAACATGCGTGAATGGGCGTTCCTTCATTGAAGGTTGTGTGTTAGGCCCGGCAAGCCAGTACGTAAAAATCTACTGCCAAACATTAGTGGACCAGAGTTCCGCTGTGGCGACCCCTAACCGTGAAAAGCCGAAAGACACAAACATTGCATGCAGCTGAACAAGTTAGAAAGCATACTTTGCAATGTGGTTTTGATTCTTTAGAGGCCTCCTGCAGGGCCGCAGTTACTGGATCTGTGATTAGGAGGCATGCCTGGTTAAAGGAACAAAATTTGCCTGATCATGTTAAAGCTAAATTTCTAGATGCACCTTTACAGCATGATTCTCTGTTTGGTATTAAAGCAGAAGAGGTTTTAAAGAAAATGGAAGACAAAGCTAAGTCTATGCAGACTGTTAAAGATTTCTTACAAGTGCAGCCACCTAGATTCAGTAGACACTGGCCTACAAAAAATTGGTCCTTTCCTGTGTCAGACAGAGCTCAAAGGGGCAAATCCAGATGCCCGAAGGGTTCCAGATACCAGGCTCAAGACTCATGTAGGTCAAAGCAGTGGAGCGCATCTACCTCCAAATCTGGAGGAAATAAAGCGCAAACCTACAGAAAGCAATCCCAATGACTTCCCTCTGCCTACACCAAGGACTTATCTATTGGCAGCACCCATAGGGTGAAAATTAGCACTTTTTGCTCAAAACTGGCAGTTAATAACCCAGGACAAGTGGGTACTAAACATCATATCACAAGGACACAGATTCCATTTCCACACTCTGCCAATGACAAATGGTTGGCCAGATCTGCCAAAAAAACAATGGGCAGAGGCACCGTAACAGGTTACGTCCCTCATGGATATGGGGGCCATTCAGACAGTACCAGAACAGGAAAAAGGACAAGGTTTTTACTGAAGACTGTTCTTGGTACCCAAAAAGGACAAGGCTAGGTGGCCAATACTGGATTTATCGATTTTGAACACATACTTGGACTTCCCAAAATTCAAAATGCTAACTTTGCAGCAGCTTCTGCCCATGCTGGGCAAGAATGCTTGGCTGGTGACTTTAGACCTAAAAGAGGCATACCTGCATGTCCCGATAAGACAGTTGTGCAGAAGATACCTCCGATTCAAGGCTGGCTTAATGCATTACCAATTCTCTGCACTGCCCTTTGGCTTATCTACTGTGCCCAGGGTCTTTACAAAGTGCCTGGCACCAGTAATTGCATTTTGCAGCAAAGAAGTATTCAAATATATCCTTACTTGAACGACTGTCTCATTCAAGCAGAGAACAAGGACACTTTTCTACGACACCTGGCATTTGTGAAAAGGCTTCTAACATGCCTAGGGTACACAATAAACGAAAAGAAATCACAACTGGAACCCTCTCAAAAGATAACATTCCTGGGTGCAAGCTTGAATACAACTGCCCAGATGGCTTACCTCGCGCCAGACAAACAAAGGCAACTGACTACTTACTTCATACTGATGGCAACAAAAACCCAGTCTTCTGCAAGACAAATTCTGCAGGCTCTGAGCTTCATGGCATCCTGCATCCTACTAATTCCATGTGCAAGACTGCATATGAGGAAACTTCAATGGTACCTAAAAAGTTTATGGAGTCAACATTCACACAGTCTGGAAACAATGATTCCCCTCATTCCCTGCCTGCAACAGGAGTTTCTATGGTGGGCAAAGGCCTGTCACCAAAACATGGGATGGCCCTTCACTCTACCCCCTGCCAGCCAAACCTTAACAGATGCATCAGATTATGCCTGGGGGGCCCACTTGGCAGGAAGATGCATTCAGGGCATATGGGCACCAAATCAAATGCATCTACGTATCAACCAGAAAGAGATGCTAGCTGTTCAAAATGCCCTAACAGCCTTCAAGGACTTACTTCATCCAGGACAACTACTGATAAAGACAGACAGCACCACAGTCATGTGGTATATAAACAAACAAGGGGTCACACACTCATACCCCCGTTGCAGATTGGCCATGGCACTGTGGGACACAGCTTTGACCTGCCAAATACATCTTCAAGCTCAATTCCTGCCAGGAAAACAAAACACTCTGGCAGACGATTTAAGCAGAAACCTTATGGATCCCCACGAGTGGAAACAAAATCCACAAGTCTTCAGCATAACAGAGAAATGGGGGAGCCCAGACATAGATCTATTTGCCTCTCCTCAAAATTATCAACTGAAAAGATTCTGCACAAGGACTTATCACAGGCAAGCATGGAAAGTGGACGCCCTATCCTTCAGTTGGAAAAACCTGTCGGTTTACGCCTTTCCTCCTCTGCCTCTTCTACCCAAGGTCCTTCTAAAATTCAGACAAGAAAAGCCAAAGATGATATTAATTGCCCCAGACTGTCCCCGCCAATACTGGTAGCCAATCCTAAGGAACTTATCTCAATACCCAGCTTGGACCTTGCCTCAAAAACCACAACTACTGTCCCAGCAAAACAATCAGATCCTGCACAATCAACTAAAGACTCTGTACCTGGCAGCATGGCTAATCCTGTAATCATACAAATGACACCTCTCAGTAAAGCTGTGATGGATGTCATTTTGGAAGGCAGAAGGCCTAGTACTAGAAAATCTTATGCTGACAAATGGAAGAGATTCTGTGCTTGGAATCAAGCACAAGGAACTGATACAGCAGAACCACAGATTCCTCAGATATTACAATACTTAACTGAGATGCTTGACAAAGGCCTATCTTTCACATCAATCAAAATCCATGCCTCTGCCATTTTGACTCATTACAATACAGAGCCACCAATCTTTTTTCATCCTTTACTAAAGCAGTATCTTAGAGGAGCCAAAATTTTAAAGCCTCCTAGAAGATCACCCTTACCTGCATGGAACCTCAATTATGTGTTGGAAAAGCTCACCCTGCCTCCATTTGAACCAGCTGCTACCGTTGATATAAAGTTCTTATCATGGAAGACAGCTCTGCTGCTAGCAATTACTTCAGCAAGAAGAGTTTCAGAGCTACAGGCTCTCATGGCTGTAGAGCCTTTTATCATATTTTACCCAGACAGGGTGTCTCTGAGGACAAATCCAACTTTTATGCCTACGGTCGTTTCCAGTGTGGCTCTTAACCAAACAATTCATCTGCCAACCTTTTATCCAAATCCGCAGAACAAAGGGGAGAGAATTCTGCATTCCTTGGACGTACACAGACAGCTAAGATTCTACTTGAGCAGGACTAAAGCTCTAAGAAAAACTGAGCAATTACTAGTGTCATATGCTGCAGGATCAGAAAGAAAGGCTATTTCAAAGCAGACAGTTTCCAAGTGGATAAGCCATTGCATCCGTTTCTGCTACTTACACCATGGCAAACCTGTGCCCAAGGGCATTAGGTCTCACTCCACCAGGGTTGCAGCTACATCAGCAGCCTTTCTCAGAGGAGTACCAACCAAGGACATTCTAGAGTCTGCTACTTGGAGTTCTGTTCACACTTTTTTACAAAGCATTATCATTTGCCTCTCTAAGTCCAGGGCAGGCTTTGCCACTGCAGTGCTGCAGGGCCTTATAGCCTCACCTAATGCTGTTTAGCTCCAGCCTCCCAACCATAGCTTTGGGATTCTACCCAAATGTAATGACTGCAGTAGTGAAACACGAAGAACATAGCACAGTTGTGTACGCTTACCATAAATGTAGATGTTTGAGTGTATTCACTGTTGCAGTCCAGGTTATCCTCCCGCCATCCCCCTGTCATTCTACAGTTTCTTTCCTTCTCTATCTTCTACAACCTATGTGGTGTATTTGCTTATAGATGAAGGTAAACTTTATATTGATGCACGTATATATATATAAATATTTATAATATTAATACCTTTTTGGGGGCACCTGACATCGGGGGCAAGAAAAACTAAAGAAAATGGCATCGGCTGCATGTTTTATACCCCTGATGACCTGACGTAATGGAAGAGAAGACAGCAACCGACACAGGACCCAAGACTTTGGAATTCAGGCCGACTGAGGGCAATCTGCCAGCAGATTACACAAATGTAATGACTGCAACAGAGAATATACTCAAACTTCTACATTTATGGTAAGTGTACACAACTGTACTTTTATGCCTTTCTCCCTCTGCCTCTCTTCTCGAAGGTTCTGCTAAAGATCAAACGGGACAAACCAAGGACAATACTGATTTGTACCAGACTGGCCATGCCAGCACTGGTGTGTACCCCCTCTTGCGCAGTATGACACTGCTGGAACCATGGCACCTGCCTCAGACCCCTTCCCTGCTGTCCCAGCAGGTAGGCCAGATTCTGCACCCTCAGCTTCAAACCCTGAACCTTGCAGCCTGGCTAATTCCTTGAGCTCTCCAATAGCATCCCTCAGTAAGCAGGTGCTAGATGTCGTTCTGGAGGCAAGGAGGCCTAGTATTAGAAAATCCTATGCTGAAAAGTGGAAAAGATACTGTTCCTGGAGGCAGACTTGGGGATGGGCACAACGGTGCCCAGCTTACCTCATATTCTTCAGTACTTAACAGTAATGCTCCACAAGGGCCTATCCTTCTTGTCTATTAAAATTCATGTCTCTGCCATTTCAGCACATAATACTAAACCACCCTCTTCTCTCACCCCCTGCTAAAGCATTTCCTCAAAGGGCCAACATTTTAAGACCCCCCCCCCCCAGGAGAGCCCCTACTCTTGCCTGGGGCCTTACCTTTGTATTGGAAAAGCTCACTCTCCCTCCTTTTGAGCCAGCTGCAACTGCAGAGTTTAAATTCCTTTCTTGGAAAACAGCCTTCCTTCTAGCCATCACTTCAGCAAGAAGAGTGACTGAATTACAGGCTCTCATGGCAGTGGAGCCCTTCATTATCTTCCATGCAGACAGGGTTTCCCTCAGGACCAATCCTTCCTTTATGCCAAGGTGGTGTCTAGTATGGCCCTTAATCAGTCCATTCATTTGCCTACATTTTTCCCGAATCCACAAAACAAAGGAGAACGAATACTGCACTCTTTGGACGTGCACAGACAACTTAGATTTTATTTGGACAGGACTAAGCCTCTCAGAAAATCCGAATAGCTGCTAGTTGGCTTTGCTGCAAGGGCAGAGGGGAAGGCCATTTCAAAGCAATCCATTTCTAAGTGGATAGCCCATTGCCTTAATTTCTGCTGTATGCACCATGGAAAACCTACCCCACAGGGGATAAATTCTCATTCCACCAGGGCTGCATCTACCTCTACAGCCTTTCTCAGAGGTGTCCCTACCGGGAACATCCTGGAAGCTGCTACCTGGAGCTCTGTACATACCTTCACCAAGCATTACCACATGTCTTTTTTTTCCTAAATCCAGAGCTGGTTTTGCCACTGCAGTCTTGCATGGCTTAATAGCAGGCCCTAATGCTCTCTAACTTCCTCCTCCCTTCCGTAGCTTTGGGAATCAACCCAAATGGGATGACTGCAACAGTGAAACAAGAAGAACATAGTACAGTTGTGTACACTTACCATATATGTAGATGTTCGAGTGTATTCATTGTTGCAGTCCTGGTTACCCTCCCTCCAGCCCCCTGCCTTCTCTTGGCTCTACCATTCCTTCTTGTTTGGTGTATTTAAACTTTCTGGTGCATTTGCTTTTTGTTGGAGGGGTACCATAACATATAATTGTTTCCCGTTGTGGTGGCACCTGACATTTGGGGCAAGAAAAACTGACGTAATGGCATTGGCTGCATGTTGTATACCCCTGACCTGACGTCATGGAAGAAGAGACAGCATCCGATGCAGGAATCCAAGACACTGGTGTTCAGGCCAGCTGAGGGCTACCTGCAGGCGGATAACCCAAATATCATGACTACAACAGTGAATACACTTTAACATCTACATTTATGGTAAGTGTACACAACTCTACTTTCCTCTACTTCCAGTAATTGCCAGGCAAAGCAATCTATCCTCCCCTGTCCGCTACATTCTTCTGACTTCCCATAAACCATCCACCCGGAAACTATCAGCAAGTGGAAAAGATTCATAATCTGGTCTCGGGGAAAAGGGAGTAAACCCTTTTTCGACACCGCTTTCTATGGTACTAGATTATTTGTCTAATCTCCTTCATTCACGAGAGGCAGCTTCATCTATTCGAGTACACTTTGCAGCAATGTCCGACTTCCACAATGATTTCAAAGACTCTTCCTTGATTTCATTGTTAAACCTTTTTGAAAGGTGTTGCACACACCAGGCCCCCCCTCAAACAGCCGATTGAGCCCTGGAGTTTGACATTAGTTGTACAAGACTTGACTCACCCTCCTTTTGAATCTGCTGCTGATTTGTGATTTGAAATTCTTATCTTGTAAAACTTTATTCTTGGTGGCCATTACCTCAGCAAGACAAATTCCTAAATTGCAAGCCTTTATGCATAAAAACGTCCTTACATAGTATCCCATAAGGAGGGAGTATCACTCCGGACTAATCCCTCCTTTTTACCCAGAGTTATTTCTGACTTGACTGTTAATCACACGATTGAGCTACCAGTCTTCTTTCCAAAATTTTCTAACAAAGGAAAATATGCATTAAATTTGCTTGACATGCTTAGACAGCTGCATTTTTATCTTGACAGATCTAAATCATTACGAAAATCTGACCAATTATTTGCATCATTCTCGGGACCAAAATTGGGAAGATCTGTTTCCAAGGTTACTTTATCTAAATGGTTGAGAGATTGCATTTGCTTTATGTATCAAAGGAACAAGGCTTCTCTACCATCTAAGGTCAAAGCACATTCCACAAGATCAGTTGCAACGTCTGTTGCCTTCCATGGATGACATTTGTGCAGCAGCAACATGGGCCACTCCTCATACATTTATTTTATTTATTTATTTTATTTTACATTTGTTAACCGGGAAAGTCTGACTGGATACAGGTCCATTTTCAGCAGAGGCCCAGGGAGGAAAGCTCCAAATGTACAAAACAAGTGTAAATACAGTGAAATTATTACAGTGACGTATCACAAAACTGAGATTTGTTTAACGATATGTACACACAGGTACGTGTTTTTCTCACATACACACAGCAAAGGTTGGAAGCAAGTAGCTGAGAAAGAAATAGTTAAAGATTTCATCTGAAAAAGGAAAACATATATTAAAGGTGGTTATCATACATGGTGTAGTGTTAACTTTAAATCTTTCCAATAGGTGGGTAATGCACAGAATTTTAAACAGTTCAAGAGTCAGAGTTTTTTTCCTGTAATGAGGTTCTCATTTATGAATTATGTTTCAGTGGGGGTTTGTACAGGGACAAAGCCACTGCATTTTTATGTATTTGCTAAGGGATTTTTTTGAATTGGGATAAGGAGGGGTCAGTGGTGAGTTCAGCAGGAAGTAGGTTCCAGTTTGTACCAGCAGAGTTGGAGAATAGTGACTCGCCAGCTGAATTGTTGGTTATAACAGTTTGCACTAGCAATTTTTTTAGAAGAGCGAAGGGATTTTAGATTACTGTAGGGGGTAATAATATTTTTAGGTATGGGTGTACTGTCTGGTTTGTAGAGGATTTTGTGATCAACTATTAGTTGGTTATATTGCAGTTGATAGGGTAGTTCAAGCCAGTCTAACGATTGAAGGTTAAGGCAGTGATGGATTCTATAAGCTGATCCTGTAGCACATCTGGCAGTGTTATTGTAGCATCTAGTTAATTTATTGAGGTTTGATTTGCTTAGGTTTACGAAGATGGGTGAGGCATAAAGAAGGGTCATTAGCAGATGTATACAGGCAATAACAGTTCTAGCAGATGGGGTTAGGAATGGTTTAATCCTGTATAAATAGCCTAATTTTTTATTAACTGTTTCAATAGTTTTGTCTATGTGAGCATCAAACTTGAGGTTGTTGTCGATCACTCCCAGTAGTTTAGTACTAGGTTCTGGGGAAATTCTTGTACCATTGTTAGATATTATGGTGAGAGGTGGTGAGGAGACCTTGCAAGTGGGGGAGAAGAGTAATAGTTTGGTTTTAATTGGGTTTAATAGTAGTTGGCGACCAGTGAGCCAGTTCTCTACTTTGTGGAAACTGATTTAGGACAAGGATTGTAAATCTGTGGGGGAGGTGGCAGAGCAGATTAGGATTGAGTCATCTGCATACTGAATGCAAGTTGCATCAGGGATGACTTTGTACAAGTCATTAATGAATATGAAGAATAGGAGGGGACCTAATATAGATCCCTGTGGGACTCCAAGGGTGACTGGTAAAAGGGGGAAAGTAGGTTATTCTTTCATAGTTTCATAGGTAGGTACTAGGCTATCAGCCCTGGGGCCTATACAAGCCCAGCCAAAAAGGTACACTGGCTTTTGCCACCCAAGAAAATTATTTTCTTGTGCCACTATCGAGCAGAGCCACAGAGGTGATCCCCGGGGTGAATTTCCTATTTCCCATCCAGTCATCAAGATTTTTCTTGAAGAGTGCTAATGAGGAGCTTTGTTTGATATAGGTAGTTTATTCCAGAGTATGGGAAGTCTCTGGGACAGGAATCTATCCCTCCAGGATGTTCTGTTCATTGTAGTGACAAGATTTAGGTCCCTAGAGTGTGTAGCTCGGAGGGATTGGGATTTCTTTAAGTGGAGCATGTCCAACAGCTGTGGGTTTGGCATAGCTTTGTATGTTAGGCAGAGATCACCTCTGAGTAGGCGATATGCGACGGAGTAAAGCTGGAGTTTTTTGAGACGGTCTGCATGGGGCATCTGTTTGAGGCCGGTAATCCTCTTTGTGAGGTATTTCTGCGGCCTTTCCAGTTGTTGTAGATGTCTTGTGAGGTACGTACCAAAAGGGGTGTTGTACTCTCTAATGGGTCTAATGTGTGATGAGTAGAGGGGAACAATGACCTCTTTTTTTCTGGATGAGAAACCTTTTGTGATGAGGTGTGCCACATAGAAGGATTTCCTGACTACTGTGGCAATGTGATTATCAAAGGAGAGACTACTGTCCTCCTGTGTCCCAAGGTCTCTTATCACACTTTCAATGTTAAGTATACTACCGCCTATGTTGTAGTTCATGGGTACAGAGTTTTTACCAAAGGGGATAACTATGCACTTTTTGGCATTGAGCTTGAGGCCATGGCTTTGACACCAGGCATCTGTCTCAGTGAGGCCCTTTTGTAGGATGTCCACATCGTTAGGAGTTTTGATTATGGTTCCTAGTTTGCAGTCATCTGCAAACTTCATTAGCCAAAGACCTTCTGTGTTAGCCTGTACTTCAGAGAAGTAGATACCAAACAGGAGAGGACCCAGGACTGAACCCTGTGGTACTCCACTTGTCACTGGTCTGAAGTCGGATTTGGAGTCTGCTACTTTCACAGTGTGGGTTCTGTCAGTGAGCCAGTTGGCAACCCATCTTGTGACATAGCGATTTATACCTAGTTCAGTGAGTTTATCTATAATTCCAGAGTGGGGGATGGTGTCAAAAGCCTTGGCAAGATATAGATAGGCTGTGTGAACCACCTTACCCTTGTCTATGGCTTTGGTGACTGCTTCAAAGAAGTCTATCAGGTTTAGGAGACATGGTCTGCCTTTTACAAACCCGAACTGGGTAGGGTCCAGATTTTGGAGATTACCAATGTCTTTGTTGTACAGCTTTTTGTCTGTCACTTAGGTAAGAATGAAACCAGGTAATTGCTAGGTTATCGATGGAGAGTGATTTTAATGTGTTTGAGTAGCTGGTGATTTACCATATCAAATGCCTTGGATAGGTCAAGGAAGAGGGCTGAGGAGAGCTAGTTGTCATTACGGTTTTTATTTATTGTGTGGGAGAAGGAGAGAACGGCTGAGGTTGTACTATGACAAGGTCTAAATCCGTGCTGGGAGGGGGCTAGGAGAATGTATTGATTCAGATAGGCAAGAAATTACTTGTGAATACATTTTTCCATTATTTTAGCCAAGGGCGACAGAATGGCAATAGGCCTATAATTTAACTACAAATGTTATACTACTAATCTAGTACAGAGTAGTGAAGAGGACCACCATTTCTGCAGGGAAAAACAAAAGAAGTATGGGGTGCAGGTACATAGGTAAACTTTTTCCAAGAGAAAGTAGTTTTAAGTAATTGATCTAGGAGTACTATAGGATGAGAGAAATGGGGGGGGGGGCAGTAGTGTGCACGCGTACAGTGAAAGGGGAAACTGTCTTCAGTTTGGAGGACATATTAAATACAACTCCAACATACACTAGTGTAGCTGAAAGCAGTTCAATGTTCCACCGACACAAGGTCTCACAGTGCAGGGCAACGAGACAGCCTTGGTTTTATCACACATTCCAAATTGGATATGGTCTCCAGGGGGAGAGCTTCCTTTGGTTTAATGGTACTCGAGAATATTCTTCCATAGGGCCTCCCAGGAAACAAAGTAGCTAGGGACTCTGACCCATCAGTAAGGAATGAATGAGGGTTAACAACATCAGATAAAGAAGTCATGTTCTTACCATAAAGTTCCATCTATGTTGTTTATCTTAATTCATTCATTCATTACAGCCCATCCGCCATCTCCCTCCAAAAGACTCCTGGAAGTTCGGCTATGGTTCTAGCCTATGGTAGAGAAGTTTCTCAGACAAAGCGTCACTTTCTTTCTTTTTTCTTCCTTATGGGCAAACTCGATCTGAGGCAATATTGAGAGAGGCACTATGGGTAAAGCTTATCTCGAGAGTTTTTTGGCTGGCATGAGCTTATTATAACGGCTGACTCTGTTCTGAAGACAGTACCGAAGCGCATCAGTAATGAATGAAGGAAGATCAACAACACATATGGAACGTTATGGTAAGAACATAACTTTTTTTCTTTGACTCATTATTAGTGACATTGAGGAAATTATACAACTATGTAAAGATAGGACATGTAAGACTAACTTACGTTGATATTTCTCCTTCTCCAAGATTTAACACCCATAGGCTAAAGATTGCTAGCTCTGTTAACTGTATAATTCGTAAATTAATGCTGCAGTCAGGTTAACATGTGCCTGTACCTTTTGAAATGTATAACAGGTAACAATGTATATTTTTCCATGGACACCTCAAGCCACAGTGGGAATAAAATTGTGTGGTTTAAACTCTAGAAGCGTATTAAAGTTTTTGTCGATTATGGAGTTAATTACTCTTTAAGACAAAGCGATAACGCAGATTTTCTCAGATACATTCTGTATAATGTTAGGAGCTTAAACAGCAAACTGGCTGGCAGATGTTCTTCATCTCACATTGCTGCAGTCCTTACACTTGGGTAGTCCGCTGTCCTCGGTCGGCCCGAATATCAAAGTATTAGGCTGACGTCGGTCAAGGCGCATAAGACTGACATCAGGACGTCAGGGTACATATGCGCATGACCGACGTCATATCCTCAGTCTTTTTTGCAGCATGGTCCGATGCAGAAGCAGCGTTGCAAGTGCCGTTCGGCGTTCTGAAATTTTTCGAAGTCGGAGTTTCAGACCGAGTCAAAGTTGGCTAAGTACCCCGTTGGGGAATATTTTAGTTTTTTCTTGCCTCAGTGGTTTACCGGATGTCAGAAAAAGTGAATAACTGTATTTCTTGTGGGAAGCAGATACCGCATAGAGATTATCATACTTTGTGTATTCCTTGTTTGGGGCCTGAGCACGACGTTGTTGGGTGTCGCTTTTGTGCTAGGTTCAATAAGCGCACTATTAAGCGAAGGTTAGATTGTGCTAGGTTGGTCTTCGGGAAGCGGTGCAATTATAAGATGCCGTCGGATGCTCCGACGCCCGCTTCTTCGAAGAAGCGCAAAGACAAAGCAGCTAAACCCAGGCAGGAAGAGTCATCCGTACCGGACGCCGGTTCTTTAGAGGCGTCAGTGGAACCGGTGGTTCCACCGGAGGCTTCTCTGGAGTCCCAGGGGGAGACTTTGATTTTGCAGGATGTGACCTCTCAGGAGGCAGGTCAGGCTGAAGGGGCTTCTCAGGTTACTGTGCTCCCCTCCCTTCCTAGGGTGGTTAGGCCCTCTCCTTCTGTTTCTAAGGCTTCTCCCAGAGGCAGGCCAGGTTTAGCTTCTGTTGGTGTCACTCCTAGTTCTTCAGGATCTGTGCCCAAGAAGCACATGCTTAAAATGGCAGAAGATTTAATTACTTTGATTAGAGGTTCTTTGCCCCCTCCTGATAAGAGGCCTAGGGTGGAACCAGAGTTGGGGAGTTTTGAGCAGGCTTCAGATGTTTCAGAGTCTTCGGCTGAAGACTTGCAGGAGTACTCTCCTTATTCTGATTCTGATGCAGATGATTCAACTCCTTCTGCTTCTCCTCCAGAGGATTTTTCTTTTTCAGAGACTCTTCATTCCATGAGGGAACATTTTAAGTGGGAAGGTCAGGACTTCTCTGATTCCAGGAAAAGGCTTAGGGAATTTTTGCTTTTACCCCAGCATAGGCCTTTGGCTATACCACCTGTTCTGGATGTTGTGGAAGATGTGTTTGCAGAGGCTTCACTTAATCCTGATTCTTTGCCTCCTGCTCCTGTTAAACCGGATAGGTATTACAGGGTGCCTGAGGCTCATAAATATCTTTATAAGAGTCCTAGGGCGGACCCAGAAACTGTTAGTCAGGGACCTAAGGGTGTCAAGGCCTCTGTTGTAAAAAATCCGGTTCCTCCAGATAAAGAGGCCAGAGCTTTGGATAGATGGGGAAAGAAAGTCTATACTACTTCCACCTTAGCTATGAGGGCTTTAAATTGCCAGTTTCACATGTTGAAATATCAAAACTATCTTCTTTCTCAATTGAAGTCTAAGGTAGATGCTCTGGCGGAAGGCATTGAGTGTAAAGAATTACAAGATTTGGTACATGTCTCTGAACAGGTGGGTAAGCATTCTTTACAATGTGGTTTTGATGCTGTACAAGCCTCGTCTAGGGTGGCTGCCACTGGGTCAGTTCTTCGCAGGCACGCCTGGCTGAGGGATCAGAATTTATCTGACCATGTTAAGACAAGGATTTTGGATGCTCCTTTACAGTCTGATGTGTTGTTTGGTTCACCTGTGGAGTCAGTCTTGAAGAAAATGGAAGACAAGGCTAAGTCTATGCAGGCTGTTAAAGATTTTTTGCAAGTCCAGCCTCCGAAGTTTAGTAGGAATTGGCCTGCTAAGGGGTGGATGTACCCTTCTTATGATTCACAGTCTAGGGGTAGATCTAGACGTGGTAGGGGCAGAGCTCAGAGCTCCTTCAGACCTAGAACAGGGAGTTCTCCTGCACAATCTTCGGGTGAGGGCAGGGGCCAGTCCTTTCGTAAACAGGCCCAATGACCTACCCTTTCAGCTGCCAGATCCTTCTTGTCTGGCAGCACCTTTGGGAGGAAGGTTGGCACTCTTCAAGGAAAACTGGAGTTTGATTACCCAAGACAGATGGGTATTGGATATCATACACCAAGGTTACAGGTTTTATTTCCATACCTTGCCTCCTTTCAAAGGCATGCCGGACGTTCCTCCTCAGCAAAGACTAGAGGCTCACAAGCAAATTTCTCTGCTGCTCCAAATAGGGGCCATACAACCGGTCCCTCTGCCAGAAGTGGGCCTAGGATTTTATTCTCGCCTGTTCCTAGTACCAAAGAAGGGGAACACGTGGAGACCAATTTTGGATTTATCTATCCTCAACACTTATCTGGACATTCCCAAGTTCAAAATGTTGACGTTACAACAGCTTTTACCTCTGCTGGGCAAAGATCACTGGATGGTGACTCTGGATCTCAAGGAGGCTTACCTTCATGTTCCTATCAGGCTAAGTTGCAGGAAGTGTCTGCGCTGGGCTGGGACTTCTCATTATCAGTTCTCTGCATTGCCCTTTGGCTTATCTACTGCGCCCAGAGTGTTCACGAAGGTTCTGGCTCCAGTGATAGCTTTCTTCAGGCTAAGAAGAATACAGATCTATCCTTATTTGGACGATTGCCTGATTCTGGCCCAAGGAAAGGACTAACTTCTTCATCATTTACTCTATGTGATAGCAGTGCTAAGATGCCTGGGGTATTCTGTGAACGAAATAAAGTCCAGTCTAGTACCCTCTCAGGACATGTGCTTTCTGGGTGTGAGACTGAATACAGCATCCCAGATGGCCTTTTTGACCCCGGACAAACAAAAGAATCTTTCTCTTTACTTCCATCAATTGTCTCATCAGTCCAGGCTGACTGCAAGGACAGTCCTTCAAGCCTTGGGGTTCATGGCATCTTGTATTCTGGTGCTTCCCAATGCCAAACTGCATATGAGGAAGCTACAATGGTATCTCAAAATGTATGGACACAGCACTGCCAAGATATGGACACTGTCATTCAGATAATACCTTGCATTCAAAAGGAATTTTTGTGGTGGGCTCAGGAATGTCACCTAAACAAGGGACTCTCTGTGACCCAGCCAGAGGCGAGTCAGATTCTAACGACAGATGCCTCAGACAAAGCTTGGGGAGCTCATCTAAATGGAAAGTGGATACAAGACACGTGGCCTGCCAGACTTCTACATCTACATATCAACTTGAAGGAGATGTTAGCAGTCCAATTTGCATTAATAGCTTTCAAGGATTTACTTCTTCCAGGGCAGGTGTTGGTTCTAACAGACAACACAACTGTCATGTGGTACATCAACAAGCAAGGGGGAACACATTCTTATCCTCTATGCAGACAAGCAATGATTTTGTGGGAGACTGCTCTCAGTTTACAGCTAAATCTTCAGGCAAGGTTTCTGCCGGAGCACAGAACTCCTTAGCAGATGTGTTGAGCAGACAAATTATGGATCCCCACGAGTGGAAATTGGATCCTCATGTATTTCAGAAATTGACAGTGTTATGGGGAACTCCAGACATAGATCTGTTCGCTTCTCCACTAAACTACCAGCTGCCAAAGTTTTGCACAAAAAGGTTTCATCCCACAGCTTGGAAAGTGGATGCTCTTTCATTCAATTGGAGCAATCTTCATGTGTACGCCTTTCCACCTCTGCCTCTCCTCCCAAAGGTACTCCTGAAGGTCAGACAGGACAAGCCAAAGATGATTTTAATAGCTCCAGATTGGCCTCGACAGCACTGGTACCCATTACTGAGAAGTCTGGTACAGGAGCCTCCATGGCCTTTACCTTCGATTCCACACCTGCTGTCTCAGGAGAACAGTCATTTACTCAATGTCAAACTTCACTCTCTTCACCTGACAGCCTGGCATATTCTGTTTTAAACCCTGGAGGGTCTCAGCTTCCACAGCAAGTTTTGAATGTTATTTTGGAGGCCAGAAGGCCTAGTACAAGGAAAGTGTACGCAGATAAATGGAAGAGATTTTTATTTTGGAGTGCAGCAAAGGAATTTGATGGTTCTAAGCCTAATTTAAGTGTGGCTCTTCAATATCTTACTGAGTTACTGGACAAAGGTTTGTCCTTCTCTTCTATTAAGGTTCATGCTGCAGCAATTTCTGCTCACTATGACTGTGACCCACCATTGTTTTCTCATCCTTTGTTTAAGCAATTCCTTAGAGGGGCAAAGAATATAAGACCCCCACGGAGAGCTCCTACTCCTGCTTGGGATCTCAATTTTGTGTTGGAGAAACTCACTCTACAACCTTTTCAGCCTGCAGCTGCTGCTGAGTTGAAATATTTATCATGGAAGACTGCTTTTTTGTTGGCCATTACCTCTGTGAGAAGGGTTTCTGAATTACAGGCCCTTATGGCGGTTGAGCCTTTCTTAATTTTCCATAAGGATAGGGTATCTTTACGTACTAATCCTTCCTTTATGCCTAAAGTGGTTTCTAGTGTGGCTTTAAACCAAACTATTCATTTGCCTACTTTTTATGCAAACCCCCAAAATAAAGGGGAAAAGATTTTGCACACTTTGGATATACACAGGCAGTTGCGATATTATTTGAGCAGAACTAAAGGGTTCAGGCAGTCTCAGCAGTTATTTGTTTCATTTGCTTTGGGTTCTCAGGGCAAGCCTGTGTCAAAACAAACTATTTCTAAGTGGATTGGGTTTTGTATTGCTTTCTGTTATTCCCATCATGGTAAGGAGATTCCAGCTGGGATTAGGCCTCATTCCACTAGGGCTACTGCCACTTCTACAGCTTTTTAAGGGGTGGCCACTAAAGATATTTTGGAGGCAGCTACTTGGAGTTCAGTGCATACTTTCTCAAAGCATTACCACCTTCCACTTTACTCTAAATCTAGGGCTGGTTTTGCCACTGCAATTTTACAGGGCATTTTGGCAGCTCCTACTGCTTTATAGTTTTGCCATCCTCCCTTACCTCTGCTTTGGGATTCTACCCAAGTGTAAGGACTGCAGCAATGTGAGATGAAGAACATAGTACAGTTTTGTACCTACCATAAATGTAGATGTTCGAAGATCCACATTGCTGCAGTCCAATTTACCCTCCCTCCTTCCCCTCTGTAGTTAGAGGCGGTTGTGTGGGTTGGGTTGTACATATTGTGGATATTGTATATTTTGTACAGATGATTAGTACTAGGGTGGTTGGTTGTTTTTTGCTGTCTTTTGGTTTTGACCTTTCTTTTTAGGGTCTTCTGACATCTGGGGCAAGAAAAGACTGAGGATATGACGTCGGTCATGCGCATATGTACCCTGACGTCCTGATGTCAGTCTTATGCGCCTTGACCGACGTCAGCCTAATACTTTGATATTCGGGCCGACCGAGGACAGCGGACTACCCAAGTGTAAGGACTGCAGCAATGTGGATCTTCGAACATCTACATTTATGGTAGGTACAAAACTGTACTATCTAGAGAGTACTCAGTAAAGAAGAAATTGATAATGACATTCTTGCTGAAATGTAGTTCAGTAACCTTCAAATATTACTTAAGTTAAATGATTTTGGGGGCTAGCATATAAGGGTTGAGGTGGCAAGAGTATCAGTATAGGTTTCAAGTAAAAGAAAGTAATTCCCATGTTATAACAGCATGCAAACTAAACTTCTGTCAACTTCAGTTCTATATAAGAATAAACCAGGTTTCATTAAGAGTCCTAACATTTATTTGTTTATTTAATTGTATTTGTTTCTATATTTATTAACATTTTTTTTTACTGGAATAGTTTGAGTGGGCCATAAAAAGGTCCTATTTTCAGTGGAGGCCCAGGGAGAAAAGCTCTACAAAATGTACAGTTGTTACAAAAAAGACATGTCATTAGATAACAATCAATATGCATATTACAGATAAACTTTTTTCAGTATAATGTGCAAAACAATCATGAAGTCAAGTGCTTTTTAAAAAATAACTAGTTTAGCAAGCTGCATGCAGTTAGATGTTATGGTGTATATCAGTTACTTCTAATTAAAACAGTATAAGCAAGATTTAAAGTAGGGTGCTGTACAAGAGTTGATGATGTTTCAGTATCCGAGAATAGATGCAGTTGAAACAGAGTACTTCGTTTAGCTAGGAGACATCACAGGAACATAGTTTAGTTTTCAGTAGTTGGGCACTGACTTTTGCCTTTAAGTGTTTTAGGTCAGTAGTTGTCTTATAAGTTCATAGATTCATAGGTTGGTACTAGGCTATCTGCCCAAGGGCCTATACAAGCCTAGCCATAACAATTCCCTGGATAGTTCTTCCCACAATATTTACTTCCCTGGACCCCTGTCTAGCAGGGCGACTGACGTAATCCCCGGGGTGAATTTCATATCTCCCATCCAATCGTCAAGGTTCCTTTTGAAGAGGACCAAGGAGGCGCTCTGCTTGACATGTATGGGCAGTCTATTCCAGAGTATAGGGAGTCTGTGGGTCAGAAACCTATCCCTCCAGCATGTTTTGTTCATTGTGATGACAAGGTTTAGATCCCTGGAGCGTGTGGCTCTGAGGGATTGGGATTTCTTTAAGTGGAGCATGTCCAACAGCTCAGGATTTGACATGGCCTTGTATGTTAAGCAGAGATCGCCTCTGAGTAGACTATATGCCACAGTGTGTAGCTGGAGTTATTTTAGACGGTCAGCATATGGCATCTGCTTTAGGCCTGTGATTCTTTTAGTGAGGTATTTCTGCGGCCTTTCCAGCTGTTGCAAATGTCTTTTGAGGTACATACCAAATGGGGCATTGTGCTCTATAATGGGTCTATTGAGGGATGAGTACAGTTGGACAATGACCTCCTTTTTCTGGATGAAAAGCCCTTAGTGATGAGGTGTGCCACATAGAAGGATTTCCTGACTGTTGTGGCGATGTGGTTATCGAAGGTGAGACCACTGTCCACCTGTGCCCCTAAGTCTCTCATCACAATTTTGGTGTTTAGTGTACTGCCACCTATGTGGTAATTCATGGGTACATGTTTTTTTCCCAAAGGGGATAACTATACATTTCTTGGCATTAAGCTTGAGCTCATGGCTCTGGCATCAAGCATCTGTTTCTGTAAGGCCCTTTTGTAGAATATTCAAATCATTTGGGGATTCAATAATGGCTCCCAGTTGACAGTCATCTGTGAACTTTGTTAGCCAGAGTCCCTTAGTGTTGGCCTGTACTTCAGAGAAGTAGATGCCAAACAAGAGCAGTCCCAGGACTGAACCCTGAGGTACTCCACTTGTCACGAGCTGGATTTGGAGTCTGCTACTTTTACAGTCTGTGTTCTGTCAGTAAGCCAGTTGGCAACTCATCGAGTGACGTAGGGATTTATGCCCAGCTTAGTAAGTGGGATTTATGCCCAGCTTAGTAAGTTTATCTATGATTCCAGAGAGGGTGATGGTGTTGAAGGCCTTAGCAAGCTCCACATAGGCTGTGTGGACCGCCTTTCCCTCGTTCACAGCTCTGGAGATTTTTTTGAAGAAGTCAGTCAGGTTCAGGAGACAAGATCAGCCCTTCACGAACCCAAACTGGGTGGGGTCCAGTGTTTGAAGGTTGCCAATGTCTTTGTTTATAAATTCCATGATAATGTGTTCCATGCCCTTGCAGATCAGGCTCGTCAGACTGTCGAGATGATAGTTCCCGGGATCCAAGGTGGATCCCCCTTTGCGGAATGGGTTAACTGTAGCTGTGCGCCACTCAGTGGGCACAAAGCCTGAGGTGAGGCTATGATTAAACATGACACTTAGGTGAGGTGCCAGTTCATTTGTAGTTCATGTAGTACACATTCCGGGATGTCATCTTGTCCTATGGATGCTGTATTCTTAGCTTTGGAGAGTGCGGTTTGTAACTGTGTGGCCGTGATTACCGGAATTTGGCAGTCTTTTGTTGAAATGAGCCCTTTAGGGGGTGAAGTTGGCATTACATCGATCTGCCAGGATATTGGCAATATCCTTGGGATCAGTATATTTAATGCCATTCTGTTGTAGCTCAGAGCAGATCTGAGCATTGCCATTTAGATTCTTGACATAACTGTAGAATGCCTTGTGGTTTTCTTTAGAATCTTTGGCAATTTTATTTTCGTAACTGGCTTTGGAGATTTTATGAGGGATCTCAGCTTCTTACTGAGGCTAGTAAGGGAGTTTTTTGCATCCTGGGATTTTCCTTCTGCAACAGTTTCTTCCTTCTGTTGTATAGTTTGTTTATGGCAGGGGACCACCAGATTGGCTTCCTTTTTTTGGAGGAGAGCATCTTGGTTCTATTTGGGATGGGACAATTCATGCACGAAGTGGATGTGCTCATACAGTGCCTTAGTGTAGGATTCAGCAGTCGAACTTTCAGCTCCCGTCTGCATATGGGTGTCATGAAGTTTGTCACTTCTGACTTGAGTAGCATGAAGTTGGCTTTGGAGAAGTTTTTTTACGGAGGTTTTCTTACTGGGGGTGGGGGTGGGATGTGGATGTCAAGGGGCGATTTGCTTATGCTCAGACCTGACCAATGAGGGTTTGACCACTGGTGTGGAGCATCTATCTCCCATGTTGGTAATGACCCGGTCTAGGATATTGGAGCCCGTGGTGGGACTATGGATTAGTTGATCCAGGGCATTGGAATTTATGAATTCCAAGAACCGTTGGGGAAAAGGTATTGGTACTCAAGTAGTTTTCCCATTTAATGGCAGGGTAGTTGAAATCACCCAGCATTAGGGTGTTTGGTTGTATCTTAATATTTTCCAGTATGTTTAGAAAGGTGTCGTGAGAATCTTGTGGCATGGTGGGGGATCTGTGGCAAGCTACAGTTTGGATTGCAGTCTTACCTAGTGTTAACTGCACCTGGAGAATTTCTGATGCATTGTGTTGGGCAACTAGCCTGGAGGTGTGAATATTCTTGGTGAATATGGACACTCGTCCACCTTTAGTGTTTCTGTCTTGATTTGGTGGCTGAAAAGTGTGGTAAGAGTTGTAGCCTGGTATTGCAGGGGTGCTCTTTGGAGCCTTGAACCAGGTCTCTGTTACTGCACAGATATCGATGTTCTCCATTTTTATGAATGCCTCGAGAGAGTGTATTTTGAGGTTTAGACTTCTAGCATTACCTTCAGATTTTGCATGCTTATATCTGTTACGGTGATGGTTTTGTCCTTTGAACCTTGCCTAAAAAAGGCACTATAGGGGTGGCAAGAGCTTTAGCCAGTAACCTGAATCCCAGTGGCGACAGGTGCAGACCATCTCTGACAAAGCATCGTGGTCTGTTGATCATGTCGTCCCAGCGGACAGATACAGGATCCCCTTTGAGTGACACCAGAAGCTTAGCCAATTGTTGAAGTCAATAATTTTGTCCTTATACTGTGGTATCATTCTGGGCGAAGGCAGGATGCTACTCAGGGCTAGGGTCATACCTGCCTGGGTCACATGATCTGAGAGCTCTTCCATGTCTCTTCATGTAGTCCAGGGAGGTACGTTTCAAGTCATTCACTCCAACATGGACAATGACCGAGTCCTATTTGTACTTGTTGTGGAGTGACTTGAGTGCATGTGTTATGTGGCGGATCCTGGCATCCGACAGGCAGCTGACTGTAATTTTCTCCTTGTTCAGCCTGGTGAGTGGGACGTCAGTGTGCCTGACTATAGAGTCACCTATGATTAAAGTGTTGGGTACGTTGTCTTGCCTTAGGAGCTGTTGTTGGGTGGCACACTGGTGTTGTGAGCTGTGTGCCAATTTGTTTGTGACTGGTGTTTGTTTGCGTTTCAGCTTCGGAGGTCTTTGTTGCTTGGGCAGGTTAATTTTAAGGGCCTCCACATATGTTGGCATAGTGTTGCTATGTGTGGGTTTTGAAGGGCTATGTGTTGCTTGAGGTGTAGTGCAGGTGTTAACCTTCTCCTTTTAACTGTCTAGCCCAATCTTGGCTGGAGAGAGCTTTGCTTCCAGTTTGGCTATGTAAGTGCATTTCTCGCAGGTTGTAGCATTGGGTGGTAGGAGGAGAGGGTTGTCTGTGTACATGAGGCAGTTGCTGCAGTGCCTCAGTATGCCCAGATTCACCAGGTGGGCAGGAGAAATCACCGGAAGCTGACCCTTGGACATGCCTGTTTAGCTGGCCTTTTTTTTTTTTTTTTTTTTTTTTTTTTTAAGTACAAGAGCGGTTTTCCCCTACCTTTGCAAGGTACTTTGCAATTATGGGCTGTTTAGTACCTACGATTAATTTCTCCTTATTAACAAGGAGAGTTGAGTGCTTGTATCAGTTTACGGCTTCCTTAGTCACAGGGTTCATATTTTAGTGCTACTACTGAGAAACCAGCTAGTTTTAATGGAAAATTTGAAGAGCAGACTTTCTGGCACCTGGAATGGTTTAACTGCAGCCCCGCAGTGCTGCATGGTGTGAAAAAGAAAGTTGAAAGGGATAGAACTCAGCCCAAAATGGCTAATAAAATTACAATTTCAGAGTTGGAAACCACTCCTCTAGTGTTAGATAGGCAGTACAATGCTCGCCACTTCCACTGGTAAGCAGTAGGACTTCCCTCTACCACAGCAAGGTCTGGATAGCACTGAACATAGAAAATAAAGTCTTTAAACCAGCAAAGCCTGGGATCTGGACTGTACTAGCTAGGAAAGGCAGGAAACGAGCAAACAAGATAATATTTTTTTGTTTTTCTTTTTGGTAAAACAGGCTAAACAATGCAATAATACAGTAAAACACAGAAAAGTCTTAACAGACGAGTGTGTAGCCCTAAACAGTAAATGCAATTAAAACTCTACAAAATTAGCAGTTTAAAACTTTTTAAATGAAGCAAGGCAAGTGCACAACTGAAAAACGATTTAAGAGGCAGTAATACAGTAGAATAAATAGCTAGTCTACATATACAGAAAAGTTTTTTATATATATATATATATATGTATATATATATATATGTATATATATATATATATATACACACACACACACACACAGACAGAAAAACGGCTAAAACACTAAAACAATTCAGATGCAGTGCAACCTAGAGCACAGAGATTCAGGCATTTTTTTTTTTTTTTTTTTTTTTTTTTTTTTTTTTAAGAAAGGGAGAAAGGAGGAACAGAAGGATAGAAACTAAGCGGGTTGGCCTTCTCAGATGTTCTCACTGTATTGGGTATAATGAGCTAATGACACTAGACTGGGAGGAGTGTCCAAGATCAAATTCAGAGTAGGGGCGGGCAACTGCAAGGCCAGCATGTATATAGGGAAGGAGGGTGGGAAGCTATTTTAGGCAGAAAACACTACAGAAATGTTTATCACAGCAGAAAACCAGCAGTGAGCCAATATCTATGGAATACAGTAGAAGTATGCAGTATACAATAAAATTGCTATAAATATCTAGAATAAGCAGTAACTACTAGAAATAAGCAAAGAAACGGGCTACTTATTGCTATGCATCCCAGATCTTGTCATATCTGAGGGAGTTAAATGTTTTAGACATGTGGAATACGTGGATTCCCCAAACTTATTGGGTTTTTCTATTTGGGTAAGGTACTTATTTTTGGATTTAAGAGGTCTTAGTGGAGGGTACCATATCATAACATTTTTAATGTCTGACATTTTCAGGGTGGTGAAGAATACTATGGGCCAATTTAAGCTGGTTGTATTTCATGTAGTTTGGGAGCACCATCCAATTGAGCATATTAATAGACAGCAGATTGTTTGTAAATTTGGCTATCCTCTTGTAACATTGTTCATGATGAATTGATGTTGGTGAACAGTGATGAGCTGTAAGAGAGGGTTGGCAAAAGGTATGTGGGAAGAGTGTTTTTTGTCTGGCGTGTAAGAAGAGATAACAGGATGCCTATAAAGAAAGCCAAGTTTTCAGTGGCCATTTCTGATAGTATTTTGTGTGTGTAGATCAAATTTTAGGCTGTCTGTGATTGCTGCTGCTGGCTTAGTATGGGAGATGACCTCAGGTGTATTTTTTGAGCAAATATAGTGAGCATACTTTTTACATTTGTATACGTTTTTTTTGTGAATAATAAGATTTTTGTTTTATTTGAATTAAGGATATGATTGAGCTGATTAAGAAAAGTTTTACTAGAGTAAGATTGCCGAGTAATGTTATGGAGAGGAAATATTAGGAGCAGCACATATTAATGTGGAGTCCTCTGCATATTGTACAAGAGAACCTGGGCTAATGGCAATATGTAGATTGTTTATAAAAGTGTTAAAGAAAATAGACCTAGAAATGACTCCTGGGGAATTCCTGGGCATACTGGAGGAAATGTTGAATAGGATGAGTACCATTTAATACAGTGTATTCTGATAAGAGGTGATCTTTAAACCAGGCAAGTGAGGAGGTAGATGGCCCTAGATAAAGTTTGTAGCAGGTTATGATGATGAACTGTATCAAAGGCTTTAGGTCTGGGCAGATAAACAAGACTGCCATATTGTTTGTGTTGATTTATTGTATTGTGGGAGGAGATTATAGTAATAGTGGTGGTGTGAGAAGGACAAAAGCCGTCTTGGGTGGGAAACAAAGAATTTATTTGCCAGAAGATATTTTAGTAGTTGAAAGTGGACAGGTCTTTCTGGAATTTACAAGTTTTTTTCATAGCTTGAGAACATAGGATTCTGTAATGGACCTGTTTGTAATTATACGATTATAGGATGTTACTAGGCTATTTGCCCTGAGGGCCTTATAAGCCTAGCTAAGAGTTTAGCCCATGTTTAGACACGTCAGCACCCAGAGGCCCTGTCCATCAGGGACACAGGTGGAATCCCAGGGGTGTATTTTCTGTTTCCCCTCCAGTTATCCAGGTTGCACTTGAAAAGGGATAATGAGGTACTCTGCTTGATGTGGAGAGAGAGTCTATTCCACAGATGGGGGAGTCTCTGGGGCACAAATCTGTCCCACCAATAAGTCCTATTGATATCACAGACCAGGTTGAGGTCACGCGTATGGGTTGCTCGAGTGGAGCTTGACTTGCGGATATGCAGCAGTCCCATCGAGGCGGGGTCTGAGATTGCTTTGTATGCCAGACAGAGGTCACCTCTGAGGAGTCTGTATGAAACTGAGTAAAGGGACAGGGCATTTAGCCTATCTGTGTAGGGTAGGTGTTTGAGGCTGTGGATTCTCCTGGTAAGGAACCTCTGTGGTCCCTCCAGCTGCTTAATGTGCTTTGCGAGGTACATGCTGAAGGGGGCATTGTACTCAATAATTGGCCTTGTAAGGAAGAATACAGGGATGTTTATAACCTCTTTGTTCATGGATGAGATACCCTTACTTATGAGATGGGCCATGTAGAAAGCTTTCCATACAGTGGAGGCAACATGGTGGTCAAAGGTCAGGTTACTCTCCACCTGGGTGCCCAAATCCCTCACTACTGATTGTGTACTTAGGACGTTGTTATTAATGTGATATGTGGGAACGTCACTCTCCACAAAGGGGATGATACATTTTTTGGCATTCAGCTTGAGGCCATGTTTCTGGCACCAATCATTTGTTTGGGTGAGACCATTTTGGAGGACGTCCACATCACTTGGGGAATTGATGACTGCACTAGCTTGCAGTCATATGCAAACTTGGTCAGCCATAGCCCACTGGTTTTAGCCTGCACCTCAGAGAAGTAGAGTCCAAATAACAGAGGCCCCCAAGACCAATCCATGGGGCCCGCAGCTCATTATGGGTCTACTGTTTGAGGTGGCTTCCCCTATTTTGAGTAGGTGGGTTCTAGTTTGCTACCCATCTGGTAACATATGGATTGATGCCTAGTTTGAGAGAGTTTCTCTAGTATCCCTGAGTGGGGAATAGTGTTGAAGGCTTTGGCAAGTTCAAGGTAGGCAGTGTGCATTGTCTTCCCCTCGTCCATGGCTTTGGTGACTGACTGAGAGAATTTGACCAGATTTAACAGACATGACCTCCCCTTGACAAAGCCAAACTGTGTGGGGTTGAGTGTTTGGAGGTTGCCAATGTCCCTGTTAATGAGGTCCATGATAATCTGTTCCATGGCCTTGTAGATCAGGCTAGTTAGGCTGATGGGTCTATCATTTCCTGGATTGGTGGGTGATCCACCTTTGTGTAAAGGGATGACAGTGGCTGTCCTCCACTCGGCTGGGACAAAGCCGGTACACAGACTTTGGTTGAATAGGGTGCCTAATGGTGCTGCAAGTTCATGCCTGAATTCATGTAGGATGCAGACTGGGATGTTATTGGGTCCCATGGAGGCTGTACTTTTTAATTTTGAGAGGGCAGTGATGACCTGTTCCCTAGAGATAAGGGGTGGGGGGGCAGGTACTGGGGATGTCCTGATTTACTGATGGGGGGGGGGGCAGAGAGCAGACTTTTTCACTGACTCTTTAAGCTGGTAGATTAGCTATATCTGCAGCATTTGTGTATGTGGTGCCCTTGACCACCAGTTCTGAACAGATCTGTGCGCTTCCTTTGAGATTGTGGACATATCTGAAGTAGGCCTTATGACTGTCTGTAGTAGTTGTGGCCAATTTGGACTCAGTTTGGTTTAGAGGATTTCACTAGTCCTCTTATTTGCTTGTTCATACTAAGGGAGAGATTGTTTGCAATTGGGCACTTGCTCTTTCTTGGTTCTGGACAGCAATTTTTTTCTTTTTGGTATATAGTTTATTTATTGCAGATGTACACCAGACAGGTTTACTCTTCCTTGCGGAGGATGATTTTGTCCTGTCGGGTATTCCTGATTCCATGCTTCTATATAAATGCTCATATAGTACTTTGGTGTAGATTTGGATATCGGTGCCAGTTCCTACACTGGGGGACTGTGAAGCTGTTTATACCATCCCTCAGGAGGTTGCAATCAGCTTTGAAGAAGTTTTTTTATTTGACCCTAGCTATGGGGGGTCAGAGGAGATGGTGACTTCGAAAGTGACTACTTTATGGTCGGCTCTTACCAGGGAGGATGATACCGTAAGGGTGCTGCAGTGGTTACTCATGTCGATTAATACCAAGTCCAAGATATTATCACCTCTTGTGGGGGTATCAAGTAGCTGTTCCAAGGCACTTGCATTGATAAAATCGAGGAATCTCTGGGCATTTGTGTGCTAGCATGAGTAGTTTTTCCAGTCTATGGTTGGGTAATTAAAGTCACTCAGGATCATTGTATTATATATTGATATGGTATAGTCTGTGGACTTCGCTAACAGTTTTAAGTATCCTATTAGAAGTTAGTTAGCTCCTAGAGTTGTAGGTTTCATAGTCTGTGTATTATTTTAGTTGGGATTGGTTATAGTGGTTTACCTTTATATCGTCGATCACACTTTGTCGACCTGTCACTTAATCGACTCATTTACGCGAACCAAAACTGCAAAAAATGTTAAATATCAAAAAACATTCGACATTTCCGGCCGCACCATACCTCCACACCATTGCTACCATGGGTCAAAAAGGGGCGAGGTTTTGTTGTTCACTTATTCAGAATTCGACGTTGGAGACGTTCGCATTTCGGTATTCGCAGAAGTCGTTTCGCCCATATCTGGATCAATGATATAAAGGTAAACTGGTTATAGTGACTTATGATGAGACTGTTAAGTCCTAACCCTGTCAGTGTAATATACAGTGATCTTAATAACCTATCCATATGCTGGGAAACATATTCATCAGACAAACACGTGGAAGCTGCAGTCCTAAAAGAGATTAATAAAATGTGTCAAAACACTAAAAGTGGATAATGAAATGGCTCTAGCTCAACATAAAGGTTCCAACTTGAGATAATAAAATACTTGATCTAGTATTAGCAGTAGAAGTTACCATAGTACTGGATGCGAATATTTTGAATAGTTTAAGCATCTCCGACTGTAGCATTGTCAACATTACCGTGGCTTTTTTGCTGTGTAATCACTAAAAAGGATACGTTTATATGTAAAAAAAAAATCTACTCGGGTAATTAGAAAGGAAGTAATGAAAGAGGTGGATTGGGAAAGTGATTTTAGGAACAATTTTGAGAACAGCAGCTGGGGATTGCTGTATAAAAATCTGATTAATGTGAATGATGTGCATATTCCAGTGAAGTGGTCTATGATAAGTAAGGGTGGGAATAACACCCCATGATGGAATAAAAATTTGCTGACGTTATCTTAAAAGAAAATGAAGTGGTGGGCTACTATGAAAATCTTAACAAAATGTAAAAATATAAAACTGTCTAAATTGTCAATAAGTGTAGAGTAGCCATAAGAGACAGGAAGAGTAAATATGAGTCTACCTGGCAAAAATTATTTAAGATAATTAAGTATTTTTACAGGCAGATTAGGGAATACAAACAAAAGAAAGGTGCCTCTGTTATACTTAACAAGAAATGAAGGTCTACAAATAGCTTCAGCTAGCCAAAACGCTCAAAATATGCAGGTACAAATTATTGTAAATTCCAAGACACTGGGTTACCTGTATAAGGGTATATGCCTAATTATTGATTATAAATGTATTTATTTGCAGTTTGTTGAGTATTGTAAAGCACTGATTCAAATGGACCCTTTTCTGGCTCAGCCTGAGAAAAATGTGTACAAAGTAATAGTAAACAAGTAGATGATCTTCGTGTTTCATTGTTGCAGTCATTACATTTGGGTTATCTGCTTGCAGGTAGCCCTCAGTCAGCCTGATTATCAAAGTCTTGGGTCCTGAGTCGGTTGCTGTCTCATCTTCCATGACGTTCGGTAGTCAGGGGTATAAAGCATGCAGCTGACACCATTACATCAGTCTTTCCTGCCATGCGGTGCCTGAAGCAGAAGCAGTTCGCAAGTGCCGGTCGGCTGACTCCTGAAATTTTCGTTTTCGAGTTTCAGATCCGAAGTCTTCTAAGTACCCCACTGGGGAACATTTTTCTTGCTGTAAACCGATGTCAGTAAAAGTTAACAATTGTATTTCTTGTGGAAAGCAAATACCTCATAAAGATTTTAATTCGTACTGCATTCCTTGCTTAGGTCCAGACCATGACGTACCTCGCTGTCAGTTTTGTGCTTTATTCAAACCTCAAACTATTCATCGTCGGTTCATTTTCGCATCTAAATATTGTGGTACTCAGTTCAATTGTCCAGAAATGGCTTTGGTAAGCCACCCGACTACTGACATTCCGAAAAAACGCAAAGATAAAGACAGAGACAGACCGCATAGGTCCAAAGCTGCCGACGACGCTTCTCCTAAGCTAGTCACCAGTACTTGGTGAGATGCTTTCGCAGCCACTGATACCCACTACTTCAGATTCGCAGGCCTCTACTGAGACCCATTCGGAGTCCGGTATGTCGTGAGATGCTTCTTCGACTGTGGAATCTACGGATGTCTCTACCTTGGATAGGTCCGGAGCCACTGTGCAGGCACCGGCTTCTGCGGGTGTATTCAGGCCTACTGACTTGCATATTAAACCGACGCCATCTCTTCTTCAAGGCCTAAAACTCAATCCATGTCTAGAAAACCGACACCCAGACCGCATGGTCAGGCTCCTATGCCTAAAAAACAAATGGTAAGAATGGCTGAAGACCTTATTACTCTAATCAGGGGAAGCCACCCTTCTCCCTCTAAGAGACCTAGGACTGATTTACCTTCTGATTCTTCTGATTGGTATTCTGAAGCTTCTGTTTTCTCTGATGACCAGGAGTTGCCCTTATCTACCTATGAGGATTCTGATGCAGAGGACTTCATTCCCTCTGCTTCCCCTCCAGAGGATTTCTCTTTTGGTGAAACCTTACATACTCTTAGGGAGCATTTCTGCTGGGAAAGCCAGGATTACTCTGCCTCCAAAAAGAGGCTTAGGGAATTCTTACTCCTACCTCAACACAGGCCTTTAGCTATCCCTCTTGTACTGGACATTGTAGATGATGCCTTCGTGGAATCTAGCCTGGCCCATGACACTTTACCTCTGGCTCCCAGAAAACCTGACCAGTATTAGAGTACCTGACTCTCACAAGTTCCTCTCTAAGAATCCTACTGTGGATCCTGAGACCATTTCACAGGGACCCAAAGGCATTAAGGCTACTACTGCCAAAAACCCTACCCCCTCTGATAGAGATTCCAGGGCCCTGGACAGATGGGGTAAGAAGGTATACACTTCTGCAACTTTGGCCATTAGGGCCTTAAAACTGCCAGTTTCATATGTTAAAGTATCTGCAGCATATTATTGGATTACTTAAACAGAAATTATGTTGATTCCTCACTGTGTTGAAAATAAAGAATTACAGGATTTAATGCATTCTGCTGAACAAGTTGGAAAACACACTTTGCAATGTGGTTTTGATTCATTAGAGGCATCTTGCAGGGCTGCTGTCACTTGGTTTGTACTTAGAAGGCATGCTTGGCTTAAGGAGCAATCTTTGCCAGATCATGTTAAAGCTAAATTACTGGATGCAGTCTTAAACCAAGACCGCCTGTTTGGCAACAAAGCAGAAGTAGTACTTAAAAAGATGGAGGAAAAAGCTAAATCTATGCAAACTGTTAAAGATTTCCTGCAAGTACAACATCCCAGATTTAGTAGGCACTGGCCTAAGAATTGGTCCTTTCCTGCCTCTTCCAGGCCTTCACAGTCCAAACCCAGAACCAACAGAACACCTAGGCTTCAGTCCCAAGGTACTCGCAGGCCTAAGCAGTGGGGGGCTTCCACTTCCAAAGCTGGGAGTAATAAGACACCTCCCTATGGTAAGCTGTCACAATGACTTAACTTTAAACCTTCCAAGCCCTGCTCAACTTGATTGTTCCTTTAGGGGGAAAGCTCGCCCTGCATGCAAAAAACTGAGAACTCATTACCCAAGACAAATGGATTTTAAATATAGTTTCCCAAGGATACAGATTCCACTTCAACTCCTTAACAACCCCAAACCGTTGGCCAGACTAACCCCAATTCAGTGGGCAGAGGCTCAAAAGCAAGTTCTCTCTCTTCTAAGCATCAGGGCTATTCAGCCTGTCCCAGAAGAAGAACGGGGCCAAGGTTTCTACTCAAGACTTTTCCTGGTACCCAGAAAAGACCATTCCTGGCATCCTATCCTGGACCTGTCTATCCTAAACACTTTTTTGGTAATCCCAAAATTCAAAATGCTAACTCTTCATCACCTGCTTACCATGCTAGGAAAAAATGCCTGGTTGGCAACACTAGATTTAAATGAAGCCTACCTGCACATCCCAATAAGGGAATCTTGCAGACGATACCTATGCTTTAGAGCAGGCTACATGCACTATCAGTTCTCTCACTGCCCTTTGGCTTATCTACTGTGCCCAAGGTATTCACAAAGTGCCTAGCTCCAGTCATTGCATTTTGCAGGCAAAGAAATATTCAAATATACCCATACCTGGACGATTGTCTAATTTGAGGCAGAAAGCCAGGACATACTATTAAATCATCTGGTATTTGTAAAGAAATTACTAACTTCTCTGGGGTACACCATAAACGAAAATAAATCACATCTAGTAACCTGCCAACAAATTGTATTCCCGGGAGCAAGCTTAAATAAAACTTCCCAGATGACCTACCTCATGCCAGAGAAACAAGTTCATTTGACAGCCTATTTCAAACTACTGGCCACAAAGACCCAGCTATCTGCAAGGAAAATACTGCAAGACCCTGGGGTTCATAGCCTCTTGCATTCTACTAATTCCATATGCAAGACTGCATATGAGGAAACTACAGTGGTATCTAAAAAGCATATGGTGTCAACATTCTCAGGACCTTGAATCGATTCATATCGTACCTTGTCTAAAGACAGAATTCCTTTGGTGGGCAGAGGCCTGCCACCAAAACAAGGGACTGACATTCACTCTAGCCCCTGCCACCCAAACCCTAACAGATGCATCCGACTATGCATGGGTGGCTCACTTGGCAGGGCAGTGCATTCAGGGCAAATGGAACCCGAGTCAAATACACCTGCATATCAGTCGAAAAGAAATGTTAGCTGTACAGAATGCTCTGACAGCCCTCAAGGACCACATTCTTCCAGGACAACTATTGGTAAAGATGGACAACACCACTGTTATGTGGTACATAAACAAGCAGGGGGGAACCCACTCATACCCTCTCTGCAGGCTAGTCATGGCTCTGACGAACACAGCCTTGAGCTACCAAGTGCACCTACAAGCTCAGTTCCTGCCAGGCAAGCTAAATACCCTGGCATACAACCTAAGCAGAAATCTCATGGACCCACACGAGTGGAAACTGGAACCAAATATATTCAACATTTTGAGAAACAAATGGGGGAGCCCAGTGATAGACCTGTTTTCCTCCCCTCGGAACTACCAATTGGACAAATTCTGCACAAGGACCCCCACAGACAAGCTTGGAAAGTGGATGCCCTGTCCTTCACCTGGAAAAACCTATCAGTTTATGCCTTTCCCCCTCTGCCTCTCCAAAGTGCTACTAAAGATCAGACTGGACAAACCAAGGATAATACTTATTGCACCAGACTGGCCATGCCAACACTGGTACCCCTCTTGTGCAGTGTGTCACTTCTGGAACCATGGCACCTGCCTCAGACCCCTGCCCTGCTGTCCCAGCAGGAGGGTTAGATTCTGCACCCACAGCTTCAAACCCTGAACCTTGCAGCCTGGCTAATTACATGATCTGTCCATTACCATCCCTCAGTAAGCAAGTGATGGATGTCATTCTGCAGGCAAGGAGGCCTAGTACTAGAAAATCCTATGCTGAAAAAGGGAAACAATTCTGTTCTTGGAGCCAAGCACAGGGGATGGACACAACCGTGCCCAGTTTACCACACATTCTTCAATACTTAACTGAGATGCTTCACAAGGGCCTTTCCTTTTCTTCTATCAAAATTCATGTCTCTGCCATTTCAGTTCATTATAATCCAGAGCCACCCCTCTTCTCTCATCCAATGCTGAAGCAATTCCTCAGAGGGGCCAAAAACTTAAGACCACCCAGGAGAGCCCCTACTCCAGCCTGGGACCTTAACTTTTTGTATTGGAAAAGCTCACTCTACCTCCCTTTAAGCCAGCTGCAAATGCAGAGTTGAAATTCCTTTCTTGGAAAACAGCCTTCCTTCTAGCCATCACTTCAGCAAGAAGGGTGTCTGAATTATAGGCCCTCATGGCAGTGGAGCCTTTCATCGTCTTTCATGCGGACAGGGTGTCCCTCAGGACCAATCCCTTCTGTACGCCCAAGGTGGTATCCAGTGTGGCCCTTAATCAGTCCATTCATTTGCCAACCTTCTTTTGTAACCCACAGAACAAAGGGGAATGAATACTGCACTCCTTGGACGTAAACAGAAAACTTAGATTTTACTTGAACAGGACTAATCCTCTCAGGAAAGCTGAACAGCTGCTGGTTGCATTTGCTGCAGGGGCAGAGGGGAAGGCTATTTCAGAGCAAACCATTTCTAAGTGGATAGGTCATTGCATTCATTTCTGCTATAAGTGCCATGGAAAACCTACCCCACAGGGGATAAGACCACATTCAACCAGGGCTGCATCTACCTCTACAGCCTTTCTCAGAGGGGTCCCTACTAGGGACATCCTAGAAGCTGCTAGCTGGAGTTCTGTACATACCTTCACGAAGCATTACCACTTGCCAATTTTTCCACTGCAGTCTTGCATGGCCTTATAGCTGGTCCTAATGCTATCTAATTGCCTCCTCCCTTCCTTAGCTTTGGGAATCTACCCAAATGAATATAATGACTGCAACAGTGAAACGAGAAGAACAGAGTATAGTTGTGTACACTTGCCAAAAATGTAGATGTTCAAGTGTATTCACTGTTGCAGTCCTGGTTACCCTCCCTCCAGCCCCCTGACTTCTGTTGACTATACCTCTATTCTTGCTTACTATGCTTAAAGCGTTCTGGTGTATTTGCTTTTTGTTGGAGGTGTAACCTTGTATATAATTGCTTCCCATTATGGGAGCACCTGACATCTGGGGCATGAAAAACTGATGTAATGGCGTCGGCTGCATGCTTTATACCCCTGACTATCTGATGTCATGGAAGATGAGACAGCAACCGACGCAGGACCCAGGACTTTGATAATCAGGCCGCCTGAGGGTTACTTGTAAGCAGATAACCCAAATGTAATGACTGCAACAGTGATGCCACCCGAACATCTACATTTATGGTAAGTGTACACAACTGTACTTTTACAGTACAAATGGGATACTAGTACAATACTGAGCATGCAAAACATTATAACAACATTGAAAACAAAAGTCTATGTAACAAAGTAGAAATCTATCTAAAATGAAAGTATATACAATGGATAAAGTTTACACACCCCTGTTAAAATGCCAGGTTTTTGTGATATAAAAAAATGAGACCACAATAAATAATTTCAAAACATTTCATACATTTAATGTGACCTATAAATTGTACACTTCAATTGAAAAGCAAACAAATTTGTTAGGGGAAAAATGTAAAAGAATAAAAAGCGTACAATAAGCTGGTTGCATAAGTGGGCACACCCTTAAAGTGATACTTTGTTGAAGCATCTTTTGATTTAATTACAACATTCAGTTTTCTTGGGTTACACACCTGCCATCAATTAAAGAGACTCTGATTAACCCCAAATAAAGTTCAGCTGTCCTAGTAGGATTTTCCTGACATACTCAGTTGCCTGCTACAGCAAAAGCCATGGTTCACAGAGAGCTTGCAAAGCATCAAAGGGATCTCATTGTTGAAAGATATGTCAGGAGAAGGGTACAAAAAAATTTCCACAGCATTGGATATACCCTGGAACACAGTGAAGACAGTCATCAAAAACTGGACAAAATATGGGACAACCGTGATGTTGCAAAGAATTGGTCGTCCCTCCAAAATTGATGAAAAGACCAGACAAAAACTGGTCAGGGAGGCTGCCAAGAGACCTACAGCAACACTGAAGGAGCTGCAGGAATTTCTGTCAAGTACTGGTTGTGTACTACATGTGACAACAATCTCCCATATTCTCCATATGTCTGGGCTATGGGGTAGGGTTGCAAGATGGAAGCCTTTTCTTACACAGAAAAACATCCAGGCCTGGATAAACTTTGCAAAACAATACATAGTCTCCCAAAAGCATGGGGGAAAATATGTTATGGTCTGATAAGACCAAGGTTGAACTTTTTGGCCATAATTCCAAAAGCTACGTTTGGCGCAAAAACACCACTTCGCATCATCAAAAGAACACCATCCCCACGGTGAAGCATGGTGCAGGCAGTATCATGCTTTGGGGTTGCTTTTCTTCAGCTGGAACTGGGAATTTAGTCAAGGTGGAGGGAATTATGAACAGTTCCTAATACCAGTCACTTTTGGCCAAAAACCTTTCGGTTTTGCTAGAAAGGTGAAGATGAAGAGGAATTTCACCTTTCAGCATGACAGTGACCCCAAGCATACATCAAAATCAACAAAATAATGGCTTCACCAGAAGAAAATTAAAGTTTTGGAATGGCCCAGCCAGATCTCAGACCTCAGATCTAAATCCAATAGGAAATCTGTGGGATGGCCTGAAGAGGGCTGTGCACAAGAGATGCCCTCGCAATCTGACAGATTTGGAGCACTTTTGCAAGGAAGAGTGGGCAAATATTGCCAAGTCAAGATGTCCCTTGCTGATCGACTTCTACCCAAGAAGACTACTGTAATTAAATCAAAAGGTGCTTCAACAAAGTATTAGTTTTAGGGTGTGCACACTTATGCAACCAGTTTATTCTGCATTTTTTATATTTTTCCCCTAACAGAGTTTGTTTTTCAATTGAATTGTACAGGATGTTCATCGTGCATACAGCTGCAGTCATAACAGATGGGTTATCCTGCCATCAGGTGGGTCCTCGGTCGGCCGAATTCCAAAGTCTAGGTCCGGCGTCGGTTGTCGTCGCTTCTTCCCTGACCTCAGCGCAGCAGGGGTATAAAAGAGGCAGCCGACGCCATTTTATCCAATCTTTCTTGCCGTGCGGTGCTTGAAGCAGAAGCAGTTCGCAAGTGCCGGTCGGCCAGCTCCTGAGATTTACAAAAGTATTTCAGCCAAAGTCTTCTTGAAAGCTAAGTACCCCATTGGGGAAACTTTTCTTGCCTCAGACTGATGTCAAACAAAGTTAATTGCATTTCATGTGGGAAGCAAATACCGCATAAGGATTTCCATTCTTTCTGTATACCTTGCTTAGGCCCAGACCACGACGTCTCGGCCTGCCGTTTTTGTGCTAGATTCAACAAATGCACTATTATGCGTCGGGCGGAGTTCGCCCTTCACTTTTTTGGCAAAAAATTGAATTATATTATGTCGTCGGATACTCAGACTCCAGTTTTGAGCAAAAAACGCAAAGATAAGGACCGGCATACGAGGTCCGCACCACCTACTGATACCACGCTAAGGCCGACTACCGGTTCTCCGGTACTCAGCGAGGCGCCTACGCAGCCCCTGAGTACCGATGACAATGCATTACCGGTGTCTTCAGTACCCGAGGTCGCAGGCTCCACGGCCCCCATTCCTACTACAGATAACGACGCCACTCCTGGAGGGGAAACTCAGAATTTAGACAGGCCTGCCATTTCTCCAGGGGTCTTCAGGCCTTCCTCCTTCTCTATTAAAGCCTTCACTAAATCTAAAACAGCCATGAAAACCAAAAAACAGGTTCCTCAGACACCCTCTCAAGGCACCATGCCTAAAAAACAGATGCTTAAAATGGCTGAGGATTTGATTACTCTTATCAGGGGTTCTCAACCCCCCCCCTGACAAAAGGCCCAGATTAGAGGAAGACTACCCTTCCTCAGATCAAGCTTCTATTACCTCAGAACTATCCGAGGACCAGGATTGTGCCTATTCTCCATTCAAAGACTCAGATGCAGAGGAGTCTATTCCCTCGGTCTCCCCTCCTGAGGACTTCTCTTTTGGGGAAACCCTGCATACATTGAGGGAACACTTTCACTGGGAAGGCCAAGATTACTCAGATTCCAAGAAAAGGCTCAGGGAATTTCTTCTGCTCCCCCAGCATAGGCCTCTGGCTATACCTACTGTTTTAGATATATTGGATGATGTGTACACAGAAGCCAGCCTTAATCCTGATTCTTTGCCTCCAGCTCCTGTTAAACCAGACAGGTATTACCGGGTACCTGATTCTCACCAGTTCCTATATAAAAGCCATACTGCTGACCCAGAAACTATTTCACAGGTCCCAAGGGAATTAAGGCCTCCACTGCTAAAAACCCATTACCTTCAGAGAGAGATTCCAGATCTTTAGAAAGGTGGGGGAAAAAGGTGTACACCTCGGCCACTTTAACCATGAGGGCATTAAACTGTCACTTCCATATGTTAAAGTATCAACAGTTTTTGGTATCTCAGCTGAAAAGCAAAATGACAAAACCAGAACAACCAGATTTAAAAGAGTTGCAGGATTTGTTGCATGGTGCAGAGCAAGTGGGTAAACATACCTTGCAGTGTGGTTTTGATGCTTTAGAGGCCTCATGTAGAGCTGCTGTTACAGGGTCTGTTATACGTAGACATGCTTGGCTGAAAGAGCAAACCTTACCAGATCATGTCAAAGCTAAATTATTAGATGCACCTCTTCAAAAAGATGTATTGTTTGGTGTTAAAGCAGAGGAGGTGCTAAAGAAAATGGAGGAAAAAGTGAAATCAATGCAAACAGTGAAAGATTTCCTGCAGGTACAGCCTCCACGTTTCAGCAGAAACTGGCCTTCAAAAAATTGGTCCTTTCCAGCCATGGACAGACCTCAAATGGGCAGATACAGGCGTCCAAGGGGTAGAGGGCAACCTCAAGGATCTTTCAGAGCCGGACAGTGGCAAGCACCAACCCCAAGCGGTGGAGAAGATAGATCACAGTCTTTTAGAAAGCAGGCACAATGACTTCCCCCTACACCTGCCAAGCAAAGCTTTAATGGCAGCACCTTTGGGCAGAAAACTGACATTATTCTCAAAAAATTGGCATATTGTTACAAAAGACAAATTGATTCTGGACATTATAGACAGAGGCTACAGGTTCCACTTTCACACCCTTCCAAAAATGAGAGGCATGCCAAACCTGCCACAAAATCAAAGGGCAGAGGCACAAAAACAAATTTCAGCTCTCATGGACATGAAAGCAATTCAAGAGGTACCTGCAAAAGAACAAGGTCAAGGGTTTTATTCCAGACTATTCCTGGTACCAAGGAAAGACAAAGATTGGAGACCTATCTTAGACCTATCCATCCTAAACACATATCTACAGGTGCCAAAATTCAAGATGCTCACATTACAGCAGCTTCTTCCCATGCTGGGCAAGGAGTCTTGGCTGGTAACATTGGACCTCAAGGAGGCATACCTGCATGTCCCTATCAGACAAGATTGCAGAAGATACCTCAGATTTCTTGCAGGTTCAACCCATTACCAATTCTCTGCATTGCCCTTTGGCTTATCTACTGCGCCCAGAGTGTTTACGAAATGCCTGGCATCAGTAATCGCCTTCTGCAGACTACAAGGGATACAAATCTACCCATATCTGGATGACTGCCTGATCCATGCGGACAGCAAGGACATACTACTGCAGCACCTGGCGTTTGTAATAAAACTGTTGAACTTCCTGGGATACACAGTCAACAAAAAGAAATCAAAACTAATACCCTCTCAACAAATACATTTCCTGGGTGCCAACTTGGATACAACCACCCAGATGGCCTACCTCATGCCAGACAAGCAAGGGCATCTGTCTCAATACTTCAGAAAAATGGCAAGTTACACCTGGCTAACTGCAAGGAAAGTCCTGCAGGCTCTGGGATTCATGGCATCTTGCATCCTACTTTTCCCATGTGCAAAGCTGCATATGAGGAAACTTCAATGGTACCTAAAAAACTTATGGTCTCAACACAGCCACAGCTTGGAAGCAATTATACCACTCATTCCATGCCTTCAAAAGGAATTTATGTGGTGGGCTCAAGCTTGCCAAAGAAACGCAGGTCTTCCTTGAAAGGAACTCAAATCATCACAACAGACGCCTCAGGCTACGCCTGGGGAGCACACATGACAAATCAGTGCATTCAGGGAAAATGGGCACGAAAAGAGAAGCTCCTTCACATCAACCAAAAGGAAATGCTAGCCGTGCAAAAGGCTATTATGACCTTCAAAGACCTACTGCATCCAAGCCAGCTATTGATAAGGACAGACAACACCACAGTGATGTGGTACATAAACAAACAGGGGGGAACTCATTCATACCCCCTGTGCAGGCAAGCCATGACCCTATGGAACACAGCACTGGAATTGAAAATTCAACTACAGGCACAAGCCTGCCAGGGAAGGAAAACACACTGGCAGACAACCTAAGCAGAAATATGACAGATCCACACGAATGGAAGTTGCATCCTCAAATTTTCACAAAGATAACTCAGGCATGGGGACAGCCAGACATAGATCTCTTTGCTACACACAGAAATTGCCAGTTGAAAAAATTTTGTTCAAGGACCTATCATCCACAGGTCTGGAAAGTGGACGCACTTTCCTTCAATTGGGCAACATTGACAGTCTATGCCTTCCCGCCTCTTCCTCTGCTGCCCAAAGTTCTATTAAAAGCCAGAGCAGAGAGGCCGAAAATGATTCTCATTGCTCCAGACTGACCAAGACAACACTGGTATCCGCTCCTGAAGAGCCTGACACATTCCCCACCATGGATCCTACCTCTAGTCCCTCTTCTGTTGTCCCAGCACAACTACAAAACTCTTCACAGCCATCTCAAAACTCTAAATCTAGCTGCATGGAGAATTCCTTGATTTCACAACAGTTTCTCCTCTCCAAGGAGGTGCAGAGGATGTCATCTTGGAAGCCAGAAGACCTTCTACTAGAAAGGCCTACACCGCCAAATGGAAACAATTTTATGCCTGGAATCAAAAGAAGGGACAGAATCCTTGGGTAATAAATATACCTCAAATTTTACAGTACCTAGCTGAGATGTTAAACAATGGGCTTTCCTTCTCCTCCATCAAGATCCACGCTTCAGCCATTTCTGCACAATACAACACAGGGTCCTCCTCTATTCTCTTAAGGCAGTTCCTCAGAGGGGCAAAGAATATAAAACCCCCAAGGAAACTACCAGTCCTTGCTTGGGACCTCAACTTCGTATTGGAAAATCTGACCCTTCCTCCCTTCAAGCCAGCTTCTTCATCAGAGTTACAGTACTTGTCATGGAAAACAGCTTTTCTTCTGGCTATCACCTCAGCTCGCAGGGTTTCGGAGCTACAGGCCCTCATGGCTGTGCAACCATTCATCATTTTCCATCAGGACAGAGTTTCCTTACGAACCAACCCTACATTTATGCCAAAGGTAGTATCCAGAGTGGCTTTGAATCAGACTATCCACTTACCTACCTTTTATCCTAATCCACAGAACAAAGGGGAAAGACTACTACATTCCTTGGACATTCACAGACAACTTTGTTATTATTTGGACAGGACAAAGCCATTCAGGAAATCTGAGCAACTCTTTGTGTCCTATGCTGCAGGTCCTCAAGGAAAGGCTATTTCCAAATAGACAATTTCAAAATGGATAGCCCACTGCATATGCTTTTGTTACTCATTTCATGGAAAAACTGTGCCTGCATGCATCAGATCCCACTCCACCAGAGCCACAGCTACCTCTGCACCTTCCTCAGGGGGGGTCCCTACCAAGGATATTTTGGAAGCAGCCACCTGGAGTTCAGTGCACACTTTTTCCAAGCACTATCACCTCCCACTATACTCTAAATATAGAGCGGGCTTTGCCACAGCAGTCCTGCAGGGCATCCTAGCCCCTCCTAGTTCCACTTAGTGCCTACCACCCTTACTTAGCTTTGGGATTCTACCCATCTGTTATGACTGCAGCTGTATGCACGATGAACATAGTACAGTTTTGTACCTACCATAAATGTAGATGTTCGAGTGCTCATACAGCTGCAGTCCAGGTTTCCCTCCCTCCAACCCCTCTTAGGACAGGCCTTATGACAAACCCTTTTCATATAACCTTTTGGGGTACTCTTTTATGGTGTATTTGCTTGCAGCTACTGTTTTTGATTTATCAACATTGCATTTTTGCATAACATTATGTTTGCCTTCCTTCTGGGGGCACCTGACATCTGGGGCATGAAAAACTGAAGAAAATGGCGTCGGTTGCCTCTTTTATATCCCTGCCGCACTGACGCCAGGGAGGAAGCGACGACAACTGACACCGGACCTAGACTTTAGAATTCGGCCGACCGAGGACCCGCCTGACGGCAGGATAACCCATCTGTTATGACTGCAGCTGTATGAGCACTTGAACATCTACATTTATGGTAGGTACAAAACTGTACTTTATAGCTCACATTAAAGTTGGGAAAAGTTTTGAAATTATTTGTCGTGGTCTCATTTTTTTATATCACAAAAACCTGGCAATTTAACGGGTGTGCAAATCTTTTATATCCACTGTACATTTCTGTTTTACATAGTTAATGTAGGTTAATTTAGTTTACCAAGACAGAATGATAAGGTGGGTGGTGGAGGACAGATACAACAGCAAGTGAAGTACAATAGAGGGAAGTGGGTGCTGCGAGCGGATGGAAGTGGTAGAGAATGGGAAAGAGAAGACAGTTTGAAGGAGGGCACATGAGAGAAAGGAGTTAATCTAGCATGGATGTTTTAACATTAACATATGAGGGAAATGTACAAAGTTAGGAATGTAATGCCTTGAGGAGAAAAGCATTTACAAGGAGCTGTTGTGTGTAAAAAAAACTTCTTGAGTTTGTCAAATTGAGGAGAAGTGCTAGATGTCTTAAATAGGATAAAAAAAGGCACTGTATCGGGTCCTGATTACTTAAATGACTACTTTGTATGGAGTGTAAAATAGTCGTCATTACCAACCTTACTATTTTTGTTTCAACAAACATTGCAAGCAGGTTTTGTACTACCAGAACATAAACATGAATTTGTGGTTAGCAATCTCTGAGAAAGGCGGGAAAGAGACAGCTGAGCATTATAGCTGAAAAAGTGTATTGTACACAATCTTTTGAAAGAGTAGTTCTTTAGTATTTAGAAAATAATAGGAATCCAATGTGTATGGGTATTCACTAATGTGGCTTTGCCAGAGGAAGATCTTAAGTGATTAACTTATTTTTCTACTCTGAGCTTGCTGAGGTATTGAGATAGACAAAGGCATTTATTTGATTTTATGCAAATCTTTGTCATCTGTAAGATTGTGGAACCCCAATGCTTATATAATACAGTCAGTACGCAGTTGGCTAACTGGTAGAAAATTAACAGTAAACATACACAGTATTACATGTTTTGAGTAATATATATTTAGAGGTGTTTCCTAGGAATTGGTCCTAGAATCCTACCTGTTTCTTGATTACTGTCCGCTAATGTTGTCTAAGAAAGTACTGCAGATGTATATTGACAGGCTTCTTAAATGGGTACTACATAATGAAGTTTCATTTAACTGTAAACTGTAAATTGTTACATGTAGGAAAAGGAAATGAGAGGTACTCGTATGTTATCACAGATTTACTTTCAGTTATCTGAGAGTTACCACCTCAAGAAAATTAGATGTTAATGGGCATGCCTTTCTTCAGGCCAGGAAAGATTTTCAGATGTGAAGAATGATCTTAAGGTCCATCCCCTCCAAGTGTGTAACAGTGTTGCTCTCATCATTGGTTGGCATTGTTTGGCAACTGCTTGAATATAGGAGGGGGATGGTCGTTCATATTCTATAAATGACTTATTCACTCATGAGAAAGTCTAATTTCTTGAAATGTAAAGAAAGGTTACAAAAGCTAAATCTGCTTTCTGTGTGTAAGTATGATCTTATTTCGATATGTGGGTATATAGATAATGGGGGTATTGGCAACCACAATAATAAATGCAACAACAATGAGAAAAGCAGGAGGAATAACGATTTGTTTGTGTATATTCCTGCAAGTATTACAAAGAAACACTTTAAAAACTTTAACTGTAGAGCAGCCTCAAGGTGAAATAGATTTCTAGTTAGTATTAGAAAATGCAGTATCAGGGAATTATAGATGTTCTTCGTGTTTCACTGTTGCAGTCCTTACATTTGGGTTATCCCTGCCAGGTTAGCCCTCAGTCGGCCCGAATACCAGAGGCTTAGTATTTCTGCGTTGGTTGCTGTCACTTCAGGACTGACGTCAGGTCGTCAGCAGTATAAAATAAGGCAGCTGACGCCTTTACATCAGTCTTTCTTACCGTGGAGCCCGAAGCAGAAGCAGTTCGCCTGAGTGCCGGTCAGCCGCTACCTGCGTTTCATTTTCCAAATTGAAGTCTTCTAAAGTGAAGTACTCCATTGGGGATCCTTTTTCTTGCTCTAGCTGATGTCAGAAAAAGTTAACAATTCTTTCCTGTGGAAATCAAATACCACACCGAGACTTTCATTCTTACTGCGTCATTTGCTTAGCCCCAGACCATGACGTCCCCCGCTGTCACTTTTGTGCTTTGTTAAACGCCAGAACTATATGTTATCAGGACCTTATTGTAGCTAGATATTTTCGCTCTCAGTCCTCAATTTCTGATTTGGCTTCGGTAAGCCATGCGACATCAGATCTTCCGAAAAAACATAAGGATAAAGGCAGACTGCACAGATGTCCTTCAAGGATGCATCTGCAGTCCTTACAAATGGGTTGTCCTGTCGTCAGGCAGCCCTTCGGTCGGCCGGATTCCAAAGTCTGGGTCTGGCCTCGGCTGATGTCGCACTTCACCCGACGTCATAGCTGCAGTTCTTCGGGTATAAAGGCATCAGCCGACGCCATTTTCCTCAGTCTTTCTTGCCGTGGCCGAAGCAGAAGCTGTTCACAAGTGCCGGTCGGTCAGAACCAGAGATTACTACTACAAGTACCGAAGACTTCTAAAAAGCTAAGTACCCCGTTGGGGACTCTTTCTTGCCTCAGCCGATGTCAGAAAAAGTGAATAACTGTTTAACTTGTGGGAAACAAATACCTCATAAAGATTTCCACTCTTACTGCTTACCTTGCTTAGGCCCAGACCACGACGTAGCAGCTTGTCTAGCCTGTGCTTCTTTCAACCGACGGACGCCTAGACGTCGGTCGGAATTTGCTGAAGAGTTTTTCGGCTCCGATTTTGCTTACATTATGCCGTCGGAAACTCCGACTACGCAAATTTCTAAAAAGTGCAAGGAAAAGGACCGACACTCGCGGTCCGCGGTTTCGGCCGAAACTGCGGTTAAGCCAACCGCGAGTGTCTCGGTTTCGGCTGAAACAGAGTCCACGGTTCTTCCTTCGGCCGAAAGCTTGCCACTTACCAAGGCCTCATCCAGCCTGGCTGAATCTGCTACTGAAATCCCACCTGCTCTTGCAGGTTCACAGGATTTATCTGATACTATCCCTTTGGATATTTCTACCCCTGCACGTGGAGCTGCTAGGCCTCCTGCATCCATGTCGATTAAGGCCTTTGCCAGGGCTAAAGCAGCAAAATCTACAAAATCTGTGCCTGCTAAGACCCCCTCTCACAGGCCTAGCTCTAGTTCACAAATGCTTAGTCTAGCAGATCTCATTTCTTTGATCCGGGGATCCCAACCACATCCAGACAGGGCCTCTCAACCACCTCCAGAGAAGAGGACTAGAGTAGAGCCCCCTGAGCCAGTTTCTTCAGATGGCTCCTCTGATGAATCAGATAATTCAAACCCTCCAGAGGGCCCCTTTTCTCCTTATGAGGACTCTGATGCAGAGGAGTCCATTCCTTCTGCCTCTCCGCTTGAGGAATTTTCTTTTGGGGAAACCTTGCATGCTATGAGGGAACAATTTCAATGGCAGGGCCAGGATTTTTCAGACTCTAGGAAAAGGCTTAGAACCTTTTTGCATTTGCCACAGCATAGGCCTTTAGCCATCCCTCCAGTCCTTACTGTTGTGGATGATGCTTTTAATGATGCTTGTACTGCTCCTGATTCTCTTCCTCCGGCCCCTGCTAAGCCCGATAGGTACTACAGGGTTCCGGACACACATTATCATTTGTATAAGGCCCCTTTTGCAGATCCCAAAACTATCTCCCAGGGACCCAAGGCTGTAGCAGCTACTTCTACCAAAAACCCCCTCCCCTCTGAAAGGGAATCTAGGGCCTTAGAGAGATGGGGTAAAAAAGTTTACACTTCTGCTACTCTTTCAGCTAGGGCCTTGAACTGTCAATTCCACATGATTCAGTATCAGGAATTTGTTAGACCAATTAACTAAACTGTCCTCGGATGAACCATTAGACAAAAAATCTGTACAGGAAATGGTACATAACATTCAGCAGGTCAGTAATCATTCCTTAAAATGCAGCTATGATGCACTGGAGGCTTCCTTTAGATCAGCCATGACTGGCACAGTGATCAGAAGACATGCATGGTTAAAAGAGCAGTCCTTACCAGACCATGTTAAATCAAAGCTCCTAGATGCTCCCATGGATAAGCTCAATTTGTTTGGCTCCCCTGTGCAGCAGGTGCTCAAGAAGGTGGAAGAGAAAGCAAAATCTGTCCAGACAGTCAAGGATTTCTTGCAGGTCCAGCCTCCAAGGTTTAGCAGGAACTGGCCTTCCAAGAATTGGTCCTTTCCAGACACCTCCAGAGCTCCGAGAGGCAGGAATAGGTGCTCAAGAGGCAGGGGTCAATCTAGAGGTGCCTACAGGGGACGTCAGTGGCAGTCTAACAACCAGCGAGGTACAGCCACAGATCCAGCCACCACCACTTCCACAGGACAATCGCAGTGACTTGGCTCTGGCACCGCCTACCAGGGAACAACTAGAGGCACCCTTAGGCAGGAAGCTAGCCTTATTTTCAGTAAACTGGCATTACATCACAGGAGACAAATGGATTTTACAGACAATAGACCAAGGTTACAGGTTTCACTTCCATACTCTACCAAGGAAGAGAGGAATGCCAAACCTACCTCCAAATCAGAAGACAGAAGCTCTAGAACAAATAACTCACTTACTAAGGATGAGAGCTGTAGAAAGGGTACCATCTATGGAACAAGGGCAAGGATTTTACTCCAGACTCTTCCTGGTACCAAGAAAAGAAAACCAATGGAGACCTATTCTCGACCTGTCCACTTTAAACACATACCTCATTGTTCCAAAATTCAAAATGCTGACCCTACAGCAGCTTCTTCCCATGCTGGGCAAGGAGTCTTGGCTGGTAACTCTAGATCTCAAGGAGGCATACCTGCACGTCCCCATACGACCAAATTGCAGAAGATACCTCAGATTTCTTGCAGGATCAGAGCATTATCAATTCTCAGCATTGCCCTTTGGCTTATCTACTGCGCCCAGAGTATTCACGAAATGCCTGGCATCAGTAATTGCTCATTGCAGGCTTCAGGAATTCAAATTTACCCTTACCTGGACGACTGCCTGTTACAAGCGGACAACAAAAACAAATTAACAAAAGATTTGGAAAGGGTCATTCATCTACTACAAGCCCTGGGATACACAGTCAATATAAAAAAGTCAAGGCTGATACCATCCCAAAGGATAACCTTCTTGGGTGCAGATCTGGACACATCAAAACAAATGGCATTCCTGACAGTAGAAAAACAGGAGCAACTCCCTTTCTACTTCATGGCATTAACAAAGCAGAACCAGCTAACAGCAAGAAAGGTCCTGCAAGCTCTCGGTTACATGGCATCTTGCATAATATTGATTCCACAGGCCAGACTACATATGAGAAAGTTACAGTGGTACCTAAGGAATTTATGGTCTCAGCACAAGCACAGCCTAGAAACCCAAATTCCAATAATTCCATGCCTGAAACAAGAATTCCAATGGTGGGCTCAGGCCTGTCAATCAAACAAGGGACTGCCCTTCCACAGCACTCAACCAAGCCAGACCATCACAACAGATGCCTCAGACCTCGGTTGGGGGGCACACATGCTGGACAAGTGCATACAAGGCTTATGGACTCAAGACCAGCTGCACCTACACATAAATCAAAAGGAAATGCTGGCAGTAAAACTGGCAATTCAGGCATTCAGACCATTTCTTCGACAGGGTCAACTGCTGATAAGGACGGACAACACCACAGTTATGTGGTACATCAACAAACAGGGAGGCACACATTCATACCCTCTATGCCGGATGGCAATGGACCTCTGGAATGTGGCACTGAGCTTCAACATTCAGCTACAAGAAATTTTTGTGCCAGGAAAAGAAAATATACTAGCAGACATCCTAAGCAGAACTACCACGGATGCCCACGAATGGATGCTGCATCCGGACATCTTCAAAACCATTACAGGGAAATGGGGACTACCAGAAATAGACTTATTTGCATCCCCACACAATCACCAACTGAAAAAATTCTGCACAAGGACGTACCACCCACTTGCTTGGAAAGTGGACTCCCTATCTTTCAGTTGGAAAAACCTGACAGCATATGCATTCCCACCTCTTCCCTTGATGCACAAGGTGCTATTGAAGATCAAAGAAGACCGTCCAAGGATCATCCTGATAGCTCCAGACTGGCCAAGGCAACATTGGTACCCATTACTGAGGAGTATGTCTCGGGAACAAATATGGCCTCTGCCCCTAGTTCCCTTGCTGTTAACACAGAACAACTTCAAAACCCTGCATTCAAACCTGAAAACACTGCAGCTGGCTGCCTGGAGCATTGCATAAGACCAAATAACCCAGATTTATCTCAAAGGGTAAAAGACATTATCTTGGAGGTTCGCAGACCCTCAACAAGAAAAAATTATTCAGCAAAATGGAAAAGATATCTCATTTGGAGTACTGCAAAAGGAGAGAATGTGTCACTGGTAAACATAGCTAACATCCTGGAATACTTGGCAGAGCTCTTCCACAACGGCCTGTCCTATTCTTCCATTAAGATTCATGCATCAGCTATTTCAGCAGAATACAACTTGGATCCTCCAGTCTTCTCACATCCTCTGCTCAGGCAGTTTCTGAGAGGGATTAAAATGTAAAGCCACCTAGGAAGCCACCATTGCCAGCATGGGACTTGAACTTTGTGCTAGAAAAGTTGACACTCCCTCCTTTCGAGCCAGCAGCAACAGCAGAATTGCAGTACTTATCATGGAAAACTGCTTTCCTGCTTGCAATCACTTCAGCAAGAAGGGTATCTGAGCTACAGGCATTAATGGCAGTACAGCCCTTCCTGATCTTCCATCAAGATAGAGTGTTCATGAGAACTAATCCTACTTTTATGCCAAAGGTGGTCTCCAGGGTATCTTTAAATCAAGCTATCCACCTACCTACATTCTTCCCCAACCCACAGAACAGGGCAGAAAGACTGTTGCATACCTTGGATGTACATAGACAATTACGTTACTACCTGGACAGGACCAAGAGCAATAGAAAAACTGACCAGCTACTGGTAGCATATGCAACAGGAATGGGAGGAAAAGCAATTTCAAAACAGACAATCTCTAAGTGGATAGGAAATTGCATTAGATTTTGTTACTCCTACCATGGGAAGAAAACCCCAGAAAACATCAGGCCTCATTCTACAAGGGCTACAGCCACTACCACAGCTTTTTTACGAGGAGTGGCTACCAAAGACATTTTAGAGGCTGCTACTTGGAGCTCCGTGCATACATTTGCCAAGCATTATAATTTACCTTTATACTCCAGATCCCGAGCAGGTTTTGCCACTGCTGTTTTGCAAGGGATCTTAACTACACCATAATCTTATTTCTCCTCCTCCCCCAGTTTGGCAATGGTATTCTACCCATTTGTAAGGACTGCAGATGCATCCTTGAAGGACATAGTACAGTTTTGTACCTACCATAAATGTAGATGTCCGATAGGCATGCATCTGCAGTCAGGATTACCCACCCGCCTTCCCCTCTGTGGTACTCCTAGGGTATTTGCCCATCTTGTAGCTAGCTGGGGGAATCTATTATGGTGTATTTGTTTGTATATATGTACATACATGCTTATTTTTTGTTTGCTCTCTACTATTTGGAACCATTTGCATTTATCCAAATTTAGCCTTCCTAGAGGGCACCTGGCATCTGTGGCAAGAAACACTGAGGAAAATGGCGTCGGCTGATGCCTTTATACCTGAAGAACTGCAGCTATGACGTTGGGTGAAGTGCGACATCAGCCGAGGCCAGACCCAGACTTTGGAATCCGGCCGACCGAAGGGCTGCCTGACGACAGGACAACCCATTTGTAAGGACTGCAGATGCATGCCTATCGGACATCTACATTTATGGTAGGTACAAAACTGTACTTTCCAAACCTACTGACTACACTTCATTTAAGCTAGTCGTTAGTTCTCTGGTCCTCAGTGAGGCACTTTCGCAGCCCCTGATGGCCACTTCTGTGGATTCGCAGACCGCTACTGAGACCCTTTCAGAGTCTGGTATGCCGCAAAACCGCATTGACTAAGGATCCTGCGGTTGTCTCTACCTTGGATGAGTCCAGAGCCACTGATTAGGCTCCGGCTTCCGAGGAAGTACTTCGCACTACCGATTCTCGACACAAACCGACTTCTTTTGCATCTTCTGTTCTTTCAAAATTTACCAAGTTTCTAAGGCCCAGGGTATGAACCACACCCAAGAAACCACAACCACATCTCAGGCACCTGCTTCCTTGCCTCAGTCTCAAAGGCTTAAAATGAAGGAAGACCTTATAATATTCATCAGGGGAAGCCAAACTACCCCTTCCAAAAGAAAAAGAGATTTGTCCGTAGTAGTCTTATCTGAACAGGAGTCCGATGACTCCAATGCCTCTGCATATGAAGACATGCAACTCCTCTCTGCTTATGAGGATTCTGATGCAGAGGAATCCATTCCTTCAGCCTCTCCACCTGAAGATTTTTCCTTCGGGGAAACCCTTCATACTTTGAGAGCATTTCCAGTGAGAATGTCAGGACTACCCTCAGTCTAAAAAGAGATTCGGGGAATTTATAGATCTTCCACAGCACAGACCCCTGGCCATTCCTCCTGTCCTGGATGTTGTGGATGATGTTTTCATGGAATCTAGTTTAACTCCTGACACCCTCCTTCCCGCTCCCAGGAAACCTGACAGGTATTAGAGTTCCTGACTCTCACAAATTTCTTTTCAAAAATCCTTCTACTGACCCTGAGGTTCTCCCAAGGACCTAAAGGAATTAAAGCAATTTCTGCTAAGAATCCCGCCCCCTTAGGTAGGGATTCCCGAGCTTTAGACAGATGGGGTAAAAAAGTATACACCTTTGCTACTTTTGCTATTAGAGCACTAAATTGTCAGTTCCATATGCTAAAATTCCAGCAGCATACCATGGAACTCCTCAAACAAAAGAATATCGACTTTCCTGCTTGTGCAGAAAATAGAGTTGCAAGACTTGATGCATTCTGCGAGTTAAGTAACTAAGCACACCTTACACTGTGGGCTTGATGCCCCAGAAGCATCTTGCAGGGCAGCAGTCACCGGTTCTGTCCTCAGAAGGAATGCTTGACTTAAGGAACAGCCCTTGTCAGACCATGTCAAATCTAAACTATTGGCTGCACCCTTGCACAAAACAACTTATTTGGCACCAAGGCACAGTAGGTCTTAAAAAAGATGGAAGAAAAAGCTAAATCTATGCAGACAGTTAAAGATTTCCTGCAGGTCCAGCCACCCAGGTTCAGTAGGCATTGTCCCTCCAAACACTGGTCCTTTCCTGCTCCCTCCAGTTCAGCCCAGACCCCAGGGAAGCTGACCCCCCAGACAGCAGCCACAGGAAATGCAGAGATCAAAGCAATGGAGTACCTCCATTTCTAAACCAGGGAGTGCAAAGCCACCCGCTCATGGTAAGAACTTACAATGACTCTCCACTTCCACCCCCTCCCTCTGCCCACCTGCATTTGCCCCTGGGAGGCAAATTCTCCTTCCACGCAAGTGCCTGGGCCACCATTACCAACGACTGCTGGGTCCTCAATATAGTGTCCCAGGGATATAAATTTTCTTTCCACACTCTAACAACCCCAAAAGGGTTCCCAGATCTACCTCCAAACCAGTGGGCAGAGGCCAAAAAGCATGTCCTTTTCCTGCTCTCCATGAGGGCAGTAAAGCATATTCCTGCAGAGCAGATAGGCCAAGGTTTCTACTCCAGGCTCTTCCTGGTACCCAGAAAAGAGGGCACCTGGCACCCCATCCTTGATTTATCCATTCTAAACACCTTCTTGGTGATACCAAAATTCAAAATGCTCACCCTTCAGCAACTCCTTCCTGTGCTCTCCATGGATGCCTGGCTAGCCACCCTAGACCTGAGAGGCCTACCTACACATCCCAATCAGGGAATCTTGCAAGAAATATCTGTTTCAGGGCAGGATCTCTGCACTTTCAGTTCTCTGTGCATCCCTTTGGCTTACCTACTGCTCCCAGAGCTTTCACAAAATGCTTGGCTCCTGCCATTGCTTTTTGCAGGCAAAGAAGTATTGAAATTTACCCATAGTTAGATGACTGCCTAATTCAGGCAGACAGTCAGGAAAAGCTGCTCAAGCACCTGGTCTTTGTAAAGGACCTACTGACCTCCATAGGGTACACCTGTCAATGAAAAGAAATTCAAACTAGCACCCACCCAAAAAATTATATTCCTGGGAGCAAGCCTGGACACAGCATCCCAGATGGCATTCCTTACACCAGAAAAGCAAACTTACTTGACAGATTATTTCTCTCAACTAGCCACCAGACCCATTATCCACAAGGAAAATCCTGCAAGCTCTAGGATTCATGACATCTTGCATTCTACTCATTCCATATGCCAGACTGCATATGAGGAAATTTCAGTGGTACCTAAAAAGGCTTTGGTGTCAACACTCTCAAAACCTGTAAACTCTTATACCAATGATACCTTGTCTAAGGAAAGACTTCCTTTGGTGGTCAGCAGCATGCTACCACAACAAGGGATTACCCTTCTTACCACCCCATGCCGCTCAGACCCTCACCACAGATGCATCAGACTATGCTTGGGGTGCACACCTGAAAGGCAGGTGCACCCACATAAAATACAGCTGCACATCAACCAAAAAGAGATGTTAGCTGTCCAGCACGCATTGACAGCTTTCAGACCCCTTCTCTCCTCAGGGGCTCTACTGATCAAAACGGACAACACCACAGTGATGTGGTATATCAGGAAGCAGGGAGGGACTCACTCCTACCCTCTGTGCAGGTTCGCCATGACCATTTGGCACTCAGCCTCAGCCATGCAACTACACCTGTTAGCACAATTCCTGCCAGGCTCTGTAAACTCTCTGGCAGACAACTTAAGCAGAAATCTTCTGGACCCACATGAGTGGCAGCTAAACCAAAGAACCTTCACCCTTATAACTCAGAAATGGGGCACCCCGAAGGTAGACCTCTTTGCTTCCCACTCCAACCATCAACTCAGCAAGTTCTGCACCAGGGAGCCTCACTGCAGGGCCTGGAAAGTGGATGCTCTGTCTTTCCAGTGGGTCAACCTCTCTATGCATTTCCCCCCACTACCTCTCGTTACCAGGGTACTGCTCAAAATAAAAGAGGAAAAACCAAGGGCAGTCCTGATTGCCCCAGACTGGCCATGCCATCACTGGTACCCACTGCTGCGCAGCCTTATCCCAGCACTCCTGACCCATAGGGAAGGAGAATTCATGAATCCCCAATTGCAGATCCTCAATTTGGCAGCCTGGCTTATTCCCTGAACACTGTACAAGCTGCCAGTCTCAGTAAACCGGTTCTAGATGTTATACGTGAGGCCAGATGCCCTAGCACTAGAAAATCTTATGCTGGCAATTGGAAAAGCACAACCCTCCCTACATATCCTGGATTACCTATCTGACCCTACTACACAGTGGTCTGTCCTTTTCCTCCATTAAAATTCATGCCTCTGCTATCTGTGCTCATTTCAGCACTGAGCAACCTCTCTTCTCACACCCTCTCATCAAATAGTTCCGCAGAGGGGCTAGCAACTTGAGGCCACCCAGAAGAGCACCTACCCCAGCTTGGGACCTAAATTTTGTGTTAGAGAAACTCGCCCTGCCTCCCTTTGAACCAGCAGCTTCAGCAGAATTAAAGTTTCTCTCATGGAAGACAGCCTTGCTTCTGGCCATCACTTCAGCAAGAAGAGTATCCGAGCTACAAGCACTAATGGCTGTAGAGCCCTTCATCATTTTCCATGCTGACAGGGTCTCTCTCAGGACTAGCCCATCCTTCATGCCAAAAGTGGTGTCCGGTGTGGCTCTCAACCAATCCATTCATTTGCCCACCTTTTTCCCTAGCTCACAAAACAAGGGGGGAAGAATACTGCACACTCTAGATGTGCAGAGACAGCTCAGATTCTATCTACACAGGACTAAATCATTCAGAAAGACTGATCAGTTGCTAGCCAGCTTTGCTGCAGGAGCAGAGGGCAAAGCCATAACCAAACAAACCATTTCCAAATGGATAGCACACTGCATCCATTTCTGATACAAGCAACATGGGAAAACCTCCCCCTAAGGCAGTCAGAACTCACTCTACCAGAGCAACCTCAACCTCTACAGCTTTCCTCAGAGGAGTCCCCATCAGGGACAATCCTGGAGGCTGCAACATGGACATCTGTTCATACCTTCACCAAGTATTACCACCTGCCTATCTTCTCCAAATCCAGGGCAGGCTTTGCCACTGCAGTCTTACAGGGCATCCTAGCCAGCCCCCAGGCTTCTTGACTGCCTCCACCCTTTTCCTCAGCTTTGGGAATCAACCCAAATGTGATGACTGCAACAGTGAAACACGAAGAACATAGTACAGTTATGTGCACTTGCCATAAATGTAGATGTTCGAGTGTATTCACTGTTTCAGTCCTGGTTTCCCTCCTTCCATCCCCCTTTCTCTTTCTCTCTCTCTCATTACAAGGAACCTTTTGGTGTTTACTTTCTACTGGTGGGGTTCTTCCACCATATCTTGGCTCCCACTTGGGGGCTTCTGACAGGGCAAGAAAAACTGATGTAATGGTGTCAGCTGCCTTATTTTATACTACTGACGACCTGACGTCAGTCCTGATGCGATAGCCACCGATGCAGAAATACTAAGCCTCTGGTATTTGGGCCGACTGAGGGCTACCCTGGTAGGGATAACCCAAATGTGATGACTGCAACAGTGAAAACACTCGAGCATCTACATTTATGGTAAGTGTACACAACTGTACTTTTTCTAGGTTTATGGGTGAATATTAGGTTTACTGCCCTGACGGGGTCATTTCAAGTCTAGCAAATAAACTGAGGTCAAAATTAAACCCTGTACCTTGTGTTTATGAGGCAGAGACCTTAACCATTATGCCAAATCCAACCCCTTTTTATATTAAAAACAAAGGTTGACTTTTGGTTAGCCGACAGAGTGCATTAGGTTGTCTTTAAATTTAAAATGTCTTGCAATGACCACTGATGAGGTCCTAAGCATACATGTACACTGAAAAGGGTCTATGTTAAAAGCACGAAAGAGGAATTCCGCGAACGCTAGAAGATCGACACATATGTCGATCTACCACAATAGCGAGGACGGAAACGCCTAAATTCAGAACGCCGAACAGATTCCTGGAAGCAACAGCGCCATACAGGTAAGCTACACCAAAGTAAACAAACATAACGCAAAACTCTTTTATAAACATGTTCTTCGTGTTTCACTGTTGCATTCATTACATTTGGGTTATCTGCTTGCAGGTAGCTCTCAGTCAGTCTGATTAACAATGTCTTGGGTCCTGCGTCGGTTGCTGTCCCTTCTTCCATGACGTCAGGTCGTCAGGGGTATAAAACAGCCGACGCCATTACATCAGTCTTTCTTGACGTGTGGTGCCCAAAGCAGAAGCAGTTCACAAGTGCTGATGTCCTTCAAGGATGCATCTGCAGTCCTTACATATGGGTTGTCCTGCCTCAGGCAGCCCTTCGGTCGGCCGGATTCCAAAGTCTGGGTCCGGCGTCGGCTGATGTCGCCCTTTCCCCAACGTCAGAGCGCCTGGGGTATAAAAGCGTCAGCCGACGCCATCTTCCTCAGTCTTTCTTGCCACATGGTGCCCGAAGCAGAAGCAGTTCGCAAGTGCCGGTCGGCCAGCTCCTGTAACTTCAGCTACCGAAGACTTCAAAAGCTAAGTACCCCATTGGGGACTCTTTCTTGCCTCAGCCGATGTCAGATCAAACGCTTAAAGTTAATAATTGCTTAACTTGTGGAAAACAAATACCTCATAAGGATTTCCATTCTTACTGCCTCCCCTGCCTAGGCCCAGACCACGACGTCTCTGCCTGTACAGCCTGTGCCTCCTTCAACCGACGCACTCTTAGGCGTCAGGCGGAGTTTGCAGAGGAATTTTTTGGGGCTAGTTACTGTTACAATATGCCGTCGGAGACTCCAACTTCTCATTTAACCAAAAAATGGAAGGACAAGGACCGACACACGCGGACCGTGGTTTCGGCTGAAACCACGCCTAGGCCTACCGCGAGTGTCTTGGTCTCGGCTGAAACCGAGTCCTTGGTACTTCCGACCGTTGAAACCACACAACCGACAACCTCGGCCCCGGAGGTCTCTTCCGAGTCGGTTATAGAATTTCCCTCAGAAACCGGTGTTCAGGAAACTTCCGACACCATTGCCCTAGACAAAACTACACCAGCACGTGGAGCAGCCAGGCCTCCTGCATCCATGTCTATAAAGGCATTCACTAGGGCTAAAGCTGCTAAACAGCCAAAATCTCTGCCTCCCAAGGCTATTCCTCAGGGATCCACTACAGGTTCACAGATTTTAAGTTTAGCTGAGGACCTTATTTCATTAATTAGGGGCTCTCAGCCACATCCGGACAGGGGCTCTCAACCTCCTCTAGACAAAAGGCCCAGGGTTGAGCCCACTGATCCCCAGTCCTCTGATGAGGCCTCAGATGGCTCTGCTCTTTCAGACTACCAGGAGGAGGCCTTTACGGCCTACGAGGATTCTGATGCAGAGGAATCTATTCCCTCTGCCTCCCCTCCTGAAGAGCTGTCCTTTGGGAAAACCCTTCACTCCATGAGAGAGCATTTCAAATGGCAGGGTCAGGAATTCTCTGATTCCAGGAAGAGATTAAGGACCTTTTTGCATTTACCTCAGCATAGACCTTTGGCTATTCCTCCTGTTTTGAATGTCGTTGATGATGTGTACTCTGAGTCTAGCATTACCCCTGACTCCCTTCCTCCGGCTCCTGTCAAACCCGATAGGTACTACAGGGTCACGGACTCGCATCATTTCCTTTACAAGGCCCACTCTGCTGACCCTGAAACTATTTCCCAGGGCCCTAAAGGGGTTGCATCTGCCACTACAAAGAATCCACTCCCCTCTGAAAGGGAATCCAGGGCTTTAGAGAGATGGGGTAAAAAAGTGTATACTATTTCCACTGTTTCTATGAGGGCATTAAATTGTCAATTCCATATGATACAGTACCAAGAGTATTTGTTAGTTGAATTGCATAGAAAACTGTCTTCACCTGAACCCCTAGATCGCAAGTCACTTCAGGATCTGGTACATAACTCCCAACAGGTTAGCAACCATTTCTTGCAGTGTGGTTATGATGCATTGGAAGCTTCATGTAGGTCAGCAATGACAGGTGCAGTCATATGTAGGCATGCTTGGCTGAAGGAACAAACTCTGCCAGATCATGTTAAAGCAAAGCTTCTGGATGCGCCACTGGAAAAGCAAAAGTTATTTGGCTCCACTGCTCAGGAGGTCTTAAAGAAATTTGAGGAAAAGGCTAAATCTGTACAGACAGTCAAAGATTTTCTCCAGGTTCAACCACCAAGATTCAGCAGAAATTGGCCCTCTAAGAATTGGTCCTTTCCAGACACAGAGAGATTTCAAAGAGGCAAGAACAGGCATGCCAGAGGTAGAGGGCAAGCTAGAGGCTCCTACAGAGGACGTCAATGGCAGCCTCCTAACCAGAGAGGTAGTGCAGGACCTACAACTGCTACACAAGGACAGACTCAATGACTTTACCTTGACCCCGCCAACCAGGGCTCAATTGGAAGCACCTTTGGGCGGAAAGCTATCTTTATTCTCCAAAAATTGGCACAGTATTACAAGGGACAAATGGACACTGCAAATAATAGACAAAGGATACAGGTTCCATTTTCATACATTACCAAAAATAAAAGGCATGCCAAACCTGCCACCGAATCAAAGGGCAGAGGCTTTAAAACAAATTTCCAACCTATTGCAAATGAAAGCTATAGAAAAGGTTCCTCTCAAAGAACAAGGCCAAGGATTTTATTCCAGACTATTCCTTGTCCCAAGAAAAGAAAGACAATGGAGGCCTATTCTCGACTTGTCCGCACTGAATACTTATCTCATTGTGCCAAAATTCAAAATGCTGACTCTACAGCAACTCCTTCCCATGCTGGGCAAGGGGTTTTGGCTGGTAACTCTAGACCTCAAGGAGGCATACCTGCATGTCCCTATCAGACAAAGTTGCAGAAGACACCTCAGATTTCTTGCAGGTTCAGAGCATTATCAATTCTCAGCATTGCCCTTTGGCTTATCTACTGCACCCAGAGTATTTACAAAATGCCTGGCATCAGTAATTGCACACTGCAGACTTCAGGGGATTCAAATATACCCATATCTGGACGACTGCCTTATACAAGTGGACAGCCAACAAACTTTGGTAAAACACTTGAATTATGCCATCCGCCTATTTCAGGCTTTGGGATATACAGTCAACATTCACAAATCAAGACTTGTCCCATCTCAAAGGATAATTTTTCTGGGTGCGAAAGATACAGCCACCCAAATGGCTTTTCTCATGGAAGAAAAACAAAGACAACTACCGGATTATTTCAAAAATCTGACAAAACAAACTCAGCTGACTGCAAGGAAAATCCTGCAGGCCCTGGGTTACATGGCATCTTGCATTCTTCTGATTCCACAAGCAAGGCTACATATGAGGAAACTACAATGGTACCTAAGGAGTTTATGGTACCAGCACAGTCACAGCCTAGAAGCTTTGATACCACTCATTCCATGCCTTCAAAAGGAATTTTTGTGGTGGGCTCAAGCAAGCCAGTCAAACAGGGGTCTGCCCTTCAGCAAACCAATAATCAGCCAAACCATTACAACGGACGCTTCAGACCATGGATGGGGAGCACACATGGAGGGCAGATGCATCCAAAGACTATGGTCACAGAAAGAATTGCGCATGCACATCAACCAAAAGGAAATGCTGGCGGCGATGCATGCAATCGAGGCCTTCAAACATTTTCTGCATCAAGGACACCTGCTAATAAGGACAGACAATACCACAGTTATGTGGTACATAAACAAGCAAGGAGGTACCCATTTCTACCCTCTTTGCAGGCTGGCAATGAATCTTTGGGAACTTTCCCTAAAACTCAACATAGAGCTGCAATCCCAGTTTGTGCCAGGAAAAGACAATATACTGGCGGACAGCCTAAGCAGAAATATCATGGATCCACACGAATGGATGCTGCACCCAGACATCTTCCTTCAGATAACACAATCATGGGGGAGGCCGGACATAGATCTTTTTGCCTCCCACCACAACCATCAGCTGAAGAAATTCTGCTCAAGGACATACCACCCTCAAGCATGGAAAGTGGACGCCCTCTCTTTCAGCTGGAATACTCTAACAGTGTATGCATTCCCACCTCTTCCATTAATGACCAAGGTCTTACTGAAGATCAGGACAGAGCAGCCCAAAGTGATTCTGATGGCTCCGGACTGGCCCAGACAACACTGGTACCCACTGTTAAGGAGCATGTCACGCACAAAACCGTGGCCTCTACCACAATGGCCACTTCTGCTGACACAACACAATTACAAAACTCTGCACTCCAACCTGAAAACCTTACAGCTGACAGCCTGGAGAATACCCTGACTCCTCACCAAGATAAGCTATCCAAGACAGTGATGGACATCATCATGGAAGCTCGCCAGCCTTCCACAAGAAAGGCATATTCAGCAAAATGGAAAAGATTTCGCACTTGGAACACCACAAAGGGCCTAGATGCGACAGTGATGAACTTGGCACATATCCTGGAATACTTGGCAGAAATGCTCCACAATGGCCTTTCTTACTCTTACATAAAAATTCATGCTTCAGCAATTTCAGCAGAATACAGTACTGATCCACCTGTCTTTTCTCATCCTCTCCTAAGGCAGTTTCTAAGGGGAGTTAAACATCAAACCTCCAAGGAAACCACCAGTGCCTACATGGGACCTTAACTTCATGTTGGAAAAATTAACTCTACCTCCCTTTGAACCAGCAGCATCTTCAGAACTACAGTTCCTGTCTTGGAAGACTGCCTTCCTTCTGGCCATAACCTCAGCAAGAAGAGTATCTGAATTGCAGGCCCTCATGGCAGTACAACCATTTCTTATTTTTCATCAGGACAGAGTTTCACTGAGAACCAATCCTTCATTCATGCCTAAGGTGGTATCCAGGGTCTCACTGAATCAAGCTATTCACCTGCCTACCTTCTTTCCAAATCCACAAAACAAAGGGGAGAAACTTCTGCATACCCTGGATATTCACAGACAGTTGCGCTACTACTTGGACGGAACTAAGACTTACAGAAAATTTGACCAGCTATTTGTAGCATATGCTGCTGGTGTACAAGGAAAAGCAATTTCCAAACAGACAATTTCAAAATGGATAGGGAATTGTATTCGATTTTGTTACTCTTTTCATGGCAAAACCGTGCCAGCTAACATTAGACCTCATTCCACCAGGGCCACAGCCACCTCCACAGCCTTCTTAAGAGGGGTGGCTACCAAGGACATTTTAGAAGCTGCTACATGGAGCTCCGTGCATACATTTTCCAAACATTACAACTTACCCTTATATTCCAGATCCAGAGCAGGCTTTGCTATGGCAGTCCTGCAGGGCATTTTAGCTACACCATCACTTTCTTAGATCCTACCACCCCCAGCTTGGCTATGGTATTCTACTCATATGTAAGGACTGCAGATGCATCCTTGAAGGACATAGTACAGATGTCCTTCAAGGATGCATCTGCAGTCCTTACAAATGGGTTGTCCTGGCCTCAGGCAGCCCTTCGGTCGGCCGGATTCCAAAGTCTGGGTCTGGCCTCGGCTGATGTCGCACTTTACCCGACGTCATAGCTGCAGTTCAGCGGGTATAAAGGCATCAGCCGACGCCATTTTCCTCAGTCTTTCTTGCCACGTGGCGCCCGAAGCAGAAGCGGTTCGCAAGTGCCAGTCGGTCAGAACCAGAGATTACTACTACCGAAGACTTCTAAAAAGCTAAGTACCCCATTGGGGACTCTTTCTTGCCTCAGCCGATGTCAGAAAAAGTGAATAACTGTTTAACTTGTGGGAAACAAATACCTCCTAAAGATTTCCACTCTTACTGCCTACCTTGTTTAGGCCCAGACCACGACGTAGCAGCTTGCCTGGCCTGTGCTTCCTTCAACCGACGGACACTTAGACGTCAGTCGGAGTTTGCAGAGGAGTTTTTCGGCTCCGCTTTTGCTTATATCATGCCGTCGGAGACTCAGACTTCACATTTAGCTAAAAAGCGTAAGGAAAAGGACCGGCACTCGCGGTCCGCGGTTTCAGCCGAAACTGCGGTTAAGCCAACCGCGAGTGTCTCGGTTTCGGCTGAAACCGAGTTTGCGGTTCTCCCTTCGGCCGAAAGCATGCCTCCTACTACCGAGGCCTCATCCTGCATGGCTGAATCTGCTACGGAAATTCCTGCTCTTACAGTTTCACAGGATTTATCAGATACTATACCCTTAGATATATCTACTCCTGCACGTGGAGCTGCTAGGCCTCCTGCTTCCATGTCAATTAAGGCTTTTGCCAGGGCTAAAGCAGCTAAATCTTCAAAGGCCGTGCCTGCTAAAGCCCCCTCTCACAGGCCTAGCTCCAGTACTCAAATGCTCAGTCTAGCAGAGGATCTCATTTCTTTGATCAGGGGAACCCAGTCCCACCCTGACAGGGCCTCTCACCCACCTCCAGAGAAGAGGCCTAGAGCAGAGCCCCCTGAGCCAGTTTCTTCAGATTACTCCTCTGATGATTCCGAAAATACAGACCCTCCAGAAGGCCCTTATTCTCCTTATGAGGACTCTGATGCAGAGGATTCCATACCTTCTGCCTCTCCTCCTGAGGAATTTTCTTTTGGGGAAACCTTGCATGCTATGAGGGAACAATTTCAATGGCAGGGCCAGGATTTTTCAGACTCTAGAAAAAGGCTTAGGACCTTTTTACATTTACCACAGCATAGGCCTCTAGCTATTCCTCCTGTACTTACAGATGTGGATGATGCTTTTAATGATGCTTGTACTGCCCCTGACTCCCTTCTTCCGGCCCCTGTTAAGCCCGACAGATACTGCAGGGTTCCGGACTCGCATTATCATTTGTATAAGGCTCCTATTGCAGATCCTGAGACTATTTCACAGGGCCCTAAAGCTGTAGCAGCTACATCTTCTAAGAACCCCCTCCCCTCTGAAAGAGAATCTAGGGCATTAGAGAGATGGGGTAAAAAAGTTTACACTTCTGCTACTCTATCGGCTAGGGCCTTAAACTGTCAATTCCACATGATTCAGTATCAGGAGTTTCTGTTAGATCAACTAACTAAAAAACTGTCCTCCACTGAGCCTTTAGACCGTAAGTCCCTTCAGGATTTGGTGCATAACACTCAGCAGGTCAGTAATCATTCCTTAAAATGCGGCTATGATGCACTGGAGGCTTCCTTTAGATCAGCTATGACTGGTACAGTGATCAGAAGGCATGCATGGTTAAAAGAGCAAGCCTTACCAGACCATGTAAAGTCCAAGCTTCTAGATGCTCCCATGGAAAAGCACAGTTTGTTTGGTTCCCCTGCACAGCAAGTGTTGAAGAAGGTGGAAGAAAAAGCAAAATCTGTCCAGACAGTCAAGGATTTCTTACAGGTCCAGCCTCCGAGGTTTAGTAGGAACTGGCCTTCCAAAAATTGGTCCTTTCCAGACACCACCAGAGCACAGAGAAGCAGAAATAGATGCCCAAGAGGCAGAGGTCAATCCAGAGGTGCCTACAGGGGACGCCAGTGGCAGCCTAACAGCCAGAGAAGTACGACCACAGATCCAGCCACTACCACTTCCACAGGACAATCACAGTGACTTGGCTCTGAAACTGCCTACCAGGGAACAACTGGAAGCACCCTTAGGTGGAAAGCTAGCCTTATTTTCAGTAAATTGGCATTACATTACAGGAGACAAATGGATTTTACAGACAATAGACAAAGGCTACAGGTTTCACTTCCATACTCTTCCAAGGAAGAGAGGAATGCCAAACCTACCTTCAAATCAAAGGATGAACGCTCTACAGCAAATAGATCATTTACTAAGGATGAGAGCTATAGATAAGGTACCGGCTATGGAACAAGGACAAGGATTTTATTCAAGACTTTTCCTGGTTCCAAGAAAGGAAAAACAATGGAGACCTATTCTCGACCTGTCCGCACTAAACACATATCTCATTGTTCCAAAATTCAAGATGCTGACCCTACAGCAACTTCTTCCCATGCTGGGCAAGGAGTCTTGGCTGGTGACTCTGGATCTCAAGGAGGCATACCTGCACGTCCCCATACGACCAAATTGCAGAAGATACCTCAGATTTCTTGCAGGATCAGAGCATTATCAATTCTCAGCATTGCCTTTTGGCTTATCTACTGCACCCAGAGTTTTCACGAAATGCCTGGCATCAGTAATTGCTCATTGCAGGCTTCAGGAAATTCAAATTTATCCATACCTGGACGACTGCCTGTTACAAGCGGACAGCAAAGACAAATTAACAAAAGATTTGAAAAAGGTTATTTACCTGCTGCAAGCCTTGGGATACACAGTCAACTTAAGAAAGTCAAGTCTGATACCATCCCAAAGGATAACCTTCTTGGGTGCAGAACTGGACACATCAAGCCAGATGGCATTCCTCACAGCAGAAAAGCAGGAGCAGCTACCACTCTATTTCATGGCATTAACAGCGCAGGACCACCTTACAGCAAGAAAAATCCTGCAAGCCCTGGGTTACATGGCATCCTGCATAATTCTGATTCCACATGCCAGACTACATATGAGGAAGTTGCAATGGTACCTGAGGAATTTATGGTCTCAGCACAAGCACAGCTTAGAAACCCAAATTCCAGTAATTCCATGCCTAAAGCAAGAATTCCAGTGGTGGGCCCAGGCCTGTCAATTAAACAAAGGACTGCCCTTCCACAGGCCTCACCCAAGCCAGACTATCACCACGGACGCCTCAGACCTCGGTTGGGGGGCTCACATGGTGGACAAGTGCATACAAGGCTTATGGACTCAAGACCAGATGAACCTGCACATAAATCAAAAGGAGATGCTGGCAGTAAAACAGGCAATTCAGACATTCAGACCGTTTCTTCAACAGGGTCATTTGCTCATAAGGACAGACAACACCACAGTTATGTGGTACATCAACAAACAGGGAGGCACACATTCATACCCTCTATGCCGGATGGCAATGGATCTCTGGAAGGTGGCCCTGAGCCTCAACATTCAGCTCCAGGCCATATTTGTGCCAGGAAAAGAAAATATACTAGCAGACATCTTAAGCAGAACCACCACGGATGCCCACAAATGGATGCTGCATCCAGACATCTTCAAAACCATCACAAGGAAATGGGGACTGCCAGAAATAGACCTGTTCGCATCCCCACACAACCACCAATTGAAAAAATTCTGCACAGGGACATACCACCCACTTGCTTGGAAGGTGGACTCCCTATCCTTCAGTTGGGAAAACCTGACAGCATATGCTTTCCCACCTCTTCCTTTGATGCACAAAGTGCTACTGAAGATCAAAGAAGATCACCCGAGGATCATCTTGATAGCTCCAGACTGGTCGAGGCAACATTAGTACCCGCTACTGAGAAGCATGTCTCGAGAACACACATGGCCTCTACCCCTGCTACCTCTTCTACTAACACAGAACAACTTCAAAATCCTGCATCCAAACTTGAAAACTCTGCAGCTAGCTGCTTGGAACATTTCATAAGGCAAAATAACCCAGCTTTATCTCAAAGGGTTAAAGACATTATCTTGGAGGCTCGCAGACCCTCAACAAGGAAAACTTATTCAGCAAAATGGAAAAGATACCCCATTTGGAGTGCAACAAAAGGAGTGGATGCATCTTTGGCAAACATAGCTAACATCCTGGAATACTTAGCAGAGCTTTTCCACAATGGTCTGTCTTACTCCTCCATTAAGATTCATGCATCAGCAATATCAGCAGAATACAACACGAATCCTCCAGTCTTTTCTCAACCTCTGCTCAGGCAGTTTCTCAGAGGAATTAAAAATGTAAAGCCACCAAGAAAACCACTATTGCCTACATGGGACTTGAACTTTGTGTTAGAAAAGTTGACACTTCCCCCTTTTGAACCAGCAGCAACAGCAGAATTACAGTACTTATCTTGGAAAACTGCATTCCTGCTTGCAATCACTTCAGCTAGAAGGGTTTTGGAGTTACAGGCATTAATGGCAGTACAGCCCTTCCTTATTTTCCATCAGGATAGAGTGTCCATGAGAACTAATCCTACTTTTATGCCAAAGGTGGTTTCCAGGGTATCATTAAACCAAGCAATACACCTACCAACATTCTTCCCCAACCCGCAGAACAGGGGAGAAAGATTACTGCATACCTTGGATGTACACAGGCAATTGCGCTACTACCTGGACAGAACCAAGAACAATAGAAAAACTGACCAGCTTTTGGTAGCATATGCTACAGGAGTGGAAGGAACAGCAATTTCAAAACAAACAATCTCAAAATGGTTAGGAAATTGCATTAGATTTTGTTACTCTTTTCATGGAAAGACAACTCCAGAAAACATCAGACCTCACTCCACAAGGGCTACAGCCACTACTACAGCTTTGTTGCGAGGAGTGGCTACCAAAGACATTTTAGAGGCTGCTACTTGGAGCTCCGTGCATACATTTGCCAAGCATTATAATCTACCATTATACTCCAGATCCCGAGCAGGTTTTGCCACTGCTGTTTTGCAAGGGATCTTAGCTACACCATAATCTCTTACTACCTCCTTAGTGCCTCCTCCCCCAGTTTGGCTATGGTATTCTACCCATTTGTAAGGACTGCAGATGCATCCTTGAAGGACATAGTACAGTTTTGTGCATTACCATAAATGTAGATGTCCGAGAGGTATGCATCTGCAGTCAGGATTACCCACCCTCCTTCCCTCTGTGGTACTCCTAGGGTATTTGCCCATCTTGTAGCTAGCTGGGGGAATCTATTATGGTGTATTTGTTTGTATATATGTATATACATGTTTATTTCTATTTTTGCTCTCTATTGTTTGGAAACATTTGCATTTATCCAAATTTAGCCTTCCTAGAGGGCACCTGGCATCTGGGGCAAGAAACACTGAGGAAAATGGCGTCGGCTGATGCCTTTATACCCGCTGAACTGCAGCTATGACGTCGGGTGAAGTGCGACATCAGCCGAGGCCAGACCCAGACTTTGGAATCCGGCCGACCGAAGGGCTGCCTGAGGCCAGGACAACCCATTTGTAAGGACTGCAGATGCATACCTCTCGGACATCTACATTTATGGTAGGTACAAAACTGTACTTTTTGTACCTACCATAAATGTAGATGTCCGATAGGTATGCATCTGCAGTCAGGTTTACCCTCCCTCCTTTCCCCTCTGTGGTATTTCCTGGGAACTTATCCCCCTTATAGCTAGCTGGGGTTATCTATTATGGTGTATTTGTTTTATATTACTGTGTATGTTTGGAATTTTTTGCATCTCTCCAAATTTAGCCTTCCTTAGAGGGCACCTGGCATCTGGGGCAAGAAAAACTGAGGAAGATGGCGTCGGCTGACGCTTTTATACCCCAGGCGCTCTGACGTCGGGGAAAGGGTGACATCAGCCGATGCCGGACCCAGACTTTGGAATCCGGCCGACCGAAGAACTGCCTGAGGCAGGACAACCCATATGTAAGGACTGCAGATGCATACCTATCGGACATCTACATTTATGGTAGGTACAAAACTGTACTGTCTGCTGACTCCTGAAATTTTCGTTTTCGAGTTTCAGAACCGAAGTCTTCAACTAAAGCTAAGTACCCCATTGGGGAAACCTTTTCTTGCTCCTTACCGATGTCAGTAAAAGTTAATAATTGCATTACTTGTGGAAAGCAAATACCTCAAGATTTTCATTCGTACGGTATTCCTTGCCTAGGCCCTGACCTTGTTGTCGAGTTTGTGCTTTATTTAATCAGCGCACTGTCCGTCGTCGGTATATTTTCGCCTCTAAATATTTCAGTTCTCGGTTTAATTATCCAGAAATGTCATTGGTTAGCCATCCGACTACCTGTGTTCCGAAAAAATGCAAAGATAAAGACAGAGATAGGCTGCCAAGGTCCAAAACTGCCGACGGTGCTTCTCCTAAACCAGTTCGCTGGTACTCAGTGAGGTGCTTTTGCAGCCCCGATACCCGTTACTTCTGATTCGCAGGCCTCTACTGAGACCCATTTGGAGTCCTGTATGTCAAGAGATGCTTCAACTATGGAACCTGCGGATGTCTTTACCTTGGATGGGTCCGGAGCCGCTGTGCAGAGACTGGATTCTGAGGGTGTATTCAGGCCTATGGACTTGCATATTAAACCGACGCCTCCTTCTTTACTTAGGCCTAAATCTCGATCCATGCCTAAAAAAAACGATGCCCAGGCCACATGCTCAGGCCTCTCTGCGTAAAAACAAGTAAGAATGGCTGAAGATCTAATAACTCTAATCAGAGGTAGCCAAACCCCCCCCCCCCCTTCTAAGAGGCCTAGGACTAAAGTTGATTATGAATCTTTTGATCAGGATTCTGTTTTTTCTGTTTTCTCTGATTCTTCTGATGATCTGGATTTGCCCTTATCTACTTATGAAGATTCTGATGCAGAGGCCTCCATTCCCTCTGCTTCCCCTCCTGAGTATTTTTCTTTTGGGGAAACCTTACATACTCTTAAGGGAGCATTTCCACTGGGAAAGCCAAGATTTTTCTGATTCAAAAAAGAGGCTTAGGGATTTCCTTCTCCTACCTCACCATAGGCCTTTAGCTATTCCTCCTGTACTAGACATTGTTGATGATGCTTTTTCGGAATCTAGTTTGGCCCCTGATTCCCTGCCGCCTGCTTCCAGAAAACCTGACAGATACTACAGGGTCCCTGAGTCCCACAAGTTCCTTTTTAAAAATCCTATTCAGATCCAGAGACTATTTCACAGGGGCCCAAGGGCATTAAGGCTTCTACTGCTAAAAATCCTACCCCTTCTGATAGAGACTCCAGGGTGCTGGATATATGGGGTAAGAAGGTTTTACACTTCTGCAACCTTGGCCTTTAGGGCTTTAAACCACCAGTTTCATGTGTTAAAGTATCAGCAACATGTTATTGGACTGCATAAACAGAAAATGATGTTGATTCCTGACTGTGTGGAAAATAAAGTATTACAGGATTTAATGCATTCTGCTGAACAAGTTGGAAAACATACTTTGCAATGTGGTTTTGATTCATTAGAGGTCTCTTGCAGGGCTGCTGTTACTGGGTCTGTGCTCAGAAGGCATGCTTGGCTTAAGGAGCAATCTTTGCCTGATCATGTTAAAGCTAAATTGTTGGCTGCTCCTTTAAATCAGGACCGCCTGTTTGGCAACAAGGCTGAGGAAGTTCTTAAAATGATGGAAGATAAAGCTAAATCTTTGCAAACTGTTAAAGATTTTTTTACAAATTCAGCCTCCTAGATTTAGTAGGCACTGGCCCTCTAAGGATTGGTCCTTTCCAGCACCTTCCAGGTCTTCTCTAGCCAAACCCAGACACAGCAAAAACCCCAGGATGTAATGTGGTCCTATCTTGCATACATTCATTACGAGAATCGGCTCTGACTTGGCCGCTATAAATAGCACAAAGTCTCTAATTGGCTGGGCTAAGCCTATATCCCAGGATGCACCACTCCCAAACCCCCAGATCTCGTTTGCTGCTTGTTGAGTGAAGACGTTGTCTCGAGCTTGGCTGTGGCTAAGTACCTTATTTAAACTATGTACTTAGTTTTCGGAAAAGTCTTTTCAACCAAAAGCTATTTTAATAGCTACGTTCTCTATAGTTGGTGTGGTTTTTTGTGATCTCCGTCGTTGTTTAAGTTATAGTTGGCATACTTGTGTTGGCGGACTAGGCCCGTTTAAGTTAGAGGGCCTTAGCCCTGTTCGGTGTGTTTTCTTGTTGGTCGGTGTTGTTTTAAGTTAGAGTCCCTTCTCTTCCTTGTCGTGTCTCTTTCCTGTGGTGTCTTTTTGTGTGAAGCTTTAAAATGTCAGGCAAAGATCAGAAGGCCTTCTGGGTTTAAAAGGTGCGCCAAATGTTTCTATAAGATGTCTTTGACTGATGGCCATGCCAACTGTGTGTACTGTTTGGGCGCTATACACTTGCAAGAGTCCTGCAGTGTGTGTCATTCGTTTAGTTCTAGGGTCTTGCAAGAGAGAAAAAATAAGTTGATTCTTAAGGGCCTGGTAAAACCTGCCTTTCAAGAAGCTTTAGCCTCTTCTCCCCCTAGCGGGAAATCTAAAACTAAAAAGAGATCTCCTCCCAGTTCGTCGGAGCCATCGGAGAAAGACTGTTTCACCTTCCTCAGCTCTATTGGACTGGGAGCCGCAGGAGATGTTGTCGGTACCGGAGACGGCTTCCTCGATTCCACTACCTTCAGAGCCGAAGGAGTTTTCTGTTGTGTTGGAGCCGACTTCGGCTCCAATTGTCTTGGAACCGATTTGGAGCCATTCTCCTAGATTTGCATTGGATCCACTAGAGAAGACTTCTCGACCCCCCCTTCTGTGTCCTCCAAGTCCTCCAGGTTGTCTGATTCGGATTTGGATAGGGTGGTGTAGAGGCTCCTACAGTCACCAGTGTTAACGAAATTATTCTCGGCTCCTGCCCAGTCTGCTCCGGAGCCTGTCCTTATGTCGGTTCCGATTATTCCTCCTCCAACCACCTCTGTGTCATTGGAGCCAGAGTGTTAGTGAGGTCCTTGGGTCTGCTCCGAAATCCCTTTTGAGTTTTTCGGCTCCGACCTCTGCTCCCACCCTTTCAGTTTCATATGATGGTTTCGGCACTCTGGTTTCGTCGATCGGACCCGAGGGGGATACATCGGGGCTCCAGACTTTGGCTCCGAGTCTCCCTCTCAGTGCTTCAGCCGAGGGAACCCTTGTTCCGATTGTGGTCTCGGAGACGGGTCGCTTCTCGGATTCAGGTGGACCCGCCTTCGAGGCCATGAGGAGCACACTGGCCAGGTCTTCGGTGACATCACTCGAGTCAACCACTCCTTTCCCGGACACTGCAACTAGAGCCTCTGAGGCCCCCCCTATCAACAGGCAGCGGGGCTCGAAGGCCTGAGGATACTCCCATGCGTGGTCCCCTGCTTTCTGAGGGCCTTTCAGAGTCCTTGCCTGAAGAGCCTCCCAGAAAGAAGCTGTGCAAGAGGAAGCACATAGACTCCCCAGATGAGTCTGTCACCTCAGACACCGACCTCGATGATGCAGAGGGGTCCCCAAAGTCGTCCTCCGACGATGTCTCATTCTCCGACATCCTGGAGATTTTGAGACAGAGAGGCGACTGGCCCTCCAAAACCCCCTCTGAGGAGTCGGTATTCCTCAAGGCCTTTGGAGCCCTTCGGAGCCCGACCTTCCGCCTCCTGGGTGTCTCTCCCCTTCGATGAATTGTTGGACCTTATTTGTCGAACACCCTGACCACGTGGAACCGGTTCCCAGCTGCCCCAACAAGTTTTTGTCTGCACCTCCTGGGAAAGAATTCCATGGTGGTGGCGTCTGCCACTCAGCAAGAAGTTGCAGAGGCTTTTGCTTCCGTTCATCCTCCTAACAAGGAGTCTAGGAGTATGGATCGGTATGGAAAGCATACCCTGCCCTCAGCGACCTTTACTTTGCGGTCACTGAATTATTTGTGTCATTTTACGAGGCTCCAAAGAGATCTCCTCAAGGAGTTGGGAGATACTCTGTCGGGTAACTTGCCTGAGGCAGTGAACCAAACTGTCAATGCCCAGCTGTCTACCCTGTCTTCTGTTGTTAATTCGTCCATGAGGCTCATATCCTATGCAGCCGAGGGGGCGGGTAGGGCAGCTAGCTCAGGCGTAGCCCTTATGAGGCAAGCCTGGATGCGCCTGTGTCACTTCGTGGAGGCCTTCAAGTCTTCCTTCACGGACACTCCCTTTGACGGGGTCCTCCCTTTTTGGACCCAAAGTGAAAGACACTCTCACCAGATGGGAGCAGGAGGGTAAGACTTTGTCTGCTGTTGAGGCCCATTTTTCGCTTCCCTCTAGACCTTATCCCAAGGTGCAGAGGGGAGGAAAGATGTGGTTCAGGAAGTCTCAGAAGTCTTATCCTGACCATCATGGTGACTCCCCCTCCAGAGGCAGAGGAGGGGGGAATTGCGCTGGAAGACGTTGCCCCTAGGGGCAGGGGAGGCCCCCGCAACTCAGGAGACTGCAAGTCCTTTTGTGGTTCCTCCTACCAACATCCCTGAGGGACTGCCCGACTGTGCCTCTCCGGAGCCAGTCGGGGGTCGTTTCTCGAAGCATCTTCAAGCCTGGGAAAACATCACTCAGGATCGTTGGGTGCTTCGAATTATTGCTGGAGGTTACACCATTCCCTTTATCTCACCCCCTCTGCAACCCAAGAGAGTCCTAGACGTTCCACCCAGTCAAAGGGACCAAGCAGCATTAGAAGTCTCAAAACTGCTGGAAAAAGGAGTCATCCAACCAGTCCCCTCGGACCAGATCGGATCAGGAACTTACTCAAGGTTATTTTTGGTGCCCAAAAGAACAGGGGACTTGAGACCCATCCTGGATCTCAACCGTTTAAACCGCTTCGTCAGGAAGTCCAAGTTCCGAATGGTCACTCTTCAAACCATTTTCCCATTGTTGAGAAAAGGAGTATGGATGTGCTCCATCGATATCAAGGACGCCTATTATCACATCAAGATAAACAAGGCCTCCAGGAATCACTTGCGCTTCCAGCTGGGAGCCTGTCATTTCCAATTCCGAGCCCTGCCCTTTGGTCTCACCACAGCCCCCAGGGTGTTTACCAAATGTCTGGCAGTGGTGACTGCTCACCTGAGACGTCTAGGATTCCAGGTGTTTCCTTACCTAGACTACTGGCTTCTCACTGCCCCCACCAGGCATCTACTTATTCGAGCCACGGAGGCCACCATCAACTTGGATCAGCTCCTAGGGATTACTTTCAACTGGCAAAAATCTGTCTTGCTGCCATCACAACGTATTGCATTTATCGGCACAGAGCTAGATTCCGTAGAAATGAGGGCTTTTCTTCCTACAGAAAGAATAAAAGTGCTACAGGCTCAAGTTTTAGCCTTATTACCTCTGAAAAAGGTACAAGCCAGAATTGTTCTTCAGTTACTAGGTTCCATGGTGGCCACCATCCTACTAGTACCCCTGGCCAGGCTACATATGCGGACACTCCAGTGGCTTCTTTCAGTCCAGTGGTCCTTTCAAGAGGCTCCCTCTGTCTCACCCGATTCTTATAACGGAGCAATGCCGACGGGACCTGTGTTGGTGGCTTCATTCACCCAATCTGAACAAAGGGAGATCCCTGAACCCCCCCACCCCCTACTGCCACAGTGACCACGGACACCTCCCAGACAGGGTGGGGGGGGCATTATCTGGGCAGAACGGTCCAAGGCACGTGGCAGGAACACTAGGTACACTTGCATATAAATGTTCTGGAGATGAGAGCGGTGCTACTAGCGTTGCAGGCACTTTACAGCTCTCTTCCTAAGGGGACTATCTCAATTCTTTCCGACAACATGTCAGTCGTGTGGTACCTAAACAAACAGGGGGGAACCAAGTCCTATCCCCTTTGCAGAGAGGCCATGAGAGTGTGGAATTGGGTGGTGTCTTCCCAACGTTTTCTAGTGGCAACGCACATTCTGGGGAAGTCCAATGTGATAGCAGACAGGCTAAGCAGAGCTATTCTGATGCCTCACGAGTGGTCCCTGAACGATCAAGTTGCTGCTCAGATCTTCTCCAGGTGGGGTCTACCTTGCTGCGATCTATTTACCAGTCCCCTCAATGCAAAGTCCAGCAATTACTTCACTCTGATCCCCCCCCAGGGGGAGTCACCCAGGGACGCTCTAGTCCATGATTGGCCCCCCGGTCTGCTCTACACTCCGTTTCCTCTGCTGCCAAGAGTGATTCAGAAGGCAACTTCCTTGGGAAGCAAAATTATCTTGATTGCACCACACTGGCCCCATCAAGTTTGGTCCCCCTTTCTCCGGAGATATACTATGGACGGTCCTTGGATTCTGGACCCAGTTCCAGACCTATTAACTCATCTGTCAGGGCAGTTCCACCCATCCCTGAGAACCCTCAAGCTCACTGCCTGGCTTCTCCACTTCCGTCCTTAGTCAGACAGCTTTCCTTGACACCGGAAGTGGTACATATCCTATCTTTTTCCCACAAGCCATCCACCAAGAAGATATATTCCAGTAAATGGAAAAGATTTGCTATCTGGGCCCAATTGCATAACCTAGATCCCTTCACAGTCCCTGTGATGGCAGTTTTGGATTTTTTAGCTACTCTTTTCAGACAAGGTTCCACTGCCTCCACTATTAAGGTTTAGCTGGCGGCTATTTCTAATTTTCTCGTTTCATGTGAGCCTTCCCTCATGGCCCATAAACTGTGTAAAGCCTTCCTAAAAGGAGCCTGGTTACTTCATCCCCCAGTTTCTCAGCCAGTCTTGCCATGGGATTTAAACTTGGTGCTTAGAGCCACAGCTTCTTCTCCCTTTGAGCCGGCAGCCACTTGTGAATTAAAATATTTGTCTTGGAAGACGGGCTTTCTGATGGCCATTACTTCAACCAAAAGAGTATCAGAGCTTCAAGCCCTTTCTGTCAAACCTCCTTATTTGATTTTTCATAAGGATAGAGTATCCTTGAGACTCAACCCTTTCTTTCTTCCTAAGGTTTCTTCTACCTTCTGTCTTCACCAATCCATTGAGTTTCCGGTGTTTTTCCCAAGCTTTTCAAACAGGGCAGAATTCAAATTTCACCAATTAGATGTACATAGACAACTGAGGTTTTACTTGCACAGGACAAAACAAGAGAGGAAATCGGATCAGTTGTTTGTGTCCTTTTCAGACAATAAGAATGGTAGCCCTGTGACCAAAGGCACTATTGCAAGGTGGATTAAGGACTGTATCTCATTTATTTACACATCGGCAGGTAAAGATCTACCTTTCCCAGTTAAGGCGCATTCTACCAGGGCTATGGCTACCTCAGTGGCTTTTCATGCTAGGCTCTCTTTGGATGAAATCTGTGCGGCAGCCACCTGGACTTCTCCACATACTTTTATTTCTCATTATAAGTTGGACGTGGCTTCTAGAGGCCGGGCTTCCTTTGGTTCCACGGTGCTCAGGAGTGTTTTCTCATGAGCCTCCCAGGATTTAGGTGCTAGGGACGCTGTCCCGTCAGTAATGAATGTAGGCGAGATAGGACCACATTACATCATTTAGTTATGTATTCACCATAATGATAGATGTATGTGGTCCATCTCGCCTACATTCTTGCGTACCCACCCACCTTCCCCCTTCATGGTGGACTTGGAGGAAATTATATTCTTAGACCCTTCTGAGGATATTATTTTTTCTCTCCTCTTGCCATGTTGTTTGGTGGGGTTATGCATGTGTAATGATGTTTTTTGTGGCAAACAAGATCTGGGGGTTTGGGAGTGGTGCATCCTGGGATATAGGCTTAGCCCAGCAAATTAGAGACTTTGTGCTAGTTATAGCGGCCGAGTCGGAGCCGATTCTCGGCTCTGAGCCCGTCAGTAATGAATGCAGGCGAGATGGACCACATACATCTATCGTTATGGTGAGTACATAACTAAATGTTTCAGTCCCAGGGGACACACAGAACTAAGCAGTGGGGGGCCTCCACATCCAAATCTGTGAATAATAAGACTCCCCCTATGGTAAACTGTCTCAATGACTTCATTTTAAAATTTCCAAGCACTTATCAACTGACTGCCCCTTTGGGGGAAAGATTGCTCTTTATGCAAAGAATTGGGAACTCATTACCCAGGACAAATGGGTTTTATATATATATATAGTGTCCCAGGGATACAGATTTCACTTCCACATGTTGCCAACACCAAGCGGGTGGCCGGACCTACCCCCAAATCAGTGGGCAGAAGCCCAAAAACAAGTACTTTCTCTCTCAAGCATGGGGCTATTCAACTGGTACCAGAAGAGGAAAAAAGACAAGGTTTCTACTCAAGACTTTTCCTGGTACCCAGAAAGGACAATTCATGGCGTCCTATCCTGGACCTGTCTACTCTAAACACCTTTTTGGAGATTCCAAAATTCAAGATGCTGACTCTTCACCAATTACTTCCGATGCTAGGCAAAGATGCCTGGTTGTCAACACTAGATTTAAAAGAAGCATACCTGCACATCCCAATCGGGGAATCTTGCAGAAGATACCTACACTTCAAAGCAGGCTACACTCACTATCAGATGTTCTTTGTGTTTCACTGTTGCAGTCATTACATTTGGGTAATCATGCTGGCAGGTTGCCCTCAGTCGGCCTGAATTCCAAAGTCTTGGGTCCTGCGTCGGCTGTTGTCGCCTCTTCCCTGACGTCAGGTCATCAGGGGTATAAAAGAAGCAGCCAACGCCATTTCCTTTAGTCTTTCTTGCCGTGCGGTGCCTGAAGCAGAAGCAGTTCGCAAGTGCCGGCTGGCCGACTCCTGAGATTTTCCAGTTCGAACTTCAGATCTGAAGTCTTCTATAAAGCTAAGTACCCTGTTGGGGAAACTTTTTTCTTGCTCCAGAACCGATGTCAGAAAAAGTTAATAAATGTATTTCTTGTGCGAAGCAAAATACCTCATAAGGACTTTCATTCTTACTGTATTCCTTGCCTAGCCCCCGATCATAACTTTCTGGGTTGCAGGTTTCGTGCTAGATTTAACCAACGCACTATTCAGCGTCAGTATGATTTTGCTTTGAACTACTTTGGACGCAGGTTTAATTATCCAGAAATGTCGTGGGAAAGCCATCCGACTACCGGAGTTCACAAAAAACGCAAAGAAAAAGAAAGACATCCGAGGCCCAAAACAGACTACGAAGCTTCTCCTAAGCCGGTCGCCGGTTCTCAGTGAGGCGCTATTGCAGTCCCTGACGACCGCTACTTTAGAGTCGCAGGCCGCTATCGACTCCTATGTGGAGTTGGCCATGCCGCTGGAAACTCAAGGTATTGAGGCCTCGGACGCTATTCCTTCAGATGGGTCTGGAGCCGCTGAGCAGGCACCGGCGTCTGAGGGGTGTATTCAGACCCAAACATCTATACATTAAACCAACTTCAAAGGCTAAAGCTCCTTCAAAGGCAAAGAAGCAAACTCAAGAGCCACGTGGACAGGTCTCCATGCCCAAAAAACAGATGCTCAAAATGGCCGAAGACTTGATTACCTTAATCAGGGGTTCCCATCCCCCTCCTGATAAGAGGCCTAGGCAAGAGACTGACTATGAATCTTCAAATCAAGTTTCCTTTTCTTCTGATTCCTCTTCTGGTCAGGAATACTCTTAGGGTCCCAGAGTTAAGGCTTCCACTGCAAACAAAAACCCCTACCCTGACAGGGAGGATTCTAGGGAGACTGGGGAGATGGGATAGAACACATACATCTGGGCTATTGGCTACCTTGGAAATAAGATGTTCTTTCTTCATCTCACTGCACATGCTACAGTCCTTACACTTGGGTAGTCGGTGTCGGGGTATATATCATATATAAGTATATTGGTGGTCATCAAAGCACGAGCTGACATCAGGGTAGGGCAGGGGGTACACCCATGACCATGTCATATCCCTTCAGTCTTTTTTCATAGTCCGATGCAGAAGCAGCGTTTGCAAGTGCCGTTCAGCGTCTTGAATTTTTTTTCGAAGTTTTCAGACCGAGTCAAAGTTGGTTAAGTACCCGTTGGGGAATATTTTAGTTTTTCTAAGAAGTGCAAGGATAAAGCAGCTAAGCCCAGGCAAGGCAGTCGTCCGTGCGGAGCCCGGTTCTTTAGAGGTGTCGGTGGAGCCGGTGGTTCCACGGAGGTTTCTCTGGAGTCCCAGGGGGAGACCTTGTTATTGCAGGATGTGGCCTCTCAGGAGGCAGGTCAGGCTGAAGGGGCTTCTCAGGTTACTGTACTCCCTCCCTTCCTAGGGTGGTTAGGCCTTCTCCTTCTGTTTCCAAGGCTTCTCCCAGAGGCAGGCCAGGTTTAGCTTCAGTTGGTGTCACTCCTAGTTCTTCAGGATCTGTGCCCAAGAAGCATATGCTTAAAATGGCAGAAGATTTGATTTCTTTGATTAGAGGTTCTTTGCCCCCTCCTGATAAGAGGCCTAGGGTGGAACCTGAGTTGGGGAGTTTTGAGCAGGCTTCAGATGTTTCAGAGTCTTCGGCTGAAGACTTGCAGGAGTATTCTCCTTATTCTGATTCTGATGTGGATGATTCTACTCCTCCTGCTTCTCCTCCTGAGGATTTTTCTTTTTCAGAGACTCTTCATTCCACGAGGGAGCATTTTAAGTGGGAAGGTCAGGACTTCTCTGATTCCAGGAAAAGGCTTAGGGAATTTTTGTTTTACCCCAGCATAGGCCTTTGGCTATACCTCCTGTTCTGGATGTTGTGGAGGATGTGTTTGCAGAGGCTTCTCTTAATCCTGATTCTTTGCCTCCTGCTCCTGTTAAGCGATAGGTATTATAGGGTGCCTGAAGCTCATAAGTATCTTTTAAGAGTCCTAGGGCGGACCCAGAAACTGTTAGTCAGGGGCCTAAGGGTGTTAAGGCTTCTGTTGTTAAAAATCCGGTTCCTCCAGATAAAGAGGCCAGGGCTTTGGATAGATGGGGAAAGAAAGTCTATACTTCTTCCACCTAGCTATGAGGGCTCTGAATTGCCAGTTTCACATGTTGAAATACCAAAACTATCTACTTTCTCAATTGAAGTCTAAGGTAGATGCTCTGGCGGAAGGTATTGAGTGTAAAGAGTTACAAGATTTGGTACATGTCTCTGAACAAGTGGGTAAGCATTCTTTGCAATGTGGTTTTGATGCTGTACAGGCCTCATCTAGGGTGGCGGCCACTGGGTCAGTTCTTCGCAGGCACGCCTGGCTGAGGGATCAGAATTTATCTGACCATGTTAAGACAAGGATTTTAGATGCTCCTTTACAATCTGATGTGTTGTTTGGTTCACCTGTTGAGGCAGTTTTAAAGAAAATGGAAGACAAGGCTAAGTCTATGCAGACTGTTAAAGATTTTTTGCAGGTTCAGCCTCCGAAGTTTAGCAGAAATTGGCCTACCAAGGGGTGGACGTATCCTTCTTATGATTCCCAGTCTAGGGGTAGGTCTAGACGTGGTAGGGGCAGAGCTCAGGGCTCTTTCAGGCCTAGAACAGGGAGTTCACCTGCACAGTCTTCGGGTGAGGGCAGGGGTCAGTCCTTTCGTAAATAGACCCAATGACCTACCATTTCAGCTGCCAGAGCCTTCTCGTCTGGCAGCATCTTTGGGAGGAAGGTTGGCACTTTTCAAGGAAAATTGGAGTTTAATTACCCAAGACAGATGGGTATTGGATATCATACACCAAGGTTACAGGTTTTATTTCCATACCTTGCCTCCTTTCAAAGGCATGCCAGACGTTCCTCCTCAGCAAAGAATAGAGGCTCACAAACAGATTTCTCTGCTGCTCCAAATAGGAGCCATACAACCGGTCCCTCTGTCAGAAGTGGGCCTAGGATTTTATTCTCGCCTGTTCCTAGTACCAAAGAAGGGAACATGTGGAGACCAATTTTGGATTTATCTATCCTCAACACTTATCTGGACATTCCCAAGTTCAAAATGTTGACGTTACAACAGCTTTTACCTCTGCTGGGCAAAGATCACTGGATGGTGACTCTGGATCTCAAGGAGGCTTACCTTCATGTTCCTATCAGGCTAAGTTGCAGGAAGTATCTTCGTTTTGGCTGGGACTTCTCATTATCAGTTCTCTGCATTGCCCTTTGGCTTATCTACTGCCCAGAGTGTTCACGAAGGTTCTGGCTCCAGTGATAGCTTTCTTCAGGCTAAGAGGAATACAGATCTATCCTTATTTGGACGATTGCCTGATTCTGGCTCAAGGAAAGGACGAACTTCTTCATCATCTACACTATGTGATAGCAGTGCTAAGATGCCTGGGGTATTCTGTGAACGAAATAAAGTCCAGTCTAGTACCCTCTCAGGACATGTGCTTTCTGGGTGTGAGACTGAATACAGCATCCCAGATGGCCTTTTTGACCCCGGACAAACAAAAGAATCTTTCTCTTTACTTCCATCACTTGTCTCATCAGTCCAGCCTGACTGCAAGGACAGTCCTTCAAGCCTTGGGGTTCATGGCATCTTGTATTCTGGTGCTTCCCAATGCCAAACTGCATATGAGGAAGCTACAATGGTATCTCAAAAATGTATGGACACAGCACTGCCAAGATATGGACACTGTCATTCAGATAATACCTTGCATTCAAAAGGAATTTTTGTGGTGGGCTCAGGAATGTCACCTAAACAAGGGACTCTCTGTGACCCGGCCAGAGGCGAGTCAGATTCTAACGACAGATGCCTCAGACAAAGCTTGGGGAGCTCATCTAAATGGAAAGTGGATACAAGACACGTGGCCTGCCAGACTTCTACATCTACATATCAACCTGAAGGAGATGTTAGCAGTCCAATTTGCATTAATAGCTTTCAAGGATTTACTTCTTCCAGGGCAGGTGTTGATTCTAACAGACAACACAACTGTCATGTGGTACATTAACAAGCAAGGGGAACACATTCTTATCCTCTGTGCAGACAAGCAATGATTTTGTGGGAGACTGCTCTCAGTTTAAAGCTAAATCTTCAGGCAAGGTTTCTGCCAGGAGCACAGAACTCCTTAGCAGATGTGTTGAGCAGACAAATTATGGATCCCCACAGTGGAAATTGGATCCTCATGTATTTCAGAAATTGACAGTGTCATGGGGAACTCCAGACATAGATCTGTTCGCTTCTCCACTAAACTACCAGCTGCCAAAGTTTTGCACAAAAGTTTTCATCCCACAGCTTGGAAAGTGGATGCTCTTTCATTCAATTGGAGCAATCTTCATGTGTATGCCTTTGCACCTCTGCCTCTCCTCCCAAAGGTACTTCTGAAGGTCAGACAGGACAAGCCAAAGATGATTTTAATAGCTCCAGATTGGCCTCGACAGCATTGGTACCCACTACTGAGAAGTCTGGTACGGGAGCCTCCATGGCCTTTACCTTGATTCCACACCTGCTGTCTCAGGAGAACAGTCATTTACTCAATGTCAAACTTCACTCTCTTCACCTGACAGCCTGGCATATTCTGTTTTAAACCCTGGAGGGTTTCAGCTTCCACAGCAAGTTTTGAATGTTATTTTGGAGGCCAGAAGGCCTAGTACAAGGAAAGTGTACGCAGATAAATGGAAGAGATTTTTATTTTGGAGTGCAGCAAAAGCATTTGATGTTTCTAAGCCTAATTTAAGTGTGGCTCTTCAATATCTTACTGAGTTACTGGACAAAGGTTTGTCCTTCTCTTCTATTAAGATTCATGCTGCAGCAATTTCTGCTCACTATGATTGTGACCCCCCATTGTTTTCTCATCCTTTGTTTAAGCAATTCCTTAGAGGGGCAAAGAATATAAGACCCCCACGGAGATCTCCTACTCCTGCTTGGGATCTCAATTTTGTGTTGGAGAAACTCACTCTACAACCTTTTGAGCCTGCAGCTACTGCTGAGTTGAAATATTTATCATGGAAGACTGCTTTTTTTAGCCATTACCTCTGCGAGAAGGATTTCTGAATTACAGGCCCTTATGGCAGTTGAGCCTTTCTTAATTTTCCATAAGGATAGGGTATCTTTGCGTACTAATCCTTCCTTTATGCCTAAAGTGGTTTCTAGTGTGGCTTTAAACCAAACTATTCATTTGCCTACCTTTTATGCAAACCCCAAAATAAACGGGAAAAGATTTTGCACACTTTGGATATACACAGGCAGTTGCGATATTATTTGAGCAGAACTAAAGGGTTCAGGCAGTCTCAGCAGTTATTTGTTTCTTTTGCTTTGAGTTCTCAGGGCAAGCCTGTGTCAAAACAAACTATTTCTAAGTGGATTGGGTTTTGCATTGCTTTCTGTTATTCCCATCATGGCAAGGAGGTTCCAGCTGGGATTAGGCCTCATTCCACTAGGGCTACTGCCACTTCAACAGCTTTTTAAGGGGTGGCAACTAAAGATATCTTGGAGGCAGCTACTTGGAGTTCAGTGCATACTTTCTCTAAGCATTATCACCTTCCACTTTACTCTAAATCTAGGGCTGGTTTTGCCACTGCTATTTTACAGGGCATTTTGGCAGCTCCTGCTTCTTTATAGTTGTGCCATCCTCCCTTACCTCTGCTTTGGGATTCTACCCAAGTGTAAGGACTGCAGCAATGTGAGATGAAGAACATAGTACAGTTTTGTACCTACCATAAATGTAGATGTTCAAGATCCACATTGCTGCAGTCAATTACCTCCCTCCTTCCCTCTGTAGTTAGAGGCGGTTGTGTGGGTTGGATTGTAAATATTGTGTATATTGTATATATTGTACATATTATTAGTGCTAGGGTGGTTGTTTGTTTGTTGTCTTTGGGTTTTGACCTTTCTTGTTAGGGTCTTCTGACATCTGGGGCAAGAAAAGACTGAGGATATGACGTCGGTCATGCGCATTTGTACCCTGACGTCCTGATGTCAGTCTAATGCGCCTTGACCGACGTCAGCCTTATACTTTGATATTCGGGCCGACCGAGGACAGCGGACTACCCAAGTGTAAGGACTGCAGCAATGTGGATCTTTGAACATCTACATTTATGGTAGGTACAAAACTGTACTTTTCATATGCTCAAATATCAGTAACATGTCATGGCATTGCTTAAACAGAAAATGTTAATCTCTGAATGTGCAGAAAACAAGGAAATGCAGGCTATATTGCATGCAGCTGAACAAGTTGGAAAGCATACTTTGCAATGTGATTTTGATTCTTTAGAGGCCTCCTGCAGGACTGCAGTTTACAGGTTCTGTAATTAGAAGGCATGCTTGGTTAAAGGAACAAAATCTGCCTGATCATGTTAAAGTTAAATTATTAGGTGCACCTTTGCAGCATGATACTTTGTTTGGTGTTAAGGCAGAAGAGGTGTTAAAGAAAATGGAGGACAAGGCTAAATCTATGTAAACGGTCAAAGATTTCTTACAAGTACAGCCGCCTAGGTTTAGTAGACACTGGCCAACTAAGAATTGGTCCTTTCCTGTGTCAGACAGACCTCAAAGGGGCAGACCCAGACGCAAGGTTCATACAGGTCAAAGCAATGGGGTGCTTCTACTTCCAAAAGTGGAGAAGACTAATCACAACCTTACAGAAAACAGTCCCAATGGCTTCCCCCTGCCGGCACCAAGCACTTATTTTCTGGCAGCACCCTTAGGGGGAAAATTAGCACTTTTTTTCTCAAAATTAGCATATTATAACCCAGGACAAGTGGATACTAAATATCGTGCCACATGGCTACAAGTTCCATTTCCATACCCTGCCAAAGGCAAACACCTGGCCAGATCTTCCAAAAAATCAATGGGCAGAGGCACAAAAACAAGTTTCATTCCTCATGGACATGAGGGCAATTCAGCAAGTGCCAGAGCAAGAGCGGGGACAAGGATTTTACTCAAGACTGTTCTTGGTACCCAGAAAGGACAAGGCCTGGAGACCAATACTTGGACCTATCGATTCTGAACACATTCCTGGGTATACCAAAATTCAAAATGTTGAATTTGCAGCAGCTTCTGCCCATGCTGGGCAGGAACGCTTGGCTAGTCACTTTAGACCTAAAAGAGGCATACCTGCATGTCACAATCAGACAGATATGCAGAAGATACCTCAGAGTCAAGGCTGGCTCAATGCATTACCAATTCTCTGCACTGCCCTTTGGCTTATCTACTGTGCCTAGGGTCTTTACAAAGTGCCTGGCACCAGTAATTGCATTCTGCAGACTGAGGAATACAGATATATCCTTACTTGGACGACTGTCTCATTCAAGCAGAGAACAAGGACATCCTTCTACAGCATCTGGCGTTTGTGAAAAAACTTCTAACATGCCTAGGGTACACAGTCAATGCAAAGAAATCAAAACTAGTACCCTCACAAGAGATGATATTCCTGGGTGCAAGCTTAAATACAACTGCCCAGATGGCTTATCTCATGCCCGACAAACAAAGGCAACTGACTACCTATTTCAAAATGTTAGCAACAAAGGCCCAGTTATTTGCAAGAAAAATTCTGCAGGCTTTGGGCTTCATAGCATCCTGCATCCTACTCATTCTATATGCAAGACTGCATATGAGGAAACTTCAATGGTACCTAAAAAGTGTTTGAACTCAACATTGCCACAGCCTGGAAACTATAATTACTCTCATTCCCTGCCTGCAACAGGAGTTTCGATGGTGGGCAAAGGCTTGTCACCAAAACAAGGGACAGCCATTCATATTACCCCCAGCCAGGCAAGACTAACAACGGATGCATCAGATTATGCCTGGGGGGCCCACATGGCAGGAAGATGCATTCAGGGAACATGGACCTCAAACCAAATGCATCTACATATCAATCAAAAAGAGATGCTAGCTGTTCAAAATGCCCTGACAGCCTTCATAGGTTCATACTAGGCTATCTGCCCTAGGGCATTTATAAGCCTAGCCAGAGTGTGTTTGGCTTTCGCCACCCATTTTAAATTAATTTTGCTATGCCCTTTTTCAAGGTTAGTATACTGTGCCTCTGTCTAACAGTGAGACAGAAGTGATACCCGGGGTAAACCTATGGTCTCCCATCCACTCATCAAGATTCCTCTTGAAGAGAGTCAATGAGGGACTCTGCCTAACCTGGACTGGGATTTTATTCCAGAGTGAAGGGAGCCTCTGAGTTATGAATCTGTCCCTCCAGCATGTCCTATTTATTTCAGTGCTGAGGTTCAAGTCTCTCGAATGCGTAGCTCGATGGGATTTGGATTTTCTGAGGTGCATCTTGTCCATTAATTCCGGGTTAGACATGGCTTTATACGTCAGGCACAGATCGCCTCTGAGCAGGCGGTATGCCACTGAGTAGAGCTGGAGTTTCTTTAACCGGGCAGCATATGGCATCTGTTTGAGCCCTTTGATCCTCTTGGTGAGGTACCTTTGGGGTCTTTCCAGAGGCACGATGACCTCCCCTGATCTAGATGTGAATCCCTTCATGATTAGGTGGGCTATATAAAATGTTTTTCTAACCACGTTGGCCACGTGGTTGTCAAATGAGAGATTGCTATCAATTTGGGTCCACAGGTCCCTAATTACTTCTCCTGTACTTAATGGATTACCACCTATGTGGTAATTTGTGGGCACTTTGTTTTTGCCAAAGGGGATGACTATACACTTTTTGGCGTTTAGCTTGAGGCCATGGCTCTGGCACCAGTTGTCTGTTTCTATGAGGCCCTTTTGGAGGATTCTTGTGTCGGCTGGAGAGTCGATTATGGCACCCAGTTTGCAGTCATCTGTGAACTTGGTCAGCCACAGTCCTTCTGTGTTGGCCTGTACCTCCGAGAAATATATACCAAACGAGATGTCCCAGGACTGAGCCTTGTGGGATGCCACTTGTAACTGGTTTGGAGTCTGACATGGCTCCAGCAATTCTAACCATGTGGGTTCTGTCCTTGAGCCAGTTTGCAACCTATCTAGTGACATAGGGGGTTTATATTTAAGCTGGTGAGCTTATCTATAATGCCCGCGTGGGGTATTGTATCAAAGGCTTTTGCGAGGTCCAGGTAGGCTGTGTGGACCACCTTCCCCTCGTCAATGGCCTTGGTGACTGTTTTAAAGAAATCAACCAGGTTTAAGAGGCAGGATCTGCCCTTAACAAAGCCGAACTGGGTAGGATCCAGAGTCTGTAAGTCCCCAATATCTTTATTTATGAGGTCCATGATGATCCTTTCCATAGCTTTGCAGACCAAGCTAGTCAGGCTTATGGGGCGATAGTTTCCAGGATCCGTTGAGGCACCACCTTTGTGGAGAGGGACCACTGTTGCTGTACGCCACTCTTTGGGTACATATCCTGTAGTAAGGCTGAGATTGAACAGTAGGTTTATGTTTGGGTTTAGCTCTTCTTGGAGTTCATGTAGGACGCAGCCCGGGACACCATCTGGTCCCATTGATGCTGTGTTTTTTTGCTTTGGAGAGGATGGCTCTTACCTGAGCATCTGAGATGTCAGGGGGGCAGTACTCTGCTGGGATAGATATTTGTCCTTTTGGTGGAGGGGGGGGGGGAGTGTGCGCTGAACCTGTCAGCTAGGATGTTGGCAATGTCTGTGGGTTCGATGTATTATTTGTCATTTTGGACTAATTCTGAGCATATCTGGGAATTCCCATCCAGGTTCCTAACATAACTAAAGAAAGCCTTGTAATTATCCTTAGTGTCCTGTGCAATTTTTCTCTCGAAGCTGGCCTTAGACGATTTTATGAATGCCCATAGTTTTTTTGCTAATACTGATCAGAGATGCCTTCCCTTTTTCGGATTTTGCTCTATCATGTAGTAGCTTCCTCCTCCTATTGTATAGTTTGTTTATGGCTGGGGTCCACCAGACAGGACGTCTGCCTTTGGAGGATTGGGTCTTGGTTTTATTTGGGATTGCATGATCCATGCATTCCAGAAGGTGTTCATAGAATGCGTTCATAAAGAATTCTGCGGTCTGGGCCGTATTTTCCACAGGCTCGGAGGCTTTGAAGGATTCCACCTCGGTTTTGAGAAGTGTGAAATTTGCTTTAGAGAAATTTTTCACTGTGGTTTTCAGGGCAGGGGTTGGGGTCGGGATGTGAATATCCAGTGAGATTAGTTTATGGTCTGATCTTCCCAGTGAGGGTTACACTTCTAGTCTGGAGCATAGAGTCCCCATGTTGGTGATGATCAGGTCCAGTATGTTTTCCCCTCTTGTGGGAGTGGTAACAAGTTGTTCCATAGCATTTGAGTTTATAAATTCCAGGAACCTTTGGGCTAGGATGTTGGAGCTAGAGTAATGCTCCCAGTCTATGTTTGGGTAGTTGAAGTCGCCCAATATAATGGTGTTTGGAGAGCCCTTTATATTTTCCAGTGTTCTCAGGAAGGCCGAGTTAGGTTCCTGGGTTTGGGAGGGTGGTCTGTAGCAGGCTATAAACTGGAAGGCAGTTTTACCCACTGTTAGTTGCACATGGATAGTCTCTGATGCTTCGTGCTGTGCCACCAACCTGGAGGTGTGGGTATCTTTGACGAATATTGATACTCCCCCTCCTTTTGTGGTTTGGTCCAAGTTTTGGGGCCGAAAAGCATGGTATGAGGTATAACCTGGTAGTGCTGGGGTGCTCTCGGGAGCCTTGAACCAGGTTTCTGTTACTGCACAGATATCGATGTTCTCCATGCTAAGGAGAGTTTTGAGTGCGTGCATCTTTAGGTTTAGACTTCTGGCATTGAGTAGCATTACTCTTAGTTTCTTATCCCTTGTGATACCTATGGAAGTGGGTTTGTCTTTTGAGCCTTGCCTAAAAAAGGCACTATGGGGGAAGCAAGAGCCTTTGCCAGTATCCAAAAGCCCAGGGGTGACAGGTGCAAGCCGTCCCTAGCGAAGCATCGTGGCTTGTCGAGCATGTCATCCCAGGCTGACGGGCATTGGATCCCCTTTGAATGACACCAATACTTAAGCCAGTTGTTGAAATTGATCATCTTGTCTTCATATTGTGGCATCATTCTTGGTGAGGGTAAGATGCGACTCAAGGTCAGGGTCATACCGGCCTGGGCTACATGCTCAGAGAGCTCCTCTATGTCTCTTTTCATGTAGTCCAGGGAGGTACGTCTCAGGTCATTCACACCAGCATGGACAATGACCAAGTCATATTTGTACTTGCCTTGGAGTGACCTGAGTGCTTGTGTTATGTGGCGGATCCTAACGCCTGGCAGGCAGCTCACCGTGACCTTCTCCTTGTTCAGCCTGGTGAGCGGGACGTCAGTGTGCCTGACGATAGAGTCACCTATTACAAGTTTTATCAGGTGTGTTGTTTAGCCTTAAGGGCTGTGACTGTTCGGCACACTGGCTTTGTGAGCTATGTGTTGCACGTGTTTTGTTTTGGGGTAGCGGTTGCTTGGGTGTCTGCTTCGGAGGTCTCTGCTGCTTAGGCAGATTTTTATTTAGAGCCTCCGAGTATGTTTTTGTGTGTTTATGTGTTTGGTTTGCTGTCGTGGTAGGTCTGTGTGAGACTGGAATTGTAGTGAGTGTGGTTTCCTTCTCCTCCTGACTGGTTACGCCAGTACTAAGTTGAGAGAGCTTAGCCTCCAGTTTGGCTATATGGTTGCATCTCTCATGTGTTGGAATTTGTTGGGAGGAGGAGAGGGTTGTCTGTGTACATGAGGCAGTTGTAACATTGCCTCAAGATTCCCAGATTCACCAGCTGGACCGGAGAGGAGATTGACAACTGACCTTTGGACATGCTAGATTAGTATTGGGAATTCCTTTATAACTGAAAAAAAGGGCCAATGGGGAACAAGGTACTCAAGGTGAGTTTGTGAGGGTGTAGTGCTTTTAATTTTTTAGTGCTGACTTATATAATTGCTTTAGTGAGCAAGTGCCAGGTAACTTAAATGCAATGTGTTACAGGTAACTTAAATGCAAAAACGACAAACAGTAACTTTCTTTCCAGTGAAACAAGGAAATAAGTACAGTAAGCAATACAGATATCACTAGGGATCCACAGAAGTGCTGAAAAGCTGCATTTTAGGTGGAATTAGCATTTCAGGGAAATAACAAGCAAACAAAACTACAAGCATACAAACAAAGCTAGATTCAGCAGGCCTGGATCTAGTCTATGCTACAGCAAACAAGGTGTACCAATTTCAGTAAGAAACAGTTCAAATATGCAGGCACTATAAGCCTTTAACCAGAAATTCCCAGCTTAGAAGGGCAGAGTCCAGCCTCTCCTCCCACAAGAGTGCAGACCACGAACCTCCTTAATGTAAAATAACTGGCCTGAAGCCCAAGTGCTTAAACCAGAACTAATACACTTTTAGAATAACAGACACTGAGCCCTCAATCAGCAGTTCCCAACTTAGAAGGATGTAAGCTACCTGTCCTGCCACCACAGTGCAGGCCACAAACCTTCCTAACGTAAAACAACTGGTCTGAAGCCCAAGTGCTTAATCCAAAAGACTTAGAATGATAGCTACACTTTAATCAAGTTACTACCAAGAAGTAAGTCAAGAACCTGCTTCATCCAGGGCAACTACTGATAAAGACAGACAACACCACGGTGATGTGGTATATTAACAAGCAGGGGGGCACACATTCTTTCCCCCTTTGCAGACTAGCTGTGACTTTGTGGGACACGGCATTGACTTACCAAGTACATCTGCAGGCACAATTCCTGCCAGAAAGGAAAAATACTCTGGCAGGCATAATAAGCAGAAACCTCATGGATCCCCACGAGTGGAAGCTGGATCCACAAGTCTTCAGCATGATAACAAGGAAATGAGGATGCCCAGACATAGATCTCTCTGCTTCCCCTCACAACTACCAACTAAAGAGATTCTGCACAATGATTTATCAGAGACAAGCATGGAAAGTGGACGCCCTATCCTTCAGCTGGAAAAAAACTATCAGTATATGCCTTTCCCCCTCTGCCTCTCCTCCCAAAGGTACTCCTAAAGGTCAGACAAGAGAAGCCAAAGATGATACTGATTGCACCAGACTGGCCCTGCCAGCACTGGTACCCAATATTAACGAGCTCGTCTCAATGCCCAGCAATGACCTTACCTCAAGTACCGCATCTACTGTCCCAGCAAAGCAATCAGATCCTGCACAGCTAACTCAGGACTTTAAACCTGGCAGCATGGTGGATAATGTAGCCATACAAAACACACCTCTCAGCAAAGCTGTGATGGATGTCATTTTGGAAGCCAGAAGGCCCAGTACTAGAAAGAGATTCTGTGCTTGGAACCAGATACAAGGAACAGATACAGCTGTACCAAATATTCCTCAGATTTTACAATACTTAACTGAGATGCTGGACAAAGGCCTATCTTTCTCATCTATTAAAATTCATGCCTCTGCCATTTCGGCTCATTACAATACAGAGCCACCAATCTTTTCTCATCCCTTATTAAAACAGTACCTCAGAGCAGCCAAAAATTTAAGGCCTCCAAGGAGATCACCAATGCCTGCATGGGACCTCAACTATGTCTTGGAAAAACTCACCCTGCCTCCTTTTGAACCAGCTGCTATGGCTGATATAAAGTTTTTATCTTGGTAAACAGCTCTGCTTCTAGCAATAACTTCTGCAAGACTAGTTTCAGAGCTACAGGCACTCATGACTGTAGAACCTTTTATCATTTTGTATCCGGACAGGGTCTCACTGAGGACAAACCCAACTTTTATGCCTAAAGTGGTGTCCATTGTGGCTCTTAACCAAACCATTCATCTGCCAACTTTTTATCCAAATCCACAGAACAAGGGGAAAAGAATTCTGCATTCTTTGGACGTACACAGACAGCTTAGATTCTACTTGGACAGAAACAAAGTTTTCAGAAAGGCAGAGCAATTACTAGTGGCATATGCTGCAAGATCACAAGGAAAGGCTATCTCGAAGCAGACTATTTCAAAATGGATAGGTCACTGCATTCGTTTCTGCTACTTATACCATGGCAAGCCAGTGCCTAAGGGCATTAGGCCACATTCCACCAGAGCTGCAGCCACTTCAGCAGCCTTTCTCAGGGGAGTACAAACCAAGGACATTTTAGAGGCAGCTACGTGGAGTTCAGTCCACACCTTTACAAAGCATTATCATCTGCCATTCTACTCTAAATCCAGGGCAGGCTTTGCCACTGCAGTCCTGCAGGGTCTCATAGCTGCTCCTAATGCTGTTTAGCTCAAGCCTCCCAACCATAGCTTTAGGAATCTACCCAAATGTAATGACTGCAACAGTGAAGCACGAATAACATAGTACAGTTGTGTACACTTACCATAAATGTAGATGTTCGAGTGTATTCACTGTTGCAGTCCAGGTTACCCACCTGCCATCCCCCTTTTATTCTGATGGAACCTATTTTTCCTTCTCTGATTTATACAACCTATGTGGTGTATTTGCTTGTGGATGAAGGTAAAGTTTATATTGCTGCATGTAATTTTATGTATACATATAAATTTTGGCTACCCTTTTAGGGGGCACCTGACATCTGGGGCAAGAAAAACTAAAGAAAACGGCGTTGGCTGCTTCTTTTATACCCCTGACGACCTGACTTCAGGGAAGGGGCAACGACAGCTGACGCAGGACCCAAGACTTTGGAATTCAGGCCGACTGCGGGCAACCTGCCAGCAGGATTACACAAATGTAATGACTGCAACAGTGAATACACTCTAACATCTACATTTATGGTAAGTGTACACAACTGTACTTTCTCTGCACTGCCCTTTGTGAATACCCTGGGCGCAGTAGATAAGCCAAAGTGCCTAGCTCCAGCTATTGAATTTTGCAGGCAAAGAAATATTCAAATATACCCATACCTGGACGATTGTCTAATTCAGGCAGAAAGCCAGGGCATACTTCTGAATCATCTGGCCTTTGTACAAAGGGTTCTAACTTGTCTGGGGTACACCATAAACGAAAAGAAATCACACCTGGTACCCTGTCAACTGATTATATTCCTGGGAGCAAGCTTGAATACAACTTCCCAGATGGCTTACTTCACGCCAGAGAAACAAATTCATTTGACAACCTACTTCAAACAAGTGGCCACAAAAACCCTGCTACCTGCAAGACAAATACTGCAAGCCTTGGGGTTGATGGCCTCCTGCATTCTTCTAATTACATATGCAAGACTGCATATGAGGAAATTACAGTGGTATCTAAAAAGCATATGGTGTCAACATTCTCAAGACCTAGAACCAATAATTCCTATCATACCTTTCCTACGCCTAGAGTTTCTTTGGTGGGTAGAGGCCTACCACCAAAACAAGGGACTACTTTCACACCACTCCATGCCACCTAAACCCTAACTACAGACGCATCAGATTATGCATGGGGGGCTCACCTGGCAGGGAAGTGCATTCAGGGCAAATGGAACCCAAGTCAAATGCACCTGCATATCAATCATAAAGAAATGTTAGCTGTACAGAATGCTCTGACAGCCTTCAAGGACCACATTCTTCCACGACAACTAATGGTAAAGACGGACAGCACCACTGTTATGTGGTAAATGAACAAGTAAGGGGGGTACACATTCTTACCCCTTCTGCAGACTAGCCATGGCATTGTGGAACACAGCCTTGAGCTACCAAGTGCACATACAAGCTCAATTCCTGCCAGGAAAATTAAATACACTGGCAGACGGACTAAGCAGAAACCTCATGGACCCACACGAGTGGAAATTGGAACCAAGGATTTTCAACATGTTGACAAGCAAATGAGGGATCCCAGATATAGACCTGTTTGACTCTCCCCAGAACTACCAATTGGACAAATTTTGCACAAGGACTCCCCAAAAACAAGTCTGGAAAGTGGATGCTCTGTCCTTCAGCTGGAAAAACCTATCAGTCTATGCCTTCCCTCCTCTGCCTTTGCTCTCCAAAGTACTACTAAAAATCAAACAGGACAAACCCAGGATGATTTTGATTGCTCCAGACTGACCGTGCCAACATTGGTACCCCCTCCTGCTCAGTGTGTCACGGTTATCTCCATGGCCCCTGCCTCAGACTCCTTCCCTGCTGTCTCAGCAGGAGAACCAGATGCTGCACACTTTATCTCTCCTTTACCATCCCTCACCAAACCTGTGATGGATATCATTTTGGAGGCAAGCAGGCCTAGTACTAGAAAATCTTATGCTGAAAAATGGAAAAGATTCTGTGCCCGGAACCAATCTCAAGGGATGAGCACAACAATGCCCAATTTACCTCAGATTTTACAATACTTATCTGAGATGCTTCACAAGGGCCTGTCTTTTTCCTCCATCAAAATTCACGCTTCAACCATTTCAGCTCATTATAACACAGAACCTCCCCTCTTCTCTCATCCACTGCTCAAACAGTTCCTCAAAGGGGCCAGAAATTTGAGACCACCCAGGAGAGCTCCAACCCCAGCCTGGGACCTTAATTTTATGTTGGAGAAACTCACTATATCTACTTTCGAGCCAGCTGCTACTGCAGACTTAAAATTTCTTTCTTGGAAAACAGCTTTCCTTTTAGCAATCACTTCAGCTAGAAGGGTATCTGAATTACAGGCCCTTATGGCTGTGGAGCTTTTCATCATCTTTCATGCGTACAAGGTGTCCCTAAGAACTAATCCATCCTTCATGCCCAAGGTGGTATCCAGTGTGGCTCTTAATCAGTCCATTCATTTGCCAACCTTCTTTCTCAATCCACAGAATAAAGGGGAACGGATACTGCATTCCTTAGATGTGCACAGACCACTTAGATTCTACTTGGACAGGACTTAAACCTCAAAGGAAATCTGAACAACTGCTGGTGGCATTTGCTGCAGGGGCAGGAGGGAAGGCTATTTCAAAGCAAAACATTTCTAAATGGATAAGCCATTGCGTTCATTTCTGCTATAAGCACCATGGAAAACCTATCCCCCAGGGGATCAGACCTCACTACACCAGGGCTGCATCTTCCTCTACAGCCTTTCTCAGAGGCGTCCCTACCAGGGACATCCTAGAAGCTGCTACCTAGAGTTCTGTACATACTTTCACCAAGCATTATCATTTGACAATTTTCTCTAAATCCAGACCTGGCTTTGCCACTGCAGTCTTGCAGGGCCTTATAGCTGGCCCTAATGCTATCTAAATTCCTCCTCCCAACCATAGTTTTGGGAATCTACCCAAATGTATTGCCTGCAACAGTGAAACGGGAAGAACATAGTATAGTTGTGTATACTTACCATAAATGTAGATGTTAGAGTGTATTCACTGTTGCAGTCCTGGTTACCCTCCCTCCAGCCCCCTAACTTCTTTTGGCTATACCTCTACTTTCCTTTACTATGCTTAAAAGCCTTTTTGGTGTATTTTGGTTCATATGTTCATACTAGGCTATCTGCCCTAGGGCATTTATAAGCCTAGCCAGAGTGTGTTTGGCTTTCGCCACCCATTTTAAATTAATTTTGCTATGCCTTTTTTCAAGGTTAGTATACTGTGCCTCTGTCTAACAGTGACACAGAAGTGATACCCGGGGTAGACCTACGATCTCCCATCCACTCATCAAGATTCCTCTTGAAGAGAGTCAGTGAGGGACTCTGCCTAACCTGGACTGGGATTTTATTCCAGAGTGAAGGGAGCCTCTGAGTTATGAATCTGTCCCTCCAGCATGTCCTGTTTATTTCAGTGCTGAGGTTCAAGTCTCTCGAGTGCGTAGCTCAATGGGATTTGGATTTTCTGAGGTGCAGCATGTCCATTAATTCCGGGTTGGACATGGCTTTATACGTCAGGTACAGATCGCCTCTGAGCAGGCGGTATGCCACTGAGTAGAGCTGGAGATGTTCATCATGTTACCCTGCTGCACTCATCACACTTGGGGTTATCCTGTCTTCAGGCGGTCCCGCAGTCGGCTGGAATTCCAAAGTCTTGGTCCGGCTTCGGATGCTGTCGCTTCTTCCCTGACGTCAGTGCGCCAGGGGTATATATAATGCATCCAATGCCATTTTCTCCTGTCTTTCTTGCCGCGCAGTGCCCGAAGTAGAAGCAGTTCGCAAGTGCCGGTCGGCCGACTCCTGAGATTTTCGAAGTCGAATTTCAGATCCGAAGTCTTCAATAAAGCCAAGTACCCCATTGGGGAAACTTTTCTTGCCTCAGACCGATGTCAGAAAAAGTTAACAATTGTATTTCTTGTGGGAAGCAAATATCTCATAAGGATTTTCATTCTTACTGCATACCTTGCCTAGGCCCAAACCACGACGTCACTGGTTGTCATTTTTGTGCTAGGTTTAATAAGCGTACTATAAAAAGACGCTTTGATTTTGCACGACACTACTTCGGTAGAAAATTTAACTACACAATGCCGTCGGAGCAACCGACTACCGGTGTGCACAAAAAATGCAAGGATAAGGACAGGCAGCCTAGACCCAAGCCAGACTCCAAGGCCTCGGCTGGACCGGTCTCCGGTGAGGCTCCGACGCAGCCCCTGACTACCGCAGATTTGGAACCCGAGACCGCTTCAGAGCCTTTGTCGGAGAGTGCTAGGCCGACGCAGCCATTTTGTTTAGCCCTTACCGACGACACTGCAGAAAGAGATGTCTGTGCTGCAGAAACACCTTCGGTTTCTGAAGGCATCTTTAGACTGACGACGCTCACCATAAAAACGTATCCTAAGCTTAAGACTCCTACTAAACCTGAAAAGACTGCACTTCAGTCTCCAGTTCAAGGCCCCATGCCTAAGAAACAGATGCTTAAAATGGCTGAAGATTTGATCTCTTTAATCTGGTTCCCAACCCCCACCCAACAAAAGGCCTAGACAAGAGGAAGATTATGCCTCCTCTGATCAAGTGTCTATTTCCTCAGGCTCCTCTGAGGATCAAGATTACCCCTTCTCCCCTTATGAAGATTCTGATGCTGAGGATTCTATTCCCACAGTTTCTCCTCCTGAAGACTACTCCTTTGGGGAAACTTTACACACTATGAGGGAACATTTTCACTGGGAAGGTCAGGACTACTCTGACTCAAAGAAAAGGCTCAGAGAGTTTCTTTTACTCCCCCAGCACAGACCACTTGCCATCCCCCCAGTTTTAGACATTGTGGATGATGTTTACTTAGAATCCAGTTTGAACCCAGATTCTCTACCTCCTGCCCCAGCCAAACCAGACAGATACTATAGAGTGCCTGATTCCCACAAATTCCTTTATAAAAGCCCTGTTGCTGATCCAGAGACTATTTCCCAGGGTCCCAAAGGGGCTAAGGCTTCTATGGTAAAAAATCCTGTACCCTCTGAAAGGGACTCCAGAGCACTAGACAGGTGGGGGGGGGGGGGTTTACACCTCAGCCACTCTAGCTATGAGAGCACCAAATTGCCAATTTCACATGCTAAAATATCAGCAATTTCTAATGTCCCAGTTAAAACAAAAAATGAGCACACTCCCTCAACAGTCTGAATTGAAAGAAATGCAGGATCTGTTGCATGCAACTGAACAGGTGGGCAAACATACTTTACAATGTGGGTTTGATTCTTTGGAGGCTTCCTGCAGAGCAGCTGTCACTGGTTCTGTTATACGTAGGCATGCTTGGTTAAAGGAACAAACTCTGCCTGATCATGTTAAAGCAAAGCTTCTAGATGCTCCCTTACAGCAGGATGTTCTATTTGGAGTTAAAGCAGAAGAAGTCTTAAAGAAAATGGAGGATAAGGCAAAATCTATGCAGACAGTCAAAGATTTTCTATAGGTACAGCCCCTTCGCTTCAGCAGAAATTGGCCAACAAAAAATTGGTTCTTTCCAGCTTCTGACAGACCACAGAGGGGTAAATACAGACGTCCAAGAGGCAGAGTACAACCACAAGCCCAATACAAACCTCGACAATGGGGCACTGCAACACAGAAGGGGAGAAGACAGGTCCCAAACTACCAGAAAGCAAACTCAATGACTTGCACCTCATCTGGCCAAGCAACACTCTCTTGGCAGCTCCCTTGGGAGGAAAACTCGCACTTTTTTCAGACAACTGGCACATTGTCAAAAAGGACAAATGGGTCCTAGACATAATTTCACGAGGATACATATTCCATTTCCACACCTTGCCAATGAAAAGAGGAATGCCAAACCTGCCACAAAATCAATGGGCAGAGGCACAAAAACAAATTACAGCTCTCATGGACATGAGAGCCATTCAACTGGTACCTACACGAGAGCAAGGCCAAGGATTTTACTCCAGACTCTTTCTAGTCCCCAGAAAGGACAATGCCTGGAGACCAATTCTGGACCTTTCAATTCTAAACACCTTCTTACAAGTACCCAAATTCAAGATGCTAACACTACAGCAGCTTCTTCCCATGTTGGGCAAGAAAGCTTAGCTAGTAACGTTGGACCTCAAGGAGGCATACCCGCATGTCCCTATCAGACAAAGTTGCAGAAGATACCTCCGTTTCATTGCAGGTTCAACCCATTATCAATTCTCTGCACTGCCCTTTGGCTTATCTACTGTGCCCAGGGTCTTCACAAAATGCCTGGCACCAGTAATTGCATACTGCAGACAAAGAGGAATTCAGATATACCCATACCTGGACGACTGCCTCATCCAAGCAGAAAGCAAGTACATCCTCTTAAACATTTGGCTTTTGTAAAACATCTTCTAAGTTGCCTGGGGAACACAGTAAACGAAAAGAAATCAAAACTAGTACCCTCACAAAATATGACATTCCTGGGTGCCAGCTTGAATACAACGGCCCAGAAGGCTTATCTGATGCCAGACAAACAACTACAACTGACTCAATATTTCAAAACAATGGCAACAAAGACCCAACTCCCTGCAAGAAAAATTCTGCAGGCCTTGGGCTTCATGGCATCTTGCATACTACTAATACCATTTGCAAAGCTGCATATGAGGAAATTACAGTGGTACCTAAAAAGCATATGGTCTCAACACAGCCACAGCTTGGACACAATATCTCTCATTCCCTGCCTACAACAGGAGTTTCTATGGTGGTCACAGGCATGTCACCTCAACAAGGGTCAGCCTTTCCCCTTGCCCCCAGCCATGCAAACTATGACAACAGATGCATCGGACTACGCCTGGGGGGCACAAATGGCAGGACAGTGCGTTCAAGGCGTATGGACTGCAGATCAATGGAATCTGCACATCAATCAAAAAGAGATGCTAGCTGTACAGAATGCTCTGACAGCCTTCAAGAACCTATTACATCCAGGACAACTTACAATAAGGACGGACAACACCACAGTAATGTGGTACATAAACAAGGGGGTACACACTCCTGCCCTCTATGCAGGCAAGCAATGACCTTGTGGAACACAGCACTGGCTTACCAAGTTCAGTTACAAGCTCAATTCCTGCCAGGAGAAAAGAGCACATTGGCAGACGACCTCAGCAGAAACATCATGGATCCCCACGAGTGGAAACTGGATCCACAAATATTTGCAATGATAACTCAAAAATGGGGCCTTCCAGACATAGACCTGTTTGCCAGCCCCCAAAACTATCAGCTAACAAAATTTTGTACAAGGACACTTCACCATCAAGCTTGGAAAGTGGATGCACTCTCATTCAGTTGGAAAAACCTAACAGTATATGCCTTCCCTCCATTGCCTCTCCTCACAAAGGTGCTTCTGATAGTCAGAAAGGAGAGACCACGACTGATACTCATAGCCCCAGACTGGCCACGCCAGCACTGGTACCCACTATTAAGGAATATGGCCCAGGGCCCACCTTGGATTTTACCACAAATTGTCCATTTGCTCACACAGCAAAACAATCGGATTCTACACAGCCAGCTCAAAACCTTCAATCTGGCTGCATGGCAAATCACCTAAGCATCCAGTCAGCTCCTCTTTCCCAAGCAGTTTTGGATGTTATTCTGGAAGCTAGGAGGCCCGGCACCAGGAAGGCCTACTCGGACAAACGGAAAAGGTTTTGCACCTGGAACCAAGCTTAAGGTCAAAACACACTTCAGCCTCACATGCCTCAGATTCTACAGTATTTAACTGAGATGTTGCACAAAGGACTTTCTTTTTCTTCCATTAAAATCCATGCATCAGCTATTTCAGCCCACTACAACACGGATCCACTTCTAAGGCAGTTCCTCAGAGGGCAAAAAACATTAGGCCCCCCAGGAGAGCACCTACACCAACATGGGACCTCAATTTTGTTCTGGAAAAACTTACGCTACCTCCCTTTAAACCAGCTTTCTCTGCAGATCTACAGTTTCTATCATGGAAGACTGCCCTGCTGCTAGCAATAACTTCAGGTAGAAGAGTCTCAGAGCTGCAGGCACTAATGGCAGTGGAACCTTTCCTCATTTTCCATCAAGACAGAGTTTCTCTACGAACTAATCCTTCCTTCATGCCTAAGGTGGTTTCCAGTGTGGCTTTAAATCAAACCATCTGCTTTTCCACCTTCTTCCCAAATCCACAGAACAAAGGAGAAAGACTCCTGCATTCCTTGGCCATTCACAGGCAACTTCATTACTACTTGGATAAAACTAAGGTTTTCAGAAAATCTGACCAGCTCTTTGTATCCTATGCTACAGCTTCACAAGGGAAGGCTATATCAAAACAAACCATTTCCTAATGGATAGGACACTGCATTCATTTTTGCTATACCCATCATGGAAAACCAGTTCCTGCTACCATTAGGCCCCACTCTACCAGGGCAACAGCTACATCTACAGCCTTCCTCAGGGGGGTTCCAACCAAGGAGATTTTGGAAGCTGCAACTTGGAGTTCAGTACACACCTTTACCAAACACTATCACTTACCACTTTACTCTAAGACTAGAGCTGGCTTTGCCACTGCAGTTCTGCAGGGCCTAAGCCTCCTCTAACCCTCTATAACTCCTCCACCCATCCTTAGCTTTGGGTTCTACCCAAGTGTGATGACTGCAGCAGGGTAACACGATGAACATAGTACAAAATGTAGATGTTCGAGTGTACGCCCTGCTGCAGCCCAGGTTATCCTCCCTTCATCCCCTCTGATCTAACTGGCTAAATCTCTACAATTCCTTCCTGATGTATTTGCTTATAGCCGGAGGGATTTTGTGTTTGTGCTAAAATTTCTTAAATTGGTACTAATTACTGACCACCTTTTTGGGGGCACCTGACATCTGGGGCAAGAAAAGCTGAAGAAAATGGCGTCAGATGCATTATATATACCCCTGGCACACTGACGTCAGGGAAGAAGTGACAGCATCCGACGCCGGACCAAGACTTTGGAATTCCGTCCGACTGCGGGACCGCCTGACGACAGGATAACCCCAAGTTGTGATGACTGCAGCAGGGTGTACACTCGAACATCTACATTTATGGTAGGTACAAAACTGTACTTTAACCGGGCAGCATATGGCATCTGTCTTGAGCCCTTTGATCCTCTTGGTGAGGTACTTTTGGGGTCTTTCCAGTTGCTGCAGGTGTCTGGTAAGGTACATCCCAAAAGGGACATTGTACTCAATTGTGGGCCTGATGAGGGATGAGTAAAGAGGCACGATGACCTCCCCTGATCTAGATGTGAATCCCTTCATGATTAGGTGGGCTATATAAAATGTTTTTCTAACCACTTTGGCCACGTGGTTGTCAAATGAGAGATTGCTATCAACTTGGGTCCCCAGGTCCCCAATTACATCTTCTGTACTTAATGGATTACCACCTATGTGGTAATTTGTGGGCACTTTGTTTTTGCCAAAGGGGATGACTATACACTTTTTGGCATTTAGCTTGAGGCCATAGCTCTGGCACCAGTTGTCTGTTTCTATGAGGCCCTTTTGGAGGATGCTTGTGTCGGCTGGAGAGTCGATTATGGCGCCCAGTTTGCAGTCATCTGCAAACTTGGTCAGCCACAGTCCTTCTGAACAAGAGAGGTCCGAGGACTGAGCCATGTGGGACGCCACTTGTAACTGGTTTGGAGTCTGACATGGCTCCAGCAATTCTAACCATGTGGGCTCTGTCCTTGAGCCGGTTTGCAACCCATCTAGTGACATAGGGGTTTATATTTAAGCTGGTGAGCTTATCTATAATGCCCGAGTGGGGTATTGTATCGAAGGCTTTTGCGTGGTCCAGGTAGGCTGTGTGGACCACCTTTCCCTCGTCGATGGCCTTGGTGACTGTTTCAAAGAAATCGACCAGGTTTAAGAGGCAGGATCTGCCCTTAACAAAGCCGAACTGGGTAGGATCCCAGTGTCTGTAGGTCCCCATTATCTTTATTTATGAGGCCCATGATGATCCTTTCCATAGCTTTGCAGACCAAGCTTAGTCAGGCTTATGGGGCGATAGTTTCCAGGATCCGTTGAGGCACCACCTTTGTGGAGAGGGACCACTGTTGCTGTACGCCACTCTTTGGGTACATATCCTGTAGTAAGGCTGAGTTTGAACAGTAGTTTTATGTTTGGGTTTAGCTCTTCTTGGAGTTCATGTCGGATGCAGCCCGGGACACCGTCTGGTCCCATTGATGCTGTGTTTTTTGCTTTGACATCTGAGATGTCAGGGGGGCAGCACTCTGCTGGGATAGATATTTGCCCTTTTGGTGGGGAGGGAGGGGAGAAGTTCGCGCTGAACCTGTCAGCTAGGATGTTGGCAATGTCTGTGGGTTCGATGTATTTTTTGTCATTTTGGACTAATTCTGAGCATATCTGGGAATTCATTCCCACTCAGGTTCCTAACATAACTAAAGAAAGCCTTGTGATTATCCTTAGTGTCCTGTGCAATGTTTCTCTCGAAGCTGGCCTTAGACGATTTTTATGAGAGCCCGTAGTTTTTTGCTAATACTGATCAGAGATGCCTTCCCTTTTTGGGATTTTGCTCTATCATGTAGTAGCTTCCTCCTTCTATTGTATAGTTTGTTTATGGCTGGGGTCCACCAGACAGGACGTCTGCCTTTGGAGGATTGGGTCTTGGTTTTATTTGGGATTGCATGATCCATACATTCCTGAAGGTGTATTTTCCACAGGCTCTGGGGCTTTGAAGGATTCCACCTCGGTTTTGAGGAGTGTGAAATTTGCTTTAGAGAAGTTTTTCACTGTGGTTTTCTGGGCAGGGGGTGGGGTCAGGATGTGAATATCCAGTGAGATTAGTTTATGGTCTGATCTTACCAGTGAGGGATACACTTCTGGTCTGGAGCATAGAGTCCACATGTTGGTGATGATCAGGTCCAGTATGCTTTCCCCTCTTTTGGGAGTGGTAACAAGTTGTTCCATAGCATTTGAGTTTATAAATTCTAGGAACCTTTGGGCTAGGGTGTTGGAGCTAGAGTAATGCTCCCAGTCTATGTTTGGGTAGTTGAAGTCGCCCAATATAATGGTGTTTGGAGAGGTCTTCATATTTTCCAGTGTTCTCAGGAAGGTCGAGTGGGGTTCCTGGGTTTGGGAGGGTGGTCTGTAGCAGGCTATAAACTGGAAGGCAGTTTTACCCACTGTTAGTTGCACATGGATAGTCTCTGATGCTTCGTGCTGTGCCACCACCCTGGAGGTGTGGGTATCTTTGACGAATATTGATACTCCCCCTCCTTTTGTGGTTTGTTGGAGGTATATATTTGTACTTTTATATTTAATTGCTTCCCATTAGGGGGGCACCTGACATCTTGGGCAAGAAAAACTGATGTAATGGCGTCGGCAGCATGTTTTATACCCCTGACGACCTGACATCATGGAAAAAGGGACAGCAACTAACGCAGGACCCAAGACTTTGTTAACCAGGCCGACTGAGGGCTACCTGCAAGCAGATAACCCAAATGTAATGACTGCTACAGTGAATGCACTCGAACATCTACATTTATGGTAAGTGTACACAACTGTACGTTTTTGCAGGGGGGCAGGCCCCGTTGCCCCCCCCACACCTCCCCTACTTATATATACCAACTCAGAGACCACTCTACAGTGGGGAATAGGATATATTTTCTCATCCCCACAATCCCTCTGCCTGGTCAGGGAAATCCGTTCGCCGTTGTCTTTTGGCGTTTCTGTTCTTCGCTGTTGTGGTAGATCATATATGTGTCGATCTTCTTGCGTTCGCCAAATTCATCCTCCGTTGTTCTGATATAGACCCCATTGAAACATCTGTTCTCTAAGTCTTGTACCTTTAAGTTCCCAGGAGCCTGCAGAACATTCCAGAAATCCTTTAGTCATTGGCGAATTCACCATAAGACTTGTGGTATGTCACTCATCAGGTTGGCAAAGGATAAGGTGACAGCTGCCTCCTGGGTGCTGGAATTAGGTATATCAGTAGTGCCTTTAGATCTTTTATTGTGATCTCATAGCTGTCCATGTAGTGATGAATAATCTTATGTGCTTCATCTTGGGAGAGATGCAGAGCAGTATTGTTCTCTACACTCGTGTATTTCAGGTAGGCAAGGCCCTGACATTGAGCAACATTCTACCTTCCCCAAGAATGATGCCTAAGTTCAAGGATAAAATAACTGAGTAATATATCAGTGTCATTCAAGTGGGATCAAGAGTGTGTGCATCTCTGTTTGATAAAATGGTCAATGTGTCACATTCTTTGCAATATTTGGCCTGCACTGGTCACCCCCCCCCCAATTTTGTATACCAGTTAAAATTTTGGTATCCAATAGTATCTTTTTTTCACCAGATTCCACGTGATAAAATTCTGCAATAATATTTTCACATTATATGCAAATATAAAACCCCATGTATGACTCCTTCAACTGATGCAGAATGTCTTTAACAGTTATCCATTAGACCAAATACCTTTAATTTGGGTGAGCTCAACTATCCACATACAAACTGACAAAGATATACTACCGACAGCAAATTTGCCTAAATATTTCTGAATTTTATAAATGGCAATACACTTGACCAAATTGTTCTCTTTCCCACCAAATGTGTTAATCATCTTGATCTTGTTGTTATAAAGGTCGATCTGATGTTAATCTTCTTTCCATTCATCAGTGATGAGTTGTTGGTTCCATCTTCACAACCGTGTAAGCCTAATACCAAGCTTGCGCCAGGCAAAAAAACTCTCGAGCTAAGCTTTTACCCATAGTGGCCTTCTCCCCATTACCTTAGATCTCGTTTGCTGCGTAGCCGTAAATCCGTGTTTTAGCCAGCTGTCAGCTAAGTGTTATGTTTTTGATATTTTCCTGGATATTGTGTATCTACTTCTTCATTTTTTGGTATCTTGATATTTTTTTACTTTTGAATGTATTGATAGACTTTTTTTTTTTTAACCCTTTTGTTCTTACCTTTTTGGTAATTTTCAGTACCATTGGTGGTACGGCCTTTCTCCCTACCCTTCGCAGTGTTTCTTAAATACCATTGTTGGTATTTCTCCTTCTTTCACTTTACTTTACTTTATATATATATATATATATATATATATATATATATGTGTGTGTGTGTGTGTGTGTGTATATGTATGTGTGTGTGTGTGTGTGTGTGTGTGTGTGTGTGTGTGTGTGTGTGTGTATATATATATATATATATATATAAGAGGGTTTTATTGTTATTCTCTTTGATTCAATTCCCCTTGGTTTCCTTTTAACTTGTGTGTTTATATTTTTTCATTATGTCTGATAAAAAAGGTACATCAGGTTTTAAGCATTGTGCATCTTGTAAGGGAAAACTGCCTAACAGTGTTTCTCATGATTGTGTTTATTGTCTTTGGATGCTCCATCTTTTGGTGCAACTTCCTTGTGTGATTAGGCAAAGTTTTAGTCAGCGCACTTTAAATGAGCACAAAAACAAACCGATTCTGACAGGCCTCCTTAATACGCCCTTTTCAGAGGCCCTTTCTGCGATGGAGGTCTCATTCCCTCCTAAAAAAGGAAAGAAAAGGTCCCATTATGTTCCCTCTTCACCCTCTGGTGACCTGGGCAAGTCTGTTAAGTCTAAAATACCAAAATTGTCTTCGGAGCATAAGTCCGCCTCATCGGCACTGACCTCTTCCACTCTGACTACAGTTTTTCCCTTGTTGGTGCCTGTTTCAGCACCAATACTGTCTACTGCACTGACTACCGATATTTCAAAGCTTGCTCCTGCTTCGGCACAGTGTACGCCTTTGATGCCTACCTTTGTGATTCCATTTACTACTGAACCTGCTGTGTTGGCACTGAGTGCCCCTCCAGCACAGAGTACTTTCATGGTTCCGATAACGACAATTCTGACGCCACTGGTTTCTGTCTCCAAACTTGAGACGTCAATGCCGATAGACTCCACACCTCAGACCCGATGCTCCCAATCAACAGATCCTTTTCTAGGGCAAGTATATAGTCCGTTCCTAGAATGGCCTGACTCCCTCTCGGGAGTGTCCACTAGATCCACGAGGAGCCTTTCCGAGTTTGACGTGGTGCATCTTGTGGATCAGCTGTTAACAGCCAGGGGGATACCTACTAAATCTAGGACCCATTTGCTTGCAGGACCTGGGTTGATTTCTCCACAGATTCCATCCAACTCTCCTCCTTTGACCATACCATTTCCAAAGTCATCAGCTCCGACATGCTATTCGGAACACCCCATTTTGGCTCCAGTAGTGGACCTCTGTGGCTTTGGGACTGTCCTTTTGGCCTTCGTTCCCTTCAGAACTGTGCCTTCCTCAAATTTGTGATTGGGCTGTGGGCTCTTCGGCTCTGAGTATGGTTCTGAGTGTGTCTACACTTCGTCTACGGTGCTGGGAGCTTTGACTGCACTGATCCTGGTTGAGGCTCCTCCCTTGGGAGAAGCTTCGGTGGAGCAGTGTGTGACCCCAGTTCCAAGGTTGTTCCTCTCGGTCCCGGACTCCATCCCATCCCTCTTCGGCCGAACCTGCTTTCCAAGTTATGGAGAGGGCACTTGTTACTGGAAGCATTCCACTGATGTCAGAGCTCCAGACCTTTTTCCCTGAGCTACAGCTGACACAAACCACTGCCCTGGGACACCGGGAATGAAAGACGCAGGAGACCCCATTACAGGGTACCCCCTCTTCTCAGTCCTCTTCAGAAGCCCCCGCTGAAGAGTCACCATGGAAGGGATCTTGCAAGAGGAAGCACGTAGATTCCCCTGAAGAGTCTCTGACAGAGGATATGGATTTCATTGATGGGGAAGGGTCCCCATGGTCACCCCCTGATGATGTTTTTTTGGGACATCCTTGAAATGTTTGAAACAGAGGGGTGATTGGAAGCCAACTATCCCTTCTTCTGAGGAGTCAGTGTTTCTGCAGGCTTTCCGTGCCCAGCCATCTACCTCTTGGTTGACCCTGCCTGCGGATGAGCTGGTACAACTCATGGTACAGCGTGCCGGGAAGAACCCTGATTCTGTTGAGTTAATCCCTCAGAGACCTGACAAGATACCCCCCCCCCCGAGGAGAATCCACATTGGTCTGGAGGTTTACCAGTTGATGCTATGGTGGTGGTGGTGGTGGCGGCTACAAGAAAGGATCTCCCCGAAGAGAATTGTAATGTTCATCCGCCCAACAGGGAGTCCCAGGCTGTGGACAGATTAGGGAAGCGAGTTTTTGCTTCAGCGACATTTGCCATATGGTCTCTGAATTATATGGCACATTTTACGAGGCTCTAAAAGAGATTTGGTTTCCGAACTCTCTGGAACACTCACAGGACAGGTGTCCGGGTGAAGAGACAAAGTTGCCTCTCAGCTCGCAACCCTGGCATCTATCTCCAATTCGTCCATGAGGTTACTCTCACATACAACTGAAGGGGCAGCTAGAGCAGCGGGTTCAGTCATAGTTATGAGACGCCATGCCTGGATACACCTCTGTGACTTCTTGGGCCCTTTTAAGTCTCCTTACCTGAATGCTCCCAATTGAAGCATCTTCCCTTTTTGGCCCCAAGGTGAAAGATACTCTAGCCAGATGTGAAAAGGACGTTAAGACCCTGTCTGCTGTAGTTCTACACTTTTCCAATCCACAACATTCCTTTTCCAAGAACCAGAGGAGTGGAAAATTGTGGCACAATAAATCTCGGGGTCCTTTCTATGCCACACGTGGCGATGATACCCCCAATGGCAGAGGGGGTAACAATTCTGGAAGATGCCCCTACTGAGGCAGGGGGGGTCCGCGTAATCAGGGACCCAGGGGTTCTTTCTTTGGGAAGCCTTACCAGCACTCCTGAAGAGTGGCCTGATTGCTTTCTTGTGGAAGCAGTCGGGTGACGTTTCTCTCTGCACCACGCTGCCTGGCAGTCAGTAACGTCCGTCTGTTAGGTGTAGAAAATTATAACCAAAGGCTACACCATTCCCCTCATCACTTATCCAAAGCTTCCTACAAAACTTCCTGATGTTCCACCCAGTCAAAGGGAAGATGCAGCCGCAGAAATAAACAAGCTGCGTCAAAAAAGAGTCCTCCAAACAGTCCCACCAAACTAATGCGGATCCGGATTCTACCCAAGATTCTTTTTGGTGCCAAAAAAGACAGGGGGACTGGAGACCAATTCTGGATCTCGGCAATTTGAACAGGTCTGTTGCCCAAACAAAATTCCGGATGGTCACATTTCAGTCCATTCTCCCTTTTCTAGGGGAAGGTGATTGGATGTTCTCGATAGAGCTCTGCGATGCATATTACCACATCAAAATGGACAAACGCTCCAGGAGACTACTTCACTTCTGGCTAGGAGCCAATCATTATCAGTTTTGTGCCCTGTTGTTCAGACGCTCTGCAGCCCCCAGAGTGTTCACAAAGTGTATGGCAGTGGTCACAGCTCACTTGAGACTACAAGGATTCTGGGTGTTTTTGTATTTAGACGATTGGCTCCTTACCTCCCCCACCAAGCATCTTCTGGTAGCAGCCCTGCTGTACACTCTTTCTCTGGTGAGACCTTTAGGAACAGCAATAAATTGGGAGAAATCCAACCTTGCTTCGACCCAATCCATAGAGTTCATTGGAGCAGTCTTCGACACCCGTTCTTGTCTGGTGTCCCTCCCAGTTCACAGACTGCAGAGACTGAGGCTCCAGCTCCTAGTGATACTCTGTCAAAACAAAGCCTCAGCAAGGGAGGTTCTTCAGCTTCTATGATCCATGGCAGCTGCTATAGCGATAGTGCCTCTTGCGAAATTCCACATCCGAATACTTCAATGGCTTCCACTATCTCAGTGGTTTCAAAATCACCACCCACTATGCTTTCAGATTCAGATAACCAGTCATTGCAAACAGGACCTTCTTTGGTGGATGAGGCCAGAGACAGAACTTTGGAGCCACCCATTCCATCCTCCCCAACCCAAGGCCATTGTGACCATGGATGCTTCCCTGATAGGGTGGGGTGGGGGGCATTTTCAGGGAAAGGCAGTCCAAGGCACATGGTCCTCAGTGGAGGCCAACCTGCATATCAACGGAGAGTGGTGCTGTTAGCATTGCAAGCATTCCAATCAGGCAACATGTCAGTAGTCTGGTACATCAACAAGCAAAGAGGAACCAAGTCCTATCCCCTATGTCGCGAGGCCATGAGAATTTGGCAGTAGGCGTTAGCTTCCAACTGCTTTCTGATAGCAATGCGTATCCCAGGGAATTCCAACGTGATTGCAGACAAGTTGAGCAGATGTATTCTCCTGCCTCATGAGTGGTTCCTCAATCCAAACATAGCAGTGAAAATCTTCAACCGTTGGGGCCAGCCTTGCTGCGACCTATTCGCCTCCCCGTAGAACAACAAATGCAGCAGCTATTTTGCCCTATTTCCCCTGCAGGGGGAGTCCCCGAGGGACACTCTGATTCACGATTGGCACATGGGACTGCTTTATGCCTGTCCCCCCATATCTTCTGATTCCCCAATTCATAAAGAAACCCATTTGGTTGAAATGCAAAGTGATCCTCATAGCCCCTTTTTGACCTCGTCAAGTTCGGTTCCCCTTCCTTTGCCCTCGCCTATTATGTCGACCATAGATTCTGGACCCTTTTCCAGACCTGATTCCCCCCCCCAGGGTTGAGTCACCTGAACCTATCCAGTCTCAAGCTTGACGGCTTGGTTTCTCCACTTCCGTTAATCGTCAGGCAGGATAACCTCCCCTCACCAGTACGTGACATTAACCTGACCTCACACAAACCATCCACCAGAAGGCTATATCTAGACAAATGGAAGAGTTTCTCCATTTGGTCTAAGAAAAGAAGGCTAGACCCATACTCTGCTCTAGTTGCAGTAGTCTCACAATATCTGTCAAAATTTTTCAAGAATGGCGCTGCAGCTTCTACCATACAAGTACATTTAGCGGCTATTTCTAACTTTCATGATGGGTTTAATAATTCTTCCCTCATTTCTCATAGGTTATGCAGAACCTTTCTAAAAGGGGTCTCCCACATTAGGCCTCCTGTCAAACAACCTATAGAGCCATGGAACCTCACGTTAGTTCTTCAGTCTTTAATTCAACCTCCCTTTGAGCCTGTGGCAAACTGTGTCTTCAGATTTTTATCTTGGAAGTCCCTTTTTCTGGTAGCCATCATGTCGGCCAGATGTATTTTGGAGCTCCATGCACTATGCATTAAAAGATCCTATTTAATCTTTCTCAAGGACAGAGTATCACTCCGGATGAACCCCTCCTTTCTTCCCAAAGTTATTTCTGATTTTTCCATTAATCAAACCATTGACTTGCCAGTATTTTTCCCAAAGTTTACTAATAAAGGGGAATACTGTCTACACTCTTTGGATGTGCATAAACAATTGAGGTTTTATCTAGACAGAACTAAAGCAATGCATAAAACTGGCCAACTTTTCATTTCCTTCTCTGGGCCTAGAATGGGAAATTCCGTCTCCAAGGTGACTTTATCTAAATGGCTTAGGGACTGCATACATTACATCTATTCGGTTGTGAAAAAGCCTTATACCACAGAGTGTTAAAGGCCACTTTACCAAATCTATGGCAACTTCTGTAGCCTTCAATTCGAGAGTCTCAATGGATGTGCAGCAGTGACATGGGCTAACCCCCACACCTTTATTAATCTTTACAAATTGGATGTGGTCTCCAGAGGGAGAGCTGTCTTTGGCTCAATGGTGCTCAGGAACATTCTTCCATAAGGGCTGCCCGAGGAGCACAGGGATTCTGTCCCATCAGTGATGAATGGAAAGAAGATTAACAACATCAGATAAAGAAGTTATGTCTTACCATAACGTTCCATTTCTTTGTTGATCTTTCATTCATCACTTTCCACCCTCCTTCCCCCTCCAAAGGCTCTCAGGGGATACTTTGGGTCCAAGTGGTGAGTCAGGGCATTTGTGCAGAAATGGCCTCTGCTTTACTAATATTGGGCAAACTCGAGCTGAGGTAACTCTGAGAAGGGCACTATGGTTAAAGCTTAGCTCGAGTGTTTTTTGGCTGGCGATAGCTTGGTATTAGGCCGACTCTGTTCCGAGGACGGAACAGACAACCCATCAGTGATGAATGAAAGAAGATCAACAACACAGATGGAATGTTATGGTAAGACATAACTTTTTTTTATAAAGTTTTCCTCCAGTTGTAGCACCCCAGTTGTTCATAGGAAGTTACTAGGCTAATGGCCCTAGGGCCCTCACAAGCCTAGCCAAATTCTACCCTTATTTCCCCGATCAGCACCAATTGCCCCTGTGCAAGAGAGAGACAGGTGGAACCCCCAGGGTGAATTTATGGTTACCCATCCAATCGTCCAGATACTTTTGAAGAGAGCCAGTGAGGTGCACTGTTTGGCATGAAGTGGGAGTTCATTCCAAAGGTGTGGTAAACTCTGAGAGACAAATCTGTCCCCCCCAGAAGGTTCTATTAATGTCACATACCAAGTTAAGGTCTTTAGAGTGAGTAACCAGTGTGCCATTTCACTTGTGGATATGCAGCATTTCCAATAAAGCAGGGTCAAAGATTGCCATGTCTGCAAGGCATAGATAGCATGTAGCCTGTATGAAACATAATAAAGGGACAGTGATTTCAGACTATCCACATAGGACAGATGCTGTAGACCTTGAATTTTCTTTATGAGGAACCTTTGTGGTCTCTCCAGTTGCTGCATGTGCTTGGAAAGGTACATATCAAAAGGGGAGTTGTACTCGATTACTGGCCTTATGAGAGAAGAGTACAGAGAGGTTATAACTTTTTTCTGGATGTAGTGCCCTTATGAGATAAGCAGATAGGAATGCCCTTATTGCCACTGTGGAGACATGGTAGTGAAAGGTAGGATTGCTGTCAACCTGTATGCCCACATCTCTCACCACTGAGTGCGTACTTAGAGTTGTGTTATTGATTTGGTAATTAGCAGGAACATCTCACTTAACTAAGGGATGACAATACTATTTTTTTTTGTATTGAGTTTAAGGCCATGACTTTGGCCAGTCATTTGTGTAAGACCCTCTTGTAGGATGTTGACACCATTTGGAGATGCAACTCTCCCTAGTAGAATTTGACATGCTCAGAAAACACTCTTAGCCTTCTCTAAAAGATGAACAATCTGTTGAATCGGATTTAAAACTGGTAAGCAAGTTACTTAAACATACCATTAAGCAATGCAAGGACAACTGTGAACTAGGGTTGCAAGTAATTCAAAAGACAATCATAAGGTCATCTTCAGCTATATTAGGATGCATCAAAGTAAACAACAATACTGAACAAATATAATAGTACCTCCTTCTCTGAACCCAAGACGTTGTTAATGTTCTTGAAGATGAGTTCTCTTCCATTGTCACTCTTTCCTCCCTCCCCTCTATCCCCCATTCTCCATCCTGCTTCCCCTGTTGAATTTACTTTGCAGTAAGTCCTGTTGACAAGTTCTATACCAGTTCCTTAGGCCTCGATTCTTCTTACCACACATCCACGAACATTGTCAAGTCCCACATAAACCCGCTCCATCAACTCTGTAACCTGGGTCTCTCCACTGGTTACATTTCTGGAATGTGGAAATCAGCTTTTGTGGTGCCTTTGTATAAAGATGCTCCTTTACTGACCATGGGAATTACAGGCTCATTAGAATTATTTTAAGCTTACGGAGCATATATCTGAGTAAATGAACAACAATAGAAGTAACCTTTTATATCTTTGGGTCAACACCAGAGTAGCTTTGTAAAAGGTAGATCATGCCTACTCAGCCTGGTTGAGTGCTCTGAAAGGGCTACTGAGACCATGGATAAAGGAGCATATAGTCCACGCTGTCTAGCTGGACCTTCCGTAGGCCTTTGACAGTATTTCCCCTGCTGGTATTATTTGTTGACAAAGTCATACAGCTCATTATTATCACATACATAGTGTGCCAAGTAGGTGCTTAGCTGTTTGATAAAATCCATGCTGTTAAGGTCAAAGGTAATTGTTTTAGACAGAAAAATGTTTCCAGCAGGGTCCCAGAGGGCTGTTTCCTGGACTCCCCTCTTCCTTGGTATGCACTTTACTGGCATTCAAACTGATATCGAGGGATTATGGCTAATCAGAGTTTGCTGATTGCAGACTGGTGTGGTTGTCATGTCCCATTCCTGTGGTCAGATTCTTCTGCCAAGGGCTGTACCAAGTAAATGCTTTGTGTTGATCATGGTAATACTGAGAAATGGAGTTTAGTTTCCTTTTTAAATCTAGCATCAATACCGCTTACCATATTGATAACATTCCACTTAAATATGCCACAGTCATCGTGGACTTAGCAGGTATGCTAGTAACAGACCCTGCGGTGACCACCACACCTCTGTGATGGCTAAAAAAATCCTTCTATCTTGCACAAGAAATCAAGTTATCCTTTGTGGCATCTCCTTAAGTTCTGAAGAAGTTCCAATCCTACGTTATTCCTGTCTTAAGACTCATCATTGAATGTAATATTCCCTTCAGCATGTACCTGTCTAAGCACCTAAGCAAATTTGACAGATCTCATAGTTTTTTCACTTGAAAGATACCAGGGCCATTAACTATTCTTAGACTAAAAGCCATACCATTCTACTTAGCAACATTAAGTCTCATGAGGGCTGATCTCTGCTTAGTCTTTCATGCTGTGAATGACCCCACTCTTATAACGCCTTTGTTTGCCTTACCACTCGTAAAGCAAATAGCTGCTCTAGAGACCTCCGCCTATGCTACCATATCAGTGGCATTAGAAAGCATGACATGCACCTAACTCAGTGTATCCTGTGGCATCAGAAAGCATGACATGCACCTAACTCAATGTATCCTGCATTCTGGAATAGGTTGCCCTTGCATATCAAACCAAGTACTTCCCTAGCAATTTTTAAAACTGGTCTAGATTACTGAACTGGGAGTTGCATTTTTTAACTTGGGATATATGAGAAAAGTCTACTTACTATGGTGACATTATTAGTCTCGCACTACTATTGTGTGATGCTGCTGAGCTTCTTGATGGCCTCCTTATAAGTAAGGGATGAATCCTCCCACATGATGTGCAATAACTGCTTTTTACTGTTTATTTTTATCCAGTAGATGCTTCAGTCAGTTTTCTGCCAGTGAAACATGAGGGAAGGGAAGATCACCTTCTAGGTCGGCTTCTAGACTGTTTTTTTGGCTATTCAAAACACACATTACCTTTACAGGAGAGCTTGTCAGTATGTATACAAGCCACTCTTTAGTTCTCATTCTCCTTCAGAGATTACATTTCTTCTTACTGGTTTTCTACAGCATATTAGAATTTGAGTGTAATCATTACATGTTTATAGTATTGATGGTCATCATTCGCACTGCCTCAGTGGTATATGGGTATTTAGGTTCTTTGCCTGCACAAGCCCACAGTGGCAGGTTTCCAGAACTCTGAATCCTCTCTTGTGACTCTTTGTGATGGGGGTTGGCTAAGCCCTGTCACAGAAAGTCAGTTGTTTCAGTCTGTTAGTACCAGCTGCAGGACTTGGCCAGTTGAATCATCTCAGCAGCCTGCATTGGTGGATTACAGCTTCCAGACTATTAAGATCCCTTTAGGAATGTCCCTTCCTGTTTATTGTTACAAACCTCAGATTTCTTCCTGTTTTTATTTATAAAAATATATATATATATATATATATATATATATATATATATATATATATATATATATATATATATATGTGTGTTATTTTTATTTTAATGTTCTTTACTACTGCAGTTAATTCCTCTGGGGATTCTTACTATTGTATTCGTATGCTTAATACTGTTTTTATGCAGTTATGGGGCATGTACTGGAAAGCTGAAGTTCTGTGCTGTCAGTTGAACACTAGTGACTGCTTCGTACATGTAGAGCAGGGTGCAAAGAGACCTGTTGTTTCTGTTTGTTTCATTTTGAAGTTCTGACAGAAAAATATTCCATTTTTTATATTTACTTTTGACTTAATACTGCTATAGCTGTTTTTAACAGTCACAATTTTGTCACTGATTACTTTATTTCCATTTCTTGTTGAGATTTGTTTCCATTTCTGACAAGGCAGTCTCTAAGTAAATACTTACGTGTGCCATTTTAAAATGTTTCCGTCTGATTCAAGGGCGTACATTTGATTGTTTTTTTGTCATGGTTTAGACAAGTGAATTTTACTTGCTGTGTATGAAATTGTTTACTACACTGTGCAGATTGTATAAGAAAATGTAGCACAATTTAAACTGTTTCTGCTGTATTTTATTCAGTTTAGCTGCATTTGCTGTGAGCACATAGATAGTAAATATAAACTGTCTTGGTCAGCCTTTAATAGTATCATTTTATTATTCTGGCCAGTGTTTTTTCTCTTGACTTGATGGGTCCTAATAAGACTGCCCCCACATCAAATCCAATTCCGCTAAAAATAAAATCAACAAAACCATGCCTCAGAGCCTATGGTTTATGAATCTGTTCTTGCCTTAAGCTGGCCCGCAGACCACTTAACTTTTTCCCTGTTACTGTCTGGTGTGATTTTGCACCTGTCTATAGTATGGTGGTCAGATGCATCCTTGGGTTTGTTCCATACCCAGTTCAGGTACTAGAGAACCAAACCTTTTAGTTGCAGGACAAGTTCAGGGTAAGAGACTAGTTGACAGACATAATACTTTGTCCTTCAGTGTAGTTCATAGTAAGAATAAATAGAAACTTCATTGTAAGACTGGCATTCACATTGTTACTATATGTAGGGCTGATGTGGCTTCCTTAGCTAAGTGTGTTTTATAGTCAGCTAATCTCAGACTATACTCCTTTTCAGATTGACTATGGGGCTACATTCTCTAGAGTCAGTGTAGGAGTACAAATTTTGATTGGGACTGTGTTGCAGACAGTAGTGAACACACTGAGACTGATTCTTTAGACGGTGAACAGTTTCAAAAACCCAAGCAAGTGTTCACCTTTCTACTGATGCTAGCTACATTTAGTGATGTATTTGACTGGAAGCAACCTGACGCCAGAGAGTGGCAGAATTCATGACCTTATTGATGATGAGATTCCAAATGTTTGTACTGTTACCGGCCTTAATGTCTATAAAACTGCATGTAAAAAGCACTTTGGCAAGTGAACCAGTTCGTAAAAGGGCTGTGAGGAAATACCAGGTCCACTCTAATCTTACAGCTCTTTGCTGCTTTGTCAGCTGATCCATCTGTGGTTTCTTCAGCTGCCAGCCCTAACAAAAGAGCCTTGGCTTCTTCTAACCCTGCACTGCTGGATAAAGTTGACAAGTGGTTATAATCTCAGGGGGAAAAAGTTGGCTCAGTCTAGTAATTTCGTCTTTAGAATTTTAATTCATCAGGTCTTCATGTGGAAATTTATTTTGCAATGTGGTTGTAGATGAGATGACTTTTCTGTATTTTTACCTGCTGAACAGAAGTGTTATATGAATGAGACTTTTAGTAATGTGACTTTGGTTTTGAAACATGCTTTGAGGAGTGTATTGGAAGGCGCAGCCACAATTTCTAGAAATGCATCTACTTTTGTTGTATTGAGAAGGAACGCTTATTTACATAACCAGAATCTTTTCTGAAGATTTAAGAGAGATTTTGAATGCTCCTTTAAGTTCTGGATTTGTATTTGTCTGCGAACCTGAAAAAGCAGCAGGACTAATGGGGGTAATAATGATAAATTGATGTATGGAGTATCTAGAATATTTCATATTCCTAGGTTCTCCCCTAATGAGGCATCCGACTTCAAAGTGCAGAACAAAGAAAAATTTCAGCCGAACGAGAATCTGGGTGCCAAGAGGAAATGGCAGGAGGATAATACTTCCAAATCAAATAAAAGGGGTTCCTTTCCTTAAAAAGATCATTCTCCTGCTAAAGAATGACTATGCCAAGACTCGGGGAATCCCTTCCCTTCCTCGTGTCCCTCCTTCCCTTTCCCATTTCACCAGACTGTTACAGCCAAGTAGCCTGGCCTCAAATAGTCTCAGACAAATGGGTGCTGAGAATAATTCAGTGAGGATGCTCTTGGCAGTGGTTAGAAAATCCTCCTCCCTTCAGAGACACCCCCCCCCCCAAACCAGCCAGACCAGATGCATATCTTCCCTCTGGCACTCCTTCACAAGTTGCAAACAAGGGTTATAGAACTAGTTGCTGCACCAAAAAGAGGAAAATAATTTTACATCAGAGTTGTTATGGTTCCTAAAAAGGAGTTGTAGTGGAGACCAGTGTTAAATTTTGTTGTACCTAAATACTTCTCTTCTTCCAGACCACCTATGATGATTTTACATCTGTAGGATGCTTATCGTATTCCAATTGCTCCCATCTTCAAGTTGAACCTACAAAAGTCCTGCCTCTCATTCTCACAAAGAAAAGTCTTCCTGGTGTTTATGATGGACAAATAAAACATATGGCCTTTTTACCAGAACACAAAGTCTTGACTTTTCAGAACATTTCAGGGATTTCCTCTTCAAGAAGCTGCCTCCCCAACAGAGTTTCTCAGAATTCTAGACATCATCACATCTACAGTCCTCATGACACTGCTGGCCAAACTCTACATGAGAAAGGTTCAGCAGTACTTAAAAATTGTTGGATCCAGCACATGCATCTCTTAGATTTCCAAGTGCCAAAGCTAGAATTTATGAAATAAGAGTTAAAGCGATGGTGAGATTAGATGTCATTCAGTCCAGACCTACTGTTTTTTCCTCAAGACCTCAGTTCAATCTGTCTGGATGGACTCATCAGATTTTGCATGAGGAGTAGTGTACAGAAGAGTTCAAATGAAAGGAGAATGGGGTGCTTTGGTCACAAAAAAGCACATAAACATCAAAGAAATGTTAGCAGTGATTCAGACCTTAAAGGTTTTTTGCTTATGGTCCCTAGGTCCTCAAGCAAACAAGGGGATACAAGGTCATACCTTCTTTCTTGGTTGGCAATGATGACCTTGGGAACTAGCCTTACAGCATTCTCTGACATTTCAGGCCTCATACATCTTGTCAGAACAAAACATAGTGATAGATGAACTAAGCTGATGCTGGACAGACCCTCATGAGTAAAAACGCAGGACATAGGTCTGCCGGGATTAGGGCCAGATGTGTGGAACACTTCAAAAAGATCTGTTCCTCTCCTTTCAAAACAGAGAGTTGGAAAAATTTTATTCAAGAAATCCTTGCGGCCATGCTTGTAGACGGAAGCATTCTTGTTCCCTTGGGCAGAAATGTTTCTTTATGCATTTCCATCTTTTCCACCAATATCCAAGGAACTTTTGAAAATTCTGAAAGAATTAGCGAAGATCATTGTGCTGACCTCCTTTTGACAAAGGCAGAGTTGGTTCTCCCTTTTAATGGAATTGGCCACAGGCAAATGCCACAGGTATCCTCACAAACTGGATCTGCTCAATCAGTGACAGCAGCAAGTGATGCACCTAAAATAGTGCAATTGATAGTGACAGTCTGAATGGCTCTGTTTTTTTAAGACTTTTATTAAATTATCACTTAAGACTTAGGGAAACGTACATTAATATAAAATAAAACTGGCCATATTAACATGCTTCCAGTTAGAGTATACATTACATGTATTCTTTTTTATGACTCTCATCAGTCTCTTATTACATAAATTGCTCAATTCCTGCCTTCTGTTAAACCTCACTCCTCCTGAATATGATTCTGCATGTATTGTTCCTACAATTTCCATTTATTTTTACGTTATTTGCTCCTTTCTTTGTCAAAGGATCTCACTTTGATGTTCATCGTGTTTCACTGTTGCAGTCATGACTGTAGGGTTCTCCCCTGCCGGCAGGCAGTCCTCGGTCGGCCAGAATCCCAAAGTCTGGGTCCGGCGTCGGCTGTTCAGCCATGCTCCCTGACATCAGAGCGCCAGGAGTATAAAGCTAACAGCCGACGCCATGTTCTCCAGTCTTTCTTGCCGTGCGGTGATAGCAGTTCGCATTTGCCGGTCGGCTGACTCCTGACAATTTTTGCTAAACGTACTTCAGTCCGAAGACTTTCTTCTCCTACTCAAAGCTAAGTACCCCATTGGGGAAACTTTTTTTTTGCTCCAGTCCGATGTCAGAAAAAGTTAATAAGTGTATTTCATGTGGGAAGCAAATACCTCATAAGTATTTTCATTCTTACTGTATTCCTTGCTTAGGCCCTGACCACGACGTAGCTAGTTGTCGGTTTTGTGCTAGATTCAATCAATGTACGATTAAACGAAGGTACGATTTTGCATTTCATTACTTTGGTAGGTGCTTTAATTACAAAATGTCGTCGGATTCGGTTCCGGCTACCGGAGTTCACAAACGACGCAAGGTTAAAGACAGACCTCCGAGGTCCAAATCGGACGATATTGTACAAGCAGAGCCAGCTTCAGGTTCAGCTGTCGTCAGTGAGGCACTTTTGCAGCCCCTGTCATCGGCCATTTCGGAACCGATGGCCGAAACGGACTCCCACGAGGAGCCAACTAGGCCTTTGAATATTTCTGTTGCAGGACCTTCGGACAATGCTCCTTCGGATGGGTCCGGAGCCGCTGTGCAGGTACCGGCTTCCGAAGGGGTTTTCAGGCCTACTCAGCTTCTAATAAAGGCAAAGCCAAAGACAAAGGCAAAGACTCCTTCAAAATCAAAGACTACAGCTCAGGCCTCTTCTGATCCGGTACCCAAGTCTCAGAAACAGTTACTTAAGATGGTGGAGGACTTGCTTGCTATGATTAGGGGTTCACATCCCCCTCCAGATAAAGGCCAAGGCAGGAAGTGTATTATGACTCCTCTGATCAGGCTTCTGTTTCTTCAGTTTCTTCTTCTGACCAGGAATATTCTTTCCCTCATTATGAGGATTCTGATGCTGAGGAATCCATTCCTTCAGCTTCTCCCCCTGAGGATTTCTCTTTTGGGGAAACTTTACATGAAATGAGGGAACATTTTCACTGGGAAGGACAGGAGTACTCAGAATCTAAGAAAAGACTTGGGGATTTTCTTCTTCTTCCCCAACATAGACCCCTGGCTATCCCTCCTATTTTGGATATTTTGGATGATTCTTTTTCGGAGGCTAACTTAACTACGGACTCTTTTCCTCCAGCTCCTGCTAAGCCAGACAGATATTATAGGGTTCCTGATTCCCACCAGTTTTTGTACAAGAATCCTACTGCTGATCCTGAAACCATTTCTCAAGGTCCTAAGGGGGTTAAGGCCGCTACTGCTAAAAATCCCATTCCCACTGAGAAGGACTCCAGATCTTTAGAAAGGTGGGGCAAAAAAGTATACACTTCTGCTACTTTATCTATTAGGGCTTTAAACTGTCAATTTCATATGCTGAAATACCAGCAATTTCTTCTGTCTGTTTTGAAACAAAAGCTTACTTCCATTTCTGCTTGTGCAGATGATCAGGAATTACATGACTTAATGCATGCCACTGAACAAGTTGGGAAGCATGGTTTACACTGTGAATTTGATGCCTTGGAGGCTTCTTGTAGGGCTGCGGCCTCTGGTACAGTCATTAGAAGGCATGCTTGGTTAAAGGAACAAAACTTGCCAGATCAAGTAAAAGCTAAGTTATTGGATGCTCCTGTCGAGAATAATGTTTGTTTGGACCTAAGGCAGAAGAGGTGATAAAGAAGATGGAGGACAAGGCAAAATCCATGCAAACGGTTAAAGATTTCTTACAAGTTCAGCCACCAAGATTTAGTAGGAATTGGCCTACAAAAAATTGGTTCTTTCCCAATTCAGACAGGCGTCAGAGGGGTAGATACAGACGCTCCCGAGGAAGGCCTTAAACGCAAGCCTCTTATAGACCAAGACAGTGGACTGCTTCCACCCCTAGGGGAGGAGAGGACAGGTTGCAAGCTCGTAGAAAACAGGCTCAATGACTCCCTCTGTTGGGCTGCAGGAACTTCTTGCCTGGAAGCCCCTCTCGGAGGAAAACTTTCTCTCTTTCACCTAAATTGGACTCGTATAACCTAAGACAAGTGGGTTCTGGATGTGGTTTCAAGAGGTTACAGATTCCATTTTCATACCCTACCAAGACCATGCGGATGGCCGGATCTTCCAAAACACCAATGGTTAGAGGCCTTAAACCAGGTGGAGGCTCTCTTGGCTATGAAAGCCATAGAACTGGTTCCACTTTCAGAGATGGGCCAAGGTTTTTACTCAAGGCTCTTTCTAGTCCCAAGAAAGCAAAATTCATGGAGACCCATTCTGGATCTGTCAGTCTTGAACACTTTTCTCGAGATACCAAAATTTAAGATGCTTACTCTACAGCAGCTACTTCCATTGCTGACCAAAAATGCATGGATGGTAACTTTGGATTTAAAGGAGGCATATTTACACATTCACATCAGGCAGGAATGCAGAAAATACCTCAGGTTCAGGGCCGGATCGAGGCACTATCAATTCTCTGCGCTGCCCTTTGGATTGTATACTGCGCCCAGGGTCTTCACCAAATGCCTGGCTCCAGTAGTAGCTTTTTGCAGACTCAAGGGAATTCAAATTTACCCTTATCTGGACGACCGTCTAATTCAGGCAGACAGCAAGGATGTCTTACTTCAGCATCTAGAATTTGTTCAGAACCTTCTCAAGTTCCTGGGATTCTCTGTAAACATAAAAAAGTCAAATTTGACACCCTCACAACAGATAACTTTTCTGGGCTCTTCTAAACACCACAACTCAGATGGCATTTCTGACATCTGAAAGACAATTACAGCTGGCTTCAACTTTCAAAACCTTGGCAACTTTAACTCAGCTTTCTGCAAGGAAATTCCTGCAGGCTTTGGGTTACATGGCCTCCTGCATCCTTCTCGTACCATATGCAAGACTACATATGAGGAAAATTCAGTGGTACCTAAAAAGTGTATGGTCTCAGCATTGCCACAGTTTAGACATACAGATCACTGCCCTGCCTTGCCTCCAACAGGAATTCCTTTGGTGGTTCAAGGCATGCACTCTAAACATAGGAAAAGCCTTCAGTCTGCCTCCAGCCACTCAGATACTAACCACGACACTTCAGATTATGCATGGGGAGCCCATTTTCAGGGCAACTGTCTGCAGGGCCTTTGGACAAAGGATCAGAAACTCCTGCATATCAATTTAAAGGAAATGTTAGCCATACAGAACGCACAATTGGCTTTCAGGAATCTTCTACAACCAGGACAGTTACTAATACGGACAGACAACACCACAGTTATGTGGTACATAAACAAGCAAGGGGGATCTCATTCCTATCCCCTTTGCAGACTAGCCATGAATCTATGGAACACAGCTCTAGCTTGCAAACTGGAACTTCAAGCTCAGTTTCTACAAGAGAAGCAAAACTTCCTGGCAGACAGTCTGAGCAGAAACCTGTTGGATCCACACGAATGGATGCTGGACACCGAAATATTCAGGATGATTACAGCAGTCTGGGGATGTCCTCACGTAGACCTCTTTGCATCCCATCTGAATCATCAACTACAGATTTTTTGCACCAGGACTTTCCACAAACTAGCTTGGAAAGTGGATGCACTGTCATTCAGTTGGAGAAACCTCTCGGGGTATGCCTTCCCCCCCCTCTACCTCTTCTTCCACGGGTGTTATTAAAGATCAAACAGGACAAACCCAAGATGATAATTTTGCTGGCCCCAAATTGGCCTCGAAAATTTTGTTACCCAACTCTGAAAAACCTTTGTCTGCAGCCCCCTTGGGTATTACCTCAGACTCCGAACCTTCTGTCCCAGCACCAGGGTCAGGTTCTGCACTCCCATATCAAAACTCTCAGCCTGGCGGCCTGGTTAATCCAGGGTCCTTGATTCATTCTCTCCTACCCAAGCAGGTTATGGATGTCATTTTAGAAGCCAGATGTCCTAGCACTAGAAAATCTTATGCAGGAAAATGGAAAAGATTTTGCACTTGGATGCAGGCTCAGGATTCAGATCCTCTACTTCCTAACATTACTCTGATTTTACTTTAGCTGACAGACCTCTTACATAAGGGTCTCTCATTCTCTTCCATAAAGATCCATGCTTCTGCTATTTCTGCTCATTATAATACAGGCCCTCCTCTCTTTTCCCATCAGCTCATGAGACAGTTTCTCAGAGGAGATAAGAACTTAAGGCCCCCTAGATCTCCTCCCATTCCTGCTTGGGATCTCAACTATGTTTTGGAAAAACTCACCTTACCTCCTTTTGAGCCTGCTGCCACTTCTGACATCAAGTTTTTATCTTGGAAGACAGCCATTCTGTTAGCTCTGACCTCTGCCAGGAGAGTTTCGGAGTTGCAAGCTCTCATGGCTGTGGAACCTTATATTATTTTTCATCAAGACAGGGTGTCTTTAAGGACTAATCCTTCTTTCATGCCTAAGGTGGTTTCCAAAGTGGCTTTAAATCAAACTATTCACTTGCCAACTTTTTTCCCCAATCCTCAAAATAAGGGGGAAAGGATATTGCATTCCTTGCATGTACACAGACAACTACGTTTTTACCTGGACAGAACCAAGGACATCAGGAAATCAAAGCAATTGTTTGTTTCTTATGCTTCAAGTTCCCAAGGTAAAGCTATTTCAAAACAGACCATTTCTAAATGGATTGCTCATGGAATCTGATTTTGTTATTCACATCATGGAAAGCAAATCCCAGGGAGTATAAGGACTCACTCTACCAGAGCTGCTGCCACTTCAGCTGCCTTCCTCAGAGGTGTTCCTACCAAAGACATTTTGGAAGCTGCAACTTGGATTTCAGTGCATACTTTTTCCAAGCACTATAATCTACCTCTTTACTCTAAGTCTAGGGCAGGCTTTGCTTCTGCTGTCTTGCAGGGCCTTTTAGCCACCCCCTCTTCTTTATGACCACCTCCCTTTTTATCCTGCTTTGGGATTCAACCCTACAGTCATGACTGCAACAGTGAAACACGATGAACATAGTACAGTTGTGTACACCTACCATAAATGTAGATGTTCGAGTGTCTTCACTGTTGCAGTCTGGGTTTCCCTCCTTCCTGTCCCCTCTTATTTTTTCTTTTGTGTGGTTCCCTTTTTTCACCCTTCTTTTGAGGTGTATTTGCAAAGGGTATGGGATCTTTCTCATTTTTGGAGCACCTGACATCTGGGGCAAGAAAAACTGGAGAACATGGCGTCGGCTGTCAGTTTTATACTCCTGGCGCTCTGACGTCAGGCAGCATGGCTGAACAGTCGACGCCGGACCCAGACTTTGGGATTCTGGCCGACCGAGGACTGCCTGCCGGCAGGGGAGAACCCTACAGTCATGACTGCGACAGTGAAGACACTCGAACATCTACATTTATGGTAGGTGTACACAACTGTACTTTACTTTACCTCTGTTAAAATATTCAGTACTTCAGATACAATTGTCTTCATTTCCATTTTCCAGTAATTTCTTTGTTGGAAGCCATCATGATTAAACTTAAGACCTTACTATGTCCAGGCAATTCAAATCCTGAGTCCCATCTCAAAATAAGCATTTCCTTAGTTAAACCCATTTGCTTACCCAGTATTTCTGACAGAGTACTCTGTAGGGAATTTTTAAAATCTGCAACTGATTATACTCCCAAAACATATGTTCCCAGCTGTCCGTTTCTTCCCCAACACACCTCCAACATTTGCTGTCTGTCTGAGGAAAAATTCTTTGGAGTCTGCTTGGGGTATAAATATACCTGTGCAGAAACTTCCAAGCAAAACTCCTAAACCTCCTAGATTTTATTGCACTTTTGAGAGACGTATATATGTTCTCCCATTGATGTTCTTCGTGTTTTACCTGCATTCTGGAATAGGTTGCCCTTGCATATCAGACCAAGTACTTCCCTAGCAATTTAAAAAAAAAAAAAAGCGGTCATTACATTTGGGTAATCCTGCTGGCAGGTTGCCCTCAGCCAGCCTGAATTCCAAAGTCTTGGGTCCTGCGTCGGCTGCTGTCGCACCTTCCCTGATGTCAGGTCGTCAGGGGTATAAAAGAAGCAGCCAATGCCATTTTCTTTAGTCTTTCTTGCCGCCCGAAGCAGAAGCAGTGCGCAACTGCCGGTCGGCCGACTCCTGAGATTTTTGTGTTTGAGTTTCAGATCTGAAGTCTTCAATAAAGCTAAGTACCCCGTTGGGGAAACTTTTTTCTTGCTCCAGACCGATGTCAGAAAAAGTTAATAATTGTATTTCTTGTGGAAAGCAAATACCTCATGAGGATTTTCATTCTTACTGTATTCCTTGCCTAGGCCCTGATCACAACGTTACTGGTTGTCGGTTTTGTGCTAGATTTAACCAACGTACTATTAAGCGTCGGTATGATTTTGTTTTAAACTTTTTTGGACGTCTGTTTAATTATCCTAAAATGTCATCGGATAGCCATCCGACTACTGGAGTTTACAAAAAACGCAAAGAAAAGGATAGAGAAAAACAACCAAGGCCCAAAACCGATGACAAAGCTTCTCCTAAGCCAGTCGCCGGTTCTCAGTGAGGTGCTTTCGCAGCCCCTGACGCCCGTTACTTTAGAGTTACAGGTCACTATTGACTCCCATGTGGAGTCGGCCATGCCGCTGGATACTCAAGGTATTGGAGCCTCGGACTCTAATCCCTCAGATGGGTCCGGAGCCGCTGAGCAGGTACCGGCTTCTGAGGGTGTATTCAGACCTAAACTTCTTTACATTAAAACAACTTCAGCTTCAAAGGCAAAGGCTAAAGCACCTTCTAAAGCAAGGAAACAAATGCAAGAGCCATGTGGGCAGGCCTCTATGCCCAAAAAACAGGTGCTCAAAGTGGCCGAAGACTTGATTACCTTGATCAGGGGTTCCCATCCCCCTCCTGATAAGAGGCCTAGGCAAGACACTGACTATGAATCTTCAGATCAGGTTTTTATTTCTTCTGATTCCTCTTCTGATCAGGAATAATCTCCCCCCCCCCCATGAGGATTCTGATGCTGAAGAATCTATTCCTTCAGCATCTCCTCCTGAGGACTATTCCTTTGGGGAAACCTTTCATACCATGAGGGAGCTTTTCCACTGGGAGAGCCAAGATTTTTCAGAATCTAAAAAGAGGCTCAGGGATTTTCTTTTACTACCTCAGCACAGACCTCTAGCCATTCCACCTGTTAGACATTGTAGATGATGTGTTTTCGGAGTGTAGTCTGACCCCTGACTCCTTACCCCCAGCTCCTGTTAAGCCTGACAGATATTACAGGGTTCCTGACTCTCACAAATTTCTTTTTAAAAACCCTGCTGCTGACCCAGAAACTATTTCACAGGGTCCAAAGGGAGTTAAGGCTTCCACTGCAAAAAACCCAACCCTCTCTGACAGAGATTCAAGGGCACTGGATAGATGGGGAAAAAGGTTTACACAACTGCAACTTTGGCTATAAGGGCCTTAAACTGTCAATTTCATATGCTTAGGTATCAGCAACATGTCATGGGATTGCTTAAACAGAAAATGTTGTTAAATTCTGAATGTGCAGAAAACAAGGAAATGCAGGATTTATTGTATGCAGCAGAACAAGTTGGAAAACATACTTTGCAATGTGGTTTTGATTCTTTGGAGGCCTCCTGCACGGCCACAGTTATGGGTTCTGTAATAAGGAGGCATGCTTGGTTAAAGGAACAAAATCTGCTTGATCATGTTAAAGTTAAATTACTGGATGCACCTTTACAGCATGATACTTTGTTTGGTGTTAAGGCAGAAGAGGCGTTAAAGAAAATGGAGGACAAAGCTAAATCTATGCAAACTGTCAAAGATTTTTTACAAGTACAGCCACCTAGGTTTAGGTGGCACTGGCCTACAAAAAATTGGTCCTTTCCTGTGTCAGACAGACCTCAAAGGGGCAGACCCAGATGCCCTAGTGGCAGATCCCAGGAGCAAGGTTCTTATAGGTGCAAGAAATGGGGTGCTTCTACCTCCAAAGCTGGAGAAGATAGATCACAAACATACAGAAAACAGTCCCAATGACTTCCCCCTGCCAGCACCAACCACTTATCTTCTGGCAGCACCCTTAGGGGGGAAATTGGCACTTTTTGCTCAAAATTGGCACATCATAACCCAGGACAAGTGGGTTCTAAACATAGTGTCACAAGGCTACAAGTTCCATTTCCATACTCTGCCAAAGGCAAACCGCTGGCCAGATCTGCCAAAAAATCAATGGGCAGAGGCACAAAAACAAGTCTCACCTCATGGACATGGGGGCCATTCAACAAGTACCAGAGCAAGAGCAGGGACAAGGATTTTACTCAAGTGTTCTTGGTACCCAGAAAGGACAAGGCTTGGCGGCCGATACTGGACCTATCTATTCTGAACACTTTCCTGGATTTTCCAAAATTCAAAATTTTGACTTTGCAGCAGCTTCTGCCCATGCTGGGCAAAAATGCTTGGCTTGTGACTTTAGACCTTAAAAGAGGCATACCTGCATGTTCCAATCAGACAGTCATGCAGAAGATACCCAAGATTCAAGGCTGGTTCAATGCATTACCAATTCTCTGCACTGCCCTTTGGCTTACCTACTGCGCCCAGGGTCTTTACAAAGTGCCTGGCACCAGTAATTTCATTCTGCAGACAAAGAGGAATACAAATATATCCTTACTTGGACGACTGTCTCATTCAAGCAGAGAACAAGGACATTCTTCTTCAACATCTGGCGTTTGTGAAAAGACTTATGCCTAGGGTACACAGTCAACAAAAAGAAATCAAAACTAGTACCCTCACAAGAGATAACATTCTTGGGTGCAAGCTTGAATACAACTGCCCAGATGGTTTATCTCATGCCAGACAAACAAAGGCAACTGACTAACTATTTCAAAATGTTGGCAACAAAGGCCCAGTTATCTCCAAGAAAAATTCTGCAGTCTTTGGGCTTCATGGCATCCTGCATCCTACTAATTCCATATGCAAGACTGCATATGAGGAAACTCAATGGTATCTAAAAAGTGTTTGGACTCAACATTGCCACAGCCTGGAAACAGTCATTACTCTCATTCCCTGCCTGCAACAGGAGTTTCGATGGTGGGCAAAGGCTTGTCACCAGAACAAGGGACAGCCATTCACATTGCCTCCAGCCAGGCAGACACTAACAACGGATGCATCAGACTATGCCTGGGGAGCCCACATGGTAGGAAGATGCATTCAGGGCACATGGTCCTCAAACCAAATGCATCTACATATCAATCAAAAAGAGATGTTAGCATGTTCAAAATGCCATGACTACCTTCAAGGACCTACTTCATCCGGGATAACTACTGATAAAGACAGACAACACCACGGTCATGTGGTATATAAACAAGCAGGGGGGGCACACATCCTTACCCCCTTTGCAGACTAGCCATGACCTTGTGGGACACAACTTTGACTTACCAAGTACATCTGCAGGCACAATTCCTGCCAGGAAAGGAAAATACTCTGGCAGACGAACTAAGCAGAAACCTCACGGATCCCCACGAGTGGAAGCTGGATCCACAAGTCTTCAGCATGATAATAAGGAAATGGGGATGCCCGGACATAGATCTATTTGCCTCCCCTCTCAATTACCAACTAAAAAGATTCTGCACAAGGACTTATCACAGACAAGCATGGAAAGTGGATGCCCTATCTTTCAGCTGGAAAAACCTATCAGTATATGCCTTTCCTCCACGGCCTCTCCTCCCCAAGGTGCTCCTAAAGGTCAGACAAGAGAAGCCAAAGATGATACTGATTGCCCCAGACTGGCCACGCCAGTACTGGTATCCAATACTAAGGAGCTTATTTCTATACCCAGCTTGGACCTTACCTCAAATACCTCGACTACTGTCGCAGCAAAACAATCAGATCATGCACAGTCAGCTCAGGACATTAAACTTGGCAGCATGGCGGATAATGTAGTTCTGCAAAAAACATCTCTCAGTAAAGCTGTGATGGATGTCATTCTGGAAGCCAGACGGCCTAGTACTAGAAAGTCTTATGCTGGAAAATGGAAGAGATTATGTGCCTGGAACCAGGCACAAAGAACTGATACAGTGGTACCAAACATTCCTCATATTTTGCAATACTTAACTGAGATGCTGGACAAAGGCCCATCTTTTTCATCAATTAAAATTCATGCCTCTGCCATTTTGGCTCATTACAATACAGAGCCACCACTTTTTTCTCACCCTTTATTAAGGCAGTACCTCAGAGGAGCCAAAAATGTAAGGCCCCCAAGGAGACTACCAATACCTGCATGGGACCTCAACTATGTCTTGGAAAAGCTCACCCTGCCTCCTTTTGAGCCAGCTGCTACTGCAGATATGAAGTTTTTTTTTGTTGGAAAACAGCTCTGCTCTTAGCAATTACTTCTGCAAGACGAGTTTCAGAGCTACAGGCACTTATGGCTGTGGAACCTTTCATCATTTTTCATCCAGACAGTGTCTCCCTGAGGATAAACTCAGCATTTATGTCTAAAGTAGTGTCCAGTGTGGCTCTTAACCAAGCCATCCGTCTGCCAACCTTTTACCCAAATCCACAGAACAAGGGGGAGAGAATTCTGCATTCTGTGGATGACACAGACAGCTTAGATTCTACTTGGACAAAACCAAAGCTCTCAGGAAAACAGAGCAATTGCTAGTGGCATATGCTGCAGAATCACAAGGAAGGTCTATCTCAAAGCAGACTATTTCTAAGTGGTTAGGCAACTGCATTCGTTTCTGCTACTTACACCATGGCAAGCCAGTGCCTAAGGGCATTAGGCTTCATTCCACCAGAGTTGCAGCCACCTCAGCAGCCTTTCTCAGGGGAGTACCAACCAGAGACATTTTAGAGGTGGGTACTTGGAGTTCAGTGCACACCTTTTACAAAGCATTATCATCTGCCATTCTACTCTAAATCCAGGGCAGGCTTTGCCATTGCAGTTCTGCAGGGCGTCATAGCCGCTCCTACTGCTGTCTAGTTCCAGCCTCCCAACCATAGCTTTGGGACTCTACCCAAATGTAATGACTGCAACAGTGAAACATGAAGACCATAGTACAGTTGTATGCACTTACCATAAATGTAGATGTTTGAGTGTATTCACTGTTGCAGTCCAGGTTAACCACCCGACTTCCCCCTTTTTTATTTTGGATCTTATCTTTCCTTCTCTGATTTATACTACCTATGTGGTGTATTTGCTTATAGATGAGGGTAAAATTTATATTGGTGTATTTCTAAATATATATATATATATATATATATATATATATATATATAGTTTGGCTACCCTTTTTGGGAGCACCTGACATCTGGGGCAAGAAAAAGTGAAGAAAATGGCGTTGGCTGCTTCTTTTATACCCCAGACGACCTGACGTCAGGGAAGGGGTGACAGCAGCCGATGCAGGACCCAAGACTTTGGAATTCAGGCCAGCTGAGGGCAACCTGCCAGCAGGATTACCCAAATGTAATGACTGCAACAGTGAATACACTTGAACATCTACTTTTATGGTAAGTGTACACAACTGCACTTTACTTTCTTAATTGCTTAGCCAGTCTCTCTCTCCCCATTCTTTTCTAACCTCCTCTGATTCTTATAGTTATCATGCAGTATTTTATATGCCCTTTTAATTATCCCTTTTTAGTAGCAGTTTCTCTTCTAGATACAACAAACTACCGTCACACAGATGTCTCAGTCACTAGGTTGAATAAGGAGAAGGTAACAGTCATCTGTCTATCAGGTGCCAGAATCTGACACAACACATGCACTGAGGTCACTCCATAACAAGTATGACTCTGTCATTGTCCATGTGGGTGTGAATGACCTCAGACACACCTCCCTGGACTACATGAAAAGAGACATGGTGGAGCTCTCGGATTATGTGGCCCAGGCAGGTATGACCCGAGCCCTGACCAGTATCCTACCATCACCCAGAATGATACCGCAGTACAAACAAAAAAATGATTGAGTTCAACAATTGGCTAAGTTTCTGATGTCATTCTAATGGGATCCAGTATCTGTCTGCTTGGGACGACATGATTGACCGACCTAGATGCTTTGCAAGAGATGCCTGCATCTGTCACTCCTGTGTTTCCAGGTACTGCTAAGGCTCTTACCACCCTTATAGTGCCTTTTTTAGGTGGTGTTCCAAAGACCAAATTACCACCACAGCAGCTATAAATAAATGCAATCTGAGGGTCGTGTTGCTCAACGCTCGAAGTCTAAATCTCAAGATGCACTCGCTTGAAGCACTCCTCAAAATGGAGAACATCGACATTTGTGCTGTAACAGAGACCTGGTTTAAAGCAGCAAAAAGCACGCCTGTGCTACCAGGCTATAACTAATTCCACACCTTTCAGCCCCGAAACATGGATCGTTGCTCCAAAGGTGGGGGGTTTCTCCATATTCATAAAGGATATGCACACCTCCAGACTAGTAGCCCAGCATAACGCATCTGAGATACTTCAGGTACAACTAACATTGGGTAAGATGGCAATCCAGGTCATAGCCTTCTATAGGTCCCCCTCAAAATGCACTCGCTCGAGGCACTCCTAAAAATGGAGAACATCGATATCTGTGCAGTAACTGAGACCTGGTTCAAGGCTCCAGAGAGCACCCTTGCAATACCAGGCTACAACTCTTACCACACATTTCGGCCACCAAACCAAGTCCGAAACACTAAAGGTGGAGGAGTGTCCATATTCACCAAGGATATTCACACCTCCAGACTAGTTGCCCAACACAATGCATCTGAAATTCTCCAGGTGCAACTAACACTAGGTAAGACTGCAATCCAAACTGTAACTTGCTACAGATCCCCCACCATGCCCCAAGATTCTCACTACACCTTTCTAAACATACTGGACAATATTAAGATACAACAAAACACACTAATACTGGGTGATTTCAGCTACTCTGCCATTAACTGGGAAAACTACTCGGGTACCAACACCTTTTCCCACCGGTTCTTGGAATTCATAAATTCCAATGCCCTGGATCAACTAATCCATTGTTCCACCAGGGGCTCCAATATCCTTGACCTGGTCATTACCAACATGGGAGATGGATGCTCCACACCAATGGTCACCCCCTTATTGGTTAGGTCTGACCATAAGCAAATCACCCTTGACATCCACATCCCACCCCCACCCCCCCAGTAAGGAAGCATCCGTAAAAAACTTCTCCAAAGCCAACTTCATGTTACTCAAGTCCGAAGTGACAAACGTCTTGACACCCATATAAATTGGAGCTGAAAGTTCGACTGCTGAATCCTACACTAAGGCACTGTACGAGCACATCCACTCGTGTATGAATCGTGCCATCCCAAATAGAACCGAGACACTCTCCTCCAAAAAAATGAAGCCAATCTGGTGGTCCCCTACCATAATCAAACTATACAACAGAAGAAAGAAACTGTTGCAGAAAAGAGGAAAATCCCAGGATGCAAAAAACTCCCTTACCAGCCTCAGTAAGAAGCTGAGATCCCTCATAAAATCCTCTAAAGCTAGTTACGAAAATAAAATTGCCAAATATTCCAAAGACAACCACAAGGCATTCTATAGTTATGTCAAGAATCTAAATGGCAATGCTCAGATATGCTCTGAGCTGCAACAGAATGGCATTAAATATACTGATCCCAAGGATATTGCCAATATCCTGACAGATCGATTTAGTGCAACTTCTCCCCCCCCTCACCCCCTAAAGGGCCCATCTCAATAGATTGCCAAATTCTGGTAATCATGGCCACACAGGTAGAAACCGCACTCCCCAAAGCTAAGAATACAGCATCCATGGAACCAGATAACATCCCGGGCTGTGTACTACATGAACTGCAAAATGAACTGGCACCTCACCCAAGTGTCATGTTTAATCATAGCCTCGCCTCAGGCTTCGTGCCCACTGAGTGGTGCACAGCTACAGTTATCCCACTCCACAAGGGGGGATCCACCTTGGATCCCGGGAACTACCGCCCCATCAGTCTGACGAGCCTGATATGCAAAGGCATGGAACTTATAAACAAAGACATTGGCAACCTTCAAACACTGGACCCCACCCAGTTTGGGTTCGTGAAGGGCCGATCTTGTCTCCTGAACCTGATTGACTTCAAAGCAGTCTCCAGAGCTGTGGACAAAGGGTAAGGTGATCCACACAGCCTATCTGGACCTCACCAAGGCCTTCGACACCATCTCCCACTCTGGAATCATAGATAAACTTACTAAGCTGGGTATAAATCCCTACATCATCCATGGGTTGCCAGCTGGCTTACTGACAGAACCCAGATTGTAAAAATAGCCGACTCCAAATCCAGCTCCAGACAAGTGACAAGTGGAGTACCTCAGGGTTCAGTCCTGGGACCGCTCTTATTTGGCATCTATTTCTCTAAAATACAGGCCAACACTAAGGGACTCTGGCTAACAAAGTTCACAGATGACTGCAAACTGGGAGCCATTATTGAATCCCCAAATGATGTGGATATTCTACAAAAGGGCCTTACAGAAACAGATGCTTGGTGCCAGAGCCATGGGCTCAAGCTTAATGCCAAGAAATGTATAGTTATCCCCTTTGGGAGAAACCATGTACCCATGAATTACCACATAGGTGGCAATACACTAAATACCGAAAGTGTGATGAGAGACTTAGGGACACAGATGGACAGTGGTCTCACCTTCGATAACCACATCGCTACAACAGTCAGGAAATCCTTTTATGTGGCACACCTCATCACTAAGGGCTTTTCATCCATAAAAAAGGAGGTCATTGTCCCACTGTACTCATCCCTCATTAGACCCATTATAGATACAACGCCCCGTTTGGTATGTACCTCACAAGACATCTGTAACAGCTGGAAAGGCAGCAGAAATGCCTCACTGAAAGAATCACAGGCCTAAAGCAGATGCCATATACTGACTGTCTAAAAAAACTCCAGCTATACTCTGTGGCATATCGTCTACTCAGAGGCGATCTCTGCTTAACATACAAGGCCATGTCAACCCCTGAGCTGTTAGACATTCTCTACTTAAGAAATCCCAGTCCATTAGAGCCACATGTTCCGGGGATCTGAACCTTGTCATCACAATGAACAAAACATGCTGAAAGGGATAGGTTCCTAACCCAGAGACTCCCCATACTCTGGAATAGGAACCTATCCCTTCAGCATGTTTTGTTCATTGTGATGACAAGGTTTAGATCCCCGGAGCATGTGGCTCTAATGGACTGGGATTTCTTAAGTGGAGAATGTCTAACAGCTCAGGGCTTGACATGGCCTTGTATGTTAAGCAGAGATCGCCTCTGAGTAGACGATATGCCACAGAGTATAGCTGGAGTTTTTTTAGACCGTCAGTATATGGCATCTGCTTTAGGCCTGTGATTCTTTCAGTGAGGCATTTCTGCTGCCTTTCCAGCTGTTACAGATGTCTTGTGACAAGCAGAGTGCCTCTTTGGCGCTCTTCAAAAGGAACCTTGATGATTGGATGGGAGATAGGAAATTCACCCCGAGGATCACATCAGTCGCCCTGCTAGACAGGGGTCCGGGGAAGTTAATATTGTGGGAAGAAATATCCAGGGAATTGTTATGGCTAGGCTTGTGTAGGCCCTAGGGCCAATAGCCTAGTACCAACCTATGAACCTGTGTCCCTAGACTCTCACCCCATGTTCCTAAGCACCCTGGAATCTATCAAGATCCAACCCTACACTGTCATACTACGAGACTTCAACTACCCCTCCATCAACTGGGAGAACTACTCCAGCACCAATACACTGGCCCAACGCTTCCTGGAATTCATCAATTCCAATGCCTGGACCAGCTCATTCTGACCCCCACCAGGGGAAGGAACATCCTTGACCTGGTTATTACTAACATGGGTGACCATTGCTCTACACCAGTAGTCAATCCCTCCCTGGACAGATCTGACCATAAACTAATCACTGTGGAAATCCACATCTCACCCACACCCCCTGCAAAGGTAACTGCTTTGAAAACCTTCTCCAGAGCTGACTTTGGGCTCTTAAAAACAGAGGTAGCTAATTTCACAGCACCCATGCCAATGGAAAATAGCTGCATGATTGCCGAATCATACACCAATGCACTGCACGAATAAGTACATAAATGCATGGAACTAGCCATACCCAACAGAACCAAGACCCTCTCCTCCAAAAAAAAGGAAGCTAGTCTGGAGGTCCCCTGCCATTTAATCAACTCTACAATAGAAGGAAAAAAACTGTTGCAGAAAAGGTGAAGTCCCAAGACTGGAAAAACTCCCTCATTAGCCTCCACAAAAAGTTGAGATCCCTCATCAAATCCTCTAAAGCTAGCTGTGAAGGCAGAATTGCGGCAGACACTAAAAACAATCACAAAGGCTTCTTTAGTTATATCAAGAACCTCCACGGCAATACCCAGATTTGCTCTGAGTTACTGCACAATGGTACGTTCTATACTGAGCCAACAGATATTGCCAGCATACTGGCTGACAGATTCAGTGCTAACTTTACCCCCCCCCCCCCCCAAAAGGACCAATCACAATACTGGAAGAATCCCAGGCACCCAGCATTACTGCAGCACAGGTTAAAGCTGCATTGTCTAAGGTCAAGAATACAGCTTCCATGGGACCCGATAATATCCCTGGCTGTGTTCTACATGAACTGCAAAGTGAACTGGCACCACATCTGTGTGTCCCGTTCAGTCACAGCCTCACCTCAGGCTTTGTCCCTACCGAATAGGGCACTGCTACAGTCATCCCTCTCCAAAAAGGGGGAGCAACTACAGACCCTGGGAATTATCACCCCATTAGCCTGACGAGTCTTGATATGTAAAGCTATGGAGCACATCATCATGGACCAGATTAACAAAGATATAGAAAATCTCCAATCTCTAGACCCCACGCAGTTTGGCTTTGTGAAAGGGAGACTCATGCCTTCTCAACCTGGTTGACTTCTTTGAGTCACTTTCATCCACAGTCCTGGTGACTATCAGTGTATACAGCCAACCTCTATCTGGCCAAGGGCTTTGATACCATTCCACACTCGGGATTATTGATAAACTCACCCAACTAGGCATCAATCCATGTATCACTAGGTGCTGGTTGCAAATTGGCTCACAGATAGAACATAGTGTGAAAGTAGTAGACTCCAAGTCAGACTGCTGACCAGTCACGAGTGGAATCCCACAGGGATCGATCCTAGGTCCCCTCCTATTCGGCATCTACCTCTCAGAAGTCTAAGCCAATACAAAGGGACTCTGGCTGACCAAGTTCGCAGACTGCAAGCTGGGAGCCATTAACTCCCCAAGTGATGCAGGCATCCTACAGAAAGGCCTCACTGAGACCTGTGACTGATTTTGAAACCATGGCCTTAAGCTTAATGCCAAAAAATGTGTCGTCATCCCCTTTGGTAAAAACTCAGTTCCCACTAATTACCACATCGATGGGAGCTCACTGAACACTGAAGGCATTATAAGAGATTTGGGGATGCAGGTTGACAGCAACCTTTCCTTCAGCCACCACATTGCCACTGTGGCCAGAGAGTCCTTCTATGTGGTACATCTCATTACCAAGGGTTTTGCATCCAGGAAGAAAGAGGCCATCATCTCTGTCTACTCTTCCATCATTAGACCAGTCATTGAGTATAATGCCCCATTTGGCATGTACCTCACTAGACACCTGCAACAAGTGGAGAGGCCACAGAAGTACCTCACGAAGAGGATCCTAGACATTAAACACATGTCCTACATGGACAGACTCAAGAGACTGCAGCTATTCTCTGTCTCATTTCACCTACTTAGAGGCGATCTTTGTTTGACTTGCAAAGCCATGTCTGACCAAGCTCTGTTAGAAATGCTACATCTAAAGAAATCCCAGTCCCTCCGCACCACATGTTGCAGAGGCCTCAACCTCATTATCACAATCAACAGAACATGCTGGAGGGATATGTTCCTCACCCAGAGACTGGCCATGCTCTGGAACAGACTTCCCATACATGTCAAGCAGAGCACCTCGCTGTCCCTCTTCAAGAGAAATCTTGATGAGTGGATGGGTAATAGAAAGTTTACCCCGGGAATCACTCCAGTAGCTCTACTTGATAGAGACACTGGGAACTAACGTCGGGCAGCACGATGCCAGGGCATGTTTTTGGACAAGGCTTGTAATGGCTCCAGGGCCATTAGCCTAGTACAAACCTATGAACCAGATCCAGTCTTTCACTTGGAATTCCCTTATCCCTTTCCCTTTGTCCCTATTTGGATATCAGTCCCTGGTAGGGAAGTCCATCTCTAGGCTGCAATCCAAATGTCTTCTCGGCCTCATCCCATTCTATTACCTTTCTCTAATTTATTTGCTCCCAATACCTTATTTCCTTTATTTTTTTCTCCAGTAAATTCCAGTCCCTTGTCTGTTTTCTGTACCCCTGCTTGCAGTCATCCCTATTGGCAAAATCTCTCTTCTTCTTTCTCCTTTCTCATGTCTGCTTAGTTCTTAGAATGCTGCCTGCTACTTTATGAATATAATAATCACTCTTTGTTTAATTTCTCCAAATCTTTTGGGTTTCTAATACCATTGAAGGGAATGGACCCCATTCCTAAGTCAAAGTATGATTAAAGTTTATGAAATTAGTATTGTTTCAGTCCTTGATGTCAGTAAGAAGTGCTCTTCACCACCCATAATGTGCCTAGTAATGACTCCTCCTGCAATTCGTACGGAATTGCATGTATTGGTAGCGTATCTAAATATGATTGTATATTCTTATATTTTATAAGACCTTCACAACCTGCAAAACCTCTGGCAAACAGTAAACCTCCTCCTCAACCTTGGTAACCTCCCCTCCTTCCACAACCAATAGCACCACACCCTTAGCCTTGCAGTTTAACTCACATTTCATTAACTCTCTCTCCTCCCTGCTAGCCACCAATAAACTGCCCTTACCCTCCCCTCACTATGCCCAAATTCCACCAACTCCCTATCCTTTAAACCAATTAAAACTTCCTACTTTAAAAAGCTACTAAGTAAGCTAAAGCCTCGTGGCCGACCAACTTCCTAAAAATTGCTGCTCCATCCATTGAGTATCCTATCGCTATATTAATCAATCATTCTATCTCCGAATAATATGTGCCCCTTTTCTGGAAAATTGCTCACATCATCCCCCTTCACAAGGGTAGTCCCTCCAGAGAAATCTCACCAGTACCATTCATCACCTAATGAACAACGGACAACTAGTAACCGCAATATTCATGGACATGTCAAAAGCGTTTGACACCATCTCCTACTAACTACTTCTAAACATACTTGCTACATACAACTTCAGTCCAGCATCCCTGTCTTGGTTTCTCAGTTATCTTTCTAACTGTCAACAGGCTACTAAATGGGAAAACAAACTCTCCCCTCTACTACCAGTGACCACTGGGGGTACCCCAAGGATCTATACTTGGCCCCTTTCTATTTATCATGTTTACTAATAAACTTAATACAGCTACCCAACTGGCAACTGCCATACAATACACTGATGATGCTTCCCTTATCTGCTCTGCTCCTTCCCTGCAAGAACTGCAAGAAAAAAATGCAAAAAACTTTTCTAGAAGTAGAATCTTTTTTTAGCAAATGACCAACTCATTCTAAATCCTACTAAGAACTAAGACAAAAGTAATAATCTTCTCAAACAAAACTACCATATCAAACTGGCCATCCCTCTATATTCACTCCTCAAATGGTACCAGAATTGAGCCTACAAACCAGGCCAAACTCCTAGGTAGCACAGTAGATGACCATGTCAAATTTGACATTGACATCTCTCAAACTGTCAAAAAAGTCCACTCCAAACTAGGTGCTCTCCACAGGGCCAAGCCATACCCAACTCCCCAACCCAGGCTGGCCACTGCCAAATCACAACTACTATCTACACTTCTTTACATATCTTTACTAAATTATGTAAGACAGACCTGCACAACCTTGAATCTTGCTATAATAAAATTGGAAAGTTTGCCACTGATGACCCCCCCCCCCCCAAAACCCACCATTACTCCTCTCTTCTCCAACTCAACTGGCTAGAACTTCCTAACCTGTTAACCTTAAACTGACTAACCTTAGCCCACAAAGTCGCACACAGTCCTCATAGCTGCCCGCAATCTCAACCTTACTCCAATTACAAGTAAAGAATGGGCCCCTTAGATCTTCCAATAGGCCATTACTCTGAATAACACAGTCACGTAACTACCATGGCGACTCCCTCTACTCAAAGTAGCCAAGTCCTGGAATGCTCTTCCTCAAAGCTTACAATGCACCCCTTGTTTTTCATCATTTAAAAATAGGTTAAAGGAACATCTGAAAAACAACTGGCTCTGCCCTTGTTCTCCACCTGGATAACCACTCTCCCTTATGCTCTTTTATACCTCTACTGTACAATTTTCCTTTATTTACAGCTCCTGTTGTCTGCTTTTCTCCCCTCAAATTGCATCCTCACAGCCTTAGGTCTGTACATTTTTATTTTTTCTCTAATTTTCATAATCATAATATTTATCTTCCTTAACAAATTAGTATACCTCACAGTCTAGGCCTGATATCACTGCTTGTAATCAGTCAATAAGTACTCATCCTGTTAAACGAGTATACTTTTTAAAGCTGTTTTTCTATAAAGAAAATTACTATTGAATCATTTTTTGTTTGTAAAATTTCAATATGCTTTTTATGTTTTTGTTAATGTAGTAATGTAGATTTCTGTTAATGTAGTAATGTAGATTTCTGTTAATGTAGTAATGTAGATTTTTGTTATCTTTTGTTCTGTTCTGCATTGTTTATGTGTATATATATATATATATATATGTATGGAGCTTTTCTCCCTGGGTCTCCACTGAAGGTGGGCCACAAGCCCAGTTGGATACTACCCGGTAAACAAATGTAAATAAATAAATAAAAGACCCATTGCTCCTACTACTATTGGAACTGTCTGGATATTTTTCTTCTACATTGCTGTCATTTCTGCCTGCAAATCTTGATATTTCATAACTTTTTGTCTCTCTGTACCCAAAGCACTGTAGTCACTGGGTATACCGATTTCAGTGATCAATGCTACTTTCTCTTCTTTTCATGGACTGCTATATCTGATTTTCTCGCATCTGTCTTTTGAACTGTTGGCAATGTGTGATCCCATGTGATGTAGACTTCAGAATTTTCTGTGATGCTTTGTGGCTCATGTTTCCAGTGTTTTTCATCTACTTCGATATTATTATGTTTGCACAATCCCCTGTGCAACATACAGTCTTGCCACATTATTATGCCTTTCAGTTTACAACCCTTCTGCCGTTAATGTGTCATAACCAGCACCAAGGTGTGACTGTTTCCAATTCTGTTTTACAAAACCTACATTTGTCCGTTTCTCCCACGTTTTGTAAACTGTGTACATAGCCTACTGCCTTGGGCCGACAATTTTAACCTCTCATGTTTTGGTTTGATTTCGCCACTCCTTAACCATTCCTGCGTTCGATCCTGATCAACATGAGGTTCTTCCAGTAGTTTTCTGTACTTGCAACTATATTTATGCATTTTCCACATTTCTTGTCTACTCATCTGATCCTTCACCTTATATTCTTTTGTTTTTTGGCACATTCAGTTGCTGCCTGCTTTTTATATACTTCTGGTTTGATTTTCAGTCCTGCTTGATGCTGATATGCTTCTGCTAAACTGAGAAGGGAAGTCCTCTTCGACTTATTCGCCTCCTGTTTCAAAACTTTCACTACTTTTGGGTCTTGTGAGGTCAGCAGATATGTGTGCAGTCCCACGATTGCAGATTTATACATATAATCCATTTCAGGAAGGCCCATACCTCCGTCAGAACGGTGAATATATAATCCTGGTATGCACTGATTTTTAAAAATCATTTGGTTAGGATGAAGCATCCTTGTTTTCTTGTCTAATCTATCTGTAAGTTAGGACAGGAAGAGCAAATTGGTTTATAGCTTGAATTTTGATGTTCTTCGTGTTTCACTGTTGCAGTCATCACACTTGGATTACCTGCTTGCAGTAGCCCTCAGTCAGCCTGATTATCAAAGTCTTAGGTCCTGTGTCAGTTGCTGTCTCATCTTCCATGACGCCATTACATCAGTATTTCTTGCCATGCGGTGCCCGAAGCAGAAGCAGTTCACAAGTTCCGGTCAGCCGACTCCTGAAATTTTCATTTTCGAGTTTCAGAACCGAAGTCTTCAACTAAAGCTAAGTACCCCGTTGGGGAACATTTTTCTTGCTCTAAACCGATGTCAGTAAAAGTTAACAATTATATTTCTTGTGGAAAGCAAATACCTCAAAGATTTTCATTCGTACTGCATTCCTTGCTTAGGCCCAGACCACGATGTACCTCGCTGTCAGTTTTGTGTCTTATTCAAACCTCAAACTATTCATTGTCTGTTCATTTACGCTTCTAAATATTTTGATACTCGGTTCAATTATCCAGAAAAGACTTCGGTAAGCCACCCGACTACCGCCATTCCGAAAAAACGCTAAGATAAAGACAGAGACAGACCGCATAGGTCCAAAGCTGCCGACGACGCTTCTCCTAAGCTACTCACCAGTTCACCAGTACTCAGTGAGGTGCTTTTGCAGCCCCTGATACCAGCTACTTTAGATTCGTAGGCCTCTACTGAGACCCATTTGGAGTCCGGTATGCCGCAAGATGCTTCCTTGACTGTGGAACCTGCGGATGTCTCTACCTTAGATGGGTTTGGAGCCACTGTGCAGGCATCGGCTTCTGAGGGTGTATTCAAGCCTACTGACTTGCATATTAAACAGACGCCATCTTCTTCTTCAAGGCCTAAAACTCGATCCATGCATAGAAAACCAATGCCCAGACTGCATGGTCAGGCCTCTATGCCTAAAAAACAAATGATAAGAATGTCTGAAGACCTTATTACTTTAATCAGGGGAAGCTACCCTTCCCCCTCTGAGACCTAGGACTGATTTTCCTTCTGATTCTTCTGATCAGGACTCTGATATTTCTATTTTCACTTCCACTGATGACCAGGATTTACCATTATCTACCTCTGAGGATTCTGATGCAGAGGACTTTCCCTCTGCTTCCCCTCCAGAGGATTTCTCTTTTGGAGAAACCTTGCATACTCTTAGGGAGCATTTTCGCTGGGAGAGCCAGGATTACTCGACTACAAAAAGAGGCTTAGGGATTTCTTACTCCTGCTCCAACACAAGCCTTTAGCTATACCTCCTGTACTGGACATTGTTGATGATGCCTTTTCTGAATCCAGCCTAGCCTCTGACTCTCTACCTCCTACTCCCAGAAAACTTGATAGGTGTTACAGGGTTCCTGACTCGCAAGTTCCTTTTTAAAAGTCCTACTGCAGATCCTGAAACCATTTCACAGGGGCCCAAGGGCATTAAGGCTACTACTTCCAAAAATCCTACCCCCTCTGATAGAGATTCCAGGGTGCTGGATAGATGGGGTAAGAAGGTATGCACTTCTGCAACCTTGGCCATGAGGGCCCTAAACTGCCAGTTTCATATGTTAAAGTATTAGCAGCGTATTATTGGATTGCTTAAACAGAAAATGATTATTCCTGATTGTGCTGAAAATAAACATTTACAGGATTTAATACATTCTGCTGAACAGGTTGGAAAACATACTTTGCAATGTGGTTTTGATTCATTAGAGGCATCTTGCAGGGCTGCTGTCACTGGGTCTGTACTTAGAAGGCATGCTTGGCTTAAGGAGCAATCTTTGCCAAATCTTGTTAAGGCTAAATTGTTGGATGCTCCCTTAAACCAAGACTGCCTGTTTGGCAACAAAGCAGAAGTACTTAAAAAGATGGAGGAAAAAGCTAAATCTATGCATACAGTTAAAGATTCCCTGCAAGTACAGCCTCCCAGATTTAGTAGGCATTGGCCCTCTAAGAATTGGTCCTTTCCTGCCTCTTCAGGCCTTCTCAGTCCAAACCCAGAACCAGCAGAACACCCAGGCTGCAGTCTCAAGGGACTCACAGGACTAAGCAGTGGGGGGAATCCCACTTCCAAAGTAAGAAATTGTAAGACTCCCCACTATGGTAAACTGTTTCAATGACTTAACTTTAAACCTTCCAAGCCCTGCTCAACTGACTGTTCCTTTAGGGGGCAAGATTGCCCTGCAGGCAAAAAAAAAAAAATGGGAATTCATTACCCAGAACAAATGGGTTTTAAATAGTTTCCTAAGGATACAGATTCCACTTCCACTCCTTACCAACCCTAAACGGTTGGCCAAATCCTCCCCCAAGTCAGTGGGCAGTGGCTGAAAAGCAAGATGTTCATCATGTTACCCTGCTGCAGTCATCACACTTGGGTTATCCTGCCGTCAGGCGGTCCCGCAGTCGGCCTGAGTTCCAAAGTCTTGGTCCGGAGTCGGTTGCTGTCGCTTCTTCCCTGACGTTAGAGCGCCAGGGGTATATAAGAGGCATCCGATGCCATTTTCTTCAGTCTTTCTTGCCACGCGGTGCCCGAAGCAGAAGCAGTTCGCAAGTGCCGGTCGGCCGACACCTGAGATTTTCAATTCTAATTTCAGTCCGAAGTCTTCAATAAAGCTAAGTACCCCATTGGGGAACCTTTTCTTGCCTCAGTCTGATGTCAGAAAAAGTTAATAATTGCATTTCTTGTGGGAAGCAAATACCTCATAAGGACTTCCATTCCTTTTGTATTCCTTGCCTAGGTCCAGACCACGACGTCACAGGTTGTCGGTTTTGTGCTAGGTTTAATAAACGAACTATCAAACGTCGTTTTGACTTCGCACGACATTACTTTGGTAGGAAATTTAATTATATCATGCCGTCGGAGCAGCCGACGACCAGCATGCATAAAAAACACAAGGATAAGGACAGGCAGCCTAGGAACAAGCCAGAATCCGAGGCCTCTGCTGGGCCTGTCGCTGGTACTCCGGTTTTCAGTGAGGTGCCTACGCAGCCCCTGACGACCACAGAACTGGAACCCCAGACAGCTGCGGATTCTCAAGCGGAGTCTACTAGGCCGACACAGCCATCTTTATTAGGCCCTTCTGACACCGGAGCAAAAGTAGACCCCGGTGCAGTGGAAACACCTTCGGTTGCAGAAGGTGTCTTCAGACTGACTACACTCACCATTAAATCTTATGCTAAGCTTAAAACTCCTTTAAAACCAAATACGACTGTACATCAGTCTACAGTTCAAGGCTCCATGCCTAAGAAACAGATGCTTAAGATGGCTGAAGATTTGATAACCCTAATCAGGGGTTCCTATCCCCCTCCTGATAAAAGACCAAGACAAGAGGAGGATTATGCTTCCTCTGACCAGGTTTCATTTTCCTCAGATTCTTCTGAGGAACAGGATTACACTTTTCTACCTTATGAAGACTCTGATGCTGAAGACTCTATTCCCTCAGCATCTCCCCCTGCAGACTACTCCTTTGGGGAAACTTTACATACCATGAGGGAACATTTTCCACTGGGAAGGCCAGGACTACTCTGATTCTAAGAAAAGGCTCCGAGAGTTCCTTTTACTACCCCAGCACAGACCTCTTGCTATCCCTCCAATTTTGGATATTGTGGATGATGTTTACTTGGAGTCTAGTCTAAATCCAGACACTCTACCTCCTGCTCCAGCCAAACCAGACAGATACTACAGAGTACCTGACTCACACAAATTCCTTTATAAAAGCCCTGTGGCTGAACCAGAAACAATTTCCCAGGGTCCTAAGGGAGCTAAAGCTTCTATGGCTAAAAATCCTGTGCCTTCTGAAAGGGATTCCAGAGCCCTAGATAGATGGGGAAAGAAAATATACACCTCAGCAACTCTGGCTATGAGAGCATTAAATTGTCAGTTCCACATGCTGAAATATCAGCAATTCCTAATGTCTCGATTAAAACAAAAAATGAGCACACATACTGAACAGTCTGAATTCAAGGAAATGCAGGATCTGTTGCATGCAGCTGAACAGGTGGGCAAACATACTTTACAATGTGGATTTGATTCATTGGAAGCTTCCTGTAGAGCAGCTGTTACTGGGTCTGTCATACGTAGACATGCATGGTTAAAAGAACAGACCCTTCCTGATCATGTTAAAGCAAGATTATTGGATGCACCTTTACAGCAGGATGTATTATTTGGTGTCAAAGCAGAAGAGGTTTTAAAGAAAATGGAGGATAAGGCAAAGTCTATGCAGACAGTCAAGGACTTTTTGCAGGTACAACCCCCCCCCCCCCCCCCCCGTTTCAGCAGAAATTGGCCAACAAAAAACTGGTCCTTTCCAGCTTCAGACAGATGACAGAGAGGCAAATACAGACGCCCAAGGGGCAGAGGTCAGTCACAAGGCCCTTACAAATCTCGCCAATGGGGTACTGCTACCCAGAAAGGAGGAGAAGACAGGCCCCAGGCTAGCAGAAGACAAACACAATGACTCCATCCTCACGCTACCAAGCAAATCTCTCTCGGCAGCTCCCTTGGGAGGAAAATTAGCATTTTTTGCAGACAACCGGCACATCATCACAAAAGACAAATGGGTTCTAGACATTGTCTCTCAAGGATACAGATTCCACTTTCATACCTTACCAAGGATAAAATGAATGCCAAACCTGCCACCAAATCAATGGGCAGAGGCACAAAAACAAATTACAGCTCTCATGGACATGAGAGCCATTCAACAGGTACCTACACAGGAGCAAGGACAAGGATTTTACTCAAGACTCTTTCTAGTCCCAAGAAAGGACAAAGCATGGAGACCCATTCTGGATCTTTCAATTCTGAACACCTATCTGCAAGTAGCAAAATTCAAGATGCTATTACTACAGCAGCTTCTTCCCACGCTGGGCAAGAATGCTTGGCTGGTAACGTTGGACTTCAAGGAGGCATACCTGCATGTCCCTATCAGACAAAATTGCAGAAGATACCTCCGCTTCATTGCAGGTTCAACGCATTATCAATTCTCTGCACTGCCCTTTGGCTTATCTACTGCGCACAGGGTCTTCACAAAATGCCTGGCACCAGTAATTGCATACTGCAGACAAAGAGGAATTCAAATATACCCATACCTGGATGACTGCCTTATTCAAGCAGAAAGCAAGGACATTCTTTTAAAGCATCTGGCATTTGTCAAACACCTTCTAAGTTGCCTAGGGTACACAGTAAACGAAAAGAAATCAAAACTAGTGCCCTCACAAAACATAATATTCCTGGGTGCCAGCTTGAATACAGCGGCCCAGATGGCTTATCTCACGCCAGACAAGAAACAACAGCTGATTCAGTACTTCAAAATAATGGCAACAAAGACCCAACTCCCTGCAAGAAAAATTCTGCAGGCCTTGGGATTCATGGCATCTTGCATACTACTAATACCATTTGCAAAACTGCATATGAGGAAATTACAATGGTACCTGAAAAGCGTATGGACTCAGCACAGCCACAGCTTGGAAACAATGATACCACTCATTCCCTGCCTTCAACAGGAGTTTCTATGGTGGGCACAGGCATGTCACCTCAACAAGGGTCAGCCTTTCACCTTACCCACAGCCAGGCAAACTATGACAACAGATGCATCGGACTATGCCTGGGAGCACACATGGCAGGACAGTGCATTCAGGGCAAATGGACTACAGATCAGAGGCATCTGCATATCAATCAAAAAGAAATGCTAGCAGTAGAGAATGCCCTAACAGCTTGCAAGAACCTCTTACACCCAGGACAACTAATAATAAAGACTGACAATACCACAGTAATGTGGTACATAAACAAGGGGGCACACATTCCTACCCTCTATGCAGGCAAGCAATGACCATGTGGAACACTGCACTGTCTTACCAGGTTCAATTACAAGCACAATTCCTGCCAGGAAAGAAAAACACATTGGCAGATGACCTAAGCAGAAACATCATGGATCCACACGAGTGGAAACTAGGTCCACAAGTATTTGCAATGATAGCTCAAAAATGGGGATGCCCATACATAGATCTGTTTGCAAGCCCCCAAAACTACCAACTTCAAAAATTTTGCACAAGGACATTCCATCCACAAGCTTGGAAAGTGGACGCCCTCTCATTCAGTTGGAAAACATTAACAGTGTATGCCTTTCCTCCACTGCCTCTTCTAGCAAAGTAGTCAGATTAGAGGCCACAAATGATACTGATTGCACCAGACTGGCCACGCCAGCATTGGTATCCAGTTTTAAGGAACATGGCCCAGGGCCCACCATGGATTTTAACACAAATTCCTCACCTGCTCACCCAGCGAGACAATTAGATTCTACACAGCCAGCTCAAGACTTTAAACCTGGCTGCATGGCAAATTACCTAAACAACCAGCCAACATCTCTATCCAAAGCAGTTATGGATGTCATTCGGGAGGCCCAGCACCAGGAAAACTTATTCAGACAAATGGAGAGGATTTTGCGCCTGGAACCAGGCTAAAGGCCATAATCCCCTTGAACCAAACATTCCTCAGATTCTACAATATTTAACTGAGATATTGCACAAAGGTCTTTCCTTTTCATCTATTAAGATCCACGCCTCAGCAATTTCAGCTCATTAAAACACGGATCCTCCTTTATTCTCACATCCACTCCTAAGACAGTACCTCAGAGGGGCTAAGAACATAAGGAGAGCACCAACACCTACTTGGGATCTCAATTTTGTTCTGGAAAAGCTTACACTGCTACCCTTTGAACCAGCTTTTTCAGCTGATTTAAAATTTCTTTCATAGAAAACTGCCCTGCTACTTGCAATAACCTCAGCTAGAAGAGTCTCAGAGATACAGGCACTAATGGCAGGGGAGCCTTTCCTCATTTTTCATCAAGACAGAGTCTCTCTATGAACTAACCCTTCCTTTATGCCAAAGGTGGTATCCAGTGTGGCCCTAAACCAAACCATTCATTTGCCCACCTTTTTCCCAAATCCCCAGAACAAAGGAGAAAGACTCCTGCACTCTTTGGACATTCACAGGCAATTACGTTACTATTTGGATAAAACTAAGGCCTTCAGAAATTCTGACCAGCTCTTTGTAGCCTATGCTACAGGATCACAAGGAAACTATTTCTAAATGGATAAGGCATTGCATACGTTTCTGCTACACGCATCATGGGAAACCTGTACCTGCTAACATTAGGTCCCACTCCACTAGGGCTACAGCTACATTAGCAGCCTTTCTCAGGGGAGTGCCAACCAAGGATATTCTGGAAGCTGCAACTTGGAGTTCAATGCACACCTTCACCAAACACTATCACTTACCTCTATATTCTAAGATTAGAGCTGGTTTTGTCACTGCAGTTTTGCAGGGCCTGCTAGCTCCTTCTAACCCTATTTAACTCCACCTCCCATCCTTAGCTTTGGGATTCAACCCGTGTGTGATGACTGCAGCAGGGTAACACGATGAACATAGTACAGTTTTGTACCTACCATAAATGTAGATGTTCGAGTGTTCACCCTGCTGCAGTCCAGGTTACCCTCCCTCCATCCCCTCTGAACTAGCTGAACTTATCTATACCACTCTATCCTGTTCAACCTATGTGGTGTATTTGCTTGTGCCTAAAAGTATTGTTTTATGTTTATCTAGCTATTTATATATATTTTGCCTACCTATTGGGGGCACCTGACATCTGGGACAAGAAAAACTGAAGAAAATGGCGTCGGATGCCTCTTGTATACCCCTGGCACTCTGACGTCAGGGAAGAAGCGACAGCAACCGACGCCGGACCAAGACTTTGGAACTCAGGCCGACTGCGGGACCGCCTGACGGCAGGATAACCCAAGTGTGATGACTGCAGCAGGGTGAACACTCGAACATCTACATTTATGGTAAGTACAAAACTGTACTTTCTCTCTCTCTCTCAAGCATCAGGGATATTCAACCTGTCCCAGAAGAAGAAGAATGGGGACAAGGTTTTTACTCAAGACTTTTTCTGGTACCCAGAAAAGACAATTTCTGGTGTCCTATCCTGGACCTGTCTATCCTAAACACATTTTTGGTAATTCCAAAATTCAAGATGCTAGCTCTTCATCAGCTGCTTCCTGTGCTAGGCATAGATGCCTGGTTGGCAACACTGGATATAAAGGAAGCCTACCTGCACATCTCAATAAGGGAATCTTGCAGAAGATACCTACTCTTCAAAGCAAGCTACATGCACTTTCAGTTCTCTGCACTGCCCTGTGGCTTATCTACTGCACCCAGGGTATTCACAAAGTGCCTAGCTCTAGTCAGGCAAAGAAATAGTCAAATATACCCATACCTGGATGATTGTCTAATTCAGGCAGAAAGCCAGGACAATACTATTGAATCATCTGGCATTTGTAAAGAAATTGCTAACTTCTCTGGGGTACATCATAAACCAAAAGAAATCACATCTTATACCCTGTCAACAATTTGTATTCCTGGGAGCAAGCTTGAATACATCTTCCCAGATGGCCTACCTCATGCCAGAGAAACAAACTCATTTGACAGCCTACTTCAAACTACTGGCCACAAAGATCCAGCTATCTGCAAGGAAAATACTGCCAGCCCTGGGGTTCATGGCCTCCTGCGTTCTACTAATTCCATATGCAAGACTGCATATGAGGAAACTACAATGGTATCTAAAAAGCCTATGGTGTCAACATTCTCAGGATCTAGAATCAATGATTCCTATCATACCTTGTCTACAGATAGAGTTGCTTTGGTGGGCAGAGGCCTGCCACCAAAACAAGGGACTGACATCCACTCTACCCCCTGCCGCCCATACCTTAACAACAGATGCATCAGACTATGCATGGGGGCTCATTTGGCAGGGAAGTGCATTCAGGGCAAATGGAGCCCAAGTCAAATGCACCTGCATATCAATCAAAAAGAAATGTTAGCTGTACAGAATGCTCTGACAGCCTTCAAGGACCACATTCTTCCAGGACAATTATTGGTAAAGACAGACAACACCACTGTTATGTGGTACATAAACAAGCAGGGAGGGAACCCACTCATATCCTCTCTGCAGACTAGCCATGGCTATGTGGAACACCGCCTTGAGCTACCAAGTGCACCTGCAGGCTTAATTCCTGCCAGAAAAGCTAAATACACTGGCATATGATCTAAGCAGAAATCTCATTGATCCACACAAGTGGAAACTAGAACCAAAGATATTCAACATATTGGGAAATAAATGGGGGAGCCCAGATATAGAACTACCAATTGGACAACTTATGCACAAGGACTCCCCACAAGCTTGGAAAGTGGATGACCTGTCCTTCACCTGGAAAAACCTATCAGTTTATGCCTTTCCCCCTCTGCCTCTCCTCTCCAAGGTACTACTAAAGATCAAACAGGACAAGCCAAGGTCAGTACTGATTGCACCAGACTGGTCATGCCAACACTGGTACCCCCTATTGTGCAGTGTCACTGCTGGCACCATGGCACTTGCCTCAGACCCCTACCCTGCTGTCCCAGCAGGAGGGCCAGATTCTGCATCCACAGCTTCAAACCTAGAACCTGGCAGGCTGGCTAATTACCTGATCTCTCCATTACCATCCCTCAGTAAACAAGTGATGGATGTCACTCTGGAGGCAAGAAGGCCTAGTACTAGAAAATCCAATGCTGAAAAATGGAAAAGATTCTGTTCCTGGAGCCAAACTCAGGGGATGGGCACAGCAGCGCCCAATTTACCTCAGATTCTTCAGTACTTAACTGAGATGCTTCACAAGGGCCTTTCCTTTTCCTCCATCAAAATTCATGCCTCAGCCATTTCAGCTCATTACAATACAGAAACATCCCTCTTCTCTCATCTGCTGCTTAAGCAGTTCCTCAGATGGGCCAAAAACGTAAGGCCACCCAGGAGAGCCCCCCTACTCCAGCCTGGGACCTTAACTTTGTACTGGAAAAGCTCACTTTACCTCCCTTTGAGCCAGCTGCAAATGCAGAGTTGAAATTCCTTTCCTTGAAAAGAAGGGCATCTGAATTACAGGCTCTCATGGCAGTGGAGCCTTTCATCATTTTTCATTCGGATAGGTTGTCCCTCAGGACCACTCCCTCCTTCATGCCCAAGGTGGTATCCAGTGTGGCCCTTAATCAGTCCATTCATTTGCCAACTTTCTTTTCTAATCCACAGAACAAAGGGGAATGAATACTGCACTCCTTGGACGTGCACAGACAACTTAGATTTTACTTGGACAGGACTAAACCTCTCAGGAAATCTGAACAGCTGCTGGTTGCATTTGCTGCAGGGGCAGAGGGGAAGGCCATTTCAAAGTGAACCATTTCGAAGTGGATAGGCCACTGCATTCATTTCTGGGGATAAGACCACATTCAACCAGGGCTGCATCTTACCTCTACAGCCTTTCTCAGAGGTGTCCCTACCAGGGACATCCTAGAAGCTGCTACCTGGAGTTCTGTACATACCTTCACCAAGCATTACCACTTGCCAATTTTTTTTAAATCCAGAGCTGGCTTTGCCACTGCATTCTTGCAGGGCGTTATAGCTGGTCCTAATGCTATCTAATTACCTCCTCCCATCCTTAGCTTTTAGAATCTACACAAATAAGATGACTGCAACAGTGAAGCACGAAGAACATAGTACAGTTGTGTACACTTACCGTAAATATAGATGTTTGAGTGTATTCACTGTAGCAGTCCCTGACTTCTATTGACTATACCTCTGTTCTTGTTTACTATGCTTAAAGCTTTTTGATGCATTTGTTTTTTTTTTTGGAGGTGTAACCTTGCATATAATTGCTTCCCATTATGAGGGCACTTGACATCTGGGGCAAGAAAAACTGATGTAATGGTGTCGGCTGCATGCTTTATACCCCTGTCGACCTGACGCCATGGAAGATGAGACAGCAAATGACGCAGGACCCAAGACTTTGATAATTAGGCTGACTGAGGGCTACTGCAAGCAGATAACCGAAATGTAATGACTGCAACAGTGAATACACTCTAACATCTACATTTATGGTAAGTGTACACAACTGTACCTTCCTAGATGTCAACGATGTTTTCAGGATTAATTTCAATGTTAAGTATTTTTTCCTAAGTTTTGTTCACGTTTGTTCATGTTTTATTGTTGATCCTTCATCAGTTCCCAAATATGTACGCACTCCCTTTTGCTCAAGTCCTTTTATATGTGACATTCTTGTCCCAAACTTGTTTTCTTAGTGCTGCAATTTTCCTGCTTTTAAGGTTGCTTTTGCACATTTAACAAGACCAAATGACATTTTTATATCATCTGAAAAAGTTGTGACTACTTCCAATTGTGCTTTCAGTTCTTCATCTGAAGACCTATGCAGTTTTAAATCATCGACAAAGGATGAGAAATCTTTACACTTTGTTGTTTTCTAGGAGCAAAATTATAGCCACGGCCTAATCTGTTAAATAGACATCTTAATGGGTTAGAGGCAAGTCAGAAGAGCAGCGGTGACAGGGAGTCACCCTGGAAAATCCTCTTGAATTTTTATCCCTGGAATAGTAATTTGTCCTTTATCATGTCTTAATTGCAAAGTGGCCTGCCACAGTTTCATGGTCACTGTAATGTAATCGATCAGTGTAGGGTGTATCTTATACATTTTTAAGTACTCTCTTTATCCATGAATGTGGGAATTATCAAATGCTTTTTTTGTAGTCAGTCCTTGCCATGCTTAAATTATTCCCCTTTTTTACAGTTCTCCTTTGACTTTATGTAGCCACGGATGATATTTTGTTCCATATGACTTTCTTTTATTACCCTTTTGTTCTATTGCCATGAATGAATTTTCTTCTAAATGGCTATAAACTCTGCCGGTATGAGTTCCAGTGTGTAGTTTATACGTCGTTAGAAGGGAAGTTATTGGACTAATTTTTAAGATAACTTGCAGGTTCACTCTTAAGTAGGAGCATTGTTTTTCCTGTTGTTAACCAGGTTGGTGTCTGTTCCGGGTGCGCATATAAATAGTTCTTACTCATGGCTAAATCTTTATGCAAAGATGTTAATACTTTTAGCCAGAAGTTAGGTACTGCATCTGGGCCTGGGATTTCTCTCTGATCGTTACTTCATTCCATTTCATATCCTGTACCTTTGAACTTCTTAGTCTTTCTTTTACTTCTTCTATCCATTTAGCATCTTTGTTCCACAGCGTCTTCATAGATATTTCTCCAAAATGTATCTATTTCCTCTTTTTTGAGTGGTCTTTCAATTCCTCTTACCTTCTTTCCCAATTTTCTATGGAACTTCTTGGGGTCATCAATAAATTGCTTATTTTTGCCTTTGCTGAGATTTTTAGTTTATTTGCAGTAGTACACGATAGCTCCTGATCTGTTATAATACTGCACATTGCTTTTATCCCGTCTATCTTTCTGAGTATTTTTGTTGATCTGGTTCCTCTTCTATACTGTTCTAACAAGTGACACTTCTTGTCTTAATTCCTTTGTAGTTTTCTCTAGTCAATGCTTCCATGATGGTATTCGATTTTCAACCCCTTCATTTCCCTTACTACCCTGTGTTTTTGTGGTAAAATTTTATCTGTTATTAATTTAGCTGCACAGTAATATATCCTGTTTACTTCTGTTTTATTGCATGGATCTCTGGACAGTCCTAATTACCATGTTTGTTTTATCAAACATCTGACTTTTTGGGTTTTGTTGACCTTCTGCATTGTATCTATCGCTATTACATCAAGCAACTCTTCTCTCAGCTCATTTTTTTTCTAAACTGAAGACCTATTTTTTGTTCTCCATTTCCTGCCGGCATTCTATAGAGAATTCTATAGCATCTTCCTGTGGCACATTCTCATCATTTTCATCCTGTGTCGTCCATTGCTCTGTCATATGGGAGCGCACTGGTCTGTCACTCCTCAAGATTGACAGTGTCAGAGTTGCCACAATTTCCTTTTCCTTCCCTTGCTACCCAGCTTCAAGTGAACATTTATACTGGTTTCTTCTGGAAGTCTACAAAATATCTTTATATGGCAATTGCCCAGTTGCTTCCCGTTCCACTTGTTTCTCCTTAATTTGGATGTGCATTGCTCTATCCTGCTATGGTGCTTTCTGTGTTAGATTTTCTATACTGAAGCCTTCACTTTGCAGGTACTCCATAACCTCCGTTCCTATTTCTTTAACTTCTCCATTACTAATCTTCTTTTCTACTTTTCCTCTTTGTCATCATATTTTTGTATTGTAAAGTTTTCCATGTACAGATTCCTTTGCCTGTATTTCTCTTCAAATATCTTTGGTGCTTCTCTTTTTGTATTGATTAATTTTGCTTTCTCCTTTGCATAAATATTACACCATATTAATCTCTCTTTCTTTCCCATGTCTGTATTTCTTCTTCAGGTGTCTCCTGTTCTTTCTGTTTCTCCTTACTTTGGGGACTCATGCCATCATGCTGTTGTAGAACTTGTGTTAGACCTTCTACACCAAATCCTTCAGATCGCAGGCATTCCATAACTTCAGGTTCTATCTTTTTAACTTCTACTTTACTAATACTAATCTTCTTTTCTGCAGTCCCTCTTTGTGATATTTTTTTGTGAAAATGTTCATATCTGGATGCCTTTGCCTGTATTTCTCCTTGGATATCTTTGGGGCTGCCTTTTTGTATCGATTAATTTGGCTTTTCAACTTTGCATAAATATTGCACCATATCAAATCTGTCTCTTTCCCGTGTCCATATTTCTTTTTAGTATTCTGTATGGCTGTTGCTGTTCTCCTTAAGGATCTGCATCCAAAATCTAATTTTCTCCTTATTTTTTTTAATTTCATCCCTGTTTCATCATTATCCCTTTCCACTTTGAATTATAGATTTCTACTTGTGTTATGTATATGAGCCTTAATTGTGTAGCTCTAAGATATTCCTTCAAGTCAGGTAATCCTAAACCTCCGTTCTATTGAAAGGATCAGTTTATCTCACTTGAGCCTTTCCCACTTCCCCTCCCAGATAGATTCCTTCAACACTGCAATTATTCACAACTTCTCCTCTGGTTAATAAAAAATATGCCTGACCTGTATATAAAACTAAAGGGACTAAAACATATTCACTGCTTGTATCTTACTATCCATATCCATAAACAACAGCTTTCAGTTTTCTCAGGTTTTGTATATTTTGTTTAGTCACTTCCCACCTACCCTTAGTTGTCAGAACATAACCTTTTTAATCCATACTCTGGATCATCATTGTTCTATTAATGCTGTCAAATGTTTGCCTCCCCTCCACAAAACCACATTGATTCATATCTATTAGTTTTGGCGACACCTTTGCCATTCTTTTTGCTAGTATAGACATAAACACTTTGTAATCATGGTTTAAAATTGTAATGGGTTTATATGAAGCTGGGTCTTATGTGCCTTTGTCATCTTTAAGTATTACAGCCACCACACCTTTCTTCCAAGATGTTGGTGCTTCCCCTCCATTTAAAATACTGTTAAATAAAATCTTCTGGATCTTTATCTCTTTCTTCCCACCTTACTTCCAAAATTCTACAGTAATGCCATCTGTTCCTGAAGATTTTTCTCCAGAATGATTTATATGTTGCCATTTTTATCTCATCTCCTCCTATCTTAACTGTTAATTGTTATGCCTCATCTGTCTCTAACCTTGGCATACTCAAGTCTTCCATAAATATTTCCATTTGTGCTCTTTGATTTCCATATTTCCCTGCTTTGTACAAAATGTAATTGCATTTCCAAAATAGCTCTAATACCTGTACAAGAATTGTGGTTATTTTTCTTGTTATAGGCTCCTCAGATTTGGCAACAACCCTTTCTACTTTCTATTGCCTAAGTTGTTTTGAGATAAATGTTTGTATGTGGAGTTATTAAAAATAGTTGCTCAGCAGTATTTTTTTTAACTCATGCATGTCATGCAGATACTCCCTTATTTTTACTTTAGCACTCTGCAGTTGCACCTTCTGTTGTTCTGTGAGATGCCTCCTACTCTGCAATACTTTACCCTTTGGCATCCCTGGATATAATTTCAATTACTTCTTAATCATATCTTTTTCTTTTATTCCCAGTAGAGAGTTAGTATAGGTGCTAAGCTTTTTTACC